>NC_136061.1:586171053-586839553 GCF_964261635.1 Lissotriton helveticus | reverse complement strand
TGTCCACAGAATCAACCCCGCGGGGGAAAGGGGAAGTGGAAGACAAACAAAGAGAGACTTGCTTCGGACACTGGCTCCAACCTGGTCTGGTCTGGAATTGCGCTGAAAGGCAAAATTCTTATTAATTCCTGACACACTAGATAATGTTTACTTGCATTCTCTGCTTTTAAACTAAGAGGAAATCCTTACCAGTGTCTAACTAGAAGCTAGCTCCTCCCTAATTATGTTTGTCTGGAATGTTGCACGATCTGATTCACTGAAAGAACAGGCTGACACCTTGTTGAATACTAAGCGCTGGGATCACCATCAAAGTCTCAATCAAAGGTTGCTAATCTGTTCAAACAGTCTCTGAATGTTCTTGAAAAGGGGAGCTGACCAGAGGAAAGTCAAACGGCCAAATACATGGATTGCCAGCTTCAATTAACAGATGATTAATTGTCTCTAATAGCACACGGATACTGGATGCTCTGAAGTCTCTGTCGAGTCAAGGCTCATTGCATTCTAAGATTAACCAGTCTCAACAAGGCTCAAGGATCCTCTTTACTTCAGAGCTCTTGTGGTCCGAAGTTCACATCACCTCAGTCATAGCCTTAGACTCGAGATAACATCGAATAAACACTCTTACTTGAAATTCAAGGTCTTCTCTTCACTGAAGACGCTCCTAAGAAACCTGCTCCTCTGCTCCAGATGAATGCTCTAAACGATGTCTTCAAACAACACTGTGGCGCGAATTCTCTGAGGAGAAAAAATTAATTACTACACGCTCTTATTGCTTGAGCCAAAATGTCATTTCCTACTTCCCTGTTAACATAAGGAAGAAGGCAGAAACGAATTCCTTCAGCAACACTTCTTTTCAGTCAGAAATGACAGCGAGCGCTGAATGCTCCTGTCGGACGAAGGAAGCCGGTTGAAGTGCGCAGAGCGAGGCGCGCGCATGCGCATTCTCTACAAATCTCGCCACTGCACAAACAACTAGACTGCTACATGATGTTTTGTTCGGTGGGGATCGGACACTGCCTTCCCAACATGGCTGAGCACTGCAGCGCCTCAATAAACACCGCAAAGACGATTTCCAGCATGGGCTTCTTTTTACGAGTTTCTTCTTATGAGGCACGTGGATCCTGACAGTACCTCCCACCAAGAATGTTCCCTCCCGTTTGGGTTTAGAAGGATTGGCCTCGTGAAACTCCCGAAGGAGTTTTGGAGCATGAATGTTTTCATAAGGCTCCCACGATCTTTCCTCCGGGCCAAAGTTCTTCCAGTCAATCAGATAGTACAGTGTGCCTCTCTTCACTTTGGAATCTAAGACTTTATGTACCTCAAACTCTTCGTGTGTGTCTACCTGAATGGGTTTTGGTGCTAAACGAACTCTCAACTTAGGTGGACTCCTTTTTAACAGGGAAACATGAAAAGTTGGGTGGACCTTGAGATAAGAGGGCAATTGAAGTTTAACTGTGACTGGGTTTAACATCTTTTCTACCTTGAATGGGCCTAAGAATCGAGGTTGAAATTTTCGATTTATCTTTAGCTTTAAATTCTTCGTAGATAACCACACTCTATCTCCTGCCTGAAAGTCTGGATCTTCTCTTCTCTTTTTATCTGCGTGTTTTTTGTAAGATTCTTTTGCCTTTCCTAAATTTCTTTTGACTTGAAAAAGGGATTTCTGCATTTCGCTAACCTTTCTTTCCACTGCCGGGACTGGACTCTCCTCTTTTTCCACAATAAGAGTGGGATGTCTACCATAGTTTACATAAAAGGGGGAGTAACCAGTGGAAGAGTGAACGGCATTATTATAAGCAAACTCTGCCGCCCACACCAATTCAGACCAGTCCATCTTCTGATCCAAAAGGTATAGACGTAGGTACTGCTCAAGCTCCTGGTTCACTCTTTCCGTCTGGCCATCCGTTTCTGGATGATAACTGGTGGAAAAACGAGTGTCAATTCCTAATTTAGCAGTAAAGGCCTTCCAAAAGTGTGAAACAAACTGTGCCTCTGTCCGAAACCAATACCTTGGGAATCCCATGAAGGCGCACAATGTGTTGGACAAAAAGCTGAGCCAAAAGGGGGGCATCTGGAGTTTTCTTCAGGGGGATAAAGTGTGCCATTTTCGAAAGAACGTCTACAAATACCAGTACTGTGGTGAATCCATGACTTGGGGGTAGCTCCACAATAAGATCCATGGACACTGTATGCCAAGGATGAGGCGGAGTTGGTAATGGCCTCAACTTACCCTGAGGAGGCCTTCTCTCTGACTTTCCCCTTAAACACCGTTCACAAGTGGTCACAAATTGTCGCACCTGAGATCTCATGCCTGGCCACCAAAAATTCCTTTCCACTAACTCTGTAGTCTTGCGAATTCCTTTATGGCCTGCTAACAAACTGTCATGACAGGATTCCATGGCCTTTTCTTGAAGCTCCGATGTTGGGAGAAATATGCGGTTATCCTGATAAGGAACTCCACTCTTAACTTCTCGACCCTCCGCCTGTTTGGACCAATTCTCCATCTCTTGGACTGTCATAGATTTCTGTAACTTGTCTACCATTTCCGAAGAATTCACGGCCGACACAATTTTTTCTTCTGGGATGATGTTCTGAGGCTCTTTTTCAACGTCTGGAGAACCCGAATCAATCTGAGACAAGGCATCTGCTTTTGCATTACTTTTTCCTGGTCGAAAGGTAATTATGAAATCAAAATCAGCAAAAAATAAGGACCAACGTAACTGCCGGGCTGTGAGAGTTCGAGCAGATCTTAAGAATTGTACATTTCTGTGATCAGTAAAAACTGTTATCTTGTGTCTGGCTCCCATTAAATAATGACGCCACTCCTCAAACGCATTTTTGACCGCTAGCAGTTCTTTGTCCGCAATAGAATAATTGCACTCTGGGGGGCTCAATTTTCTAGAGTAATAAGCTACCGGATGCAGCTGTCCAGAAGTTGGATGCCGTTGTGACAAAATTCCTCCTATTGCTCCATCAGAGGCATCTGCTTCCACAAAAAAGGGGTCCTCCATTCGAGGATGCAACAGAATAGGTGCTTTTGTAAACGAATCTTTAAGAAACTGAAAGGCGTTCTCTGCTTCAATGTTCCATATGAATTTGACCCCCTTCTTCAGTAAACGAGTTATGGGAATCACTTTCTGCGAAAAGTCTGAAATAAATCTTCGGTAAAAATTTGACAATCCCAAAAAACTCTGAACCTCCTTGACTGATTTCGGGGAGGGCCAATCCTGTACTGCCTTAACCTTGGTGGTGTCCATACTCACTCCATCAGGGGATAGCACAAACCCCAAAAATTCTACTCGAGTAACATGAAAAGCGCATTTTTCCAGCTTCACATAGAGGTGATTTTCTAGTAGTTTTGCCAAAATCGCTCTCACATGCGGGATGTGCTCTTCCTCACTATTCGAAAAAATTAGAATGTCATCTATGTAGACAACTGCAACTCTGTCCAAAAATTCTCCCAGCACATCATTTACGAAGTGCTGAAAGGCAGCGGGAGCGTTACATAATCCATAGGGCATTACGCAATACTCAAATAATCCATATCGCGTTCTGAACGCCGTTTTCCATTCATCTCCAGAGGCCACCCGAATCAAATGATACGCCCCTCTGAGATCCAGCTTCGTATAGATCTTGGCATCT
The DNA here is from genome assembly GCF_964261635.1 of Lissotriton helveticus. Taxonomy (NCBI): domain Eukaryota; kingdom Metazoa; phylum Chordata; class Amphibia; order Caudata; family Salamandridae; genus Lissotriton; species Lissotriton helveticus. The sequence goes on along the minus strand of NC_136061.1, from coordinate 586,835,911 downwards.
TTAACTTGATCGAGTAACACTGAAATCAACGGGAGAGGATAACGGTTCTTAACTGTTACTTGGTTAACCGCTCTATAGTCTATGCAAGCCCGAAGATCCCCATCACGTTTTGGAATGAAAAACAGAGGAGATGACACCGGAGACTGGGATGGGCGTATAAATCCATTTGCCAGGTGTTTGTCCAAGTATTCTTTTAGATACCGATTTTCCTTTTCAGTGAGGGCATAGATTCTGCTACAGGGTAAAATAGCTCCAGGCTCAATTTCAATTTTACAGTCATAAGGGCGATGAGGAGGTAATTGCTCTGCACCTTTTTTGTCAAAAACCACCGCTAGATCTTGGTATTGCTCGGGAATTTCCTTAGTTTCCAAGGCACAGATTTGAGCTGAGCGGCTAGAGGCTAAAATCTTTACTGGAGCTGACTCTTCCTTAGTTTCTTGAATATCAAAACAATTTTCTCTGCAATACGAAGAATCTATTTCTATGGTTCTCTTACTCCAATCTATGCGTGGGTTGTGTTCAGTCAACCAAGGCAGACCAAGGATCAATTGAAACTGGGGCGCATCTATCAAATTGAACGTTATCCACTCCGAATGTCCTTTCAACCCCGTTAACAACACCATCTCCGTTTCATGGGTAATTGGACCTGACGACAAGTTGGTGCCGTCTACTGCTCGAACTGCCTCCGGCACAAGTTTTTGGACTGGTCGAATTCCATTTTGCTTGGCATATTTGAGGTCACAAAAGTTCCCTGTGGCCCCTGAATCAATCATTACAGACACCTCGTGTAACTCCTGGTCACGGAATTTAACTACAAAAACAGCTATCAAATGAGGAGCCGCAGACTGCAAAGTATTCATAATATGTTGTCTTCCTGGAGTCGTCTTTGAGAACGCTTCCACCCGTGCGACTCTATCTACGGGCGAAGCCGATCTTTTACTGGCAAGGGGGTTTTTGGTCTTTTGAAACACTCTTTAACAAAATGTCCTGCACCCCCACAATATAGACATGATTGAGAACTTCTTCTCCGCTCTTTTTCTTCCTTTGTAAGAGGTCCCCGCACAGAGCCTATTTGCATGGGTTCTTCTGAGGAAGCTGCTTCTGAACTTTTCGAAGGTTCACTTTTTACTCTGTCAAATCGTGGGGGTGTGGAAATTTAGTTTGTGTACTGAACATTATCTACGCCATCTTGCAGACTCACGTATGAGAATACACGACAGCCATTTTAGGTACCATGGTCTCCCTGTTCACGATCGCTCATCAGCGCACTTCCCTGACCCTGCGAGCATCCCCCATGCACCCTGACTGCCCCGCTCTCTCATGCACAAGTCATAAGCCCTCCCCTCCCGCATGACTCTGTCCCTAAGAATCGCACCCCGCGCCTGACCAACACCTCCTTTCCGTCTATGAATACCCCTCCTTTGATGACCCTTCCTCTGAGCCTAACGTCAGCACTGACCGCTGGTCATCCTTTAGCCCGAGGATACAGTTTATTGCCCCCTACTGTATGCACTCGCCTCTCCTGAAAGAGGCCACTATTGATCATGACATCCCCACCCCCGGAGATTCGATCAGGCGCACACATTCTAAAGAGATCGGCAGAACACTCAGCTGCGTGATAGCCCCTCCCAATCATATGAGGGGAAAGGGTCTCTACTGTTGTCATGTGTTGGAATGGGCCGGAACTGGGGGGTGACAGGGATATCGTTCTGATGTCATTCTCATGCTCTACAATGTCCCTGTTGTAATAAAGGACGTTCACATGTCTAAAACCAGTGTATAAAAGACCAGCTCTCAGAGAAGTTGAGAGAGCACCTCGAGACGATACCTTGTTGTCCGATCTGATGTGTTCCACTCCGTCGGAATAAAACTTGTTTCCTGTCTTCCAGTCTCCAGCGCCTGCCTCTTTATTGAGTAATTTCGTTTGGTATTAGAGGCGTTTTACGCCGGGCAAATTCAACTTAGGAAACAACTACTGAAATCGCCTGACCATTGTAAATTGATCTTTATCAGGGGTATGAAGCGAAAATCTTTCTTCTTTTCATTCCGGCGCTCACTGAGCCGATGATCCAATTGTAACACCAAATCTATAAGATCAGAGATTTCTGTAGGTCTTTGAGGAATTTGAGCTAGAGCATCTTTAAGGTCATCTCGAAGGCCTCTGTAAAAAATTGCAGCTCTTTTTGTTTCTGGCCAATTGGTTTCCACTACTAACTTGTTGAAATTTGCAAAGTATCCAACTAAATCTCTATTTCCTTGCTTGAGATCCAATAACTCATTGTCTGTAGCCTGCGACGCTGACCTACGATCAAATATTCGCTCAAATTCTACCTTAAAGTCGGCGTAGTTGGTTAGAATTGGATCGTTCCTTGTGACCAAGGACATGGACCATGCAGCCGCATCTCCTGTCAAGTACGACAAAATGAAGGCCACTTTAGCTTGGTCGTCTGTAAAAATGACCGGACGACACAAGAAGTGTAACGAACACTGTGTCAAAAAAATTTGCGCCTTCATAGGGTCCCCACCATACCTCTCTGGGGAAGCTAACGGAATTACAGGGGAAATGGAATGGATCACCTGGGTGGAGATGCCCGCTGAGGACGAAGGTTGGGATGCAGGGATGTTACTGTTAAATAATGACCTAGACGATTCTAAATCATCTAACCTTTGACGAGTTTGAGTGGACTCCTGCCTTGACCTCCTAACTTCTTCTCTTAGGGCCTTGTTTTCTTCTAAGGAGTTGTTAAGCTGTTCCTGCATATTACTCAACACTGTAGTTAAAGCTTTTAGGTCAAAACTCTCCACCATTTTCTGCTCAGGAGGGGGCCTGAATCCTCAATTAAGAGGTCGGCACTTCAATCTGTCAAGTTCAAAGGATACACTGGAGCGGCCCCCTCAGGAACAGAAGCTCTTACCCCAAATCCTCCTCAGGGGTAACTCCTAGGACAAACTAGAAATCGCTGTCCACAGAATCAACCCCGCGGGGGAAAGGGGAAGTGGAAGACAAACAAAGAGAGACTTGCTTCGGACACTGGCTCCAACCTGGTCTGGTCTGGAATTGCGCTGAAAGGCAAAATTCTTATTAATTCCTGACACACTAGATAATGTTTACTTGCATTCTCTGCTTTTAAACTAAGAGGAAATCCTTACCAGTGTCTAACTAGAAGCTAGCTCCTCCCTAATTATGTTTGTCTGGAATGTTGCACGATCTGATTCACTGAAAGAACAGGCTGACACCTTGTTGAATACTAAGCGCTGGGATCACCATCAAAGTCTCAATCAAAGGTTGCTAATCTGTTCAAACAGTCTCTGAATGTTCTTGAAAAGGGGAGCTGACCAGAGGAAAGTCAAACGGCCAAATACATGGATTGCCAGCTTCAATTAACAGATGATTAATTTTCTCTAATAGCACACGGATACTGGATGCTCTGAAGTCTCTGTCGAGTCAAGGCTCATTGCATTCTAAGATTAACCAGTCTCGACAAGGCTCAAGGATCCTCTTTACTTCAGAGCTCTTGTGGTCCGAAGTTCACATCACCTCAGTCATAGCCTTAGACTCGAGATAACATCGAATAAACAATCTTACTTGAAATTCAAGGTCTTCTCTTCACTGAAGACGCTCCTAAGAAACCTGCTCCTCTGCTCCAGATGAATGCTCTAAACGATGTCTTCAAACAACACTGTGGCGCGAATTCTCTGAGGAGAAAAAATTAATTACTACACGCTCTTATTGCTTGAGCCAAAATATCATTTCCTACTTCCCTGTTAACATAAGGAAGAAGGCAGAAACAAATTACTTCAGCAACACTTCTTTTCAGTCAGAAATGACAGCGAGCGCTGAATGCTCCTGTCGGACGAAGGAAGCCGGTTGAAGTGCGCAGAGCGAGGCGCGCGCATGCGCATTCTCTACAAATCTCGCCACTGCACAAACAACTAGACTGCTACATGATGTTTTGTTCGGTGGGGATCGGACACTGCCTTCCCAACATGGCTGAGCACTGCAGCGCCTCAATAAACACCGCAAAGACGATTTCCAGCATGGGCTTCTTTTTACGAGTTTCTTCTTATGAGGCACGTGGATCCTGACAGGTGTGGAGAGCATGGGACTCACGTCTGAGCATACCCATCCCACTCGGGGTGACAAATGCAAAAACAACAGTTGATGGACAGAATGCAGAACAATGTCATACATTCACCCCAGTACAGAGATCTGGGCCTAAATCCATCCTTTTTTTGTACTCCACACCACCCCAGTTCAGACATGGCCATATGCAAATCAGCCTTGACCCTGTGCCTCATGGGAACAGTCCAGCCCGAACTGCCAAGTCATGTCTTTCCTGGACCGGAATCAAGCATCCTCGGACCGGTTTCTGGCTATCAGCCGTCTTCGGCCAGGATAGCTTGACTCCAGTGGTGTGGAGAGCATGGGACTTACATCTGAGCATACCCATCCCACTCGATGTGACAAATGCAAAAACAACAGTTGATGGACAGAATACAGAACAATGTCATACATTCACCCCAGTACAGAGATCTGGGCCTAAATTCATCGTTTTTTTGCACTCCACACCACCCCAGTTCAGACATGGCCATATGCATATCAGCCTTGACCCTGTGCCTCATGGGAACAGTCCAGCCCGAACTGCCAAGGCATGTCTTTCCTGGACCGGAATCAAGCATCCTAGGACCGGTTTCTGGCTATCAGCCGTCTTCAGCCAGGATAGCTTGACTCCAGTGGTGTGGAGAGCATGGGACTCACGTCTGAGTATACCCATCCCACTCGGGGTGACAAATGCAAAAACAACAGTTGATGGACAGAATGCAGAACAATATCATACATTCACCCCTGTACAGAGAGCTGGGCCTAAATCCATCTTTTTTTGCACTCCACATCACCCCAGTTCAGACATGGCCATATGCAAATCAGCCTTGACCTGGTGCCTCATGGGAACAGTCCAGCCCGAACTGCCAAGTCATGTCTTTCCTGGACCGGAATCAAGCATCCTCGGACCGGTTTCTGGCTATCAGCCGTCTTCGGCCAGGATAGCTTGACTCCAGTGGTGTGGAGAGCATGGGACTCACATCTGAGCATACCCATCCCACTCGATGTGACAAATGCAAAAACAACAGTTGATGGACAGAATACAGAACAATGTCATACATTCACCCCAGTACAGAGATCTGGGCCTAAATCCATCGTTTTTTTGCACTCCACACCACCCCAGTTCAGACATGGCCATATGCATATCAGCCTTGACCCTGTGCCTCATGGGAACAGTCCAGCCCGAACTGCCAAGGCATGTCTTTCCTGGACCGGAATCAAGCATCCTAGGACCGGTTTCTTTCTATCAGCCGTCTTCAGCCAGGATAGCTTGACTCCAGTGGTGTGGAGAGCATGGGACTCACGTCTGAGTATACCCATCCCACTCGGGGTGACAAATGCAAAAACAACAGTTGATGGACAGAATGCAGAACAATATCATACATTCACCCCTGTACAGAGATCTGGGCCTAAATCCATCTTTTTTTGCACTCCACATCACCCCAGTTCAGACATGGCCATATGCAAATCAGCCTTGACCCTGTGCCTCATGGGAACAGTCCAGCCCGAACTACCAAGCCATGTCTTTCCTTGACCGGAATCAAGCATCCTAGGACCGGTTTCTGGCTATCAGCCGTCTTCAGCCAGGATAGCTTGACTCCAGTGGTGTGGAGAGCATGGGACTCACGTCTGAGCATACCCATCCCACTCGGGGTGACGAATGCAAAAACAACAGTTGATGGACAGAATGCAGAACAATTTCATACATTCACCCCAGTACAGAGATCTGGCCCTAAATCCATCATTTTATTGCACTCCACACCACCCCAGTTCAGACATGGCCATATGCAAATCAGCCTTGACCCTGTGCCTCATGGGAACAGTCCAGCCCGAACTGCCAAGGCATGTCTTTCATGGACCGGAATCAAGCATCCTAGGACCGGTTTCTGGCTATCAGCCGTCTTCAGCCAGGATAGCTTGATTCCAGTGGTGTGGAGAGCGTGGGACTCACGTCTGAGCATACCCATCCCACTCGGGGTGACAAATGCAAAAACAACAGTTGATGGACAGAATGCAGAACAATGTCATACATTCACCCCAGTACAGAGATCTGGTCCTAAATCCATCGTTTTTTTGCACTCCACACCACCCCAGTTCAGACATGGCCATATGCAAATCAGCCTTGACCCTGTGCCTCATGGGAACAGTCCAGCCCGAACTGCCAAGCCATGTCCTTCCTGGACCGGAATCAAGCATCCTAGGACCGGTTTCTGGCTATCAGCCGTCTTCAGCCAGGATAGCTTGACTCCAGTGGTGTGGAGAGCATGGGACTCACGTCTGAGCATACCCGTCCCACTCGGGGTGACAAATGCAAAAACAACAGTTAATGGACAGAATGCAGAACAATGTCATACATTCACCCCAGTACAGAGATCTGGGCCTAAATCCATCGTTTTTTTGCACTCCACACCACCCCAGTTCAGACATGGCCATATGCAAATCAACCTTGACCCTGTGCCTCATGGGAACAGTCCAGCCTGAACTGCCAAGCCATGTCTTCCCTGGACTAGAATCAAGCATCCTAGGACCGGTTTTTGGCTATCAGCCGTCTTCAGCCAGGATAGCTTGACTCCAGTGGTGTGGAGAGCATGGGACTCACGTCTGAGCATACCCGTCCCACTCGGGGTGACAAATGCAAAAACAACAGTTGATGGACAGAATGCAGAACAATGTCATACATTCACCCCAGTACAGAGATCTGGGCCTAAATCCATCGTTTTTTTGCACTCCACACCACCCCAGTTCAGACATGGCCATATGCAAATCAGCCTTGACCCTGTGCCTCATGGAAACAGTCCAGCCTGAACTGCCAAGCCATGTCTTCCCTGGACTAGAATCAAGAATCCTAGGACCGGTTTTTGGCTATCAGCGGTCAACAGCCAGGATATCTTGACTCCAGTGGCGTGGAGAGCATGGGACTCACGTCTGAGCATACCCGTCCCACTCGGGGTGACTAATGCAAAAACAACAGTTGATCTACAGAATGCAGGACAATGTCATACATTCACCCCAGTACAGAGATCTGGGCCTAAATCCATCGTGTTTTTGCTCACCACACCACCCCAGTTCAGACATGGCCATATGCAAATCAGCCTTGACCCTGTGCCTCATGGGGACAGTCCAGCCCGAACTGCCAAGCCATGTCTTCCCTGGACCGGAATCAAGCATCCTAGGACCGGTTTCTGGCTATCAGCCAGGATAGCTTGACTCCAGTGGTGTGGAGAGCACTGGACTCACGTCTGAGCATACCCATCCCATTCGGGGTGACAAATGCAAAAAGAACAGTTGATGGACAGAATGCAGAACAATGTCATGCATTCACCCCAGAACAGAGATCTTGTTCTAAATCCATCGTTTTTTGGCTCACCACACCACCCCAGTTCAGACATGGCCATATGCAAATCAGCCTTGACCCTGTGCCTCATGGGAACAGTCCAGCCTGAAATGCCAAGCCATGTCTTATCTTGACCGGAATCAAGCATCCTAGGACCGGTTTCTGGCTATCAGCCGTCATCAGCAAGGATAGCTTGACTCCAGTGGCGTGGAGAGCACGGAACTCACATCTGAGCATACCCGTCCCACGCGGGGTGACAAATGCAGAAACATCAGTTCATGGACAGAATGCAGAACAATGGCATACATTCGACCCCAGTACAGGGATCTGGGCCTAAATCCATCGTTTTTTTGCTCACCAAAACACCCCAGTTCAGACATGGCCATATGCAAATCAGCCTTGACCCTGTGCCTCATGGGAACAGTCCAGCCCGAACTGCCAAGGCATGTCTTCCCTGGACCGGAATCAAGCATCCTAGGACCGGTTTCTGGCTATCAGCCATCATCAGCCAGGATAGCTTGACTCCAGTGGCGTGGAGAGCACGGGACTCACGTCTGAGCATACCTGTCCCATTCGGGGTGACAGATGCAAAAACAACAGTTGATGGACAGAATGCAGAACAATGTCATGCATTCACCCCAGTACAGAGATCTGGGCCTAAATCCATTGTTTTTTGGCTTACCACACCACCCCAGTTCAGACATGGCCATATGCAAATCAGTCTTGACCCTGTGCCTCATGGGAACAGTCCAACCTGAACTGCCAAGCCATGTCTTCTCTGAACCGGAATCAAGCATCGTAGGACCGGTTTCTGGCTATCAACCGTCATCAGCAAGGATAGCTTGACTCCAGTGGCGTGGAGAGCACGGGACTCACATATGAGCATACCCGTCCCACGCGGGGTGACAGTTGATGGACAGAGTGCAGAACAATGTCATACATTCACTCCAGTACAGAGATCTGGGCCTAAATCCATCGTTTTTTTGCTCACCACACCACCCCAGTTCACACATGGCCATATGCAAATCAGCCTTGACCCTGTGCCTCATGGGAACAGTCTAGCCCGAACTGCCAAGCCATGTCTTCCCTGGACTGGAATCAACCACCCTAGGACTGGTTTCTGGCTGTTAGCCGTCATCAGCCAGGATAGCTTGACTCCAGTGGCGTGGAGACCACGGGACTCACTTCTGAGCATACCCGTCCCACTCGGGGTGACAAATGCAAAAACAACAGTTGATGGACAGACTGCAGAACAATGTCATGCATTCACCCCAGTACAGAGATCTGGGCCTAAATCCATTGTTTTTGGCTTACCACACCACCCCAGTTCAGACATGGCCATATGCAAATCAGCCTTGACCCTGTGCCTCATGGGAACAGTCCAACCTGAACTCCCAAGCCATGTCTTCTCTGAACCGGAATCAAGCATCCTAGGACCGGTTTCTGGCTATCAGCCGTCATCAGCAAGGATAGCTTGACTCCAGTGGCATGGAGAGCACGGGACTCACATATGAGCATACCCGTCCCACACGGGGTGACAGTTGATGGACAGAGTGCAGAACAATGTCATACATTCACTCCAGTACAGAGATCTGGGCCTAAATCCATCATTTTTTTGCTCACCACACCACCCCAGTTCACACATGGCCATATGCAAATCAGCCTTGACCCTGTGCCTCATGGGAACAGTCTAGCCCGAACTGCCAAGCCATGTCTTCCCTGGAGTGGAATCAAGCACCCTAGGACTGGTTTCTGGCTGTTAGCCTTCATCAGCCAGGATGGCTTGACTCCAGTGGTGTGGAGAGCATGGGACTGACATCTGAGCATACCCATCCCACTCGATGTGACAAATGCAAAAACAACAGTTGATGGACAGAATACAGAACAATGTCATACATTCACCCCAGTACAGAGATCTGGGCCTAAATCCATCGTTTTTTTGCACTCCGCACCACCCCAGTTCAGACATGGCCATATGCATATCAGCCTTGACCCTGTGCCTCATGGGAACAGTCCAGCCCGAACTGCCAAGGTATGTCTTTCCTGGACCGGAATCAAGCATCCTAGGACCGGTTTCTGGCTATCAGCCGTCTTCAGCCAGGATAGCTTGACTCCAGTGGTGTGGAGAGCATGGGACTCACGTCTGAGCATACCCATCCCACTCGGGGTGACAAATGCAAAAACAACAGTTGATGGACAGAATGCAGAACAATTTCATACATTCACCCCAGTACAGAGATCTGGGCCTAAATCCATCGTTTTATTGCACTCCACATCACCCCAGTTCAGACATGGCCATATGCAAATCAGCCTTGACCCTGTGCCTCATGGGAACAGTCCAGCCCGAACTGCCAAGCCATGTCTTTCATGGTCCGGAATCAAGCATCCTAGGACCGGTTTCTGGCTATCAGCCGTCTTCAGCCAGGATAGCTTGACTCCAGTGGTGTGGAGAGCGTGGGACTCACGTCTGAGCATACCCATCCCACTCGGGGTGACAAATGCAAAAACAACAGTTGATGGACAGAATACAGAACAATGTCATACATTCACCCCAGTACAGAGATCTGGGCCTAAATCCATCGTATTTTTTGCACTCCACACCACCCCAGTTCAGACATGGCCATATGCAAATCAGCCTTGACCCTGTGCCTCATGGGAACAGTCCAGCCCGAACTGCCAAGCCATGTCTTCCCTGGACTAGAATCAAGCATCCTAGGACCAGTTTTTGGCTATCAGCGGTCAACAGCCAGGATAGCTTGACTCCAGTGGCGTGGAGAGCATGGGACTCACGTCTGAGCATACCAGTCCCACTCGGGGTGACAAATGCAAAAACAACAGTTGATCTACAGAATGCAGAACAATGTCATACATTCACCCCAGTACAGAGATCTGGGCCTAAATCCATCGTATTTTTTGCACTCCACACCACCCCAGTTCAGACATGGCCATATGCAAATCAGCCTTGACCCTGTGCCTCATGGGAACAGTCCAGCCCGAACTGCCAAAACATGTCTTCCCTGGACCGGAATCAAGCATCCTAGGACCGGTTTCTGGCTATCAGCCAGGATAGCTTGACTCCAGTGGCGTGGAGAGCACTGGACTCACGTCTGAGAATACCCATCCCATTCGGGGTGGCAAATTCAAAAAGAACAGTTGATGGACAGAATGCAGAACAATGTCATGCATTCACCCCAGTACAGAGATCTGGGCCTAAATCCATCGTTTTTTGGCTCACCACACCACCCCAGTTCAGACATGGCCATATGCAAATCAACCTTGACCCTGTGCCTCATGGGAACAGTCCAGCCTGAAATGCCAAGGCATGTCTTCTCTGGACCGGAATCAAGCATCCTAGGACCGGTTTCTGGCTATCAGCCGTCATCAGCAAGGATAGCTTGACGCCAGTGGCGTGGAGAGCACGGAACTCACATCTGAGCATACCCGTCCCACGCGGGTTGACAAATGCAGAAACATCAGTTCATGGACAGAATGCAGAACAATGTCATACATTCGACCCCAGTACAGGGATCTGGGCCTAAATCCATCGTTTATTTGCTCACCACAACACCCCAGTTCAGACATGGCCATATGCAAATCAGCCTTGACCCTGTGCCTCATGAGAACAGTCCAGCCCGAACTGCCAAGGCATGTCTTCCCTGGACTGGAATCAAGCATCCTAGGACCGGTTTCTGGCTATCAGCCGTCATCAGCCAGGATAGCTTGACTGCAGTGGCGTGGAGAGCACGGGACTCACGTCTGAGCATACCCGTCCCACTCGGTGTGACAAATGCAGAAACATCAGTTCATGGACAGAATGCAGAACAATGTCATACATTCGACCCCAGTACAGGGATCTGGGCCTAAATCCATCGTTTTTTTCCTCACCACACCACCCCAATTCAGACATGGCCATATGCAAATAAGCCTTGACCCTGTGCCTCATGGAAACAGTCCAGCCCGAACTGCCAAGCCATGTCTTCCCTAGACCGGAATCAAGCATCCTAGGACCGGTTTCTGGCTATCAGCCATCATCAGCGAGGATAGCTTGACTCCAGTGGCGTGGAGAGCACGGGACTCACGTCTGAGCATACCCGTCCCATTCGGGGTGACAGATGCAAAAACAACAGTTGATGGACAGAATGCAGAACAATGTCATGCATTCACCCCAGATCTGGGCCTAAATCCATTGTTTTTTGGCTTACCACACCACCCCAGTTCAGACATGGCCATATGCAAATCAGCCTTGACCCTGTGCCTCATGGGAACAGTCCAACCTGAACTGCCAAGCCATGTCTTCTCTGAACCGGAATCAAGCATCGTAGGACCGGTTTCTGGCTATCAACCGTCATCAGCAAGGATAGCTTGACTCCAGTGGCGTGGAGAGCACGGGACTCACATATGAGCATACCCGTCCCACGCGGGGTGACAGTTGATGGACAGAGTGCAGAACAATGTCATACATTCACTCCAGTACAGAGATCTGGGCCTAAATCCATCGTTTTTTTGCTCACCACACCACCCCAGTTCACACATGGCCATATGCAAATCAGCCTTGACCCTGTGCCTCATGGGAACAGTCTAGCCCGAACTGCCAAGCCATGTCTTCCCTGGACTGGAATCAACCACCCTAGGACTGGTTTCTGGCTGTTAGCCGTCATCAGCCAGGATAGCTTGACTCCAGTGGCGTGGAGACCACGGGACTCACTTCTGAGCATACCCGTCCCACTCGGGGTGACAAATGCAAAAACAACAGTTGATGGACAGACTGCAGAACAATGTCATGCATTCACCCCAGTACAGAGATCTGGGCCTAAATCCATAGTTTTTGGCTTACTACACCACCCCAGTTCAGACATGGCCATATGCAAATCAGCCTTGACCCTGTGCCTCATGGGAACAGTCCAACCTGAACTCCCAAGCCATGTCTTCTCTGAACCGGAATCAAGCATCCTAGGACCGGTTTCTGGCTATCAGCCGTCATCAGCAAGGATAGCTTGACTCCAGTGGCGTGGAGAGCACGGGACTCACATATGAGCATACCCGTCCCACGCCGGGTGACAGTTGATGGACAGAGTGCAGAACAATGTCATACATTCACTCCAGTACAAAGATCTGGGCCTAAATCCATCGTTTTTTTTGCTCACCACACCACCCCAGTTCACACCTGGCCATATGCAAATCAGCCTTGACCCTGTGCCTCATGGGAACAGTCTAGCCCGAACTGCCAAGCCATGTCTTCCCTGGACTGGAATCAAGCACCCTTGGACTGGTTTCTGGCTGTTAGCCGTCATCAGCCAGGATGGCTTGACTCCAGTGGCGTGGAGACCACGGGACTCACGTCTGAGCATACCCGTCCCACTCTGGGTGACAAATGCAGAAACAACAGTTGATGGACAGAATGCAGAACAATGTCATACATTCACCCCAGTACAGAGATCTGGGCCTAAATCCATCCTTTTTTTGCACTCCACACCACCCCAGTTCAGACATGGCCATATGCAAATCAGCCTTGACCCTGTGCCTCATGGGAACAGTCCAGCCCGAACTGCCAAGCCATGTCTTTCCTGGACCGGAATCAAGCATCCTAGGACCGGTTTCTGGCTATCAGCCGTCTTCAGCCAGGATAGCTTGACTCCAGTGGTGTGGAGAGCATGGGACTGACATCTGAGCATACCCATCCCACTCTATGTGACAAATGCAAAAACAACAGTTGATGGACAGAATACAGAACAATGTCATACATTCACCCCAGTACAGAGATCTGGGCCTAAATCCATCGTTTTTTTGCACTCCACACCACCCCAGTTCAGACATGGCCATATGCATATCAGCCTTGACCCTGTGCCTCATGGGAACAGTCCAGCCCGAACTGCCAAGGCATGTCTTTCCTGGACCGGAATCAAGCATCCTAGGACCGGTTTCTGGCTATCAGCCGTCTTCAGCCAGGATAGCTTGACTCCAGTGGTGTGGAGAGCATGGGACTCACGTCTGAGCATACCCATCCCACTCGGGGTGACAAATGCAAAAACAACAGTTGATGGACAGAATGCAGAACAATTTCATACATTCACCCCAGTACAGAGATCTGGGCCTAAATCCATCGTTTTATTGCACTCCACATCACCCCAGTTCAGACATGGCCATATGCAAATCAGCCTTGACCCTGTGCCTCATGGGAACAGTCCAGCCCGAACTGCCAAGCCATATCTTTCATGGTCCGGAATCAAGCATCCTAGGACCGGTTTCTGGCTATCAGCCGTCTTCAGCCAGGATAGCTTGACTCCAGTGGTGTGGAGAGCGTGGGACTCACGTCTGAGCATACCCATCCCACTCGGGGTGACAAATGCAAAAACAACAGTTGATGGACAGAATGCGGAACAATGTCATACATTCACCCCAGTGCAGAGATCTGGGCCTAAATCCATCGTATTTTTTGCACTCCACACCACCCCAGTTCAGACATGGCCATATGCAAATCAGCCTTGACCCTGTGCCTCATGGGAACAGTCCAGCCCGAACTGCCAAGGCATGTCTTCCCTGGACCGGAATCAAGCATCCTAGGACCGGTTTCTGGCTATCAGCCATCATCAGCCAGGATAGCTTGACTCCAGTGGCGTGGAGAGCACGGGACTCACGTCTGAGCATACCCGTCCCATTCGGGGTGACAGATGCAAAAACAACAGTTGATGGACAGAATGCAGAACAATGTCATGCATTCACCCCAGTACAGAGATCTGGGCCTAAATCCATTGTTTTTTGGCTTACCACACCACCCCAGTTCAGACATGGCCATATGCAAATCAGCCTTGACCCTGTGCCTCATGGGAACAGTCCAACCTGAACTGCCAAGCCATGTCTTCTCTGAACCGGAATCAAGCATCGTAGGACCGGTTTCTGGCTATCAACCGTCATCAGCAAGGATAGCTTGACTCCAGTGGCGTGGAGAGCACGGGACTCACATATGAGCATACCCGTCCCACGCGGGGTGACAGTTGATGGACAGAGTGCAGAACAATGTCATACATTCACTCCAGTACAGAGATCTGGGCCTAAATCCATCGTTTTTTTGCTCACCACACCACCCCAGTTCACACATGGCCATATGCAAATCAGCCTTGACCCTGTGCCTCATGGGAACAGTCTAGCCCGAACTGCCAAGCCATGTCTTCCCTGGACTGGAATCAACCACCCTAGGACTGGTTTCTGGCTGTTAGCCGTCATCAGCCAGGATAGCTTGACTCCAGTGGCGTGGAGACCACGGGACTCACTTCTGAGCATACCCGTCCCACTCGGGGTGACAAATGCAAAAACAACAGTTGATGGACAGACTGCAGAACAATGTCATGCATTCACCCCAGTACAGAGATCTGGGCCTAAATCCATTGTTTTTGGCTTACCACACCACCCCAGTTCAGACATGGCCATATGCAAATCAGCCTTGACCCTGTGCCTCATGGGAACAGTCCAACCTGAACTCCCAAGCCATGTCTTCTCTGAACCGGAATCAAGCATCCTAGGACCGGTTTCTGGCTATCAGCCGTCATCAGCAAGGATAGCTTGACTCCAGTGGCGTGGAGAGCACGGGACTCCCATATGAGCATACCCGTCCCACACGGGGTGACAGTTGATGGACAGAGTGCAGAACAATGTCATACATTCACTCCAGTACAGAGATCTGGGCCTAAATCCATCATTTTTTTTGCTCACCACATCACCCCAGTTCACACATGGCCATATGCAAATCAGCCTTGACCCTGTGCCTCATGGGAACAGTCTAGCCCGAACTGCCAAGCCATGTCTTCCCTGGACTGGAATCAAGCACCCTAGGACTGGTTTCTGGCTGTTAGCCTTCATCAGCCAGGATGGCTTGACTCCAGTGGCGTGGAGACCATGGGACTCACGTCTGAGCATACCCGTCCCACTCTGGGTGACAAATGCAGAAACAACAGTTGATGGACAGAATGCAGAATAATGTCATACATTCCCCCCAGTACAGAGATCTGGGCCTAAATCCATCCTTTTTTTGCACTCCACACCACCCCAGTTCAGACATGGCCATATGCAAATCAGCCTTGACCCTGTGCCTCATGGGAACAGTCCAGCCCGAACTGCCAAGCCATGTCTTTCCTGGACCGTAATCAAGCATCCTAGGACCGGTTTCTGGCTATCAGCCGTCTTCAGCCAGGATAGCTTGACTCCAGTGGTGTGGAGAGCATGGGACTGACATCTGAGCATACCCATCCCACTCGATGTGACAAATGCAAAAACAACAGTTGATGGACAGAATACAGAACAATGTCATACATTCACCCCAGTACAGAGATCTGGGCCTAAATCCATCGTTTTTTTGCACTCCGCACCACCCCAGTTCAGACATGGCCATATGCATATCAGCCTTGACCCTGTGCCTCATGGGAACAGTCCAGCCCGAACTGCCAAGGTATGTCTTTCCTGGACCGGAATCAAGCATCCTAGGACCGGTTTCTGGCTATCAGCCGTCTTCAGCCAGGATAGCTTGACTCCAGTGGTGTGGAGAGCATGGGACTCACGTCTGAGCATACCCATCCCACTCGGGGTGACAAATGCAAAAACAACAGTTGATGGACAGAATGCAGAACAATTTCATACATTCACCCCAGTACAGAGATCTGGGCCTAAATCCATCGTTTTATTGCACTCCACATCACCCCAGTTCAGACATGGCCATATGCAAATCAGCCTTGACCCTGTGCCTCATGGGAACAGTCCAGCCCGAACTGCCAAGCCATGTCTTTCATGGTCCGGAATCAAGCATCCTAGGACCGGTTTCTGGCTATCAGCCGTCTTCAGCCAGGATAGCTTGACTCCAGTGGTGTGGAGAGCGTGGGACTCACGTCTGAGCATACCCATCCCACTCGGGGTGACAAATGCAAAAACAACAGTTGATGGACAGAATACAGAACAATGTCATACATTCACCCCAGTACAGAGATCTGGGCCTAAATCCATCGTATTTTTTGCACTCCACACCACCCCAGTTCAGACATGGCCATATGCAAATCAGCCTTGACCCTGTGCCTCATGGGAACAGTCCAGCCCGAACTGCCAAGCCATGTCTTCCCTGGACTAGAATCAAGCATCCTAGGACCGGTTTTTGGCTATCAGCGGTCAACAGGCAGGATAGCTTGACTCCAGTGGCGTGGAGAGCATGGGACTCACGTCTGAGCATACCAGTCCCACTCGGGGTGACAAATGCAAAAACAACAGTTGATCTACAGAATGCAGAACAATGTCATACATTCACCCCAGTACAGAGATCTGGGCCTAAATCTATCGTTTTTTTGCTCACCACACCACCCCAGTTCAGACATGGCCATATGCAAATCAGCCTTGACCCTGTGCCTCATGGGAACAGTCCAGCCCGAACTGCCAAAACATGTCTTCCCTGGACCGGAATCAAGCATCCTAGGACCGGTTTCTGGCTATCAGCCATCATCAGCCAGGATAGCTTGACTCCAGTGGCGTGGAGAGCACGGGACTCACATATGAGCATACCCGTCCCACGCGGGGTGACAGTTGATGGACAGAGTGCAGAACAATGTCATACATTCACTCCAGTACAGAGATCTGGGCCTAAATCCATCGTTTTTTTGCTCACCACTCCACCCCAGTTCACACATGGCCATATGCAAATCAGCCTTGACCCTGTGCCTCATGGGAACAGTCTAGCCCGAACTGCCAAGCCATGTCTTCCCTGAACTGGAATCAAGCACCCTAGGACTGGTTTCTGGCTGTTAGTCGTCATCAGCCAGGATAGCTTGACTCCAGTGGCGTGGAGACCACGGGTCTCACTTCTGAGCATACCCGTCCCACGCGGGGTGACAAATGCAGAAACATCAGTTCATGGACAGAATGCAGAACAATGGCATACATTCGACCCCAGTACAGGGATCTGGGCCTAAATCCATCGTTTTTTTGCTCACCAAAACACCCCAGTTCAGACATGGCCATATGCAAATCAGCCTTGACCCTGTGCCTCATGGGAACAGTCCAGCCCGAACTGCCAAGGCATGCCTTCCCTGGACCGGAATCAAGCATCCTAGGACCGGTTTCTGGCTATCAGCCATCATCAGCCAGGATAGCTTGACTCCAGTGGCGTGGAGAGCACGGGACTCACGTCTGAGCATACCCGTCCCATTCGGGGTGACAGATGCAAAAACAACAGTTGATGGACAGAATGCAGAACAATGTCATGCATTCACCCCAGTACAGAGATCTGGGCCTAAATCCATTGTTTTTTGGCTTACCACACCACCCCAGTTCAGACATGGCCATATGCAAATCAGCCTTGACCCTGTGCCTCATGGGAACAGTCCAACCTGAACTGCCAAGCCATGTCTTCTCTGAACCGGAATCAAGCATCGTAGGACTGGTTTCTGGCTATCAACCGTCATCAGCAAGGATAGCTTGACTCCAGTGGCGTGGAGAGCACGGGACTCACTTCTGAGCATACCCGTCCCACGCGGGGTCGCGGGGTGACAGTTGATGGACAGAGTGCAGAACAATGTCATACATTCACTCCAGTACAGAGATCTGGGCCTAAATCCATCGTTTTTTTGCTCACCACACCACCCCAGTTCACACTATGCAAATCAGCCTTGACCCTGTGCCTCATGGGAACAGTCTAGCCCAAACTGCCAAGCCATGTCTTCCCTGGACTGGAATCAACCACCCTAGGACTGGTTTCTGGCTGTTAGCCGTCATCAGCCAGGATAGCTTGACTCCAGTGGCGTGGAGAGCACGGGACTCACATATGAGCATACCCGTCCCACGCGGGGTGACAGTTGATGGACAGAGTGCAGAACAATGTCATACATTCACTCCAGTACAGAGATCTGGGCCTAAATCCATCGTTTTTTTGCTCACCACACCACCCCAGTTCACACATGGCCATATGCAAATCAGCCTTGACCCTGTGCCTCATGGGAACAGTCTAGCCCGAACTGCCAAGCCATGTCTTCCCTGGACTGGAATCAAGCACCCTTGGACTGGTTTCTGGCTGTTAGCCGTCATCAGCCAGGATGGCTTGACTCCAGTGGCGTGGAGACCACGGGACTCACGTCTGAGCATACCCGTCCCACTCTGGGTGACAAATGCAGAAACAACAGTTGATGGACAGAATGCAGAACAATGTCATACATTCACCCCAGTACAGAGATCTGGGCCTAAATCCATCCTTTTTTTGCACTCCACACCACCCCAGTTCAGACATGGCCATATGCAAATCAGCCTTGACCCTGTGCCTCATGGGAACAGTCCAGCCCGAACTGCCAAGCCATGTCTTTCCTGGACCGGAATCAAGCATCCTAGGACCGGTTTCTGGCTATCAGCCGTCTTCAGCCAGGATAGCTTGACTCCAGTGGTGTGGAGAGCATGGGACTGACATCTGAGCATACCCATCCCACTCTATGTGACAAATGCAAAAACAACAGTTGATGGACAGAATACAGAACAATGTCATACATTCACCCCAGTACAGAGATCTGGGCCTAAATCCATCGTTTTTTTGCACTCCACACCACCCCAGTTCAGACATGGCCATATGCATATCAGCCTTGACCCTGTGCCTCATGGGAACAGTCCAGCCCGAACTGCCAAGGCATGTCTTTCCTGGACCGGAATCAAGCATCCTAGGACCGGTTTCTGGCTATCAGCCGTCTTCAGCCAGGATAGCTTGACTCCAGTGGTGTGGAGAGCATGGGACTCACGTCTGAGCATACCCATCCCACTCGGGGTGACAAATGCAAAAACAACAGTTGATGGACAGAATGCAGAACAATTTCATACATTCACCCCAGTACAGAGATCTGGGCCTAAATCCATCGTTTTATTGCACTCCACATCACCCCAGTTCAGACATGGCCATATGCAAATCAGCCTTGACCCTGTGCCTCATGGGAACAGTCCAGCCCGAACTGCCAAGCCATGTCTTTCATGGTCCGGAATCAAGCATCCTAGGACCGGTTTCTGGCTATCAGCCGTCTTCAGCCAGGATAGCTTGACTCCAGTGGTGTGGAGAGCGTGGGACTCACGTCTGAGCATACCCATCCCACACGGGGTGACAAATGCAAAAACAACAGTTGATGGACAGAATGCGGAACAATGTCATACATTCACCCCAGTGCAGAGATCTGGGCCTAAATCCATCGTATTTTTTGCACTCCACACCACCCCAGTTCAGACATGGCCATATGCAAATCAGCCTTGACCCTGTGCCTCATGGGAACAGTCCAGCCCGAACTGCCAAGCCATGTCTTTCCTGGACCGGAATCAAGCATCCTAGGACCGGTTTCTGGCTATGAGCCGTCTTCAGCCAGGATAGCTTGACTCCAGTGGTGTGGAGAGCATGGGACTCACGTCTGAGCATACCCGTCCCACTCGGGGTGACAAATGCAAAAACAACAGTTGATGGACAGAATGCAGAACAATGTCATACATTCACTCCAGTACAGAGATCTGGGCCTAAATCCATCGTTTTTTTACACTCCACACCACCCCAGTTCAGACATGGCCATATGCAAATCAGCCTTGACCCTTTCCCTCATGGGAACAGTCCAGCCTGAACTGCCAAGCCATGTCTTCCCTGGACTAGAATCAAGCATCCTAGGACCGGTTTTTGGCTATCAGCGGTCAACAGCCAGGATAGCTTGACTCCAGTGGCGTGGAGAGCATGGGACTCACGTCTGAGCATACCCGTCCCACTCGGGGTGACAAATGCAAAAACAACAGTTGATCTACAGAATGCAGAACAATGTCATACATTCACCCCAGTACAGAGATCTGGGCCTAAATCTATCGTTTTTTTGCTCACCACACCACCCCAGTTCAGACATGGCCATATGCAAACAAGCCTTGACCCTGTGCCTCATGGGAACAGTCCAGCCCGAACTGCCAAGCCATGTCTTCCCTGGACCGGAATCAAGCATCCTAGGACCGGTTTCTGGCTATCAGCCAGGATAGCTTGACTCCAGTGGCGTGGAGAGCACTGGACTCACGTCTGAGAATACCCATCCCATTCGGGGTGACAAATGCAAAAAGAACAGTTGATGGACAGAATGCAGAACAATGTCATGCATTCACCCCAGTACAGAGATCTGGGCCTAAATCCATCGTTTTTTGGCTCACCACACCACCCCAGTTCAGACATGGCCATATGCAAATCAACCTTGACCCTGTGCCTCATGGGAACAGTCCAGCCTGAAATGCCAAGCCATGTCTTCTCTGGACCGGAATCAAGCATCCTAGGACCGGTTTCTGGCTATCAGCCGTCATCAGCAAGGATAGCTTGACGCCAGTGGCGTGGAGAGCACGGAACTCACATCTGAGCATACCCGTCCCACGCAGGGTGACAAATGCAGAAACATCAGTTCATGGACAGAATGCAGAACAATGTCATACAGTCGACCCCAGTACAGGGATCTGGGCCTAAATCCATCGTTTATTTGCTCACCACAACACCCCAGTTCAGACATGGCCATATGCAAATCAGCCTTGACCCTGTGCCTCATGAGAACAGTCCAGCCCGAACTGCCAAGGCATGTCTTCCCTGGACTGGAATCAAGCATCCTAGGACCGGTTTCTGGCTATCAGCCGTCATCAGCCAGGATAGCTTGACTGCAGTGGCGTGGAGAGCACGGGACTCACGTCTGAGCATACCCGTCCCACTCGGTGTGACAAATGCAAAAACAACAGTTGATGGACAGAATGCAGAACAATGTCATACATTCACCCCAGTACAGAGATCTGGGTCTAAATCCATCGTTTTTTTCCTCACCACACCACCCCAATTCAGACATGGCCATATGCAAATAAGCCTTGACCCTGTGCCTCATGGAAACAGTCCAGCCCGAACTGCCAAGCCATGTCTTCCCTAGACCGGAATCAAGCATCCTAGGACCGGTTTCTGGCTATCAGCCAGGATAGCTTGACTCCAGTGGCGTGGAGAGCACTGGACTCACGTCTGAGAATACCCATCCCATTCGGGGTGACAAATGCAAAAAGAACAGTTGATGGACAGAATGCAGAACAATGTCATGCATTCACCCCAGTACAGAGATCTGGGCCTAAATCCATCGTTTTTTGGCTCACCACACCACCCCAGTTCAGACATGGCCATATGCAAATCAACCTTGACCCTGTGCCTCATGGGAACAGTCCAGCCTGAAATGCCAAGCCATGTCTTCTCTGGACCGGAATCAAGCATCCTAGGACCGGTTTCTGGCTATTAGCCGTCATCAGCAAGGATAGCTTGACGCCAGTGGCGTGGAGAGCACGGAACTCACATCTGAGCATACCCGTCCCACGCAGGGTGACAAATGCAGAAACATCAGTTCATGGACAGAATGCAGAACAATGTCATACAGTCGACCCCAGTACAGGGATCTGGGCCTAAATCCATCGTTTATTTGCTCACCACAACACCCCAGTTCAGACATGGCCATATGCAAATCAGCCTTGACCCTGTGCCTCATGAGAACAGTCCAGCCCGAACTGCCAAGGCATGTCTTCCCTGGACTGGAATCAAGCATCCTAGGACCGGTTTCTGGCTATCAGCCGTCATCAGCCAGGATAGCTTGACTGCAGTGGCGTGGAGAGCATGGGACTCACGTCTGAGCATACCCGTCCCACTCGGTGTGACAAATGCAAAAACAACAGTTGATGGACAGAATGCAGAACAATGTCATACATTCACCCCAGTACAGAGATCTGGGCCTAAATCCATCGTTTTATTGCACTCCACACCACCCCAGTTCAGACATGGCCATATGCATATCAGCCTTGACCCTGTGCCTCATGGGAACAGTCCAGCGCGAACTGCCAAGGCATGTCTTTCCTGGACCGGAATCAAGCATCCTAGGACCGGTTTCTGGCTATCAGCCAGGATAGCTTGACTCCAGTGGCGTGGAGAGCACTGGACTCACGTCTGAGAATACCCATCCCATTCGGGGTGACAAATGCAAAAAGAACAGTTGATGGACAGAATGCAGAACAATGTCATGCATTCACCCCAGTACAGAGATCTGGGCCTAAATCCATCGTTTTTTGGCTCACCACACCACCCCAGTTCAGACATGGCCATATGCAAATCAACCTTGACCCTGTGCCTCATGGGAACAGTCCAGCCTGAAATGCCAAGCCATGTCTTCTCTGGACCGGAATCAAGCATCCTAGGACCGGTTTCTGGCTATTAGCCGTCATCAGCAAGGATAGCTTGACGCCAGTGGCGTGGAGAGCACGGAACTCACATCTGAGCATACCCGTCCCACGCAGGGTGACAAATGCAGAAACATCAGTTCATGGACAGAATGCAGAACAATGTCATACAGTCGACCCCAGTACAGGGATCTGGGCCTAAATCCATCGTTTATTTGCTCACCACAACACCCCAGTTCAGACATGGCCATATGCAAATCAGCCTTGACCCTGTGCCTCATGAGAACAGTCCAGCCCGAACTGCCAAGGCATGTCTTCCCTGGACTGGAATCAAGCATCCTAGGACCGGTTTCTGGCTATCAGCCGTCATCAGCCAGGATAGCTTGACTGCAGTGGCGTGGAGAGCATGGGACTCACGTCTGAGCATACCCGTCCCACTCGGTGTGACAAATGCAAAAACAACAGTTGATGGACAGAATGCAGAACAATGTCATACATTCACCCCAGTACAGAGATCTGGGCCTAAATCCATCGTTTTATTGCACTCCACACCACCCCAGTTCAGACATGGCCATATGCATATCAGCCTTGACCCTGTGCCTCATGGGAACAGTCCAGCGCGAACTGCCAAGGCATGTCTTTCCTGGACCGGAATCAAGCATCCTAGGACCGGTTTCTGGCTATCAGCCGTCTTCAGCCAGGATAGCTTGACTCCAGTGGTGTGGAGAGCATGGGACTCACGTCTGAGCATACCCATCCCACTCGGGGTGACAAATGCAAAAACAACAGTTGATGGACAGAATGCAGAACAATTTCATACATTCACCCCAGTACAGAGATCTGGGCCTAAATCCATCGTTTTATTGCACTCCACATCACCCCAGTTCAGACATGGCCATATGCAAATCAGCCTTGACCCTGTGCCTCATGGGAACAGTCCAGCCCGAACTGCCAAGCCATGTCTTTCATGGTCCGGAATCAAGCATCCTAGGACCGGTTTCTGGCTATCAGCCGTCTTCAGCCAGGATAGCTTGACTCCAGTGGTGTGGAGAGCGTGGGACTCACGTCTGAGCATACCCATCCCACTCGGGGTGACAAATGCAAAAACAACAGTTGATGGACAGAATGCGGAACAATGTCATACATTCACCCCAGTGCAGAGATCTGGGCCTAAATCCATCGTATTTTTTGCACTCCACACCACCCCAGTTCAGACATGGCCATATGCAAATCAGCCTTGACCCTGTGCCTCATGGGAACAGTCCAGCCCGAACTGCCAAGCCATGTCTTTCCTGGACCGGAATCAAGCATCCTAGGACCGGTTTCTGGCTATGAGCCGTCTTCAGCCAGGATAGCTTGACTCCAGTGGTGTGGAGAGCATGGGACTCACGTCTGAGCATACCCGTCCCACTCGGGGTGACAAATGCAAAAACAACAGTTGATGGACAGAATGCAGAACAATGTCATACATTCACCCCAGTACAGAGATCTGGGCCTAAATCCATCGTTTTTTTACACTCCACACCACCCCAGTTCAGACATGGCCATATGCAAATCAGCCTTGACCCTGTCCCTCATGGGAACAGTCCAGCCTGAACTGCCAAGCCATGTCTTCCCTGGACTAGAATCAAGCATCCTAGGACCGGTTTTTGGCTATCAGCGGTCAACAGCCAGGATAGCTTGACTCCAGTGGCGTGGAGAGCATGGGACTCACGTCTGAGCATACCCGTCCCACTCGGGGTGACAAATGCAAAAACAACAGTTGATCTACAGAATGCAGAACAATGTCATACATTCACCCCAGTACAGAGATCTGGGCCTAAATCTATCGTTTTTTTGCTCACCACACCACCCTAGTTCAGACATGGCCATATGCAAATCAGCCTTGACCCTGTGCCTCATGGGAACAGTCCAGCCCGAACTGCCAAGCCATGTCTTCCCTGGACCGGAATCAAGCATCCTAGGACCGGTTTCTGGCTATCAGCCAGGATAGCTTGACTCCAGTGGCGTGGAGAGCACTAGACTCACGTCTGAGAATACCCATCCCATTCGGGGTGACAAATGCAAAAAGAACAGTTGATGGACAGAATGCAGAACAATGTCATGCATTCACCCCAGTACAGAGATCTGGGCCTAAATCCATCGTTTTTTGGCTCACCACACCACCCCAGTTCAGACATGGCCATATGCAAATCAACCTTGACCCTGTGCCTCATGGGAACAGTCCAGCCTGAAATGCCAAGCCATGTCTTCTCTGAACCGGAATCAAGCATCCTAGGACCGGTTTCTGGCTATCAGCCGTCATCAGCAAGGATAGCTTGACGCCAGTGGCGTGGAGAGCACGGAACTCACATCTGAGCATACCCGTCCCACGCAGGGTGACAAATGCAGAAACATCAGTTCATGGACAGAATGCAGAACAATGTCATACAGTCGACCCCAGTACAGGGATCTGGGCCTAAATCCATCGTTTATTTGCTCACCACAACACCCCAGTTCAGACATGGCCATATGCAAATCAGCCTTGACCCTGTGCCTCATGAGAACAGTCCAGCCCGAACTGCCAAGGCATGTCTTCCCTGGACTGGAATCAAGCATCCTAGGACCGGTTTCTGGCTATCAGCCGTCATCAGCCAGGATAGCTTGACTGCAGTGGCGTGGAGAGCACGGGACTCACGTCTGAGCATACCCGTCCCACTCGGTGTGACAAATGCAAAAACAACAGTTGATGGACAGAATGCAGAACAATGTCATACATTCACCCCAGTACAGAGATCTGGGTCTAAATCCATCGTTTTTTTCCTCACCACACCACCCCAATTCAGACATGGCCATATGCAAATAAGCCTTGACCCTGTGCCTCATGGAAACAGTCCAGCCCGAACTGCCAAGCCATGTCTTCCCTAGACCGGAATCAAGCATCCTAGGACCGGTTTCTGGCTATCAGCCATCATCAGCCAGGATAGCTTGACTCCAGTGGCGTGGAGAGCACGGGACTCACATATGAGCATACCCGTCCCACGCGGGGTGACAGTTGATGGACAGAGTGCAGAACAATGTCATACATTCACTCCAGTACAGAGATCTGGGCCTAAATCCATCGTTTATTTGCTCACCACAACACCCCAGTTCAGACATGGCCATATGCAAATCAGCCTTGACCCTGTGCCTCATGAGAACAGTCCAGCCCGAACTGCCAAGCCATGTCTTCCCTGGACTGGAATCAAGCACCCTAGGACTGGTTTCTGGCTGTTAGCCGTCATCAGCCAGGATAACTTGACTCCAGTGGCGTGGAGACCACGGGACTCACTTCTGAGCATACCCGTCCCACTCGGGGTGACAAATGCAAAAACAACAGTTGATGGACAGAATGCAGAACAATGTCATACATTCACCCCAGTACAGAGATCTGGGCCTAAATCCATCGTTTTTTTGCACTCCACACCACCCCAGTTCAGAAATGGCCATATGCAAATCATCCTTGACCCTGTGCCTCATGGGAACAGTCCAGCCCGAACTGCCAAGCCAAGTCTTTCCTGGACCGGAATCAAGCATCCTCGGACCGGTTTCTGGCTATCAGCCGTCTTCAGCCAGGATAGCTTGACTCCAGTGGTGTGGAGAGCATGGGACTCACATCTGAGCATACCCATCCCACTCGATGTGACAAATGCAAAAACAACAGTTGATGGACAGAATACAGAACAATGTCATACATTCACCCCAGTACAGAGATCTGGGCCTAAATCAATTTTTTTTTGCACTCCACACCACCCCAGTTCAGACATGGCCATATGCAAATCAGCCTTGACCCTGTGCCTCATGGGAACAGTCCAGCCCGAACTGCCAAGCCATGTCTTCCCTGGACCGGAATCAAGCATCCTAGGACCGGTTTCTGGCTATCAGCCAGGATAGCTTGACTCCAGTGGCGTGGAGAGCACTGGACTCACATCTGAGAATACCCATCCCATTCGGGGTGGCAAATTCAAAAAGAACAGTTGATGGACAGAATGCAGAACAATGTCATGCATTCACCCCAGTACAGAGATCTGGGCCTAAATCCATCGTTTTTTGGCTCACCACACCACCCCAGTTCAGACATGGCCATATGCAAATCAACCTTGACCCTGTGCCTCATGGGAACAGTCCAGCCTGAAATGCCAAGGCATGTCTTCTCTGGACCGGAATCAAGCATCCTAGGACCGGTTTCTGGCTATCAGCCGTCATCAGCAAGGATAGCTTGACGCCAGTGGCGTGGAGAGCACGAAACTCACATCTGAGCATACCCGTCCCACGCGGGTTGACAAATGCAGAAACATCAGTTCATGGACAGAATGCAGAACAATGTCATACATTCGACCCCAGTACAGGGATCTGGGCCTAAATCCATCGTTTATTTGCTCACCACAACACCCCAGTTCAGACATGGCCATATGCAAATCAGCCTTGACCCTGTGCCTCATGAGAACAGTCCAGCCCGAACTGCCAAGGCATGTCTTCCCTGGACTGGAATCAAGCATCCTAGGACCGGTTTCTGGCTATCAGCCGTCATCAGCCAGGATAGCTTGATTGCAGTGGCGTGGAGAGCACGGGACTCACGTCTGAGCATACCCGTCCCACTCGGTGTGACAAATGCAGAAACATCAGTTCATGGACAGAATGCAGAACAATGTCATACATTCGACCCCAGTACAGGGATCTGGGCCTAAATCCATCGTTTTTTTCCTCACCACACCACCCCAATTCAGACATGGCCATATGCAAATAAGCCTTGACCCTGTGCCTCATGGAAACAGTCCAGCCCGAACTGCCAAGCCATGTCTTCCCTAGACCGGAATCAAGCATCCTAGGACCGGTTTCTGGCTATCAGCCTTCATCAGCCAGGATAGCTTGACTCCAGTGGCGTGGAGAGCACGGGACTCACATATGAGCATACCCGTCCCACGCGGGGTGACAGTTGATGGACAGAGTGCAGAACAATGTCATACATTCACTCCAGTACAAAGATCTGGGCCTAAATCCATCGTTTTTTTGCTCACCACTCCACCCCAGTTCACACATGGCCATATGCAAATCAGCCTTGACCCTGTGCCTCATGGGAACAGTCTAGCCCGAACTGCCAAGCCATGTCTTCCCTGAACTGGAATCAAGCACCCTAGGACTGGTTTCTGGCTGTTAGTCGTCATCAGCCAGGATAGCTTGACTCCAGTGGCGTGGAGACCACGGGACTCACTTCTGAGCATACCCGTCCCACGCGGGGTGACAAATGCAGAAACATCAGTTCATGGACAGAATGCAGAACAATGGCATACATTCGACCCCATTACAGGGATCTGGGCCTAAATCCATCGTTTTTTTGCTCACCAAAACACCCCAGTTCAGACATGGCCATATGCAAATCAGCCTTGACCCTGTGCCTCATGGGAACAGTCCAGCCCGAACTGCCAAGGCATGCCTTCCCTGGACCGGAATCAAGCATCCTAGGACCGGTTTCTGGCTATCAGCCATCATCAGCCAGGATAGCTTGACTCCAGTGGCGTGGAGAGCACGGGACTCACGTCTGAGCATACCCGTCCCATTCGGGGTGACAGATGCAAAAACAACAGTTGATGGACAGAATGCAGAACAATGTCATGCATTCACCCCAGTACAGAGATCTGGGCCTAAATCCATTGTTTTTTGGCTTACCACACCACCCCAGTTCAGACATGGCCATATGCAAATCAGCCTTGACCCTGTGCCTCATGGGAACAGTCCAACCTGAACTGCCAAGCCATGTCTTCTCTGAACCGGAATCAAGCATCGTAGGACCGGTTTCTGGCTATCAACCGTCATCAGCAAGGATAGCTTGACTCCAGTGGCGTGGAGAGCACGGGACTCACATATGAGCATACCCGTCCCACGCGGGGTCGCGGGGTGACAGTTGATGGACAGAGTGCAGAACAATGTCATACATTCACTCCAGTACAGAGATCTGGGCCTAAATCCATCGTTTTTTTGCTCACCACACCACCCCAGTTCACACTATGCAAATCAGCCTTGACCCTGTGCCTCATGGGAACAGTCTAGCCCGAACTGCCAAGCCATGTCTTCCCTGGACTGGAATCAACCACCCTAGGACTGGTTTCTGGCTGTTAGCCGTCATCAGCCAGGATAGCTTGACTCCAGTGGCGTGGAGACCACGGGACTCACTTCTGAGCATACCCGTCCCACTCGGGGTGACAAATGCAAAAACAACAGTTGATGGACAGAATGCAGAACAATGTCACGCATTCACCCCAGTACAGAGATCTGGGCCTAAATCCATAGTTTTTGGCTTACCACACCACCCCAGTTCAGACATGGCCATATGCAAATCAGCCTTGACCCTGTGCCTCATGGGAACAGTCCAACCTGAACTCCCAAGCCATGTCTTCTCTGAACCGGAATCAAGCATCCTAGGACCGGTTTCTGGCTATCAGCCGTCATCAGCAAGGATAGCTTGACTCCAGTGGCGTGGAGAGCACGGGACTCACATATGAGCATACCCGTCCCACGCGGGGTGACAGTTGATGGACAGAGTGCAGAACAATGTCATACATTCACTCCAGTACAGAGATGTGGGCCTAAATCCATCGTTTTTTTGCTCACCACACCACCCCAGTGCACACATGGCCATATGCAAATCAGCCTTGACCCTGTGCCTCATGGGAACAGTCTAGCCCGAACTGCCAAGCCATGTCTTCCCTGGACTGGAATCAAGCACCCTTGGACTGGTTTCTGGCTGTTAGCCGTCATCAGCCAGGATGGCTTGACTCCAGTGGCGTGGAGACCACGGGACTCACGTCTGAGCATACCCGTCCCACTCTGGGTGACAAATGCAGAAACAACAGTTGATGGACAGAATGCAGAACAATGTCATACATTCACCCCAGTACAGAGATCTGGGCCTAAATCCATCCTTTTTTTGCACTCCACACCACCCCAGTTCAGACATGGCCATATGCAAATCAGCCTTGACCCTGTGCCTCATGGGAACAGTCCAGCCCGAACTGCCAAGCCATGTCTTTCCTGGACCGGAATCAAGCATCCTAGGACCGGTTTCTGGCTATCAGCCGTCTTCAGCCAGGATAGCTTGACTCCAGTGGTGTGGAGAGCATGGGACTGACATCTGAGCATACCCATCCCACTCTATGTGACAAATGCAAAAACAACAGTTGATGGACAGAATACAGAACAATGTCATACATTCACCCCAGTACAGAGATCTGGGCCTAAATCCATCGTTTTTTTGCACTCCACACCACCCCAGTTCAGACATGGCCATATGCATATCAGCCTTGACCCTGTGCCTCATGGGAACAGTCCAGCCCGAACTGCCAAGGCATGTCTTTCCTGGACCGGAATCAAGCATCCTAGGACCGGTTTCTGGCTATCAGCCGTCTTCAGCCAGGATAGCTTGACTCCAGTGGTGTGGAGAGCATGGGACTCACGTCTGAGCATACCCATCCCACTCGGGGTGACAAATGCAAAAACAACAGTTGATGGACAGAATGCAGAACAATTTCATACATTCACCCCAGTACAGAGATCTGGGCCTAAATCCATCGTTTTATTGCACTCCACATCACCCCAGTTCAGACATGGCCATATGCAAATCAGCCTTGACCCTGTGCCTCATGGGAAAAGTCCAGCCCGAACTGCCAAGCCATGTCTTTCATGGTCCGGAATCAAGCATCCTAGGACCGGTTTCTGGCTATCAGCCGTCTTCAGCCAGGATAGCTTGACTCCAGTGGTGTGGAGAGCGTGGGACTCACGTCTGAGCATACCCATCCCACACGGGGTGACAAATGCAAAAACAACAGTTGATGGACAGAATGCGGAACAATGTCATACATTCACCCCAGTGCAGAGATCTGGGCCTAAATCCATCGTATTTTTTGCACTCCACACCACCCCAGTTCAGACATGGCCATATGCAAATCAGCCTTGACCCTGTGCCTCATGGGAACAGTCCAGCCCGAACTGCCAAGCCATGTCTTTCCTGGACCGGAATCAAGCATCCTAGGACCGGTTTCTGGCTATGAGCCGTTTTCAGCCAGGATAGCTTGACTCCAGTGGTGTGGAGAGCATGGGACTCACGTCTGAGCATACCCGTCCCACTCGGGGTGACAAATGCAAAAACAACAGTTGATGGACAGAATGCAGAACAATGTCATACATTCACCCCAGTACAGAGATCTGGGCCGAAATCCATCGTTTTTTTACACTCCACACCACCCCAGTTCAGACATGGCCATATGCAAATCAGCCTTGACCCTGTCCCTCATGGGAACAGTCCAGCCTGAACTGCCAAGCCATGTCTTCCCTGGACTAGAATCAAGCATCCTAGGACCGGTTTTTGGCTATCAGCGGTCAACAGCCAGGATAGCTTGACTCCAGTGGCGTGGAGAGCATGGGACTCACGTCTGAGCATACCCGTCCCACTCGGGGTGACAAATGCAAAAACAACAGTTGATCTACAGAATGCAGAACAATGTCATACATTCACCCCAGTACAGAGATCTGGGCCTAAATCTATCGTTTTTTTGCTCACCACACCACCCCAGTTCAGACATGGCCATATGCAAACAAGCCTTGACCCTGTGCCTCATGGGAACAGTCCAGCCCGAACTGCCAAGCCATGTCTTCCCTGGACCGGAATCAAGCATCCTAGGACCGGTTTCTGGCTATCAGCCAGGATAGCTTGACTCCAGTGGCGTGGAGAGCACTGGACTCACGTCTGAGAATACCCATCCCATTCGGGGTGACAAATGCAAAAAGAACAGTTGATGGACAGAATGCAGAACAATGTCATGCATTCACCCCAGTACAGAGATCTGGGCCTAAATCCATCGTTTTTTGGCTCACCACACCACCCCAGTTCAGACATGGCCATATGCAAATCAACCTTGACCCTGTGCCTCATGGGAACAGTCCAGCCTGAAATGCCAAGCCATGTCTTCTCTGGACCGGAATCAAGCATCCTAGGACCGGTTTCTGGCTATCAGCCGTCATCAGCAAGGATAGCTTGACGCCAGTGGCGTGGAGAGCACGGAACTCACATCTGAGCATACCCGTCCCACGCAGGGTGACAAATGCAGAAACATCAGTTCATGGACAGAATGCAGAACAATGTCATACAGTCGACCCCAGTACAGGGATCTGGGCCTAAATCCATCGTTTATTTGCTCACCACAACACCCCAGTTCAGACATGGCCATATGCAAATCAGCCTTGACCCTGTGCCTCATGAGAACAGTCCAGCCCGAACTGCCAAGGCATGTCTTCCCTGGACTGGAATCAAGCATCCTAGGACCGGTTTCTGGCTATCAGCCGTCATCAGCCAGGATAGCTTGACTGCAGTGGCGTGGAGAGCACGGGACTCACGTCTGAGCATACCCGTCCCACTCGGTGTGACAAATGCAAAAACAACAGTTGATGGACAGAATGCAGAACAATGTCATACATTCACCCCAGTACAGAGATCTGGGTCTAAATCCATCGTTTTTTTCCTCACCACACCACCCCAATTCAGACATGGCCATATGCAAATAAGCCTTGACCCTGTGCCTCATGGAAACAGTCCAGCCCGAACTGCCAAGCCATGTCTTCCCTAGACCGGAATCAAGCATCCTAGGACCGGTTTCTGGCTATCAGCCATCATCAGCCAGGATAGCTTGACTCCAGTGGCGTGGAGAGCACGGGACTCACATATGAGCATACCCGTCCCACGCGGGGTGACAGTTGATGGACAGAGTGCAGAACAATGTCATACATTCACTCCAGTACAGAGATCTGGGCCTAAATCCATCGTTTTTTTGCTCACCACTCCACCCCAGTTCACACATGGCCATATGCAAATCAGCCTTGACCCTGTGCCTCATGGGAACAGTCTAGCCCGAACTGCCAAGCCATGTCTTCCCTGGACTGGAATCAGGCACCCTAGGACTGGTTTCTGGCTGTTAGCCGTCATCAGCCAGGATAACTTGACTCCAGTGGCGTGGAGACCACGGGACTCACTTCTGAGCATACCCGTCCCACTCGGGGCGACAAATGCAAAAACAACAGTTGATGGACAGAATGCAGAACAATGTCATACATTCACCCCAGTACAGAGATCTGGGCCTAAATCCATCGTTTTTTTGCACTCCACACCACCCCAGTTCAGAAATGGCCATATGCAAATCAGCCTTGACCCTGTGCCTCATGGGAACAGTCCAGCCCGAACTGCCAAGCCATGTCTTTCCTGGACCGGAATCAAGCATCCTCGGACCGGTTTCTGGCTATCAGCCGTCTTCAGCCAGGATAGCTTGACTCCAGTGGTGTGGAGAGCATGGGACTCACATCTGAGCATACCCATCCCACTCGATGTGACAAATGCAAAAACAACAGTTGATGGACAGAATACAGAACAATGTCATACATTCACCCCAGTACAGAGATCTGGGCCTAAATCAATTTTTTTTTGCACTCCACACCACCCCAGTTCAGACATGGCCATATGCAAATCAGCCTTGACCCTGTGCCTCATGGGAACAGTCCAGCCCGAACTGCCAAGCCATGTCTTCCCTGGACCGGAATCAAGCATCCTAGGACCGGTTTCTGGCTATCAGCCAGGATAGCTTGACTCCAGTGGCGTGGAGAGCACTGGACTCACATCTGAGAATACCCATCCCATTCGGGGTGGCAAATGCAAAAAGAACAGTTGATGGACAGAATGCAGAACAATGTCATGCATTCACCCCAGTACAGAGATCTGGGCCTAAATCCATCGTTTTTTGGCTCACCACACCACCCCAGTTCAGACATGGCCATATGCAAATCAACCTTGACCCTGTGCCTCATGGGAACAGTCCAGCCTGAAATGCCAAGGCATGTCTTCTCTGGACCGGAATCAAGCATCCTAGGACCGGTTTCTGGCTATCAGCCGTCATCAGCAAGGATAGCTTGACGCCAGTGGCGTGGAGAGCACGGAACTCACATCTGAGCATACCCGTCCCACGCGGGTTGACAAATGCAGAAACATCAGTTCATGGACAGACTGCAGAACAATGTCATACATTCGACCCCAGTACAGGGATCTGGGCCTAAATCCATCGTTTATTTGCTCACCACAACACCCCAGTTCAGACATGGCCATATGCAAATCAGCCTTGACCCTGTGCCTCATGAGAACAGTCCAGCCCGAACTGCCAAGGCATGTCTTCCCTGGACTGGAATCAAGCATCCTAGGACCGGTTTCTGGCTATCAGCCGTCATCAGCCAGGATAGCTTGACTCCAGTGGCGTGGAGAGCATGGGACTCACGTCTGAGCATACCCGTCCCACTCGGGGTGACAAATGCAAAAACAACAGTTGATCTACAGAATGCAGAACAATGTCATACATTCACCCCAGTACAGAGATCTGGGCCTAAATCCATTGTTTTTTTCCTCACCACACCACCCCAATTCAGACATGGCCATATGCAAATAAGCCTTGACCCTGTGCCTCATGGAAACAGTCCAGCCCGAACTGCCAAGCCATGTCTTCCCTGGACCGTAATCAAGCATCCTAGGACCGGTTTCTGGCTATCAGCCAGGATAGCTTGACTCCAGTGGCGTGGAGAGCACTGGACTCACGTCTGAGAATACCCATCCCATTCGGGGTGACAAATGCAAAAAGAACAGTTGATGGACAGAATGCAGAACAATGTCATGCATTCACCCCAGTACAGAGATCTGGGCCTAAATCCATCGTTTTTTGGCTCACCACACCACCCCAGTTCAGACATGGCCATATGCAAATCAACCTTGACCCTGTGCCTCATGGGAACAGTCCAGCCTGAAATGCCAAGCCATGTCTTCTCTGGACCGGAATCAAGCATCCTAGGACCGGTTTCTGGCTATCAGCCGTCATCAGCAAGGATAGCTTGACGCCAGTGGCGTGGAGAGCACGGAACTCACATCTGAGCATACCCGTCCCACGCAGGGTGACAAATGCAGAAACATCAGTTCATGGACAGAATGCAGAACAATGTCATACAGTCGACCCCAGTACAGGGATCTGGGCCTAAATCCATCGTTTATTTGCTCACCACAACACCCCAGTTCAGACATGGCCATATGCAAATCAGCCTTGACCCTGTGCCTCATGAGAACAGTCCAGCCCGAACTGCCAAGGCATGTCTTTCCTGGACTGGAATCAAGCATCCTAGGACCGGTTTCTGGCTATCAGCCGTCATCAGCCAGGATAGCTTGACTGCAGTGGCGTGGAGAGCACGGGACTCACGTCTGAGCATACCCGTCCCACTCGGTGTGACAAATGCAAAAACAACAGTTGATGGACAGAATGCAGAACAATGTCATACATTCACCCCAGTACAGAGATCTGGGTCTAAATCCATCGTTTTTTTCCTCACCACACCACCCCAATTCAGACATGGCCATATGCAAATAAGCCTTGACCCTGTGCCTCATGGAAACAGTCCAGCCCGAACTGCCAAGCCATGTCTTCCCTAGACCGGAATCAAGCATCCTAGGACCGGTTTCTGGCTATCAGCCATCATCAGCCAGGATAGCTTGACTCCAGTGGCATGGAGAGCACGGGACTCACATATGAGCATACCAGTCCCACGCGGGGTGACAGTTGATGGACAGAGTGCAGAACAATGTCATACATTCACTCCAGTACAGAGATCTGGGCCTAAATCCATCGTTTTTTTGCTCACCACTCCACCCCAGTTCACACATGGCCATATGCAAATCAGCCTTGACCCTGTGCCTCATGGGAACAGTCTAGCCCGAACTGCCAAGCCATGTCTTCCCTGGACTGGAATCAAGCACCCTAGGACTGGTTTCAGGCTGTTAGCCGTCATCAGCCAGGATAGCTTGACTCCAGTGGCGTGGAGACCACGGGACTCACTTCTGAGCATACCCGTCCACTCGGGGTGACAAATGCAAAAACAACAGTTGATGGACAGAATGCAGAACAATGTCATACATTCACCCCAGTACAGAGATCTGGGCCTAAATCCATCGTTTTTTTGCACTCCACACCACCCCAGTTCAGAAATGGCCATATGCAAATCAGCCTTGACCCTGTGCCTCATGGGAACAGTCCAGCCCGAACTGCCAAGCCATGTCTTTCCTGGAACGGAAACAAGCATCCTCGGACCGGTTTCTGGCTATCAGCCGTCTTCAGCCAGGATAGCTTGACTCCAGTGGTGTGGAGAGCATGGGACTGACATCTGAGCATACCCATCCCACTCGATGTGACAAATGCAAAAACAACAGTTGATGGACAGAATACAGAACAATGTCATACATTCACCCCAGTACAGAGATCTGGGCCTAAATCCATTTTTTTTTGCACTCCACACCACCCCAGTTCAGACATGGCCATATGCATATCAGCCTTGTCTCTGTGCCTCATGGGAACAGTCCAGCCCGAACTGCCAAGGCATGTCTTTCCTGGACCGGAATCAAGCATCCTAGGACCGGTTTCTGGCTATCAGCCGTCATCAGCCAGGATAGCTTGACTACAGTGGCGTGGAGAGCACGGGACTCACGTCTGAGCATACCCGTCCCACTTGGTGTGACAAATGCAAAAACAACAGTTGATGGACAGAATGCAGAACAATGTCATACATTCACCCCAGTACAGAGATCTGGGTCTAAATCCATCGTTTTTTTCCTCACCACCCCACCCCAATTCAGACATGGCCATATGCAAATAAGCCTTGACCCTGTGCCTCATGGAAACAGTCCAGCCCGAACTGCCAAGCCATGTCTTCCCTAGACCGGAATCAAGCATCCTAGGACCGGTTTCTGGCTATCAGCCATCATCAGCCAGGATAGCTTGACTCCAGTGGCGTGGAGAGCACGGGACTCACATATGAGCATACCCGTCCCACGCGGGGTGACAGTTGATGGACAGAGTGCAGAACAATGTCATACATTCACTCCAGTACAGAGATCTGGGCCTAAATCCATCGTTTTTTTGCACTCCACACCACCCCAGTTCAGACATGGCCATATGCAAATCAGCCTTGACCCTGTGCCTCATGGGAACAGTCCAGCCCGAACTGCCAAGGCATGTCTTTCCTGGACCGGAATCAAGCATCCTCGGACCGGTTTCTGGCTATCAGCCGTCTTCAGCCAGGATAGCTTGACTCCAGTGGTGTGGAGAGCATGGGACTCACGTCTGAGCATACCCATCCCACTCGATGTGACAAATGCAAAAACAACAGTTGATGGACAGAATGCAGAACAATGTCATACATTCACCCCAGTACAGAGATCTGGGCCTAAATCCATCGTTTTTTTGCACTCCACACCACCCCAGTTCAGACATGGCCATATGCAAATCAGCCTTGACCCTGTCCCTCATGGGACCAGTCCAGCCTGAACTGCCAAGCCATGTCTTCCCTGGACTAGAATCAAGCATCCTAGGACCAGTTTTTGGCTATCAGCGGTCAACAGCCAGGATAGCTTGACTCCAGTGGCGTGGAGACCACGGGACTCACTTCTGAGCATACCCGTCCCACTCGGGGTGACAAATGCAAAAACAACAGTTGATGGACAGAATGCAGAACAATGTCATACATTCACCCCAGTACGGAGATCTGGGCCTAAATCCATCGTTTTCTTGCACTCCACACCACCCCAGTTCAGAAATGGCCATATGCAAATCAGCCTTGACCCTGTGCCTCATGGGAACAGTCCAGCCCGAACTGCCAAGCCATGTCTTTCCTGAACCGGAATCAAGCATCCTCGGACCGGTTTCTGGCTATCAGCCGTCTTCAGCCAGGATAGCTTGACTCCAGTGGTGTGGAGAGCATGGGACTCACATCTGAGCATACCCATCCCACTCGATGTGACAAATGCAAAAACAACAGTTGATTGACAGAATACAGAACAATGTCATACATTCACCCCAGTACAGAGATCTGGGCCTAAATCCATTTTTTTTTGCACTCCACACCACCCCAGTTCAGACATGGCCATATGCATATCAGCCTTGTCTCTGTGCCTCATGGGAACAGTCCAGCCCGAACTGCCAAGGCATGTCTTTCCTGGACCGGAATCAAGCATCCTAGGACCGGTTTCTGGCTATCAGCCGTCTTCAGCCAGGATAGCTTGACTCCAGTGGTGTGGAGAGCATGGGACTCACGTCTGAGTATACCCATCCCACTCGGGGTGACAAATGCAAAAACAACAGTTGATGGACAGAATGCAGAACAATGTCATACATTCTCCCCAGTACAGAGATCTGGGCCTAAATCCATCGTTTTTTTGCACTCCACACCACCCCAGTTCAGACATGGCCATATGCAAATCAGCCTTGACCCTGTGCCTCATGGGAACAGTCCAGCCCGAACTGCCAAGGCATGTCTTTCCTGGACCGGAATCAAGCATCCTAGGACCGGTTTCTGCCTATCAGCCGTCTTCAGCCAGGATAGCTTGACTCCAGTGGTGTGGAGAGCATGGGACTCACGTCTGAGCATACCCATCCCACTCGGGGTGACAAATGCAAAAACAACAGTTGATGGACAGAATGCAGAACAATGTCATACATTCACCCCAGTACAGAGATCTGGGCCTAAATCCATCATTTTTGTGCACTCCACATCACCCCAGTTCAGACATGGCCATATGCAAATCAGCCTTGACCCTGTGCCTCATGGGAACAGTCCAGCTCGAACTGCCAAGCCATGTCTTTCCTGGACCGGAATCAAGCATCCTAGGACCGGTTTCTGGCTATCAGCCGTCTTCAGCCAGGATAGCTTGACTCCAGTGGTGTGGAGAGCATGGGACTCACGTCTGAGCATACCCATCCCACTCGGGTTGACAAATGCAAAAACAACAGTTGATGGACAGAATGCAGAACAATATCATACATTCATCCCAGTACAGAGATCTGGGCCTAAATCCATCGTTTTTGTGCACTCCACATCACCCCAGTTCAGACATGGCCATATGCAAATCAGCCTTGACCCTGTGCCTCATGGGAACAGTCCAGCCCGAACTGCCAAGCCATGTCTTTCCTGGACCGGAATCAAGCATCCTCGGATCGGTTTCTGGCTATCAGCCGTCTTCAGCTAGGATAGCTTGACTCCAGTGGTGTGGAGAGCATGGGACTCACGTCTGAGCATACCCATCCCACTCGGGGTGACAAATGCAAAAACAACAGTTGATGGACAGAATGCAGAACAATGTCATACATTCACCCCAGTACAGAGATCTGGGCCTAAATCCATCCTTTTTTTGCACTCCACACCACCCCAGTTCGGACATGGCCATATGCAAATCAGCCTTGACCCTGTGCCTCATGGGAACAGTCCAGCACGAACTGCCAAGGCATGTCTTTCCTGGACCGGAATCAAGCATCCTAGGACCGGTTTCTGGCTATCAGCCGTCTTCAGCCAGGATAGCTTGACTCCAGTGGTGTGGAGAGCATGGGACTCACGTCTGAGCATACCCATCCCACTCGGGTTGACAAATGCAAAAACAACAGTTGATGGACAGAATGCAGAACAATATCATACATTCATCCCAGTACAGAGATCTGGGCCTAAATCCATTGATTTTTTGACCTCATCATCACCCCAGTTCAGACATGGCCATATGCAAATCAGCCTTGACCCTGTGCCTCATGGGAACAGTCCAGCCCGAACTGCCAAGCCATGTCTTTCCTTGACCGGAATCAAGCATCCTAGGACCGATTTCTGGCTATCAGCCGTCTTCAGCCAGGATAGCTTGACTCCAGTGGTGTAGAGAACATGGGACTCACGTCTGAGCATACCCATCCCACTCGGGGTGACAAATGCAAAAACAACAGTTGATGGCCAGAATGCAGAACAATTTCATACATTCACCCCAGTACAGAGATCTGGGCCTAAATCCATCGTTTTATTGCACTCCACACCACCCCAGTTCAGACATGGCCATATGCAAATCAGCCTTGACCCTGTGCCTCATGGGAACAGTCCAGCCCGAACTGCCAAGCCACTTCTTTCATGGACTGGAATCAAGCATCCTAGGACCGGTTTCTGGCTATCAGCCGTCTTCAGCCAGGATAGCTTGACTCCAGTGGTGTGGAGAGCATGGGACTCACGTCTGAGCATACCCATCCCACTCGGGGTGACAAATGCAAAAACAACAGTTGATGGACAGAATGCAGAACAATGTCATACATTCACCCCAGTACAGAGATCTGGGCCTAAATCCATCCTTTTTTTGCACTCCACACCACCCCAGTTCAGACATGGCCATATGCAAATCAGCCTTGACCCTGTGCCTCATGGGAACAGTCCAGCCCGAACTGCCAAGCCATGTCTTTCCTGGACCGGAATCAAGCATCCTAGGACCGGTTTCTGGCTATCAGCCGTCTTCAGCCAGGATAGCTTGACTCCAGTGGTGTGGAGAGCATGGGACTGACATCTGAGCATACCCATCCCACTCTATGTGACAAATGCAAAAACAACAGTTGATGGACAGAATGCAGAACAATGTCATACATTCACCCCAGTACAGAGATCTGGGCCTAAATCCATTTTTTTTGCACTCCACACCACCCCAGTTCAGACATGGCCATATGCATATCAGCCTTGTCTCTGTGCCTCATGGGAACAGTCCAGCCCGAACTGCCAAGGCATGTCTTTCCTGGACCGGAATCAAGCATCCTAGGACCGGTTTCTGGCTATCAGCCGTCATCAGCCAGGATAGCTTGACTGCAGTGGCGTGGAGAGCACGGGACTCACGTCTGAGCATACCCGTCCCACTCGGTGTGACAAATGCAAAAACAACAGTTGATGGACAGAATGCAGAACAATGTCATACATTCACCCCAGTACAGAGATCTGGGTCTAAATCCATCGTTTTTTTCCTCACCACACCACCCCAATTCAGACATGGCCATATGCAAATAAGCCTTGACCCTGTGCCTCATGGAAACAGTCCAGCCCGAACTGCCAAGCCATGTCTTCCCTAGACCGGAATCAAGCATCCTAGGACCGGTTTCTGGCTATCAGCCATCATCAGCCAGGATAGCTTGACTCCAGTGGCGTGGAGAGCACGGGACTCACATATGAGCATACCCGTCCCACGCGGGGTGACAGTTGATGGACAGAGTGCAGAACAATGTCATACATTCACTCCAGTACAGAGATCTGGGCCTAAATCCATCGTTTTTTTGCTCACCACACCACCCCAGTTCACACATGGCCATATGCAAATCAGCCTTGACCCTGTGCCTCATGGGAACAGTCTAGCCCGAACTGCCAAGCCATGTCTTCCCTGGACTGGAATCAAGCACCCTAGGACTGGTTTCTGGCTGTTAGCCGTCATTAGCCAGGATAGCTTGACTCCAGTGGTGTGGAGACCACGGGACTCACTTCTGAGCATACCCGTCCCACTCGGGGTGACAAATGCAAAAACAACAGTTGATGGACAGAATGCAGAACAATGTCATACATTCACCCCAGTACAGAGATCTGGTCCTAAATCCATCGTTTTTTTGCACTCCACACCACCCCAGTTCAGACATGGCCATATGCAAATCAGCCTTGACCCTGTGCCTCATGGGAACAGTCCAGCCCGAACTGCCAAGCCATGTCTTCCCTGGACCGGAATCAAGCATCCTAGGACCGGTTTCTGGCTATCAGCCAGGATAGCTTGACTCCAGTGGCGTGGAGAGCACTGGACTCACATCTGAGAATACCCATCCCATTCGGGGTGGCAAATGCAAAAA
Source organism: Lissotriton helveticus (assembly GCF_964261635.1). Taxonomy (NCBI): domain Eukaryota; kingdom Metazoa; phylum Chordata; class Amphibia; order Caudata; family Salamandridae; genus Lissotriton; species Lissotriton helveticus. Next base: position 586,794,534 of record NC_136061.1, on the reverse strand, counting down.
GAACAGTTGATGGACAGAATGCAGAACAATGTCATGCATTCACCCCAGTACAGAGATCTGGGCCTAAATCCATCGTTTTTTGGCTCACCACACCACCCCAGTTCAGACATGGCCATATGCAAATCAACCTTGACCCTGTGCCTCATGGGAACAGTCCAGCCTGAAATGCCAAGGCATGTCTTCTCTGGACCGGAATCAAGCATCCTAGGACCGGTTTCTGGCTATCAGCCGTCATCAGCAAGGATAGCTTGACGCCAGTGGCGTGGAGAGCACGGAACTCACATCTGAGCATACCCGTCCCACGCGGGTTGACAAATGCAGAAACATCAGTTCATGGACAGAATGCAGAACAATGTCATACATTCGACCCCAGTACAGGGATCTGGGCCTAAATCCATCGTTTATTTGCTCACCACAACACCCCAGTTCAGACATGGCCATATGCAAATCAGCCTTGACCCTGTGCCTCATGAGAACAGTCCAGCCCGAACTGCCAAGGCATGTCTTCCCTGGACTGGAATCAAGCATCCTAGGACCGGTTTCTGGCTATCAGCCAGGATAGCTTGACTCCAGTGGCGTGGAGAGCACTGGACTCACATCTGAGAATACCCATCCCATTCGGGGTGGCAAATGCAAAAAGAACAGTTGATGGACAGAATGCAGAACAATGTCATGCATTCACCCCAGTACAGAGATCTGGGCCTAAATCCATCGTTTTTTGGCTCACCACACCACCCCAGTTCAGACATGGCCATATGCAAATCAACCTTGACCCTGTGCCTCATGGGAACAGTCCAGCCTGAAATGCCAAGGCATGTCTTCTCTGGACCGGAATCAAGCATCCTAGGACCGGTTTCTGGCTATCAGCCGTCATCAGCAAGGATAGCTTGACGCCAGTGGCGTGGAGAGCACGGAACTCACATCTGAGCATACCCGTCCCACGCGGGTTGACAAATGCAGAAACATCAGTTCATGGACAGAATGCAGAACAATGTCATACATTCGACCCCAGTACAGGGATCTGGGCCTAAATCCATCGTTTATTTGCTCACCACAACACCCCAGTTCAGACATGGCCATATGCAAATCAGCCTTGACCCTGTGCCTCATGAGAACAGTCCAGCCCGAACTGCCAAGGCATGTCTTCCCTGGACTGGAATCAAGCATCCTAGGACCGGTTTCTGGCTATCAGCCGTCATCAGCCAGGATAGCTTGACTGCAGTGGCGTGGAGAGCACGGGACTCACGTCTGAGCATACCCGTCCCACTCGGTGTGACAAATGCAAAAACAACAGTTGATGGACAGAATGCAGAACAATGTCATACATTCACCCCAGTACAGAGATCTGGGTCTAAATCCATCGTTTTTTTCCTCACCACACCACCCCAATTCAGACATGGCCATATGCAAATAAGCCTTGACCCTGTGCCTCATGGAAACAGTCTAGCCCGAACTGCCAAGCCATGTCTTCCCTGGACTGGAATCAAGCACCCTAGGACTGGTTTCTGGCTGTTAGCCGTCATCAGCCAGGATAGCTTGACTCCAGTGGCGTGGAGACCACGGGACTCACTTCTGAGCATACCCGTCCCACTCGGGGTGACAAATGCAAAAACAACAGTTGATGGACAGACTGCAGAACAATGTCATGCATTCACCCCAGTACAGAGATCTGGGCCTAAATCCATTGTTTTTGGCTTACCACACCACCCCAGTTCAGACATGGCCATATGCAAATCAGCCTTGACCCTGTGCCTCATGGGAACAGTCCAGCCCGAACTGCCAAGCCATGTCTTCTCTGAACCGGAATCAAGCATCCTAGGACCGGTTTCTGGCTATCAGCCGTCATCAGCAAGGATAGCTTGACTCCAGTGGCGTGGAGAGCACGGGACTCACATATGAGCATACCCGTCCCACGCGGGGTGACAGTTGATGGACAGAGTGCAGAACAATGTCATACATTCACTCCAGTACAGAGATCTGGGCCTAAATCCATCGGTTTTTTTGCTCACCACACCACCCCAGTTCACACATGGCCATATGCAAATCAGCCTTGACCCTGTGCCTGTTGGGAACAGTCTAGCCCGAACTGCCAAGCCATGTCTTCCCTGGACTGGAATCAAGCACCCTTGGACTGGTTTCTGGCTGTTAGCCGTCATCAGCCAGGATGGCTTGACTCCAGTGGCGTGGAGACCACGGGACTCACGTCTGAGCATACCCGTCCCACTCTGGGTGACAAATGCAGAAACAACAGTTGATGGACAGAATGCAGAACAATGTCATACATTCACCCCAGTACAGAGATCTGGGCCTAAATCCATCCTTTTTTTGCACTCCACACCACCCCAGTTCAGACATGGCCATATGCAAATCAGCCTTGACCCTGTGCCTCATGGGAACAGTCCAGCCCGAACTGCCAAGCCATGTCTTTCCTGGACCGGAATCAAGCATCCTAGGACCGGTTTCTGGCTATCAGCCGTCTTCAGCCAGGATAGCTTGACTCCAGTGGTGTGGAGAGCATGGGACTGACATCTGAGCATATCCATCCCACTCTATGTGACAAATGCAAAAACAACAGTTGATGGACAGAATACAGAACAATGTCATACATTCACCCCAGTACAGAGATCTGGGCCTAAATCCATCGTTTTTTTGCACTCCACACCACCCCAGTTCAGACATGGCCATATGCATATCAGCCTTGACCCTGTGCCTCATGGGAACAGTCCAGCCCGAACTCCCAAGGCATGTCTTTCCTGGACCGGAATCAAGCATCCTAGGACCGGTTTCTGGCTATGAGCCGTCTTCAGCCAGGATATCTTGACTCCAGTGGTGTGGAGAGCATGGGACTCACGTCTGAGCATACCCGTCCCACTCGGGGTGACAAATGCAAAAACAACAGTTGATGGACAGAATGCAGAACAATGTCATACATTCACCCCAGTACAGAGATCTGGGCCTAAATCCATCGTTTTTTTGCACTCCACACCACCCCAGTTCAGACATGGCCATATGCAAATCAGCCTTGACCCTGTCCCTCATGGGAACAGTCCAGCCTGAACTGCCAAGCCATGTCTTCCCTGGACTAGAATCAAGCATCCTAGGACCGGTTTTTGGCTATCAGCGGTCAACAGCCAGGATAGCTTGACTCCAGTGGCGTGGAGAGCATGGGACTCACGTCTGAGCATACCCGTCCCACTCGGGGTGACAAATGCAAAAACAACAGTTGATCTACAGAATGCAGAACAATGTCATACATTCACCCCAGTACAGAGATCTGGGCCTAAATCCATCGTTTTTTTGCTCACCACACCACCCCAGTTCAGACATGGCCATATGCAAATCAGCCTTGACCCTGTCCCTCATGGGAACAGTCCAGCCTGAACTGCCAAGCCATGTCTTCCCTGGACTAGAATCAAGCATCCTAGGACCGGTTTTTGGCTATCAGCGGTCAACAGCCAGGATAGCTTGACTCCAGTGGCGTGGAGAGCATGGGACTCACGTCTGAGCATACCCGTCCCACTCGGGGTGACAAATGCAAAAACAACAGTTGATCTACAGAATGCAGAACAATGTCATACATTCACCCCAGTACAGAGATCTGGGCCTAAATCTATCGTTTTTTTGCTCACCACACCACCCCAGTTCAGACATGGCCATATGCAAATCAGCCTTGACCCTGTGCCTCATGGGAACAGTCCAGCCCGAACTGCCAAGCCATGTCTTCCCTGGACCGGAATCAAGCATCCTAGGACCGGTTTCTGGCTATCAGCCAGGATAGCTTGACTCCAGTGGCGTGGAGAGCACTGGACTCACGTCTGAGAATACCCATCCCATTCGGGGTGACAAATGCAAAAAGAACAGTTGATGGACAGAATGCAGAACAATGTCATGCATTCACCCCAGTACAGAGATCTAGGCCTAAATCCATCGTTTTTTGGCTCACCACACCACCCCAGTTCAGACATGGCCATATGCAAATCAACCTTGACCCTGTGCCTCATGGGAACAGTCCAGCCTGAAATGCCAAGCCATGTCTTCTCTGGACCGGAATCAAGCATCCTAGGACCGGTTTCTGGCTATCAGCCGTCATCAGCAAGGATAGCTTGACGCCAGTGGCGTGGAGAGCACGGAACTCACATCTGAGCATACCCGTCCCACGCAGGGTGACAAATGCAGAAACATCAGTTCATGGACAGAATGCAGAACAATGTCATACAGTCGACCCCAGTACAGGGATCTGGGCCTAAATCCATCGTTTATTTGGTCACCACAACACCCCAGTTCAGACATGGCCATATGCAAATCAGCCTTGACCCTGTGCCTCATGAGAACAGTCCAGCCCGAACTGCCAAGGCATGTCTTCCCTGGACTGGAATCAAGCATCCTAGGACCAGTTTCTGGCTATCAGCCGTCATCAGCCAGGATAGCTTGACTGCAGTGGCGTGGAGAGCACGGGACTCACGTCTGAGCATACCCGTCCCACTCGGGTGACAAATGCAAAAACAACAGTTGATGGACAGAATGCAGAACAATGTCATACATTCACCCCAGTACAGAGATCTGGGTCTAAATCCATCGTTTTTTTCCTCACCACACCACCCCAATTCAGACATGGCCATATGCAAATAAGCCTTGACCCTGTGCCTCATGGAAACAGTCCAGCCCGAACTGCCAAGCCATGTCTTCCCTAGACCGGAATCAAGCATCCTAGGACCGGTTTCTGGCTATCAGCCAGGATAGCTTGCCTCCAGTGGCGTGGAGAGCACGGAACTCACATCTGAGCATACCCGTCCCACGCAGGGTGACAAATGCAGAAACATCAGTTCATGGACAGAATGCAGAACAATGTCATACAGTCGACCCCAGTACAGGCATCTGGGCCTAAATCCATCGTTTATTTGCTCACCACAACACCCCAGTTCAGACATGGCCATATGCAAATCAGCCTTGACCCTGTGCCTCATGAGAACAGTCCAGCCCGAACTGCCAAGGCATGTCTTCCCTGGACTGGAATCAAGCATCCTAGGACCGGTTTCTGGCTATCAGCCGTCATCAGCCAGGATAGCTTGACTGCAGTGGCGTGGAGAGCACGGGACTCACGTCTGAGCATACCCGTCCCACTCGGTGTGACAAATGCAAAAACAACAGTTGATGGACAGAATGCAGAACAATGTCATACATTCACCCCAGTACAGAGATCTGGGTCTAAATCCATCATTTTTTTCCTCACCACACCACCCCAATTCAGACATGGCCATATGCAAATAAGCCTTGACCCTGTGCCTCATGGAAACAGTCCAGCCCGAACTGCCAAGCCATGTCTTCCCTAGACCGGAATCAAGCATCCTAGGACCGGTTTCTGGCTATCAGCCATCATCAGCCAGGATAGCTTGACTCCAGTGGCATGGAGAGCACGGGACTCACATATGAGCATACCAGTCCCACGCGGGGTGACAGTTGATGGACAGAGTGCAGAACAATGTCATACATTCACTCCAGTACAGAGATCTGGGCCTAAATCCATCGTTTTTTTGCTCACCACTCCACCCCAGTTCACACATGGCCATATGCAAATCAGCCTTGACCCTGTGCCTCATGGGAACAGTCTAGCCCGAACTGCCAAGCCATGTCTTCCCTGGACTGGAATCAAGCACCCTAGGACTGGTTTCTGGCTGTTAGCCGTCATCAGCCAGGATAGCTTGACTCCAGTGGCGTGGAGACCACGGGACTCACTTCTGAGCATACCCGTCCACTCGGGGTGACAAATGCAAAAACAACAGTTGATGGACAGAATGCAGAACAATGTCATACATTCACCCCAGTACAGAGATCTGGGGCTAAATCCATCGTTTTTTTGCACTCCACACCACCCCAGTTCAGAAATGGCCATATGCAAATCAGCCTTGACCCTGTGCCTCATGGGAATAGTCCAGCCCGAACTGCCAAGCCATGTCTTTCCTGGAACGGAAACAAGCATCCTCGGACCGGTTTCTGGCTATCAGCCGTCTTCAGCCAGGATAGCTTGACTCCAGTGGTGTGGAGAGCATGGGACTCACATCTGAGCATACCCATCCCACTCGATGTGACAAATGCAAAAACAACAGTTGATGGACAGAATACAGAACAATGTCATACATTCACCCCAGTACAGAGATCTGGGCCTAAATCCATTTTTTTTTGCACTCCACACCACCCCAGTTCAGACATGGCCATATGCATATCAGCCTTGTCTCTGTGCCTCATGGGAACAGTCCAGCCCGAACTGCCAAGGCATGTCTTTCCTGGACCGGAATCAAGCATCCTAGGACCGGTTTCTGGCTATCAGCCGTCATCAGCCAGGATAGCTTGACTGCAGTGGCGTGGAGAGCACGGGACTCACGTCTGAGCATACCCGTCCCACTTGGTGTGACAAATGCAAAAACAACAGTTGATGGACAGAATGCAGAACAATGTCATACATTCACCCCAGTACAGAGATCTGGGTCTAAATCCATCGTTTTTTTCCTCACCACACCACCCCAATTCAGACATGGCCATATGCAAATAAGCCTTGACCCTGTGCCTCATGGAAACAGTCCAGCCCGAACTGCCAAGCCATGTCTTCCCTAGACCGGAATCAAGCATCCTAGGACCGGTTTCTGGCTATCAGCCATCATCAGCCAGGATAGCTTGACTCCAGTGGCGTGGAGAGCACGGGACTCACATATGAGCATACCCGTCCCACGCGGGGTGACAGTTGATGGACAGAGTGCAGAACAATGTCATACATTCACTCCAGTACAGAGATCTGGGCCTAAATCCATCGTTTTTTTGCACTCCACACCACCCCAGTTCAGACATGGCCATATGCAAATCAGCCTTGACCCTGTGCCTCATGGGAACAGTCCAGCCCGAACTGCCAAGGCATGTCTTTCCTGGACCGGAATCAAGCATCCTCGGACCGGTTTCTGGCTATCAGCCGTCTTCAGCCAGGATAGCTTGACTCCAGTGGTGTGGAGAGCATGGGACTCACGTCTGAGCATACCCATCCCACTCGATGTGACAAATGCAAAAACAACAGTTGATGGACAGAATGCAGAACAATGTCATACATTCACCCCAGTACAGAGATCTGGGCCTAAATCCATCGTTTTTTTGCACTCCACACCACCCCAGTTCAGACATGGCCATATGCAAATCAGCCTTGACCCTGTCCCTCATGGGACCAGTCCAGCCTGAACTGCCAAGCCATGTCTTCCCTGGACTAGAATCAAGCATCCTAGGACCAGTTTTTGGCTATCAGCGGTCAACAGCCAGGATAGCTTGACTCCAGTGGCGTGGAGACCACGGGACTCACTTCTGAGCATACCCGTCCCACTCGGGGTGACAAATGCAAAAACAACAGTTGATGGACAGAATGCAGAACAATGTCATACATTCACCCCAGTACAGAGATCTGGGCCTAAATCCATCGTTTTTTTGCACTCCACACCACCCCAGTTCAGACATGGCCATATGCAAATCAGCCTTGACCCTGTCCCTCATGGGACCAGTCCAGCCTGAACTGCCAAGCCATGTCTTTCCTGGACCGGAATCAAGCATCCTCGGACCGGTTTCTGGCTATCAGCCGTCTTCAGCCAGGATAGCTTGACTCCAGTGGTGTGGAGAGCATGGGACTCACATCTGAGCATACCCATCCCACTCGATGTGACAAATGCAAAAACAACAGTTGATGGACAGAATACAGAACAATGTCATACATTCACCCCAGTACAGAGATCTGGGCCTAAATCCATCGTTTTTTTGCACTCCACACCACCCCAGTTCAGACATGGCCATATGCATATCAGCCTTGTCTCTGTGCCTCATGGGAACAGTCCAGCCCGAACTGCCAAGGCATGTCTTTCCTGGACCGGAATCAAGCATCCTAGGACCGGTTTCTGGCTATCAGCCGTCTTCAGCCAGGATAGCTTGACTCCAGTGGTGTGGAGAGCATGGGACTCACGTCTGAGTATACCCATCCCACTCGGGGTGACAAATGCAAAAACAACAGTTGATGGACAGAATGCAGAACAATGTCATACATTCTCCCCAGTACAGAGATCTGGGCCTAAATCCAGCGTTTTTTTGCACTCCACACCACCCCAGTTCAGACATGGCCATATGCAAATCAGCCTTGACCCTGTGCCTCATGGGAACAGTCCAGCCCGAACTGCCAAGGCATGTCTTTCCTGGACCGGAATCAAGCATCCTAGGACCGGTTTCTGCCTATCAGCCGTCTTCAGCCAGGATAGCTTGACTCCAGTGGTGTGGAGAGCATGGGACTCACGTCTGAGCATACCCATCCCACTCGGGGTGACAAATGCAAAAACAACAGTTGATGGACAGAATGCAGAACAATGTCATACATTCACCCCAGTACAGAGATCTGGGCCTAAATCCATCGTTTTTTTGCACTCCACACCACCCCAGTTCAGACATGGCCATATGCAAATCAGCCTTGACCCTGTGCCTCATGGGAACAGTCCAGCCCGAACTGCCAAGCCATGTCTTTCCTGGACCGGAATCAAGCATCCTAGGACCGGTTTCTGGCTATCAGCCGTCTTCAGCCAGGATAGCTTGACTCCAGTGGTGTGGAGAGCATGGGACTCACGTCTGAGCATACCCATCCCACTCGGGTTGACAAATGCAAAAACAACAGTTGATGGACAGAATGCAGAACAATATCATACATTCATCCCAGTACAGAGATCTGGGCCTAAATCCATCGTTTTTGTGCACTCCACATCACCCCAGTTCAGACATGGCCATATGCAAATCAGCCTTGACCCTGTGCCTCATGGGAACAGTCCAGCCCGAACTGCCAAGCCATGTCTTTCCTGGACCGGAATCAAGCATCCTCGGACCGGTTTCTGGCTATCAGCCGTCTTCAGCTAGGATAGCTTGACTCCAGTGGTGTGGAGAGCATGGGACTCACGTCTGAGCATACCCATGCCACTCGATGTGACAAATGCAAAAACAACAGTTGATGGACAGAATGCAGAACAATGTCATACATTCACCCCAGTACAGAGATCTGGGCCTAAATCCATCCTTTTTTTGCACTCCACACCACCCCAGTTCGGACATGGCCATATGCAAATCAGCCTTGACCCTGTGCCTCATGGGAACAGTCCAGCACGAACTGCCAAGGCATGTCTTTCCTGGACCGGAATCAAGCATCCTAGGACCGGTTTCTGGCTATCAGCCGTCTTCAGCCAGGATAGCTTGACTCCAGTGGTGTGGAGAGCATGGGACTCACGTCTGAGCATACCCATCCCACTCGGGTTGACAAATGCAAAAACAACAGTTGATGGACAGAATGCAGAACAATATCATACATTCATCCCAGTACAGAGATCTGGGCCTAAATCCATCGATTTTTTGCACTCCACATCACCCCAGTTCAGACATGGCCATATGCAAATCAACCTTGACCCTGTGCCTCATGGGAACAGTCCAGCCCGAACTGCCAAGCCATGTCTTTCCTTGACCGGAATCAAGCATCCTAGGACCGATTTCTGGCTATCAGCCGTCTTCAGCCAGGATAGCTTGACTCCAGTGGTGTAGAGAACATGGGACTCACGTCTGAGCATACCCATCCCACTCGGGGTGACAAATGCAAAAACAACAGTTGATGGCCAGAATGCAGAACAATTTCATACATTCACCCCAGTACAGAGATCTGGGCCTAAATCCATCGTTTTATTGCACTCCACACCACCCCAGTTCAGACATGGCCATATGCAAATCAGCCTTGACCCTGTGCCTCATGGGAACAGTCCAGCCCGAACTGCCAAGCCATGTCTTTCATGGACCGGAATCAAGCATCCTAGGACCGGTTTCTGGCTATCAGCCGTCTTCAGCCAGGATAGCTTGACTCCAGTGGTGTGGAGAGCATGGGACTCACGTCTGAGCATACCCATCCCACTCGGGGTGACAAATGCAAAAACAACAGTTGATGGACAGAATGCAGAACAATGTTGTCGTGTATTTCTATAGGTTCTGATTCGATCCCCCTATTCCTGACCCTATTCTGGTTAAACTTACTAGCTAGTTAACTAACAGTCAGCCCATGAGGCAAGAAATCCCCCATGATGCAGATACCGTTATCTGACGCAGTCACACTACGGCACAGGAACGTGTTATCTGATTAGGTCATAACGCTTGAGATCTAATTAGACAAGCGATATTCCTCCAGCCCCTGATAAGGCATACGACGTTCTCATAACAAATCAAACCTATGACAACCTGGATAATCCGTGCGGCCATTGTTTTGATTTCACAGAGAACTTTAGTAAAGAATGTGCTAACGAGCAAGTCGTATGACATCTTTATTGACGTACCTATGTCCATCCTTACGTCAATCCCGGCACCTTTAAGGTATAAATATTGCCGACCTTGCCCTATGCAAACACACGCGTGGTGACAAGACGGAGCAGCCATACTTGCCGAAGCCGAGAGCAGAAGCAGACCCCGCAGGCAGCAGCCCCGCCTTCCTGACGCGCTGAGAGACGCGCTGCTATCTCAAGCCGAGAGACCCAGCACCGGCGCTTCTGGGCAGCCCTCGCAGGCAGCCTGGAATATCGAGAGCAGAGAAAGAGATACCATTCCTCATTCATCCTAAATTCCAGGTACAGAACTGAATAACCCCTCCTAGAGAATTCTTTAGTTATTCACTTGGCAAAAACAAACTTAAACTAAACTGTAACTTTCTATTCCAGCCCACGCATTAGACTTAGGTCAGGTACACGGGGTAGGCGTATTTAGAAACACCAGTTGAGTACGTTTAGTCAAATGTATATGTGTATGTAAATATATTTTAATCATTTTAAACATCATATGGCTCAGAAACCATATCAATGTTTTTACAGTATTATTTTATACTATTGCTTCTAATGTATGCACTTTACTTAACTATAAGTATTGCAATAATATCGATCCATTTCTCTTGTACGAGAAAAGAGACTGATCAATAAATAACATCTTTTATTGAACACGCCCGTCTCTTCCTTTTCTCTACATTCTGATGAGACTAAGAATGCACGTACTGACTGAGTAAAATAATTGCCTTGTGCTCACACGACTCTCGAGATTGACTCTTGATTAGGGGAGAGCAAAGTTGTCATGTTCTATGGTTGTCAGAAACTAAATCCCTTCTTGTCTAATCAGGGGAGTTAATCCTTCCTTGAACATTCGAGAAAGTTTCTAGCGAACTCTGAGCTTAGCTGGCAAACCCAAAAATTAAGTCTAGTATCGACAGTAGTAGACCTAGTTAACGTCTGGTCTAGGCCTTTACTGCTGTAGGTACTATTCCAATGCGCAGAGCCTATTGGGAAAATAGGAGCTACACTACATGGCGCCCAACGCGTTTGGAAAGGGCGATAAAACTAACGTAAGACATTTAGAGTAACTCAGTCGTGCTTTCTCACTCAGACCCCTTTTCCCAAATACTCCAAAGACGTCTGGAGTGGGTGAAAGGTTATAATATCCTCCAAAACCTCGCAGGAGGGAACTCCTATGTATGGTTCTTGGTCTAGTCAACGTTGAAGGATAAAACAGTTCCAGAATATTGTGCATCTAATCTCTGTTTCCATAAAGAAACCTGATCTGCAAACAAAAATAATACCATCCTGTCAGTAAAATGGGAGACAGTGATGGAGAAAGAGAGGCAATTAGATTAGCTACTGAAATAGCAGATGCTGATGCTACCATGCAAGCAGCAGACGCGGATATAATACTTATTCCGGTCATTAAAAGGAGATCTATAACCTTAAAACTTATAGAAAATGGACTGACACCTAGAGGTGGCACAGTCATATTCGTAATTGAGGCACACGAATATCGGCAGACAGAGGTATACTATACATGGATACATTTTCCAGCAGCAAATGCTGTAACAAAGTACTTCCACTATTACAAAGTAGAGGAACCTCCTGAAACGTACACTCCTTTCGAGGAGGTGGAAGTACCACTCAAATTCCAAGAGCATTTGCTCTTATTTGATGGCGCCCTAATACATAACAATCACATTACAAGGCTCGGTCCTTTAGGAAGACCAGGAGCAACGTGGCCGGTCCTAGCCGGATACACACCACATCCAGACATCGAAAGAATGCCTGCAGCAGAGCTGTTAATACAGCTAAAACAACTACTAAAAATTCACAGACAATTAGTTCAGTATGTAATGCGGACTTCAACAATTCAGCCAGCGATTAAACTTCCACAGCTGACCCCTCACCAGGGGAACACAAATAAAATCACACCACAGAACATCCAATCCTGCCTAGGTAAAGTTCCAGCTAAACGGGAACAGATACCATTCTGGTTGGCACAGAAAATTACCCAAATAGAGGCGGTGTTTCCTGACACCACCCCATTAGAAAAACACAGGATTCTGACTATATGTCTCCCAATGGGAATCGCACCACACATTGAGGACTGTGACACTTGGGGTACAGTCTTTGCTTCCATCTATACAAAAACGCACGGTGTTCCATCCATTTCGGTGATACCAGATGTGCTAAAACAAATTCAAGATGAATACGGTCCAGAACCTGCTTTAACTCTTGGTATGAAATTACTGAAAGACTTCAAGCAAGTCTCGGCTATATTACTAGCCAACATAAAAGGTGAAGCAGCAAACGTGGCGATCCGCCAGAGGTTAAAAGAGACAGATATAGCAGACCAACCAGCTGAAATTGCCAGAATCATAGAAAAATCCTATGAAGAACTAGGCAGAGATAGTCTAGGTGGAATACCAGTAAAACCGCAACTGACTACAAGTCCAGAAAAAATATTTTTTAATAATAATTCACCAAAAAAGAACTGGGATGGAAATAAACAATCCAATCCTAAAGAAAAGAAATTCCAGTCCAGAGGAAGGTCTCCTAGGCGAAGAGAGAAATCTCCAAACCCGAGACAAAGGTCACCTCAGAGTGAACCCTCTGGGAATAGATATAACCTTAGAAATAGGGATAATATTAAAAAACCTGATAGATATCAAGACATTGATACACGTCCCTCTCAATCTTTTCAGAATTCCTCGCAGAAATCGGAAAGAAGAGGACGATCAGAAGAGCACGCCAAGTCCAAAGACAAGGAACCTGCTCAACTGAAAAAGAAATCACAATTTCCAAAAAAGAAGGTAGCCAGTATCAAGGTAGTTAACAATGCCGAGAATACTGAGGACACAATTGAAAAACGGAGAGTGGGCTCAGACAATGCTAGACAGCGCAGCAGAGGTGAGCATAGCTCGCAAAGTCCTTATGAATCATCTGGAGACAGTGGACACGAATGAATACCTTCAAGTGGAAACTGCAGATACCAGAGTTAGCAAGCCCCACAAAATATACGAGATAACATTACGTATAGAGGGAGATAAGACTAGGAAAATAAGGGGACTATTTTGGGATAACCTATCCAAGGGCTATGACATCCTTCTAGCTGAAAAAGACTGGCCACCGGAGTTTGTCAGGGAGTGCCCTCATGGCGAAGAAGTAATTATGCCTGCCTTCTCGAATCAAATACCGATTCATAAAAAATATACACTTGCTAGAAAGTGGGCAGTGGCCTTAGCACCTGCTTTATATAAAAATCATGTAGGATGGGATGAGGATTCTCCTCCTCACAAAATCCAGTTAAAATCACAACCTACTGCACAAAGGCAGTACCCAATTAAGCAAGAAGCTAAAAAACAGGTAAATGAAATACTAGATCAGCTAGAATACCAAGGGGTGATTGAAACTTGCACCTCACAAATGAACAATCCTTTATTTCCGGTCTCCAAACCAGACAATTCGTACCGTCTAGTTTTGGATTACCGACACCTTAACACATGTTGCAAAACTTTTGCAGTGCAAAACTCACACAGTGCTGCACTAATGAATAACATAGTGCGCAAAAAATACAAAACAACCTTGGACATCTCCAATGGATTCTTTTGTCAAAACATAGCACCAGAAAGCAGATATTTAACTGCATTCTCAGTAAATGGCACTCAAAAACAATTCTGTCGGTTAGCCCAGGGGTACAAGAACAGCCCGGGGGTATTCTCAGCGAGAGTAACAGAATTACTACAACTATATGATGATGAAGCATTATCTTATGTCGATGACATTTACTTAACAGATGATGACTTGGAGACTCACTTGAAAAGAGTGAACACCATAATACTTGGTTTCGCTGCAGAGGGTTACAAATTCAACTTCAAAAAGTCCAGAATTGCCCATCTGACGGTCCTATTCTTAGGATATGAGTTATCAAGTGAAGGCAAAAGCCTGGCAGACAATTTCCTAGAGAAATGTGCCGTAATCCAAGCTCCTAAAACACTAAAAAACCTACAGTCAATTCTAGGCTTCCTAAATTTCGGAAGAACATATATTGCAAATTACGCAGAAAGGGTCAAACCCCTTTATGATCTAATTAAACCAGACTTTAAAAGATCCAGTTGGACTCAAGCACACACAGAAATTTTGAGATCCTTACAAACAGACATGCTAATTAAAACAAAATTAGAAACCCGTGATAATACACGCAACCTTGTGATCCGAGTCATCCCAGGGAGATGCGGATTCACATACCTGACCTCTAATGAGGGAGAAAAGGTACCAATTGCATTCAAATCACACTTGTACACTAAGGCTGAAATGAAATTTAGCCCAACGGAAAAAATTCTTACAGCAACACAGACAGCTATAGCAAAAGAACGAGCCCTGGCACAAGGTAAACGAATAATAATCGTGACACCAATACCAGCCTTAGAGGCGGTAACAAAGGCAAGCATTCCAAATGCTAAAGCACTCCATCCAAGATGGATACAATGGGCTAACTCTCTTGCTGCAACAGACGTGATGTACGAATTTGATCCTTATTTAAAAACACAAGAATTTCTCCAATATGAATTTGAATGTCCTCTGCCAATCGACATTCTGCCTCTACGACATTACGCCTGTGTAATCTATACAGACGGACATGCTCAACCCTCCGTTTGGGGAGAACATGCATACAATCCCACATGTGAGATTACAAAAGAAGTGTGGCACGGAGGTAAACTAAGACCTCTGTTAACAAAATCACACTCAGTAGAAACTAATTCAGAACTACAAACTGAAATATTAGCTTTGAAAATGGCGCTAGATAATGCGGATCGCGAATTCCCGACACTTATAGTGTCAGATTCATATTACTGCGTCAAAGCATATAACAAGGATTTGCAGACCTGGATTCAGAACGATTACAAAGATGACACGGATGCACCAATAAAGCAGAGACTGCTCTGGGAACAGGTAGCTCTTTTGAAAAAAGAACTACCAAAGACTCACGTGACACACTCACTGAGTCACCAGCGTGATGGCGTTCACGTTGTAGGGAATTCATTGGCTGAAACAGCCGCAGCGGCAGCCAGTAAACCGGCTCCCGTAGATCGAAAAAAGCGTACATTAAAATACATTGACGGCGAAACAGTGCTGGCAGTAAAAACGTCATCAAAAGGCGACTGCTCGGCGTTACCGATCAACTATCCACTCAATTACACATACATCATAGATGCAAACTCCATTCCTTTTGCTCGAATCCCTGGAGTGGGGGATAGAGTGATTCCAAACATGGACAGGAGAAACTTGTTAATCGCAGACGCACACATGGGCGAGGGTCTCAGACACCTTAAATTAAAAGATTCTCTGGAAGAATTACAATCACGGTACTGGTGGCCAGGCATGAGCCTGCACTACACCATGTTTGTAAAAAACTGCCCAAACTGCAACAGAGATCGCAGTGGGGAGAGAAGCAGTTTAATACCTCGTCGTATCAAGGCAGATAACATCACCACTAAAAAGAATGGCTTGCGATTAACATATACAGGCTAGTTCCCACTTATAATGTAGATCCACAGCACTCGGCTGACGTCCGGACTGTTATACAAGATTTGCGAGTCTAAATGGCATATACGCTAAGAGCATGCTACGTTCGACCATTTTTTTTTCCTTTTCTCAGGCAATCCAGCCTGGGGGGGGGAAAGAATGGCCAAATGAGCACAGCCCAGCGGGAATCTTCTCACTTCCTTCCTGAGGGTATGGGATGGTGTAAAGAAAAAACCAAGACAGAAAGCAATCTATAATAGAAAGGATATTAGGTTCGGGAGCTGGGTGGGTCAAACATCTAATAAGTGTCCAACGTAGTCTAAATAACTTGCCAAGAAATTCTCTGAAGGGATTCAGTCCGTACGAATTATTATTCGGAACTAGGATGTTGATCTCTGACCTTGATAGTCAGACTTCAGTGGTAACAGAAAAAAGCTTTGATGTCAAAGACCGTTTGGCTATTTTGCAGGACTTAAACAAAACAAGAAAAGACCTGAGCAACATACAGTTGAAAGAACAGCCAACGACCACTGAAGAATCACCACCTGTCCCAGCAAGACCTGTCTGGATTCCAAAAATCGGGGATCTAGTCAGGGAGAAGATCGCGGTAAAGAAGGAATTTGGGCCTTCTTACAGAAAAGCAGTTCCTGTCTTGTCTGTCAACGGGACAAGATCAGTTGTACTACCGCCACTTGCTGGAAAAAAGGAGAACCGAGTTGTATCCATCGACCTGGTAAAACCACAACATGTGGCCGATAACCAACAGTAGGCCAAGTGGACTCCCAATAAGTAGCAGAACACCAAGGTTTGCTACCAGTACAGAGGTCCTATCAAAGAGGCTCATCACATTCGAAACGCCTACAGAAGAACAACAAGGACTATGCAACAATGCAATAGAACTTAGACCTCTGAAAACCCAAATAAACACATTTAGCAGAGACACACCAATCTATACAGAAGTACCAAATGAAAATGCAAAAAACAAAAATCCTGAACCAATTGGAACAATTGATAGAACTGCATCTGGTTACTTCATCAACTTCGATGATTCCTCTGACGGCTTCAGCGAACAAAAGACACAGCCATCATCAAAATCCTTTAAAGACAAAGCTAAGGAACTTTTGAAACAACTGAAAGAAACATATCTGGTTTCTCCATGGATTGAATTTTGGGTGGGTTTTGGTGCATTTATCCTCATACTTTGGCTCATCATGGTATTTACCTTGGGACGCTTCATTGAGGGAAAGTATGCTAAAATGGACACAGCAAGTCAGAACATCAACTTGGTCCTCAAACCACACACATCTTCACACGTCGAGAAAAGAGAACTTTCTTCAGAACTTTCTTCAGCCAACTTCACAGCAATTCCAATATCTGGTGGGGTAGCCTGGGACAACACTGACTATGAAATTTATGGTCCGGTCGAGATCCTGAAATATCCACACCAAATCAAGATCTCCTTGAGTGACTTTGCGAAACCGAACTCATTTGCTGATGATTGGGACTTTGAAAGTATAAACAATATGATGTCTGACTTAGTAATGTCTGCTAAATTTACAAAACATGATTATTTGCAGGGTTCTACAAATTATGACAGCATGTACTGCTATAACCATTATGGTAACCATTTCTTGCATAAATCTGCACAACCTAGAAATGTTTTAAAATTTAATCAATGGGAACATTGTGCTACACCTCCAAAAGGGAGCTCTAGAACCGTGTATGGCAAATATTCATATTTTTCAGGTTTTAACATAACTAATGCTGAAACATTTTATTACAAATTGTCAAACAAGACAGGGATGAAAACCATGATAACCAACACAAAATTGATTTATTCTGATTCATTCTTTGAAAAAATGAATACTTTTGGATTCGATTATTGGGACAAAAATGTTGATTTGAAAAGTGTTTGGGGCACAAAAGAATGGCAAGTACAGGGTTTAGAAGCTTTGTTTAGAGCCTGCATGATCCCAGAACAAATGATATTTTTAAATGACACCGTTCAACAAACCACCTGTCTTGGCTTAGCCAAAATCAAAGATTTAAATAACCTGTCTATTCCAAAGCCAACAATGTTTAGCAATAACTCTGAAACAGATGAAGAAATAGACATAAACCATATACTTAACCAAAACAGAACACATCCTGATTGGAAACAATGGTTGATCTGGCCCACAGATACAAATAACTGTCAAGATAGATTCCTGAATAAAACACAGGGTTTCAAAATGACCAGGCCAGACCCTAGATATCCCCAAAGACATCACCCAGGGATAATAACAACCTACAGTGTGGGCAAATTATGCCTTCAATGGCTACAAACTTCCACACTGCCTGAAATTAAGCAACACCTAACTTTACTTACTGATGGTGCTGACTTGCGTGATTTCATACTGGGACCACGCAAACAGCGTCATAAGCGTTTCATAGCAGCCTCTGTATATGCAGCATACAATGAGGCCTGGAAGGTTACTCAAATTGAGACAGCAGAAAGAATACGGGAAATTGACCGTATTAATTTGGAAAAATCACTTTCTGTAGTGGACAATGGGTTAATGACTCTGTCCTCCAGAATTTTTTCATTGGACAGCATTGTGTCTTCAGCAATCGATATATTATCACAAGACTTACTGTTATTACAACATGGTCAGTCACAATTGCGTTCTATTGTACAGCTTGGCTGGACGTTACAAAATCTGCGTTCAGGCTACGTGCCTTGGCGTTTAATCAACACAACGTCACTATTCCAAATCTTTAACCTTACTGATAGACAAATCGGTATGGCGCAGAAGGGTGCTGATTATACAATCTTGAGCATTGAAAAACTAGAAAGATTACCGTTGACAATGTCAGAACGACCTGTCAGTGAATGGATAATCCACGGAATCATAAATATTCCAATCTCAACCTTCAGGTTTCAATACTGCCAAAAATATATACAGGCTGGCATGTACGAGAAATTGGGAAAGGGGTACCTTAAAACAACATGGAACCTGCCCTATTCACATGCATGTGTCAGTAACAAAGGACAGAAAGTGTTTCTTAGTGGCAACAATTGTGCTATGTCACTAAGCGGCACGCTTCTGTGTAACGGTATTAGTTTGCACGGAGCCTGTGAAGGGAATTCATACAACCTTTCATGTCACCAGCAAGGCGCACCTGCAACTGAAATAGAACCATTCTTTCAAAGACTCTATAATGGGAGTTACATTCTTATTGTAGACCGCAGATGCTGTAGTCTTATGCCCGGGACTCCTTATCTCGTCACTACGACGGCGAAGGTCAAGTGCTGTGGACGTTCTTTGTTTCCCAGCTCCTTTCCAGACAGGGAGGCGAGGGCATGGCCCAGTTTGAAAATTACTTCTATTCGAATAGACACTTTAAGCAGAATGAAAACAGTGCTTCTTCAGACGCCTACAAGGCTCACGTCATCTAAAGAAACGTATGATCTACAAGTC
This sequence comes from Lissotriton helveticus, assembly GCF_964261635.1. Classification (NCBI taxonomy): domain Eukaryota; kingdom Metazoa; phylum Chordata; class Amphibia; order Caudata; family Salamandridae; genus Lissotriton; species Lissotriton helveticus. Next base: position 586,775,195 of record NC_136061.1, on the reverse strand, counting down.
GCAAGGACGACTGCAGAGATACATACATTATTATCAACTAATTCCCCCGTACATTTCGCGGAAATCCTGAGCGAAATCTTAAATATTTCTGATACCACTGGGGTCTCAAAGGTATTTAAGACAGTATTTTCGATGGCATTAACACCATTCAAAGCCATACTGGGTATTTTTCCAGACTTCGTCCATTCGATTTTTGGCGGACTTCCCCTGATCCTAGGACTAATTGCAGGAATCCTATTCCTAGTCCTTATTTTTCGTTATGGCAACCCATGTCACAGATCAAACTCTCGCGACAATGGAAGATACGATCCTAGCCATTGGATACCGGGACCGGATATCAAAAATCCTGGGACTATCCCGGCTTAGAGACCTAAACATGACTTGGTTTCTATCATTTCGACCAATGTGGCAAAGGTGTGTTTTACCTGTACTAAGGTGTCTGCTATGCGGAGAAGAATGCGTGTTAGACACCTGTCTGACGCTACAATCGGATGCGCCGGTGGATGCAGATACACTGTTGGTTCCTACCAAGGTTCACGCACTGTGCTGCCCTCAAAGGCTGCCAATTCTGATGACGGCATTCCTGGAATCTTCACCACTGCGATTGAAGAGTAGTGAAGTTCAAGATGAAAGCAGCATCGAACAGGTACGGCCTTCTGTCAGCAATGCAAATCAGAATGTCAATGGAGACAATCATGCGCATGAATGCATGGTTACCCCTATTTCCGACTTAGAGGAACTTTCCCATGAAGCTGTTGACAGTTTTTTCGAAAGCCTGAATGATATGATGTTCTCTCCGGAACAGAAATAGAGACTTTTGAGTAAACTCGCACACGGCGTTCCCTGAATTCGGCCTTCAACTTTAAAAATAAAGTCACATGAACAATTACAATCCAGTTCACGGACAGCAACTTTTTTCAGCAAGCCCCTAAAATATTTTTCTATATATTTTTTCCCGGGACACTGATTTTCTGCTTAAAGTAAGAAACTATTCCTAGAGAACTAAGATTTCTATTTTAGATAATTTATAGACTTTATAGACTTTAGCTGCCCGCTGGTATGTTCGCAATAGATTTTATGTGATGAAATGGTTTCGACTTTTTTTCTGTATAGCCATATTAAGAGCCATTTCATGTGTATTTCTCATATACCAACAAGCAATAATGCATAACAATGCGTGTTTACTTTTGCATTTAATTCATAGCTTAAGTGCATACAATATATATGACTGCAATTTTTCAGTATATTTGAAAATTTCAAAATGCATTTATGTATTTTGGGGTGGTAAGGTATACACTATACTCTATAGTATGTTGTACTATGTTATACTATGCATAGATTAGTAGATATGACCATAGTTAGCGTGGAGTGGGTGTCGTGTATTTCTATAGGTTCTGATTCGATCCCCCTATTCCTGACCCTATTCTGGTTAAACTTACTAGCTAGTTAACTAACAGTCAGCCCATGAGGCAAGAAATCCCCCATGATGCAGATACCGTTATCTGACGCAGTCACACTACGGCACAGGAACGTGTTATCTGATTAGGTCATAACGCTTGAGATCTAATTAGACAAGCGATATTCCTCCAGCCCCTGATAAGGCATACGACGTTCTCATAACAAATCAAACCTATGACAACCTGGATAATCCGTGCGGCCATTGTTTTGATTTCACAGAGAACTTTAGTAAAGAATGTGCTAACGAGCAAGTCGTATGACATCTTTATTGACGTACCTATGTCCATCCTTACGTCAATCCCGGCACCTTTAAGGTATAAATATTGCCGACCTTGCCCTATGCAAACACACGCGTGGTGACAAGACGGAGCAGCCATACTTGCCGAAGCCGAGAGCAGAAGCAGACCCCGCAGGCAGCAGCCCCGCCTTCCTGACGCGCTGAGAGACGCGCTGCTATCTCAAGCCGAGAGACCCAGCACCGGCGCTTCTGGGCAGCCCTCGCAGGCAGCCTGGAATATCGAGAGCAGAGAAAGAGATACCATTCCTCATTCATCCTAAATTCCAGGTACAGAACTGAATAACCCCTCCTAGAGAATTCTTTAGTTATTCACTTGGCAAAAACAAACTTAAACTAAACTGTAACTTTCTATTCCAGCCCACGCATTAGACTTAGGTCAGGTACACGGGGTAGGCGTATTTAGAAACACCAGTTGAGTACGTTTAGTCAAATGTATATGTGTATGTAAATATATTTTAATCATTTTAAACATCATATGGCTCAGAAACCATATCAATGTTTTTACAGTATTATTTTATACTATTGCTTCTAATGTATGCACTTTACTTAACTATAAGTATTGCAATAATATCGATCCATTTCTCTTGTACGAGAAAAGAGACTGATCAATAAATAACATCTTTTATTGAACACGCCCGTCTCTTCCTTTTCTCTACATTCTGATGAGACTAAGAATGCACGTACTGACTGAGTAAAATAATTGCCTTGTGCTCACACGACTCTCGAGATTGACTCTTGATTAGGGGAGAGCAAAGTTGTCATGTTCTATGGTTGTCAGAAACTAAATCCCTTCTTGTCTAATCAGGGGAGTTAATCCTTCCTTGAACATTCGAGAAAGTTTCTAGCGAACTCTGAGCTTAGCTGGCAAACCCAAAAATTAAGTCTAGTATCGACAGTAGTAGACCTAGTTAACGTCTGGTCTAGGCCTTTACTGCTGTAGGTACTATTCCAATGCGCAGAGCCTATTGGGAAAATAGGAGCTACACTACAATGTCATACATTCACCCCAGTACAGAGATCTGGGCCTAAAGCCATCGTTTTTTTGCACTCCACACCACCCCAGTTCAGACATGGCCATATGCAAATCAGCCTTGACCCTGTGCCTCATGGGAACAGTCCAGCCCGAACTGCCAAGCCATGTCTTTCCTGGACCGGATTCAAGCATCCTAGGACCGGTTTCTGGCTATCAGCCGTCTTCAGCCAGGATAGCTTGACTCCAGTGGTGTGGAGAGCATGGGACTCACGTCTGAGCATACCCATCCCACTCGGGGTGACAAATGCAAAAACAACAGTTGATGGACAGAATGCAGAACAATGTCATACATTCACCCCAGTACAGAGATCTGGACCTAAATCAATCGTTTTTTTGCACTCCACACCACCCCAGTTCAGACATGGCCATATGCAAATCAGCCTTGACCCGGTGCCTCATGGGAACAGTCCAGCCCAAACTGCCAAGCCATGTCTTTCCTGGACCGGAATCAAGCATCCTAGGATCGTTTTCTGGCTATCAGCCGTCTTCAGCCAGGATAGCTCGACTCCAGTGATGTGGAGAGGATGGGACTCATGTCTGAGCATACCCATCCCACTCAGGGTGACAAATGCAAAAACAACAGTTGATGGACAGAATGCAGAACAATGTCATACATTCACCCCAGTACAGAGATCTGGGCCTAAATCCATCCTTTTTTTGCACTCCACACCACCCCAGTTCAGACATGGCCATATGCAAATCAGCCTTGACCCTGTGCCTCATGGGAACAGTCCAGCCCGAACTGCCAAGCCATGTCTTTCCTGGACCGGAATCAAGCATCCTCGGACCGGTTTCTGGCTATCAGCCGTCTTCAGCTAGGATAGCTTGGCTCCAGTGGTGTGGAGAGCATGGGACTCACGTCTGAGCATACCCATCCCACTCGATGTGACAAATGCAAAAACAACAGTTGATGGACAGAATGCAGAACAATGTCATACATTCACACCAGTACAGAGATCTGGGCCTAAATCCATCGTTTTTTTGCACTCCACACCACCCCAGTTCGGACATGGCCATATGCAAATCAGCCTTGACCCTGTGCCTCATGGGAACAGTCCAGCACGAACTGCCAAGGCATTTCTTTCCTGGACCGGAATCAAGCATCCTAGGACCGGTTTCTGGCTATCAGCCGTCTTCAGCCAGGATAGCTTGACTCCAGTGGTGTGGAGAGCATGGGACTCACGTCTGAGCATACCCATCCCACTCGGGGTGACAAATGCAAAAACAACAGTTGATGGACAGAATGCAGAACAATATCCTACATTCATCCCAGTACAGAGATCTGGGCCTAAATCCATCGGTTTTTTGCACTCCACATCACCCCAGTTCAGACATGGCCATATGCAAATCAGCCTTGACCCTGTGCCTCATGGAAACAGTCCAGCCCGAACTGCCAAGCCATGTCTTCCCTAGACCGGAATCAAGCATCCTAGGACCGGTTTCTGGCTATCAGCCATCATCAGCCAGGATAGCTTAACTCCAGTGGCGTGGAGAGCACGGGACTCACATATGAGCATACCCGTCCCACGCGGGGTGACAGTTGATGGACAGAGTGCAGAACAATGTCATACATTCACTCCAGTACAGAGATCTGGGCCTAAATCCATCGTTTTTTTGCTCACCACTCCACCCCAGTTCACACATGGCCATATGCAAATCAGCCTTGACCCTGTGCCTCATGGGAACAGTCTAGCCCGAACTGCCAAGCCATGTCTTCCCTGGACTGGAATCAAGCACCCTAGGACTGGTTTCTGGCTGTTAGCCGTCATCAGCCAGGATAGCTTGACTCCAGTGGCGTGGAGACCACAGGACTCACTTCTGAGCATACCCGTCCCACTCGGGGTGACAAATGCAAAAACAACAGTTGATGGACAGAATGCAGAACAATGTCATACATTCACCCTAGTACAGAGATCTGGGCCTAAATCTATCGTTTTTTTGCACTCCACACCACCCCAGTTCAGAAATGGCCATATGCAAATCAGCCTTGACCCTGTGCCTCATGGGAACAGTCCAGCCCGAACTGCCAAGCCATGTCTTTCCTGGACCGGAATCAAGCATCCTCGGACCGGTTTCTGGCTATCAGCCGTCTTCAGCCAGGATAGCTTGACTCCAGTGGTGTGGAGAGCATGGGACTCACATCTGAGCATACCCATCCCACTCGATGTGACAAATGCAAAAACAACAGTTGATGGACAGAATACAAAACAATGTCATACATTCACCCCAGTACAGGGATCTGGGCCTAAATCCATTTTTTTTGCACTCCACATCACCCCAGTTCAGACATGGCCATATGCAAATCAGCCTTGACCCTGTGCCTCATGGAAACAGTCCAGCCCGAACTGCCAAGCCATGTCTTCCCTAGACCGGAATCATGCATCCTAGGACCGGTTTCTGGCTATCAGCCATCATCAGCCAGGATAGCTTGACTCCAGTGGCGTGGAGTGCACGGGACTCACATATGAGCATACCCGTCCCACGCGGGGTGACAGTTGATGGACAGAGTGCAGAACAATGTCATACATTCACTCCAGTACAGAGATCTGGGCCTAAATCCATCGTTTTTTTGCTCACCACACCACCCCAGTTCACACATGGCCATATGCAAATCAGCCTTGACCCTGTGCCTCATGGGAACAGTCTAGCCCGAACTGCCAAGCCATGTCTTCCCTGGACTGGAATCAAGCACCCTAGGACTGGTTTCTGGCTGTTAGCCGTCATTAGCCAGGATAGCTTGACTCCAGTGGCGTGGAGACCACGGGACTCACTTCTGAGCATACCCGTCCCACTCGGGGTGACAAATGCAAAAACAGCAGTTGATGGACAGAATGCAGAACAATGTCATACATTCACCCCAGTACAGAGATCTGGGCCTAAATCCATTTTTTTTTGCACTCCACACCACCCCAGTTCAGACATGGCCATATGCATATCAGCCTTGTCTCTGTGCCTCATGGGAACAGTCCAGCCCGAACTGCCAAGGCATGTCTTTCCTGGACCGGAATCAAGCATCCTAGGACCGGTTTCTGGCTATCAGCCGTCATCAGCCAGGATAGCTTGACTGCAGTGGCGTGGAGAGCACGGGACTCATGTCTGAGCATACCCGACCCACTCGGTGTGACAAATGCAAAAACAACAGTTGATGGACAGAATGCAGAACAATGTCATACATTCACCCCAGTACAGAGATCTGGGTCTAAATCCATCGTTTTTTTCCTCACCACACCACCCCAATTCAGACATGGCCATATGCAAATAAGCCTTGACCCTGTGCCTCATGGAAACAGTCCAGCCCGAACTGCCAAGCCATGTCTTCCCTAGACCGGAATCAAGCATCCTAGGACCGGTTTCTGGCTATCAGCCATCATCAGCCAGGATAGCTTGACTCCAGTGGCGTGGAGAGCACGGGACTCACATATGAGCATACCCGTCCCACGCGGGGTGACAGTTGATGGACAGAGTGCAGAACAATGTCATACATTCACTCCAGTACAGAGATCTGGGCCTAAATCCATCGTTTTTTTGGTCACCACACCATCCCAGTTCACACATGGCCATATGCAAATCAGCCTTGACCCTGTGCCTCATGGGAACAGTCTAGCCCGAACTGCCAAGCCATGTCTTCCCTGGACTGGAATCAAGCACCCTAGGACTGGTTTCTGGCTGTTAGCCGTCATTAGCCAGGATAGCTTGACTCCAGTGGCGTGGAGACCACGGGACTCACTTCTGAGCATACCCGTCCCACTCGGGGTGACAAATGCAAAAACAACAGTTGATGGACAGAATGCAGAACAATGTCATACATTCACCCCAGTACAGAGATCTGGGCCTAAATCCATCGTTTTTTTGCACTCCACACCACCCCAGTTCAGAAATGGCCATATGCAAATCAGCCTTGACCCTGTGCATCATGGGAACAGTCCAGCCCGAACTGCCAAGCCATGTCTTTCCTGGACCGGAATCAAGCATCCTCGGACCGGTTTCTGGCTATCAGCCGTCTTCAGCCAGGATAGCTTGACTCCAGTGGTGTGGAGAGCATGGGACTCACGTCTGAGTATACCCATCCCACTCGGGGTGACAAATGCAAAAACAACAGTTGATGGACAGAATGCAGAACAATGTCATACATTCTCCCCAGTACAGAGATCTGGGCCTAAATCCATCGTTTTTTTGCACTCCACACCACCCCAGTACAGACATGGCTATATGCAAATCAGCCTTGACCCTGTGCCTCATGGGAACAGTCCAGCCCGAACTACCAAGCCATCTCTTTCCTGGACCGGAATCAAGCATCCTAGGACTGGTTTCTGGCTATCAGCCGTCTTCAGCCAGGATACCTTGACTCCAGTGGTGTGGAGAGCATGGGACTCACGTCTGAGCATACCCATCCCACTCGGGGTGACAAAAGCAAAAACAACAGTTGATGGACAGAATGCAGAACAATGTCATACATTCACCCCAGTACAGAAATCTGGGCCTAAATCCATTGTTTATTTGCACTCCACACCACCCCAGTTCAGACATGGCCATATGCAAATCAGCCTTGACCCTGTGCCTCATGGGAACAGTCCAGCCCGAACTGCCAAGGCATGTCTTTCCTGGACCGGAATCAAGCATCCTAGGACCGGTTTCTGCCTATCAGCCGTCTTCAGCCAGGATAGCTTGACTCCAGTGGTGTGGAGAGCATGGGACTCACGTCTGAGCATACCCATCCCACTCGGGGTGACAAATGCAAAAACAACAGTTGATGGACAGAATGCAGAACAATGTCATACATTCACCCCAGTACAGAGATCTGGGCCTAAATCCATCGTTTTTTTGCACTCCACACCACCCCAGTTCAGACATGGCCATATGCAAATCAGCCTTGACCCTGTGCCTCATGGGAACAGTCCAGCCCGAACTGCCAAGCCATGTCTTTCCTGGACCGGAATCAAGCATCCTAGGACCGGTTTCTGGCTATCAGCCGTCTTCAGCCAGGATAGCTTGACTCCAGTGGTGTGGAGAGCATGGGACTCACGTCTGAGCATACCCATCCCACTCGGGTTGACAAATGCAAAAACAGCAGTTGATGGACAGAATGCAGAACAATATCATACATTCATCCCAGTACAGAGATCTGGGCCTAAATCCATCGTTTTTGTGCACTCCACATCACCCCAGGTCAGACATGGCCATATGCAAATCAGCCTTGACCCTGTGCCTCATGGGAACAGTCCAGCCCGAACTGCCAAGCCATGTCTTTCCTGGACCGGAATCAAGCATCCTCGGACCGGTTTCTGGCTATCAGCCGTCTTCAGCTAGGATAGCTTGACTCCAGTGGTGTGGAGAGCATGGGACTCACGTCTGAGCATACCCATCCCACTCGATGTGACAAATGCAAAAACAACAGTTGATGGACAGAATGCAGAACAATGTCATACATTCACCCCAGTACAGAGATCTGGGCCTAAATCCATCCTTTTTTTGCACTCCACACCACCCCAGTTCGGACATGGCCATATGCAAATCAGCCTTGACCCTGTGCCTCATGGGAACAGTCCAGCACGAACTGCCAAGGCATGTCTTTCCTGGACCGGAATCAAGCATCCTAGGACCGGTTTCTGGCTATCAGCCGTCTTCAGCCAGGATAGCTTGACTCCAGTGGTGTGGAGAGCATGGGACTCACGTCTGAGCATACCCATCCCACTCGGGTTGACAAATGCAAAAACAACAGTTGATGGACAGAATGCAGAACAATATCATACATTCACCCCAGTACAGAGATCTGGTCCTAAATCCATTCCTTTTTTTGCACTCCACACCACCCCAGTTCAGACATGGCCATATGCAAATCAGCCTTGACCCTGTGCCTCATGGGAACAGTCCGGCCCGAACTGCCAAGCCATGTCTTTCCTGGACCGGAATCAAGCATCCTCGGACCGGTTTCTGGCTATCAGCCGTCTTCAGCTAGGATAGCTTGGATCCAGTGGTGTGGAGAGCATGGGACTCACGTCTGAGCATACCCATCCCACTCGATGTGACAAATGCAAAAACAACAGTTGATGGACAGAATGCAGAACAATGTCATACATTCACCCCAGTACAGAGATCTGGGCCTAAATCCATCGTTTTTTTGCACTCCACACCACCCCAGTTCGGACATGGCCATATGCAAATCAGCCTTGACCCTGTGCCTCATGGGAACAGTCCAGCACGAACTGCCAAGGCATGTCTTTCCTGGACCGGAATCAAGCATCCTAGGACCGGTTTCTGGCTATCAGCCGTCTTCAGCCAGGATAGCTTGACTCCAGTGGTGTGGAGAGCATGGGACTCACGTCTGAGCATACCCATCCCACTCGGGGTGACAAATGCAAAAACAACAGTTGATGGACAGAATGCAGAACAATATCCTACATTCATCCCAGTACTGAGATCTGGGCCTAAATCCATCGTTTTTTTGCACTCCACATCACCCCAGTTCAGACATGGCCATATGCAAATCAGCCTTGACCCTGTGCCTCATGGGAACAGTCTAGCCCGAACTGCCAAGCCATGTCTTTCCTTGACCGGAATCAAGCATCCTAGGACCGGTTTCTGGCTATCAGCCGTCTTCAGCCAGGATAGCTTGACTCCAGTGGTGTAGAGAGCATGGGACTCACGTCTTAGCATACCCATCGCACTCGGGGTGACAAATGCAAAAACAACAGTTGATGGACAGAATGCAGAACAATTTCATACATTCTCCTCAGTACAGAGATCTGGGCCTAAATCCATCGTTTTGTTGCACTCCACACCACCCCAGTTCAGACATGGCCATATGCAAATCAGCCTTGACCCTGTGCCTCATGGGAACAGTCCAGCCCGAACTGCCAAGCCATGTCTTTCATGGACCGGAATCAAGCATCCTAGGACCGGTTTCTGGCTATCAGCCGTCTTCAGCCAGGATAGCTTGACTCCAGTGTTGTGGAGAGCATGGGACTCACGTCTGAGCATACCCATCCCACTCGGGGTGAAAAATGCAAAAACAACAGTTGATGGACAGAATGCAGAACAATGTCATACATTCACCCCAGTACAGAGATCTGGGCCTAAATCCATCGTTTTTTTGCACTCCACACCACCTCAGTTCAGACATGGCCATATGCAAATCAGCCTTGACCCTGTGCCTCATGGGAATAGTCCAGCTCGAACTGCCAAGCCATCTCTTTCCTGGACCGGAATCAAGCATCCTAGGACCGGTTTCTGGCTATCAGCCGTCTTCAGCGAGGATAGCTTGACTCCATTGGTGTGGAGAGCATGGGACTCACGTCTGAGCATACCCATCCCACTCGGGGTGACAAATGCAAAAGCAACAGTTGATGGACAGAATGCAGAACAATGTCATACATTCACCCCAGTACAGAGATCTGGGCCCAGATCTGGGCCCAAATCCATCGTTTTTTTGCACTCCATACCACCCCAGTTCAGACATGGCCATATGCAAATCAGCCTTGACCCTGTGCCTCATGGGAACCATCCAGCCCGAAGTGCCAAGCCATGTCTTTCCTGGACCGGAAGCATCCTAGGACCGGTTTCTGGCTATCAGCCGTCTTCAGCTATCCAGGCTGATGAGGGCTGAAAGCCTGAAACCAGTCCTTGGATGCTTGTTTCCAGTCCAGGGAGGACCTGGCTTGGCAGTTCGGGCTGGACTGTTCCCATGGGGCACAGGGTCAAGACTGATTTGCATATAGCTGGGTTCAAACTGGAAAGGCATGGTGAGCAAAAAAATGATGGATTTAGGCCCAGATCTCTGTACTGGGTTGAATGTATGACATTGTTCTGCATTCTGTCCATCACCTGTTGTTTTTGCTTTTGTCACCCTGAGTGGGACGGGTATGCTCAGACGTGAGTCCTGTGCTCTTCTTGCCACTGGAATCAAGCTATCCAGGCTGATGAGGGCTGAAAGCCCGAAACCGGTCCTTGGATGCTTGTTCCCAGTCCAGGGAGGACCTGGCTTGGCAGTTCGGGCTGGACTGTTCCCATGGGGCACAGGGTCAAGACTGATTTGCATATAGCTGGGTTCAAACTGGAAAGGCATGGTGAGCAAAAAAAGATGGATTTAGGCCCAGATCTCTGTACTGGGGTGAATGTATGACATTGTTCTGCATTCTGTCCATCACCTGTTGTTTTTGCTTTTGTCACCCTGAGTGGGACGGGTATGCTCAGACGTGAGTCCCGTGCTCTCCATTTTTATTTTTGTTTGTAAAACAATTTTTATTGCAGGGATAGACAAAACATACCACGATACATCGAGCAACTTACAGTTCAGTGTCACAGTGCAATATTCGTTACCCAGTTATATGAAACACAGCCATTTAGCCCACATCCCGGAGGCAGGGCGGCGTCAATTCGCTATATCGTACACTCTGCGGGCCGAGAACGTTTGTACTGTCAGCTCCGCAGGAACTCCTTACTCTGCTTTTATTCGTGTAATGCGTCACCGCTCTATTGGGGTGTTCGTGATGTGCATAACCCACCCCGGGAACCCTGAACAAAACCCGCCCCCTCCCCCTATCCGCTCCTCTCTGTGTCAGCGTCAGTGATCGGTGCAACCGTAAGGCCCTAAACGTGGGGAAAATGGAGTCAATGCTTCTTATTGTCTGAGTGCATCTGGTAAATGTACCGTGGGCGTGTTCGACCCTGTTCGAGGTGCCTCGTCTAGTGTCTCCTCTTCCTCCTCCCCCTCTACCAAACTGTCTCTCAACGCCTGTACCAGTGTTTCCCACGACATTGCAGCCTCCTGCGCCTTGTCATTTGAACTACGGCGGGCCATCTGGTAGCGTATTGTGCTTTCCGCAGTCGCCCACTTCAGGAATTCATTCATCCATCTTCTATGTGTCGGTGCCACTTTCGATTTCCACCCTCTAGTCAGCTCCCTCTTTGCTATCAGTAGTCCCATATCTATAAATTTACTCGTCAGCTTGGTCTTCTTCGTGTGGGGGAACCAATGTAAGATGGACACTGCGCTATCGTAGTGTAAGTTTCTGTCAGTGACTGTGTTCAGGGTCTCTTCAATTCCCTCCCAATATACCTGTAGCCCCGGGCAACCCCGTAACATGTGGACCAGGTCAGCCCCTGCAAGATTACATCTGGGGCATGCTGCATCTGTTACATGAAAGTACTCTGCGATCTTGCATGGCGTGAGGTACGCGCGATGGAGTACATATAGGTGTATTAATTGGAAGCGCGCATTCCTAGTGCTTTTCTTGACTCTCCGTACCAATTGTGTCCATGTAGTGTGTGGAATCTCTAATAGCAGGTCAGCTTCCCATTTATTTTTAAGTGTCGTGAGCGGCAGTAGGGCGTCCGTGTGCATTCTGCGATAAAGGCACGTAACAGCTTTAATCGTTCCCGCTGCCATCATAGTATACTGGCACGCCAGTGATGTAGCAGGTTCTATCAGGCCCTCACCCCAATGCGCCTGTATGGCTCTCACCACTGCCGCATGCAGCAGGTAGTCCCCCCGCGGGAGGTCATACCGTTCTTGCAGAGTCTGGTAAGGGGATAACTCACCATCCTCGTAGAGGTCACCCACCATCTGCAATCCCGCCTCCTCCCAAAGGTGCAGTCTCGACCAATCGCCGCCATGCGGGAGTGCCGTTACCATGCCCAGTGGAATTTCCGGAGCATACGGGTGCCCAGTTCCGGTACGCCTCTGCGATCTGTTCCAGCACTGGCGAAGGGTCCGCTCCTCCAGGGAGAGCTCTCGCAGAAGCAGTTTCTGCTGAAGAGTAATGTATGCTAGGACATGGCGGGGTGTGCCGAATTCCCTCCCCTGCTCTGGGCCGCGGTACACTCTTGCTACTTCCTGCGTGAAGAATTGTAACTGAGCCGCTAAATAATAGAGCTCAAAGTCCGGAACCGCGAGGCCCCCTTCGTCCTTAGGACGGGTCAGCGTCGTCAAAGCCACTCTGCGTCTGCCAGCTCCCCATAAGAAGGACACCACCGCTGATTTCAACTGTTTGAAAACCGTGCCGGGTATCCATACTGGGAGGGATCGGAAGAAATATAGGAGACGCGGCAGAGCGACCATCTTCAAAAGAGCAACACGGCCTGCTGTCGAGAGCGGCAGAGTGGCCCAAAAGGACATACAACTCTTCAGGGATCGGATACAGCGGCCTATGTTACCGTCGAGAAGGTCTTTCGGGTCGTGGTAGATGTGCACTCCGAGGTAGCTCAGGCATTGGGGTTCCCAACGCAGATTCTGGCGGAGTGAAGGGCATTCCTCCCCCCTCCGAAGTGGGAAGAGACAGGTTTTCGACCAATTCACCCGCAGACCCGACACATTGCCAAAGTGCTCCAGCAGACTCTCAGCGCCCTCTACTGCCTCTTTGGCGTTGTCTAGAAAGAGGAGGAGGTCGTCCGTGTATAAGGAGATATAATGGAGTTCACCCCCGTGAGCCAGTCCGGCGTAACAAGCCCCCTTCCGAGCCTGAGCCGCAAGCGGTTCCATCGCGAGCGCAAATAGCAGTGGGGACAATGCACACCCCTGTCTGGTACCTCGATGTATCTCGTATTGGTCTGACACCAACGAGCCCACTCTCACTCTCGCTCTCGCCGAGGAGTAGAGCACCCTTGTCCATTGTATGTATCCCTCCCCTATACCGAAGTTGTGCATTACCGTATACAGATATTGCCAGTCAAGGCTATCAAAGGCCTTTTCAATGTCGATCGCCAACACCAGGGGGGACCGCGCCTCAGATGGCGGAGCGTCCACCAAACGAAGCAACCTGCGAATGTTGTGGGTAGTGTTCCTCATGGGAATAAAACCAGATTGGTCTTTATGGACCAGGTCCTGCATATGTGTTAGTAGTCTGGTGGCCAGCACTGTGCTCAGTATCTTGTAGTCAGTTGCAAGCATCGACAGTGGTCTGTAGGACGCCGGGTCTGTGCTCTCCCTACGAGGTTTTAACAAGGGGACCATTATGGCTTCGCTCATCGATCGGGGGAGTCTGCCTACTTCCTTGGCCTCGTTATATATCGTTTGGAGTCTCGGGGCTAGTTGATCTAAGTATCTCCCGTAGAACTCTATGGGCAACCCGTCAATCCCCGGCGTTTTATTGCGCGCCATTCGTTTCACTGCCCCCCTTATTTCAGACAGGGCGATTGGGCCCCCTAGAGCATCTGCTTGTTCCCGCTCTAGGCGTGGTAGTTGCAGGTCGCTCAGGAAAGCATCCAATTCCGCAGCGCGATCACTCAGCTCCGCTCTATATAATTTCTCATAGTACGACCTGAAACAGTCCAGTATTTCTGATTGTGTAGTAAGGGTGTGGTTCCCATTTCCCCGCAAGGCCAAGACCGGCTGGTTGCTCCTATTGGGGTTCGCCAACCAGGCCAGGAGTGTCCCTGTTTTGTCCCCTTCAGCTAGGGTCCTCGTCAGGTATGCTTTATAATCGAAACTACGGAGGCGTTCCATCTCCACTGCCACCGCTTCCCGCGCTCCTCTCATTTTCTCCTGCAAGTCAGGACGATTCGGTCGGTCCAATTCCACGTCTCGAAGATTGCGCTCAGCCTTGTCTAAGTCATCTATTAACGTTTTGCGCACTCCCGCATATTTCCCGATGCAGTGTCCCCTCACCACTATCTTAAATGCATCCCACTCTACTGCCCTGGAGGAAGCCGTGCCCTCATTCTCCGCGAAATACTGGGTAATCCGCTCCTCCAGTTCAGCCCGGAATGGTGGATCATCCAGCGTGTCGGGCCGCAACTGCCATGTCGGAATTTTAGGAGGTTCAGTCACCCAGTCCAGCGTCAGGAGGAGTGGGTTGTGGTCGGATAACGTGCGTGCCAGGTATTCCGTTCGGGCCACCGCGGCAAGCACCGGGGGGGAGCACAGGAAAGAATCTAGGCGCACGTGGAGGTCGTGTATACTAGAGTAGAATGAGTAATCGCGCTCAGCGGGGTGCTGTGAGCGCCAACAGTCAGACAGGGCCCATGTGTTCTGCCAGTCAGATCTGCATCTCGCCAATCGGTGTACAGGTGAGGTGTGGAGTGGTGGGTGCGACCTATCTAGTGTAACATCCTCTACAGTATTGTAGTCCCCTCCCATCAGCACCGGTCCTGTAAGATAACAGGCAAGCCCCCTGGAGAGACCTGTAAAGAATGTCGCCTGTTCCGTATTTGGTGCATAAACGCTACAGAGCACTATGTGTCGACCTCTCAGCAGCCCTTCAACAGCCACATACCTCCCATTTGGGTCCACCGTATGCCTAGTCACCTGAAGGGGGATTCCCGCCTTAACCCAAATGAGCACTCCCCTAGCAAACGCAGAGTACACAGTGTAGAACAAATGACCCCTCCACCTGCGCTGGAGCGCAACACCCTCTTTTTTGGTTAGATGGGTCTCCTGTAAAAACGCTATATGCACCCCTCTACGAACCAGGTATGAATGGACCTTGTGTCTCTTCGCCATTGTGTGTAATCCCCGCACATTCCATGATACACATTTCAACAACCCCACATTAGCCATTGTCCCGGTGGAGAAAAGGAGAATCATTGGTGTGTAGCATCCTGATCGCTGACTCGACCCCGCCCCCACCCCTCCCCGAGTAGCCCCCAACTGCCCATCCCCAAGTAGTCCCCAGAGTCACCCCAACCTCTCCAGGCCCACCCTCCCCCAGAATGGGATCCAACCTCAAAGGAGTCGTTCCCATCCAAACAGTTGAGCAACGTGCTCACGTAGTGTCTAATACGCAGTCAACACTGCGTTGGCCTTATGGGCCTCGGGGTGCGCAAACAAGCTTCCGGGTCTTTCAAGAGCTGTTTCCTGACCCTCCGCCCATTCACATACAGTAAGTCCCACATCATTTCAGTCACATAAACTGCTGCTCCAAGGGCATTAGAAATCTCAACAAGCCCCCTCAGCCCCACCCGGTACCTTGTCAAGGAGTTCAGCCCTCCACGATTTCCCCCGATGTCTGTGGCGTGATCTTCGGGCCCCTGGCTCCTCCTAGTTCAGATAGATCAGTGTCCGAGCCCGTGCCCTGGTCCTCCGAGCCCGTTCCTTTCTCCGAGTGGGTCATCGCCGCTCCCGATACTTCTTTCACCGCTTGTAGCGCCGCCTGCCGTTCATCCGCCGTTTGAAAGTTCGTCGGCCCCTTCAAGCCCCGTCCGCGCCCCCTGTGGCGCCTCGAACGTCGAAGTGATTGTCCCTGGCGCTCCTCCTCAGCCCGGAACCGGGCCCCATCCGTGCCAGCTTTGTAGGTGTCCCACCAGGCCCAAGCCTCCGAAGACGTTGGGAAGAACAGGGTGTTCTCGTCTACCACCACTCGGAGTCTGGCCGGGAATAGCAGCGAGTACTGTATACCTTCCGCTCTGAGCTCCCTTTTCAGAGAAAGGAAAGAGGCGCGCTGCCTTTGGGTTTCGAATGTGTAGTCCGGGAACAGTGTCACCTTGCTGTTGTCGACCTGGAATGGGCCCATCTCCCTCGCCCGCTGCAACAGCAAGTCCCTGTCTTTGTAGTGGAGCAGTTTTATGACCACTGGGCGCGGCGGGAGTCCCGGCTTCGGGGGTCTCGACGGCACCCGGTGCGCCCTCTCAAGCGTGAAGAAAGGGGATAGTCCCTCCGGGGCCACCACAGTTTGCAGCCATTCCTGTAGGTAGCTCACCATGTCCGTCCCTTCTGATTTTTCCGGAAGGCCCACGAGGCGCACGTTGTTCCGCCGATTGCGATTTTCAGCGTCCTCAGCCCTCCTCTCAAGCGCTTGAATCCGGTCGAGCGCGTCCGCGAGTTTCCCATCCAACGACTTCTGCGCCGGCACTAGGTCCTTCAGGGTGGTTTCTGCCTCCTTGACCCTGTCCGACAGCTTCGCGTGGTCAGCTCGCAGGAGTCCCAGCCCCTCCGACACTTGCGCTATATCGTGGTGCAGAGCGTATTTTGTGGCGGCTATGGCCTCCAGGATCCTGTCCTGCATTTGCTGTAGGTCCGTCGCAGGTTGCACGGGGTCCTCAGGTGTGTCCGTAGTAGGGGGCCCGTCCCCCTTGGGGCCCCTAGGCTTGCCCATGTCGCACCCACGTCGTCGAGCCGAGACCCAGGGGGGTAGGCGGCGAGGGGAAGCTCCTCTGTCTTGGGTCGGCCCCCGCGCCCCCGGCCCGGGCCGAGAAAGCGGTCTCCTCGGGCCCCCAGCTGCGACGTCAGCGCCCCAGCAGAGGGCACAATCAAGATCCCCACAGAAGGCCAGACCCCGGCAGGTAGGACACGGGGCGCAGCCAGGATCAGCTCACTCTTTCCGGGGTGGTCGCGGTAGTCCAGGCAGTATGTCAGTCTGGCCCTGGGGCCCCGCAAAGAAGAGCGTCGCAGGCCCCCACCAAAAGCGGCGTCTCGGCGTCTACCTCTGGGGAAACCCTAGGTCCAGTGCAGGAGGTAGTCGTAGGCGGACCCCCAGTGTCCGGAGCAGCACTCGGGGGGGGTCGCGCCTCCCAACCAGGGTCCGGTGATGGGGAGAATGATCTCCCTGTAGGGTGTCCAAGGTCTCTGTCGCACCCCGAAGTAGGCAGGGGAGCACGGTCGCAGTCGGATAGCAGGGCGAGGTCGCCGCTGAGCTGCCGTCCCTTGGGGCACCACGGCAGGAGCGGCGGTCGGACAGAGCTCCGGCCAGGGTCCTCACTCCATGCCAGGCCCCCGCGACTCAGCCCAAATGTATAGCTCGCAGTGGGGGCGGCGCCGCCAGGACATAGGATAGGCCTCGGAGCCGGGTCCTCAAGTTCTGCTCCCCGCTGGGGCGGAGCTCCGTCGCCCCCTCTCAGGCTCCGCCACCAGGCCGGTGCGTCCCGCACGTCCCTCTGTCTCCCGCCTTCACAGGCCCTACGGGGTCTCCTCACCCGCCCGGAGGGGTTAACGTCGGTGGTTCCACAGGCCCCAAAGCCGGGGCCTGGATTTACGGCTGCGCCGGGCGGGGGGGCGGGGCCTCACCGGGCTCCTCTGCGGGCCGCCACTCGTCCCAGTCCGTTCCTCAGGCGGGGTCGGCCGACCCCCAGGAAGCGCCGGTCCTTCTACCCAGGGCCCGCCGGCCGCTCACAACGCTGGCGGTCGCCCACGAGGATGCCTCCAGGGTCCCGAGGCGCTCGGTCACTCGGGAGCCGCCATCTTGGCCGTCGTCGGCTCGGTCCTCTCTCAGCCCGCCGCAGCCCCCGCAGCAGCGCTACCGGCCTGATCTTCCCAGCGGAGCAGGTGTGGACGTGATACTCGGGATCCACCCAGGTGGAGCGGGGATCCCGAGTCTTGGGCAGGATTAATTCACGGATAGCCGGGCGGAGGGACGGGAGCCTCACTAGGCTGCGTCCACCTCCATCGGCTGCTGGCCACGCCCCCCAGTCCCGTGCTCTCCATGCCACTGGAATCAAGCTATCCAGGCTGATGAGGGCTGAAAGCCCGAAACCGGTCCTTGGATGCTTGTTTCCAGTCCAGGGAGGACCTGGCTTGGCAGTTCGGGCTGGACTGTACCCATGGGGCACAGGGTCAAGACTGATTTGCATATAGCTGGGTTCAAACTGGAAAGGCATGGTGAGCAAAAAAACGATGGATTTAGGCCCAGATCTCTGTACTGGGGTGAATGTATGACATTGTTCTGCATTCTGTCCTTCACCTGTTGTTTTTGCTTTTGTCACCCTGAGTGGGACGGGTATGCTCAGACGTGAGTCCCGTGCTCTCCATGCCACTCGAATCAAGCTATCCAGGCTGATGAGGGCTGTAAGCCCGAAACCGGTCCTTGGATGCTTGTTTCCAGTCCAGGGAGGACCTGGTTTGGCAGTTCGAGCTGGACTGTTCCCATGGGGCACAGGGTCAAGACTGATTTGCATATAGCTGCGTTCATATTGGAAAGGCATGGTGAGCAAAAAAACGATGGATTTAGGCCCAGATCTCTGTACTGGGGTGAATGTATGACATTGTTCTGCATTCTGTCCATCACCTGTTGTTTTTGCTTTTGTCACCCTGAGTGGGATAGGTATGCTCAGACGTGAGTCCCGTGCTCTCCATGCCACTGGAATCAAGCTATCCGGGCTGATGAGGTCTGAAAGCCCGAAACCGGTCCTTGGATGCTTGGTTCCAGTCCAGGGAGGACCTGCCTTGGCAGTTCGGGCTGGACTGTTCCCATGGGGCACAGGGTCAAGACTGATTTGCATATAGCTGGGTTCATATTGGAAAGGCATGGTGAGAAAAAAAACGATGGATTTAGGCCCAGATCTCTGTACTGGGGTGAATGTATGACATTGTTCTGCATTCTGTCCATCACCTGTTGTTTTTTCTTTTATCACCCTGAGTGGGACGGGTATGCTCAGACGTGAGTCCCGTGCTCTCCATGCCACTGGAATCAAGCTATCCAGGCTGATGAGGGCTGAAAGCCCGAAACCGGTCCTTGGATGCTTGTTTCCAGTCCAGGGAGGACCTGGCTTGGCAGTTCGGGCTGGACTCTTCCCATGGGGCACAGGGTCAAGACTGATTTGCATACAGCTGGGTTCAAACTGGAAAGGCATGGAGAGCAAAAAAATGATGGATTTAGGCCCAGATCTCTGTACTGGGGTGAATGTATGACATTGTTCTGCATTCTGTCCATCACCTGTTGTTTTTGCTTATGGAACGGTTGAGCGCAGAAGCAATATTGAAAAAGAGTTGTGTGCAGGCTTCAAAGCAATGGATGGGAGGTTTGATGTGCTAGATAAAAGGCTAGATAAAATGCATGAAGGGCTGGAGGGGCATGAGCTACAACTGGATATAGCAGAAAGAAGAGTGTCGGACCAGGAAGACGGAACAGCGCAAATAGCCAAAAGGGATAAAAAATTGGAGCGGCAGATTAAGACTCTAGCTGTGAAGACCGAGTATTTGGAGGCGAGAGGGAGGAGGAACAACCTGCTCATATTAGGGGTGACGGAATTGACGAACAGTGGGCGTCTTGGTCAATTCGTGGAAAGACTGCTGACAGAACTATTTGGGGGAAAGTGTTCACTACACAATTTATTGTAGAGGTTGTTGGGGTCGCGTCCGAACCTGGGCCTCCCGCCCCGACCCATCATTTCGATGCCATTGAACTTTACGGACCGCAACACTGCATTAAGGCTGGTGAGAGAAAAAGGAGCACTAACATGGCAGGGATCCACTCTGTCCTTATTTCCAGACTTCACCATCATGGTACAGGAGGCCCGATGCAAGTATGCAGGAGTTAAGGCAGCGCTATGCAATGTTGGACTGCCTTATGGACTGCTCTATCCAGTGCGGCTAAGGGTCGATGTGCAGTGGAAAGTACGCTTCTTTGACAACACTACGGCTGTTCAGGAATTCTTCAAGTCCTACACAGAAACTCAGCAAAACAATCAATGTGGGTCACCGGGTAAGTCGCAGCCTGAGCTTCACTGTAGTGCCAGGGGTAACCGCTGGGATTGACATGTCTAATATACAGAACTACAGATAAGTTTGGCAGAGTTTAATGTACTTGAGTATACAATTTGTTCCAGCATAGATATGCATGCCAAATATGGTGGTGCAGCTGTCGCACACAGACTGGACATGTTATAGATTCATATTGCAGTTAGCAGGGGCTGATGCAGTGTTGCCACACCCCCAGTGAAGTTCACAACATAGAGCTATGTTAAGCCAAGGATGGAATTGGGAAGTTACACAATTGTTGGGTGGTTAGACGCTCAGCTTGGTCGAGGGGACGGGGGAAGAATTGCAACAACATGTCACTAATAGGTGATGGGAAAGTTTACAGCAAGTTAGACAACAGTGTTCAGAAGAACCTAATGTCAGGATGATGTTACTATGCGAGGTGCACAATGAAAGCAATTGACATTAGCGCTTTTGTAGACATAGTTTTCATGTCATGTTAGGGGACTCAATAACTCACGGAAATAGTGGCAGGTGTTGCACTACATGCTCAGACAGGCAGTAGATGTGATGTTTCTACAGGAGACTCAGCTGGTGCCCACTCGGGCACCTAATCTGGGGTCCACATGAGGAAAGGATAGATTTTTTGTTAGCTAGAGCACTTAAGCATGAGGAATGGCCACACTGATATGCAGGAACCTACCGTTCAGTACACACAGTACCGGATTGGACAGGGCGATATCTGCTGGTGGTGGGAATGCTGATAGGGCACCTTATATTATTGGTCAACATATATGCAACAAATGTGGACGGCCCAGACTTTTTTTTTACCAACTACAAGAGCAGATTGACCTGCTAGATGTGGAACTTGAACATAGTATTGGACCCAACACTGGACAGCACCACTAAAGCATCTCACACTAAACCACAAGCACCCATGGCCTTCATAGAACTCTGTGAGCGGTATGTGATACATGGCATTTACTCTGCCCCACTGGCCTTGAATACATGCACTCTGCAGCACAATACACTACACAGACGAGGTTAGACTACTGGTTACTGTCCCGAACCATTGAACACCTGCCTGCACATTGCCTGACCATTCTCCGGTGGCCCTGAAAATGCGCATACCAGGGGTGGGGGGCGTAGAGAGACAGTGGAGATTCCCAGGGAGGGCATTCATGGATACAGTTTTTAGTAGTGAACTCAAGACTGCAATAATTTAATATTTTGAAATCAACACATGGGAAGCATTCAAAGCATATATAAGGGGTATGCATCTCCAACGGTGCAGGGATATTAAAGAATCTACGTCGTACACTCACCAAGTTGGAGGACGAACTTACACATTTAGATCAGGAGCAGGTTGACAAGAGAGTGGCACTATTAGCTGAATACCTAGAAGCAGCAGAGAGGGAAGCTCACTATTTGGGCATAAACGCCATTGCCAGAAGGTACGGGGAAGTGTAGAGACCGGGACGTACGCTAGCGCCCCTACTGCAGCCGTCACGTGGGCAAACATACATAGCAAGTCTGTGCGGACCGCAAGATGAACATATAGTGGGCACGCCCGGGCTTAAGCGGCAAGTGGTTAGATACTACACAGATTTATATACCATTGGACGCTCAAAGGGGAATAGTGACATAACCTCCAACCTGGACACTATAGCTATGGTATGGCTAACATCAGCTCTACAACAATTCCTAAGTGAACCCTTCACTGTTGAGGAGCTTAAACAAGCAATAGAAGCCATGGATGGGAACAAAGCCCCTGGGGCAGATGGGATCACAGGAGCCTTCTATAAGGCTTATAAAGTGCTGGCCCTGCAGCTACTAGAAGTATATGCTGAAGCACTCCAGGAGGGTATTCTTCCCAGTCGTTGCTGGAGGCTGTCATAGTGTTACTCCTCAAACCCAGGAAGGACCCAATGCAATGTGGCTGCTACAGGCCTCTGGCGCTATTGAAATTTTATATGAAAATATTGGCTAAAATGGTGGCAACAAGAATGTTGCTAATTCTGGGGCAAAATATATTACCAGCACAGTCAGGGTTCATCCCCCATGAGTCTACTGCATTAAATCTGTACACTTTCTTCTCTACCCTGCATAGAATAGCGTCCACGGTGCCGGTGATTGCGGCGCTACTGGAAGCGGAGAAGGCTTTTGATTTGCAGTGCTGTGCAAGATGGGTTTCCCTGAAGGGCACGTCTCATTAATTGAGTTGCTGTATACCCATCTACTGCAAGGATAAGAATGAATGGAATGATAACTAGTTCCCTCAAAATAACACACAGCACAAGGAAGGGATGTCCATTATCGCCATTGTTGTTCATCATTGCAATGGACCCACTAGTGAGACGCCTCCAAGAAAATAACCTCCATAGAGGACTGCAATTCAAAACTGGCCCAGTACTGGTAACGTTATATGCAGATTATATTATTTTATATGTCAGGTCCCCTGTTGAGAATCATGCCCCATTGCTCCATGAGGTCACATTTTTCGGGGGACTTTCAGGGCTGCATATAAATTGGATGAAATCAGTGGCATTCCCACTAACTGAAGTACAGGACCGTACTTGTGAGGGATTCCCATTAACATTGTGTGACACCGTAATTGATATTTGGGAATTATCCTACACAAGGACAAGGAGCAAATGCTGCAATTAAATTATTGCCAATAATGGAACAATTAACTGTTAAAATAGACTTATGGATTGGGCTGCCGCTATCACTGGTAGGCAGGTTAGCCATAGTTAAAATGGATGTAGTGCTAAAACTACTGTACCTCTTTAATAACATTCCGATTGCACTAACTAATTCATTTTTTACTCAGCATCGTATACACTTGACACGCTTGATATGGGGAGGGCGACAGCCACGTATCGGGTGGGATACTCTAGTACGACCATACGAAAAGGGAGGGTTTGGCGTCCCAAACATGCAGTTATATTACTTGGCGGCACAATGAACTGGTACCACCCAGATGCCAGACTGCCTTCTGCGAAATCAGAGACGGATCTTACCGCCCCAGTGCCACTGCGGGGGCTGTTAGCAGCAGGGCTGCCGCTAGACAGGGAAGATATACAAACGGTATCAAACACCTGCTAGGCCTGGAGGAAAATGGTGCATGTAAAAGGCGGGTGTTGTGTGCCTCTCAAATACTATTGACCGATAACCCCTGGATATCCATCATGTCAGAGCCGCTCGTAAAACGCACATTGCGATGGTACGGGCTGTGTACATTTGGGGACGTCTTTCCTGGGGGTCATATTTACACATGTCAATCATAGGGGGATGGATCACTTGTCCTGCACAACCAGGGTATGCAGGAGGTATGTGGGGTGTCTCAGGTAAAAGACCCTCATGCACGTGATGGGAAGATCGTGGTAGGGGTATATGTTGGTTCTCCGCTCTTCATTCACGTGTGTGCATAATCATCGGGTCAGTATGGTTATGCAGCCTCCACCTGGAAGTTCATACCCATGGTTAAAACAGTAGTGATCGAGTGATGTGGATGGTGCTCAAATTCGTTAAAATACCCGGACAGCCAGATGTTTCGCTTTATTGGGTATGTATTCGGGTAGCCCGTCAAAGGGTATTGAATATCGAGCGTTCCGCGAATGTATTAGTGATTCTAACGCACTCAAAGTTAGTGATTTAAAAATGGACGACATGTTTCAGCCCAAATTGCCTCGATAGGTCTTGTGGGCTTTCTTCAGGACCGGGAGTGAAAGGGGAAAAAGTGAATGTTTATAACAAAAAGTTGCCTTATTATAAACAGTGTAAGAAAAGGAAAAATTCAACCTGTTTCTTTGCAATACGGGAGGTCACAGTGTACCTGCAAAATATAAAAAAACACTATGTATACAGATGGGGTGGGCGGTGGAGGGATGGGGGTAGGAGACACACAAGGTACATACAATACAAAATCAAGGTTGATTTTGTCGCAACTAGAAAATGGCAATACTTTACAGACCACATAGTCCTTGGCAGTGTCAACTCTCTCATTATCTCACTATAGTGGCATGCACATGATCTTTAGTTATATTGTGGTTTTCCAAAGTCGTCTATGTCTTTAGAGAGCATGCAGTGGAATCGCTATACTCAGCATGTTGGCACAATTACTGGTGGACGGCACATGCGCGTGTAAGGGTGACTACTGTACACCGTTGGCCGTTTATGAGTTACTTTAAGGGTTGCCTAAATCGGCACTATAGTACGCAACCATTCAGTGGGCGTGTATCGGGTGAACGGAGACCCGATGTCTCTTCTTTTAGAGCGCTTTTGAGGCGTACCTCAAGTGTGAAATTGTCACACTTCCTCGGGTTATGGCAGAAGGTGAGGGTGCCTTACTAAAAGGAAATGAAAGGAAGGGAAACGTTATTCAAAGAGTACTTGCGGTTTGCATTGTACAGACAATCGGAGATCCGTCTCTGCTACCTGTGGCTCTGAACCTCGTGCGCTGCTTGTGCTGACACTCCGCCCGCTAACCTGGAACTGCCACAGGATTGCTACCGGGTCTATTTTGAGTATTCAGTGTTGGTAACTGAAAAAAGACTCGGTCAATAGACGTGAGTCTCTCTTCGAGAGCGGAATTTGTTAATTATGTGAATATTCATAATGGTGGAAATTTTTGTGAATGCGTTTAATGCGATAAAAATACCTATTCATGGAACTCTCTAAATTAATTCATACGGGTGTTGAGATTGTTGGTCCTTAACATGAGAATTATATCTAAGGGTCGATTTGACTTGCAAATCGGAGTTAGATATGCTTAATACTGTTGATGTTTCCTTTCTAGTCATGGGGGGAATTTTGCAATTTAGGAATAGGGTCAGTGTTGGAACCACTTTCCCAATTTGCCGACCAATACCTAAAACCGCTTGTTCAGAAGACCCCTACGTACCTAAAAGATACTCGAGATCTTCTCAACCAGTTGCAACAAGTGGAGTACTCACAGGAAACCATGCTGCTGGTTGGGCTTGACGTGGAAAGTCTCTATACAAGCTTGCCTCAGCAAAATACCTTAGACACACTGGAGACCATAATATTCAATACTGACTGGCCACACAAAACTCCAAGACATTTCCTCCTGGAATGCTGCAGACTCGCACTCATGGAGAATTACTTCAGTATAAAGAGACCCTCTATTTACTGGGGTGAATGTATGACATTGTTCTGCTTTCTGTCCATCAATTGTTCTTTCTGCATTTGTCACCCCGAGTGGGACGAGTATGCCCAGAATATATGATGTTACATCGCGGTGTTTACACACGATACCTTTTCAACGCAGGCATTACAACGCAAGTCGTTATAACAACTTGCGTTGGAGGGCGCTGGACTTAGGAATAGTATGATTGACTATTCCAACTCCAGTCTACGTAGAGTAGTGAAGGTGTTGGAATGGTAATTCATACTATTTCTTAGGTTAGAGCGCCATCTACTGCGAGTCATTGTAATGACTTTTGTTGTAATACCCAATTTGTAAAGGTATTGCGCTGCAAACACCGCAATGTAACCAATGTTTCCCTATGCCCAGACGTGGGTCCTGTGCTCTCCATGCCACTGGAGTCAAGCTATACTGGCTGATGAGAAACCGGTCCTAGGATGCTTATTTCCAGTCCAGGGAGGACCTGGCCTGGCAGTTCGGGCTGGACTGTTCCCATGAGGCACAGGATCAAGGCTGATTTGCATATGGCCATGTCTGAACTGGGGTGGTGTGGTGAGCAAAAAAACAATGGATTTAGGCCCAGATTTCTGTACTGGGGTGAATGTATGACATTGTTCTGCATTCAGTCCATCAACTGTTGTTTTTGCATTTGTCACCCTGAGTGAGACGGGTATGCCCAGATGTGGGTCCTGTGCTCTCCATGCCACTGAAGTCTAGCTATCCTGGCTGATAAGGGCTGAAAGCCCAAAATCGGTCCTAGGATGCTTGTTTCCATTCCAAGGAGGACCTGGCCTGGCAGTTCGGGCTGGACTGCTCCCCTTGGGCGCAGGGTCAAGACTGATTTGCATATGTCTGGGTCCAAACTGGAATGGCATGGAGAGCAAAAAAAGGATGGATTTAGGCCCCGATCTCTGTACTGGGGTGAATGTATGACATTGTTCTGCATTCTGTCCATCAACTGTTGTTTTTGCATTTGTCACCCCGAGTAGGACGGGTATGTTCAGACATGAGTCCCGTGCTCTCCACGCCACTGGAGTCAAGCTATCCTGGCTGATGACGGCTGATAGCCAGAAACCGGCCCTAGGATGCTTGATTCCGTTCCAGGGAAGACATGGCTTGGCAGTTCGGGCTGGACTGTTCCCATGAGGCACAGGGTCAAGGCTGATTTGCATATGGCCATGTCTGAACTGGGGTGGTGTGGTGAGCAAAAAAATGATGGATTTAGGCCCAGATCTCTGTACTGGGGTGAATGTATGACATTGTTCTGCATTCTGTCCATCAACTGTTGTTTTTTCATTTGTCACCCCGAGTGGGACGGGTATGTTCAGACGTGAGTCCCTTGCTCTCCACGCCACTGGAGTCAAGCTATCCTGGCTGATAGCCAGAAACCGGTCCTAGGATACTTGATTCAGGTCCAGGGAAGACATGGCTTGGCCGTTCTGGCTGGACTGTTCCCATGAGGCACGGGTCAAGGCTGATTTGCATATGGCCATGTCTGAACTGGGGTGCTGTAGTGAGCAGAAAAACGATGGATTTAGGCCCATTTGTAATGGGGTGAATGTATTACATTGTTCTGCATTCTGTACATCAACTGTTGTTTTTGCATTTGTCACCCGGAGTGGGACGAGTATACTCAGACGTGAGACCCGTGCTCTCTACGCCACTGGAGTCCAGCTATCCTGGCTGGTGACGGCTGATAGCCAAAAACCAGTCCTAGGATGCTTGATTCCGGTCCAGGGACGACATGGCTTGGCTGTTCGGGCTGGACTGTTCCCATGAGGCACAGGTTCAAGGCTGTTTTGCATATGGCCATGTCTGAACTGGGGTGGTGTGGTGAGCAAAAAAACTATGGATTTAGGCCCAGTTCTCTGTACTGGGGTGAATGTATAACATTGTTCTGCATTCTGTCCGTCAACTGTTGTTTTTGCATTTGTCACCCCGAGTGGGACGAGTATGCTCAGACGTGAGTCCCGTGCTCTCCACGCCACTGGAGTCAAGCTATCCTGGCTGGTGCCGGCTGATAGCCAGAAACCAGTCCTAGCATGCTTGATTCCGGTCCAGAGACAACATGGCTTGGCTGTTCGGGCTGGACTGTTCCCATGAGGCACAGGTTCAAGGCTGATTTGCATATGGCCATGTCTGAACTGGGGTGGTGTGGTGAGCAAAAAAATTATGGATTTAGGCCCAGATCTCTGTACTGAGGTGAATGTATACATTGTTCTGCATTCTGTCCATCAACTGTTGTTTTTGCATTTGCCAAAATAGTGAGCACTTCTAATACACACAGTAGCCGTATTTTTTTGTGTGTTAATCCAATTTTAATGCTTGGCTTCAGCAAAAATTCTCTTGGACGCATTTTGGTAATAAATTGCCTCTTTCAACATTGTAAACACCATTTTGCAGTTACATAGTCACATGCACATCATCGTCAATATAAACGTAAATCAAGATTAAGCATTTTAGAGTCATACTAAAAATAATATAAACATGAAGTATTGTTCAATCGTACATTTCTATATTTCTAGTGTGTGATCACATCTCTATATTTCTCGTTGTGTACCAAATGTGCCGTAGTATCATCACATATTGTGCTGACTGGTCTGTTGCCATGGCAGCGTAGGCATTGCTGGTAACATTGAGCATGCGCAAGGATCTTATAGGTGACTGTACTGTGGTGTCACCATGCAATACTACTTTTATTTTATTGTTTGTTCCGCCCTAGTGGGCCATCAACTAGGGAGCTACCATGTCCCTCGCTAGTAGGGAAAGGTAATAGGCCATTTGTAGGTCCTACTATAAAAGTATATAAGAGGTCTGTGTCTAATTTGCCTAAGTAGTGTGACGCACCCCAGACTATCTTTTTGAATATGTGAGCTATATAGCAATGTCAAAAGGGTTCAAAAGTCCAATATCGCCCTTGTAGGCATACCTCATCTAGGCCTCTTGAGGTCTCACACTGCTAAAGTAGTGACCCATTGTTGGTTCTAGGTGTGGTTCACAATTTCTTTTTTTTAAAAAATCTTTTTATTACCATTGCTCATTGCAGTCAAGATAACAGTACAATGTTCAAATAGCATGAGATAGGTTGACAGTGCTTAACACAAAGCAGGGCCAGCATAACCCACCTTCAAAACATTCAAGAGGAAAACCCCCCACCCGGACCACCCCCCATCTCTCTGTACTTTCTCCAAGGCCCCCAGATCCTTCTCCATTTTTCATTACTGCCCCTACTTTTGCAGATAGTTTCCTCCCCCCTCTGACACCAATCAATATCTTGTATCCACTGATCCCATTGCAGAGGAGCCTGCGCCCCCCCTCATATCTGGTCCAGTCAGTGGCCCCCTTGATCATTAACAATAACCACCTGGGTTCCCTCGGTACCGGAGGGCCCACCACCTCAGCCATTGTATCCGTGACCTATGTACTATCTTGGGGCACTCCCACAGGATATGATAGAAGGAAGCTTCCCTTTGGCATCCCCTCGCGCAAAGGCCACCCCATGTATATAAATGGGCGCGAGAGTAGTACACACAATGCAAATTTTTTAGCTGCACTAACCGGAACCGGGCGCGGATCGCAATTTCTCTAGGACTCTGCAGAGCATCCTGCCAATCATCATCCTCTAATGCACCAAGGTTTCATTCCCACTACACTCGCAGTGACACTAAAGGATCAGGCATATTGTTTATGAGCTTACGATAAATCGTAGAAGTAGGCTTCTCAGGGATGAGATCGAGGAGCAGGCGATCCTCCATGGAGGAATACTCTGGGATGGAACCACCTCCCCTAATATGTGAGCGCAGGGCATGCGTGAGGCACAGGTAGTGATATCTCTGTGAGTGGTGCATGTCATACTCTTTTTTCAAGTATTCAAATGAACGGGGGCACCCCCCTATTCAATGCCTATAAGTTTCCAACCACAAAAGCCAACCAGTCGGGCCACCTCTGCCAATTGCTCACCGAACCATAGGGGGGGTTCTACCAGTCAGGAGGCCCGACCACCCCAGAAATTTGTTCGCCTCCCTCCAGCACTGGACCACCACCCTGGTATGCGAGGGCCAGTCCATATGTGACCTGCGGGCATATAACAGTGGTTCGCAGTTCCCACTCAGCATTACCATCTGGTCCACCATGTATACCGGCTCCGATCTATCAGAATACACCCAGTTGTTGACCACCTGCAGCTGGGAGGCCTAATAGTATAGTTGTACGTCTGGGAGGGCCAGGTACCCATCGTACACCCCCCTCGTGAGTTTGCGCAATGAGTAGCCGTGTTCTTAAGTGTACACTCTTCCTCACACGCCACAATACACATATACAATGATTCCCTTTGTACTTTTGGCACCCTTGTCTGATCAACTTACTGCTTAACATGCAGGCACGGATGACTTTTTTCAGGTGAATGGGCCAGGCAGAGACCGTGACAATGTAAGTACGACCTAGCCGTGTGAGTCCTCACTGAAGGACAAAATAAGGGGCATAACAGTGTGGCTCATATTCTCTCCTTTTTTATGCTTACACAGTGTGTGAATACAGGCTCACCTTGCATCCGTGGACCCATGGGGCAGTATGAAGTGTTCCCATATATATGTAGAATTATTATATGTGATTACTGTGGTGTGATTGAGGACCAGTGTGCACTTCAGAACGGGTAGCATACACCTCAGCATGCTCACTATGCCACCTCAGCTTGGACCCAGCTATATGCAAATCAGCCTTGACCCTGCCCCTCATGGGAACAGTCCAGTCCGAACTGTCAGGCCAGACTCTCACAGAACCTATCAGTTCAGGCTGGACCGTTTGCATTGGAGCAGGGTCAAGACTGATTTGCATATGGCTAGGTCCAAACTGAGGTGGAATGATGTGCAAAAAAATAATGGATTGGGATGTGGCCCGAGTAATTACCAGTGGCTGAGATTAATTCAAGTTTCCCTCTTTCGCTTTTTGTTTACGTCAGTGTATCATCTTAAGTGAGATGGGTAAGCTGAGATGTGGATTCTGTGCACACAATTTTTAAAAAAAAACATATTTTATTGGGGTTTCAAGAAACACATTTGACATACATTTTGCTGCGTTGCCATACACATTTACGTAATCGAATGTCATTGTGCATACCATCTTTGCATTTATTCTTTTTTCATGGCTACAGTTACATGTCGCTAGTGCTAATATTCATCCCCTTATCGACCCCAACATCCATCTCCCTCCCTCCCCCTGGCAGATTTCCAGCAGTCATCCTATATTTGTGATAACTGTAGGTTATACGTTGAATTTAATATTCGTGGCCTACTCTCCCGTCTTCCCCCTTCTCAATAGATCACTTTTCCGCCGACCTCCAGTGGAGGGATATACCAAAGGACCTTCTCTAAAGTCCTGTGTCTTCCTCCCCCACCGCCAGTGGTTCCGGAATCCCTTGTGTGGACGTTCCTGTCGGGGTTGTTTCCCCCGAAGTTAATTCAGGCTCCTTCAGGCTTTTGGCCAGGACCTCCCAGACACGAGCCCGCTCCAATGACCCAATCCCCCAGCCCCTTTCTTTTTTTTTGTTGATTTTTTTTTTTATTTCAAATCGTTTTTATTGAAGATACAGAAGATACAAAATAAAACAAAGGGGTAGACATACACTTAATGATTCACCATAAAACACAGTCAATAATGCATGGGAGAGTACAGGTGACGTAATTGAGGTAAGTGCTGGATAAACAATTAGATAGCATTCATGTAATACATCTACAGAAGAGTTAACTGAGTTACTGTCAGAGTAGAACATTGACTAAATCGACCATGCATCAAGTAATAAGCCCGTGGGGTGAGTGCGACGAAGAAGAGAGAAGGAAAAGGAAGGGAGGAGAACGGGGGACGAGGAGATGGGGGGAAGACGTAGCAGCAACAACAGGACTTCCAACATGCGTTACCGGAGTACTGGCCAGTTTGACAGCCTAGGCCATGTTAGGGTCATGAAGTGTGTCATTCAGTGTGTCAATCAGGGCACCTAAGGGGGATCATAACATAGTTCCAAAGAGTCAAGTAAACTCCAGAGCTTGGTGTGGGGTTTTCGCCAGGGGGAAGTATGTAGGGAGTCGTTGTCTGCTCCGCTCAGGGAGGTCAGCTATTCCTGCCATTGAGCAAACCCCTTTCTTGGCGTTCCAGAGGAGAACCCTCCCCTCAACCTTCCAAGTGAGGCTTTTTGTTCCCCCGGAGGATTTCCAATGTCGCATAATCTCACGTTTCGCAAGGTCTAGTGTCAAATCTTGAAATCGACTGGTAGCCTAATTCTTAGCATTGTGTGGTTAATAATCACACTAGGCAGTGAGCAGGAGTGGGGGAGATCGTACGCTCTATTGTCCCAAAAGGCCAGCAATCCAGGGCATGTCCACAGCATGTTTAGTAGCTCCGCACTCACCTCTCCACATCTCTAGCATTTTGCATCATCACTCTAAAAAACATATTTATCTTCCCGGGGGTTCGGTAGGCTCTGTGCAATATGAAAAAATTAATTAGTAGGAAGCTGGCATTTCTCAAGGATTTGGGACCCCCCCCCCAATATGTTTTCACAGAATTTGCCATCTAAAGGGATGGACAGGTTCTCTGTCCAGCTATTCCGCAGTCTAGTTAATGGTTGTGTCGTATCTCTAGTTAGGGACCCATATAGGCATCTGACTGCCTTGATTCTACTTCCCCCAGTGCCCAAGTACCCACAAGTGCCATGCGGAGGGGGCTCAGCGGGTCCTAGTCTCCAATGTGCTCTAATCGCCGCCACCAGCCCCGCGTGCAGCAGAAAGTGTCCCTGTGGCAGATCATAACCCTCTCTGAGATCCCTAAATGGAATGAGTCTTCCTAGTTGTACAAATCCCCTTTTCTCATTACACCTGATGTTTCCAGTCTTCAAGTCCCACCCATGTTGCTCCACGAGGAAGCATCCTGAGCGCGGTTATGGGAAGGTTAGGTGAGTATGGGAATTTGGTCTTTGTTTTTCAAAGAGCTCATCTCCAACACCGTCTGGCTATCAAGACCACTTCAGAATCTTCTGGCATGTCCCTGCCACTATCCAACAGCAGTTTCCACAGAATCCCCAAGTCTTGAGCCTCTGGCCTCAGGGAAGATGTTATTGTAGAGTGCAAATCTGCTTGCCATTTCGGGGGTATCCATATTGGCAGTGTCATGAAGAGGTATAATTTTCTTGGTAATGCCACCATTTTCAGGAGAGCCACTCTCCCAGCTAGCAATAGTGGGAGTCCTTTCCAGAACTCCATGTTGGTTTTGAAGGACCACAGAGCCTTACCTAGATTTCCCTCAAATATGTCAACTTGGGCACTGTATAGCTGCACCCCCAGATGTTTTGGACAGTAGAGTTCCCAGGTGAGAGCTCCCAGCTCCGACACGGTGGTTCCGGCAGCAGTCAGTGGAAACAATCTGGACTTATGCCACTTAATTTTCAATCTGGACATTTCTCGGAATTCACCCATCAGCGCCTTAGCACCTGATAGATTCTCCTGTGCATTACCCAGAAAGAGCACTAGATCGTCCGCGTAGAGGGCAATATGATGTGTTTTTGACCCTAGATGAATCCCTTGATCCCCATGCAGACCAGGGAGGCCAGGGGCTCCATGGCAAGGGCAAAGAGGAGCAGTGAGAGGGAGCATCCCTGTCAAGACCCCCCCTCAACTTTGCAACTCTCTGAGATTGTTTGTCCTGTCCTAATTCTAGCCATTGGTCCAGAGTAAAGTAATATGAACCATGCAGAGAATCCCAGTTCCATCCCCATTTTTTTCTAAGACTCCATATAAAAATCTCCACTCCAGGTTGTCAAAAAGCCTTTTCCATATCTACTGAGAAGACGACATCTTCGTATCTTCCTATACCGCCTCCAGTCATAAGGTATATGAACAGTCTGATGTTAAGTGCCGTATTACGACCTGGTCTTAATGCACTATGGTCAACACATGCGGCTGGAGTCTCATGGCCAGTATCTTACTTAGTATTTTAAAATCTAAATTTAACATTGATAATGACCTGTAGGTGTTACATTCCATGGGGCTCTTACTGGGCTAAAGAAGTGGGGCAATCAATGCTTCCAGGGCAGATCCCGGAAGTTAGCCCTCCTACAGGGCTGCTTCGTATGCTTCCCCCAACCTGGTTGCCAATTCCTCAGCATACACCGCGTATAGCACTATGGGGATTCCATCCGTCCCAGGCGTTTTACCTTTGGCAATATACTTAATTGCTGCCCTTGTTTCCTGTATATTAGTGGGGGCTCCAAATGTCTCAGCCTCACCGGCATCCAAAGCAGTAAGCTGAATTGCATTCAAGTACTCCCTATTTGCGTCAGTCCCATGCCCCCCCTTGATCTATATAGCATGGTGTAGAATTCTAGGAATCTTCGGTTGATGTCCTCCTGCCTATATAGAACATCCCTACTGAGTCCTCCACAGCCAAGACTGGGTACCCTTCCAAGCCGGTTTGGCCAACCAAGCCAGCAGGGGACCAGTTCTGTCCATCTCCGCATGTGTGCGCTCCATGTACCTCTTGTAATTGGAACTGCACAGTCTTTCTGTTTGGCTTCTTCCTCCTTAGCGTCCAATAAGGCAGTACCCAACTCTGGACTCCCAGGTTGTAGTTTTGCTAGAGCACGTAATGCCCTGTCTTCCGACTCAAGGTCAGCTTCTAGAGTGCGTCTCACTCCTATGGAGGTCACTATGAATTAGCCCCTTAGTACCACCTTAAAGGCATCCCATTCCGTCAGTCTAGAATTAGTTGTGTTCGCATTTACTGCAAAATAACTCTCTATGCAATCCCTGATCTCCTCACGGAAATCCTGACCTTCAAGTGAATTGGGTTTGAGTTTCCATGTTGGTATACTCTGATGCATCTGTCCCCATCTAAGGTGGAGTGGGGTTGGATTATGATCGGATAGGGTGCATGTTAAGTATTCTACTGCCTAGATCTGAGCATGTATATCTGGGGAACACAAAAAGGTATTGAGACTAACATGTAGGTCGTGGACCGATGAGTAGAAAGAATGATCTCTGCCCTCTGGAGTTAGGCACCTCCAGGAGTCAACCAAGTCCCACCTTTCCAGCCATCCCTGGAATGCCATGGATACTTTAGTTACAGGAGTGTCTCTCAACGGTGGGTGTGACAGATTACTCTGGGGGTCCGGTATACAGTTGAAGTCTCCACCAACAATAACAGACCCTGGTAGATATGTTGCCAGAATGCCTGTGAGCCTGGACAAGAACGTCCCTAGCTCTGTGTTAGGACCATATATATACTCGCAATCACCATGGCACATGGTTAGGTTAATCACTCACTCTGGTTCGCCATTCTATGGATACTTACTGCCCTTTGTTTATTGATTATAGATATTGAACAAGAGCCTCCACACCTAGAGCTCTCATCCGTAACTTACAGAGCAACCTTCAAATACATGTGCTAAATATCACAGCTCGCAGATTTACTCGTTGTGCTTGTCCACAATCCAACTCTGGACAGGTACTATTGCCATAAGCACCCTAATTCTGAAATTAATACTGATAGCTGCCCCTAGGCATTCACTGTCTATTATATTACCATAGGGCACACTACGGCGCCATAATACGAACGTCTGCCGATTGTGTTCATTATTTGGGACATTTACCTTCGAACTATCATTGCTCCCTACAAGTATGCTCTAGAGGTAACTCCAGCTTTTTCCCAATTGTATGCTATAACTGTACTATTTACCATTTACTGGTCTCATTCTAAATAGAGCCAATTCTGTTCTTGGTTGCAGCTCTTGATACCTATTTTTAATCAGCACCCACTGCTTCAAACCAGTAGGTAAAAGCTCCATAGAGCATTCCAGTTTTTCGGACACCACAGGTAATCCAATGTTCTTCATACCTTCATACCCCTTTACCCTATGATAACTAGTAGTACTCAGTTGAGATTGCAGCTCTCCTTAAGCTTGACGTATTATTACAGTCCCCTTACTTGATAATTTGTTACATATCTTTACGATCTTTTCAGTCTTAATATTGGTGCCGTTTACATGCCGGCTGGTCTCCTCACTGGGATTTCTGATCAACATCCACCACCTCTACCTCAAACTATCAATTAATTGTGAGGTAAGACACACTAGGTATATAACTACATAGCAGTCATCCGTAGATAGACTATGTCTTTCTCCTCTTTTTGTATAAACAAGTAACTTGTAGATCAGCTAGGTTTTGTATGCACAGCTAGAGTACACAAATAACCTGTAATTTTATGAGTTAAATTTATCCTCTTTTCCACATTTTAGCTACATTTTCTATTCTTCTTTTTTTGTTCATCTTTTCCCCTGGTTATACATTATTAGCAAGTGAATTACGTTAACACTTGTGAGTGCAGTTTCTCTCTCCTAGTTTTTCTCCCCTTTTTTCCATCTTTGCTTTTCTTCTCTGCACCTTTCTTCATTCAAAATAAAATGAATTATGACTCTGTTAATCAAATACAGATTTATGTAGACACAGTCTTTTTGTCTGTATGATTATATGATTAACTATGTCTCTTTTATATGCATCACTCTGGGAAGTAAACTTAATAGCGGTATATCATGTCACATTATCTAGTCTGAAGGCAATGTATTTTATAACAAATTGTTCTATGTATATGCACTTTATATTGTATTATATATATCTTTTAAAAGATTGTTCGCTTATGTTTAGATTCATTACCAGAGATGGTATTTCCCCGATGAAGACACGACTGTGTCGAAACGCGTAGAAGAAACCGTCTTGTCTCCCCACATTAATTGGGTTTTTGTTGATTAAGTTGTATCTGATTCTTGACTTAAAGAATCTCTTAATTCCATGTATTTTAAAGTAAACATATGACAAAGAACTTTTATCATTTTTTACTGAACTTATTTATTCTTGTTATCTCAAGTGCATATTTTGCCTCTTTTGCTTACATTGCCTTTCCCTATATATTTTGCCTGGGCCTGTTACTTTACATAAATTGTTTTACCTTAACCCAGGAATTTAATCCCGAATCACGGGGTCCCTGTTATTTTCGAGTGTACAGCCATCTAGCCAGCCATTTATCACTACATATCGCCCCTCTGGGTCTTTTACCTCTTCAGTGCAGTGAAACCGGACCCCAGCTCTAACCCATATCAAAACTCCTCTAGCAAAGGCAGAGTACAATGTGTAGTATAACTTACCTCTCCATCTTCGCCAGAGCGTGCTCTCCCTCACGCCCAGTCAAATGGGTCTCCTGTAGGAGTGTAATATGAACTCCCCTTCTATTCAAGAAGGACTGAATTTTATACTGTCGTGATATAGTATGCATTCCTCTTATGTTCCAGGAAATTATCTTATATGTTTGCTGTGTAGCCATCAGTGTGTATAAAGAGTACTACCTTTTGAGATCTGTTGGGTCGCTGTCTTCAAACCATGCCAGTAGGAGGGATGCACGGGCCCACATTTTATCAATGACTGGACTGTGAAACCTGCAATCCCAGTAAACATAAATGCATAAATGCATAACAACCCCAACTCCCATTCCCCAGGACAAGCATCCATTCCCTAATCCAAACTTTCAAAAACCCTATCCAACAATGGAAAAAGTGGGGTGGAGTCGACCCTCCTCCCATTATATATAATCCAATGTGTAGCCTCGCCACCCTCTCACCCATCCAGTACGTTGAAGAGTCTGTACATTGTCCCCAGCCAGGTAGTGTACTATTCCCTCTCCTACTCTCTCCCTCTCCCCCCCATCTACTAGTGATTGTCAATGTGGACTTTTTCCACTTTTAAGTTCCTTTCTTCAATAATACTTGCGGTTTTGTGATAGTCAAATTATTTCATCCGGTGTGGCCGGAGTAAACTCTGGTAGCTGCTGACTAGCCCCCTCCATCGTTTTGGTGCTGAGTTCTGAATCTAAGTCTTGTGCTTCCTCCCGCACAGGAGTAGTGGCCCCACTGCAGACAGACCCGCTCAAATATACCACTGCTGCCATGACCTGTTCTCGTTCTTGTTGCTTATCAACTCTGAAAGGAGCAGCCAAGGACCTACTGCGACCCCTCAGAGGTTGAGTGACCCCTCTCTTCAGTTGCTCATGTGTGGTTCTCCCAGTCGCCTGACCTTCAATCCAGTCCCAGGCCTCCTGCAGAGAACTAAAGAAGACAGATCCCGATGGGGTCACAATTCGTAGTGGGGCCGGGAAAATCATTGCATGCTGGATTTCTATTTGCCTCAGCATCTTCTTAACTTCCAGATATGACGCCCTTTGCCGTTGAACTTCCCTGGAGAAATCCGGGAATAACCTGACTGTGCCGTTGTCTATTGTCACAGGTTCCTTCTTCCGGGCTTGTGTACGTATATGGGCTCTGTCCTTGTAAAATAATAATCGTGCCTCTAAAGGACGTGGTGGTTCCCCGGGGGGTGGGCTTCGCAGGGACCCTATGTGCCCTCTCCAGTGCGAAAAAGGGGGACAAATCTTCCGTTGCCACCTCTTCCCTGAACCATTTCTTCAGGAAGGACACCATGTCCCATCCCTCAACTTTCTCCGGCAGCCCGGTGAGGGGCACATTTTTGAGGTGTGATCAATTTTCTGCGTCTTTAGTTCTCATTGATAAGATCTTCACTTGGGCCTCTACCGTTCTGTAGCTATATGTACCATTGGTGTCAAGCTCTCCATATCTGTTTTGACCGTAGTCACTCTCTCGGCCAACAGCCGGTGGTCGGCTCTGAGCAGGCCCATTTCTTCCCAAACTGTATCTATTTTATTCTCCACTGCAAGTCTTGAGGTAGTTATGGCCTGCAGAATATTCTGGAGCATTGGTGCTGCTGGTTCTTCTAGCTGCGACGCATGAGTAGAGGCCGAGACCGAACTATCCTCCAAGTCTGTCATTTTTGGGGATAGAGGATTGAGATCTCTGTGCTTGCTCATTTTCCCCATCTTTGGCTCGCAGTGTATGGGTTTGTCTTCTCTGAATCGCCAGTGGGGGCAACTCTCTTGCAATCAATAGACCGAGGTAAGACACAAGGGACAGTTGTGTGTATCTCTTTACGTGATCCCCTCTCTGGTACTCGCTCCACTCTCAATGCAAATCCTCTTATCCCTCAAAGGATCATTTCCTCACCTTTGCAAGCAGACCAGGACCCCTGCATGGGCCTCAGTTTCACATTTGTCCCAAGTCCAGTCTCTATGGTGATCCACCTATCTGTGGTTGATTCTTAAAAAGGGTCAAAAGCTCTTCCAGCTTCCTTAATCTCTAGGCGTGGGCTCTCCTCCAGAGGCTAGCCATATAATGCTGCTGTACCCGGGGCAATCAGTGGGCTCTGTGCCATGCTAGATGTAACCCTGACTTTTCCTGTGCGCTTACGGGTGGGTTGCAAAATCTCTCACCAAAGTGCTGTCAGCCTCCGCCGTAGTGCTCCTCTCCGCACTGCCAAGGCCTTGCTCCTGGTATTTCTTTAGTATGTGGAGTCCACGCCACCAGGGCCTCCACGGCACCAGCCCATCTCCTCAGTCATGCTACAGACTTCAGCGGTCCCAGATCTCCGTAGAACAGAGCTTCCTCGCAAGTATAGTCTCGGGCCTGAGGTCGCTTCACTGTTAATAAGGATCCTGGTGCCCGCCGGATGTGGCTTCGAGCTTCCAGTTGCCCCGAGGCCTCTCCTCTGGGGGGTGCCTCTGCAATGTACCCCAGCGATTCACTCTCAACCCTCCTTATAATGGTTCTGGGGCCCAGTATTGCTGCGCTATTTCCAGGCTCACTTACTGCCCTACAATGACATCAGTTGGGCCGCTCCAGCAATGCGCCCGTTGTTGCATTGTCCCGTCCTTTCTCCTGGCGCCTCTTCAAGGGGGGGGGAGGAATCCAACTGCCCAAGGCCTTCCCACAGCACCTGCGCACCTCCTCCTAAAGGTTGTGGACCACCGTGCTCTCTGTCCCCTGCAGTTAACAGGACTCCTTGTTGGTCTCGGTCTAGGCCCTGGATCTCGCCGCCGACCGCAAGGGTCTCTGGAGTGATACTCCAGACTCCCCGCTTACTGGATCTCGCTTCCAGGGGGCCTAGTGCGATCCCCACATCATCCCCATTGCGGGCCCTGGAAGGCACAACCCTCAGCCTCGAGCTTTCAGGCTGACAGAAATCTTGTCTCACCCTCTCTCCTCTCCTGTGACGAGCCTCCACAGGTACTCCGCCAGGGTTATCCTCCGGTCCCTGTTCCAGACCCAATCTTCACCTCGCTGCCTTATGCTGTTTAGTTGCGGGACCGGATCACTCCCTCCGCAGACTTCTGCCGCCATACACCTCTTAATGGCGTCCAGTCCCCCCCAGCGATTCAAATATCAAGGGCTGCCGCCATCTTGAGTGCAAGCCAGACCGCGCTCATGGGCTCTGTTTTCGGGTGTGCAAAGAATACAATGGATTGTGATGTGGCCTGAGTAATTACTATTGCCTGAGATTAATTCAAGCATTTCATCCATAACTTTTTGTATACTTCAGTGTGTTGCCCTAAGTGAGATGGGTATGGCCGGATGTATGTCCCCTGCACACTGCACTACTGACACTTTGACAACCAAACGAAGCAAGCTATATCTGGCTGATGAGTTCTAATAAAAGCAAAACCGATCCTGTCTTGCTTGTGTTCTGGTTAAGGGAGAACCAGGCCTGGCAGTGTGTGATGGACTATTCCCATTGGAGCAGGGTCGAGACTGATTTGCATATGGCTGGCTCAAACTGAGGTGGCTTGGTGTGCAAAAAGAGGTAGATTGGTATGCGGCTCAAGTAATTATGATTGGCCGAGATTAAGTCAAGCATTCCATCCATCACATTTTGTAGTGTAGTTCCTATATTCCCAATAGGCTCTGCGCATTGGAATAATATATCCTATTGATGTGATGTAGGACTTAGGTCTATTAGGTCTCTATCGAATATATTAGACTTAATTGTGAGTGCCAGCTAGCTCAGAGGTCAGTAGAAACTTTCTCGAGTTCACAAGAAGGGAGTCAGTTTCTGACAACCGCATAAACATGACAACTTTGTTTCCCCAAGATAAAACTGATCTTCAGAGTCGTGGAAACAATACATAGATATTTTACTCAGTCATTCGTGCATGCTTCGTTTCACCAGAGGTGCAGAGAAATAGATAGACGGGCGTTTTCAATAAAAAGTATTTATTGAACAGTCTTCTTTCTCAAGCAGAAGAAATGAACTGCTCCAATCATAATACTGGTTACAAAGTATAATGCGTACAGTAAGAAGAGTAGAATAAAATAATACTGTAAAAGCATTGTATGGTTCCTAGACCATAGATAAATACATACATAAATAACAAAGACTAAAAAGTACTCAACTGGTGCTTCTAAAATAAGCCTACCCCGATGTACCTAGCCTAAGTCTAGTACGAGGGAAGAAGTAAGTGATGTGTAGCATAAATTTAGTATTCTTTGCCAAGAATCTATCCAAGATTTCTCTTAGAGTCTAATCAGCTCCGTACCTTGGTTTAGAATGAAGAAGGTCAGTCTCAGGACTCGATTTCCCAACAACCCGCAAGGGTAGCTTGGAAATACTGGAGAAAGACAAAGAGAAAAGAGAAAAGACAGCGTCTCTTTCAGTGCATCTGCTGGAGGGTCGGCTTCCTTCGGCACTTGCTGTAGCAGGATGCAGGATGCGTCGGGCAAGTAGATAGTCGAACTGCTCCAAACCACCGCGTGTTGGCTAAGGCAAGTGTGGC
This sequence comes from Lissotriton helveticus, assembly GCF_964261635.1. NCBI lineage: Eukaryota > Metazoa > Chordata > Amphibia > Caudata > Salamandridae > Lissotriton > Lissotriton helveticus. Next base: position 586,734,184 of record NC_136061.1, on the reverse strand, counting down.
TATATTTGTACCTTGAAGGTGCCGAGTTTGACGTAAAGGTGGACATAATAACGTCATCAAAGAGTCTCAGTTCTTTGAAAACTTCATGAGTTCTTGGACAAATCAATATTCAAGCAAGGGGAAGTCCCTAGCCGCTGAAGCCAAGTTTTCCAAGAAATTGTTGTGGATTTTCGGAACTAGTGTAAGTAGCCATGCCGTATTTGGACTGCATGAGCTATGTCTAAATATGGTTATGATTTCTATGCCTATATAAGGATATGGTGATTTATACCTATATAAGGGCATGAATCGGGAAAATTGCACTAGGGTCTTAAAATGCTATACAACACCCACTCCACTTTATTATGTTCGACATTACTAAAATGTAAGCACTAAAACATATCTAAAGCATGTGTTTACAATCCCACCCAAAAATTCATAAAAATGCATTTTAAATGATTGCACACGAAAATGAGCATTAATATTGTACGCATATAAAAGCAATGATTTCAATGTAAGCTTAAAATATGATATTGGCAATGCTAACTGAATGAATCATAAAACATTACATTTATGAAATGGCTCGAAATACAGAAGAAAAAAGGTCGAGACCATCCCATAGCATAATATGTAAGCTGTTTTGGTTTCTTGATAAGGTCAATATTGTTCCTAGGAAGTATTAAAAGAATTCTTGTTCTCTAAGAATAGTCCTACTTTAAGCAGATTGCTTTGTGCAAAAGTTCAGTTTTGGAAAAAAAGTCTAATCAAATCATAGGAAAATAGAGTTCTCTTTTTCTTTTGGAAAAGCGAAGGTCGAATTTCAGACTTGAAAGTACGTTGTGTGCTAACTTCAAAAGTTATTCTCGGTGTGAGGAGAAAACATTAATTCGTCTAGGCTGGCAAAGAAATCGTCTACCACGGTAGATGAAAGTTGAACCACTTCATTAAGTAGATCAATCGTACACAGATGAGAAGCATCACAGTCAGCGTCAGTCGCATTAGCAATGTTCGCAGTCGATGGTACCTGTGTGCCTGTTGGTCCGCGTATCTCACCTTCAGCTGGAATTGCCGGTGCGATTTCAATGAATGCCGTCATCAGGATTGGTAGCCGTTGGGGGCAACACAATACATGAGCCGTTATCGGACCCAGTAAAGCGTCAACATCCGTTGTCATTGCTGATGGAAGTATTAGACAGATATCCAACATGCATTCCTCTCCACAAAGCAGGCATCGTAGAACAGGTAAGATGCAATCTTGCCAAATTGGTCTGAATGACAGGAACCACAGGGTATTCAGATCTCTCAAACGAGCCAAGCCAAGAATCTGCGTTATGCATTCATGATACTGCATTGCCAGAAGAGCGTTCTCCATGGTAATCTGGGTATCGCTGGTGACCGGACTTGCCATAACTGAGCAGGAGGAATAAAAATAGTATCCCTGCTACGAGTCCCAAGACGAGAGGCAGGCCTCCGAACACAGAGTGCACGAAGTTAGGAAAAATGCCCAGGACTGCTTCAAAGAGTGCTAACAGTCCCGAAAAAATCATCGCCTTAAATACATGTACAATACCACTGATATCAGACATGTTTAAGATACGACCTAACATTTCTGCGAAATGTATGGGGCAGTTTGTTGATAATAAGCCATGTATCTCCGCAGAGGACCTTGCAACTTGCAGATCATACGTCTCTCTGGACGAGGTTAGTGGCACAGTTTTTTGTAAAAAAATGGCTTTCATTCTGCTTAAAGTATCAATTCGTATAGAAGAGATGTTCAGTGAAGGCCATAGAGGCGACTCTCCGTCTGTCTTAGTTTTTGGAAACAATACTTGCATACAAGTGACCCTTGCTGACACACTAACAAGATAGGCTATTCCTGGCATCATTCCACAACAGCTGTGATCATTCAGCATTATTTAGCTTCCATTGGAAAAGCTGCCAAAAATTGGATCTATCACTGCTGCCGGGGAACCCTGCAGGTGGCATGATAAGTTGTTTTAAGAACCATCACAGGCTCCATGTAAATTAATGCCTTGACAAAGAAGTGTACCGCTCAATGTGGTCTTGCAATTTTTACCACTAAGAAATACCTCCTTTTCCTCACTCCAATATTTGTGTGTATATGGTAAATCCCGGTCGACTTTATGTATTCTTTACCCAACCTTTCATACAGGCCTGCTGGTATGTGTTTTATGCAATATTAAAACTAGAAAATTGTCACTGGTATTGTGATGATGCCATGTATTATCCATTCAATGGCTGGTTTCTCAGAAACGGTTAATGGTAATCTCTCCAGTTTTTCTATGCTCTGCACTGTATAGTCTGCTCCCCTCTGTCCCAAAGAGATTTGTTTATCTGTAAGGTTAAATCCAGTAAACAATGACATGGTGTTGATTAGACGCCAAGGCACATAGCCTGAACGAAGGTTTTGTAACGTCCAGCCTAGCAGCATTATAGAACGTAATTGAGACTGGCCATGTTGTAACATTAGCAAGTCCTGTCCCATTAGGTCTATGGCAGAGGATACGATGCTGTCCAAAGAATAAATTCTGGATGATAGAGTTGTTAACCCATTGTAAACTACAGAGAGAGCATTCCCTAAATTAATACAATCAATTTCTCGTATTCGTTCTGCAGTTTCCATTTGCGTGACTTTCCATGCTTCACTATCAGCAGCGTAAATACCGGCGTATATGAAACGTTTATGACTTGGTTTGCGAGGGCCTGGTAAGAATTCTCGTAAGTCAGCGCCATCTTTAAGTAAAGTTAAGTGTTGTTTTATATCTGGGAGTGTGGATTTTTGTAGCCATCCAAGGCACAGTTTTCCTACACTGCAAGTTGTTATTATCCCTGGATGTTGTCTCTGGACATATCTTGGATCTGAACTAGTTACTTTAAATCCTTGTGTCTTGTTCAGGAATCTATTTTGACAGGTATTCCCGTCTGTGGGCCAGATTAACCAATTTCTCCAATCAGGATTAGTTCTGTTTTGTTGTCAAATATATTTCACCTCTACCTCCCCATCTGTAGTTCCATTAGTATCAGGTGTGGGCTTAGGTATGGACGGTTTGTTTAAGTCTTTTATCTTAGCCAGGCCAAGACAAGATGTCTGTTGAACAGTTTCATTTAAGAAGATTATTCATTGTGGGATGATGCAGGCTCTGAATAAAGCTTCTAAACGTTGTACCTGCCAGTCTTTTGTGCCCCAGACAGTTTTTGTCTCAATGTTGTCTTTCCAAAAGTTAAAGCCTATTGTGGACAATCGAGCATAAAAGGCCGCAGAATAAATTTGCTTAGTATTAGTCAACATACTTTTCATGCCTGTCTTATTAACATTTTTAAAGTAAAAAGTTTCTGTATTTGTGAGATTAAAACCTGAGAAGTATGGAAATTTTTCATTAAATGTTTTAGAGCTACCTTTTGGTGGCGTTGGACAATGTTCCCATTGATTATAAGTTAAAAGATTTCTGAAGTTTGCAGATTTGTGCAAATAACGATGACCAAAATGATTAAAACAATCAATTTCTTCATAATTTGATGAACCATCTAGTTATTCATGTTTTACAAATTTTGCTGACATTTCTAAGTATGCTATCATGTTATTAACAGTTTCAAGGTCCCAATCATCAGAAAATGAAATGAAACAAAGTCACTCAAGGAAACCTTAAACTGGTGTGGAATCTTCAGCAGCTCGACAGAGCCATAAATTTCATAATCAGTTCTATCCCAGGGTATACCACCAGGTAGTGGAACGGCTGTGATGTTAACTGATGACAGGTCTCTTTGTTCACAATGAGACGATTTGTGTGGCTTCAGTAGCAAGTTGATATTCTTACTTGCTGTGTCCATTTTACTATATTTTCCATCTTTCCCAAACTTAAAACATGAATGAGCCATAGTAGGAGAAAAAGTACACCTAACACAATCAGAAATTCAGCCCATGGTGAAACCAGATATGTATTTGCAAGCTGGTGAAAAAGTTCTGTTACTTGTTCCTTGAAGGTTTTGTTTATTGGCGTTGTTTCAGGCTCACTAGGATCCTCAGAAAAGGTATCAAAGTTGATGAAATAGCCAGAGGCAGTTCTGTCAAAGGTTGGTATTGCATCCGGATTATTTGAAATCGCTGGAGCTGCTTGTTCCCTTGTTTGTATAGTCAGATGCTACATCATTGTAGACGGGAGTTTCTTGATAAACTGTTATTTGGGTTTCAAGAGGAACAAGTTCCATGGCTTTGCTGCATAGTCCTTCTTTTCTCTCTGCAGATTCTTCAAAGGTGATGAGTCTTTCAGTTTGAACCTCTTGGATGGTAGCAAGATTTGGTTGTCTTCTTTATCTTTGGAGTCCACTGGGCCTACTACTTATTATCGGCCACATGGTGTGGTTTTACCAGGCCAATTGATACGAACCGGTTCTCCTTTCTTCCAGCAAGGGGCAGCAGTAACACTGTTCTTGATCCGTGGATTGCTAGTACAGGTACTGGTTTTCTGTAAAAAAGGCCCAAATTCCTTCTCATCGGCTATTTTCTCTCTGACCAGATCCCCAATCTTTGGAATCCAGACAGGTCTTGCTGGGACAGGTGTTTTTTCTTCAGTGGTCTTGGCTTATGTATTGTGTTGCTTAGACTTCTTCTTGTTTCATTTAAGTCCTGTAAAACACCCAAACGGTCTTTGATATCAAATGTTTTTTGTTCTACCACTGAAGTTTGACGATCTAGGTCTTCGACCATCATTCTAGTTCCAAAAAGGATTTCATATGGAATGATTCCACCCAGAGAATTTCTTGGCACGTTATTAAGACTATGTTGGACATTTATTAGATGTTTGACCCACCCGTCACCCGAACCTAATACCCTTGCTGTTATAGATTGCTTTATGTCACTTTTTTTCTGACCACAACGGAATTTCCCTCAGGATGTAATGGACTTGAGTACCGCAAGGCAACGCCCCAGCTGGCCATGGCCTCCTTGTAAGCCAGAGAGCTAAAGGCAGGACCCTGGTCAGAATGTAGCATGCCGATTGCGTATGTGCCGATAAAGACTCGCAAATCTTTTATAACTGTTCCGGCGTCATCGAGCGCTGAGGCCACATCCAAATGAATCTTGTCCTAATACTTGTGGGACCGCTTTAGTCCATAGGGACGTCTGAGCGTGAATAGTCTGATGCTATCTAACAATGGTGTCTGTACTGGGCTGGCTACACTGTAGTCAGGAATCTGGTGGCGCTCCAAGCTGTGATCTCTGTAGTAGACATCACAATTAATTCCAAATTCGTAAATGTGGGCATTCATCCCTGGCCACCAGTATATCTCATGTATCAGACCCTCTCCCATATGCGCTTCTTGAATCAAAGCACCTCTCCGGTTCCTGTTTGGAATTACCCTATCCCCCACTCCAGGGATTCGAGCAAAAGGAATGGAGTTGGCATCATTAAGTATGTATATTCGAGTGGTTAGTGTAGAGGTAACGCAGCTCAACGACTTTTGCTTGTTTCATTTAAGTCCTGTAAAACACCCAAACGGTCTTTGATATAAAATGTTTTTTGTTCTACCACTGAAGTATGACGATCTAGGTCTTCGACCATCATTCTAGTTCCAAAAAGGATTTCATATGGAATGATTCCACCCAGAGAATTTCATGGCACGTTATTAAGACTATGTTGGACATTTATTAGATGTTTGACCCACCCGTCACCCGAACCTAATACCCTTGCTGTTATAGATTGCTTTATGTCACTTTTTTTCTGACCACAACCGAATTTCCCTCAGGATGTAATGGACTTGAGTACCGCAAGGCAACGCCCCAGCTGGCCATGGCCTCCTTGTAAGCCAGAGAGCTAAAGGCAGGACCCTGGTCAGAATGTAGCATGCCGATTGCGTATGTGCCGATAAAGACTCGCAAATCTTTTATAACTGTTCCGGCGTCATCGAGCGCTGAGGCCACATCCAAATGAATCTTGTCCTAAAACTTGTGGGACCGCTTTAGTCCATAGGGATGTCTGAGCGTGAATAGTCTGATGCTATCTAACAATGGTGTCTGTACTGGGCTGGCTACACTGTAGTCAGGAATCTGGTGGCGCTCCAAGCTGTGATCTCTGTAGTAGACATCACAATTAATTCCAAATTCGTAAATGTGGGCATTCATCCCTGGCCACCAGTATATCTCATGTATCAGACCCTCTCCCATATGCGGTTCTTGAATCAAAGCACCTCTCCGGTTCCTGTTTGGAATTACCCTATCCCCCACTCCAGGGATTCGAGCAAAAGGAATGGAGTTGGCATCATTATGTATGTATATTCGAGTGGTTAGTGTAGAGGTAACGCAGCTCAACGACCTTTGCTTGTGGCATTGACAGCTAGCATTGTTTCGCCGTCTATTTTTGTTTTTGAACGAGTGATTGCAGCTACGGAAGCCGTTTGCACAGCTGCCTTCGCGGCTTTATCAGCCAATGAATTCCCTGCAATGTGAATGCCATCACGTTGATGACTCAGTGTATGGATCACAGGAGTCTTTTGTAGTTCTTTTTGTAATAGAACTACTTGTTCCCAAAGCAATTTATGCTTGATTGTGCCACCTTTTGCGTCTTTGAAACCGTTTTGAACCCAGTTCTGCAAGTATTTGTTGTAAGATTGGACGCAGTAATACGAATCACACACTATGAGTGTGGGGAATTCACGATCGGTATTTTCAAGCACCATCTTGAAAGCCTGTAGTTCAGCTCGCTGAGCTGTACAGTCTCCAAGAGATTGAGTTTTTTGTGACCATAGGTCTGAATTTACCATCGCGCCAGCGATCTTTAACAATCGCGCACGCAGCACTATAAGCTTGTTTTCCCCCAATTCCGGGCTATACTGATCCGTCTGTATAAATGATACATCCGTATTGTTCCAGAGGCAGAATTTCAGTGTGCAGAGGACATTCTTTTTAATATTGGAGAAATTCTTGAGTCTTCAAGTAGGTGTCAAAACCGTATTCAACGTCAATTGCAGGAAGATAATTAACCCATTCTATCCATCTTGGATGTAGAGCTTTTGCATTTGGAATGCTTGCCTTTGTTACTGCCTCTAAGGCAGGTACAGGAGTAACGACATTTATGTGTTTTTCTTGCGCGAGGGCTCTCTCTTTTGCTACTGCAATTTGAACCGATGTCAGAATTTTTTCTGTTGAAGTCAATTTCATTTCAGCTTGTGTGTACAAGTATGATTTGTAAGCTATTGGTACCTTTTTACCTACATTAAAGGTTAGGTATGTGAATCCGCATCTCCCTGGGATGATTCGGATTACAAGGTTGCATTCGTTTACGCGTGTCTGTAAATGTGTTGTTGCTAACATGTCTGTTTGCACTGAATGCAAAAGTTCTGTGTGTTTTTGAGTCCAATTAGTAGGTTTGAAATCAGGTTTGAATATTTCGTAGAGAGGTTTAACCCTTTCTGCGTAATTTAGAATGTAAGTTCTTCCGAAATTCAGGAATCCTAGAACTGATTGTAAGTTTTTCAGCGTTTTTGGATGTTGGAGCAGTGCACATTTTTCTAAAAAGTTTGCTGCCAGGCTTTTGCCTTCACTTGAAAGTTTGTATCCTAAGAATAGGACGTTCAGGTGGGCAATTCTTGATATTTTAAAATTTAATTTGTACCCTTCAGAGGCGAATCCAAGTATTATGGTGTTCACCCTGTTCAAGTGCCTGTCCAAATCATCATCTGTAAGATAGATGTTATCGACAGACGATAATGCTTCATCATCATACGTTTGTAGTAATTCTGTTACTCTGGCTGAAAATAACCCTGGACTATTCTTGAATCCCTGGGGGAGATGACAAAAGTGTCATTGTGTCCCCATAATTGAGAAAGCGGTCAAGTACCTGCTTTCAGGTGCAATGTTTTGACAGAAGAAACCGTTTGAAATATCTAATGTTTTATATTTTTTGCGCACGATGTTATTCATCAGTGCTGCACTGTGTGCATTTTGTACTGCAAAGATTTTGCAACAAGAATTTAAATGTCTGTAGTCCAAAACTAGACGATATGTATTGTCTGGTTTGGAAACAGGAAACAAAGGATTGCTCATGGACGAGGTGCATGTTTCAATCACCCCTTGATATTCAAGTTGATCTAGAATCTTCCTGACCTGTTTTTTAGATTCTTGTTTAACCGGATACTGCTTCTGAGAAGTTGGTTGATTTTTCAACTGGATCTTATGGTGAGGAGAATCCTCATCCCATCCCACATGATTTTTATATAATGCTGGTGCCTGCGCCACTGCCCATTTTCAGGCATAGGTGTATCTTTTATTAATGGGAATATGATTTGAGAAGGATGGCATAATGATCTCTTCGCCATGTTGGCAGTCCCTGACAAATTCAGGTGGCCAGTCTTTTTCAGCTAGAAGGATGTCATAACCCTTAGATAGTTTTTCCCAAAAGAGTGCTTTTATTTTCCTAGTTATGTCCCCCTCTATTCGGAGTGTTACTTCACATAACTTATATGGTACACTAACCCTGGTATCTGCAGTTTCAACCTGAATGTATTCATTCAGGTCCACTGTCTCCAGATGATCCTTCAGGATCTTGCGAGCTATCGTAACCTCTGCTGCGCTGTCCAGCATTGTCTGGGCCCAGTCCCCGTTCTTGAGTTGTGTCGTCAAGATCCTCGGCATGTCTGATTTTAAAACTTGCTACGTTCTTTTTGGTAAATGGAGTTTTCTTATTTTTCGGAAAGTGTTGATCGTCTTTGGACTTCACGCGTTCTTCCTTGCGTTCTGATCGTCCTCTTCTTTTGGATTTCTGCGAGGAAGTCTGAAAGGTTCGAGAGGAACGTGTATCAGTATCTTGATATCTATCAGGTTTTCTTAAATTATCCCTGTTTCTGAAGTTATACCTCTTTTCAGAGGGCTCCTTTTGAGGAGACTTTCCTCTGGATTGAGAACGCTTCTTTTTAGGAAGTGTCGGTCTACTATTTTCTCACTTCTTTTTAAGAGTAGTGAGTGTGTTTTTGATTTAAAAAAAATTCATGATTTTCATTCAGGATTTTCTGTTAGTTCGGGCTTTACTGGTTTCACTCCCAAACTATCTCTTCCTAGTTCTTAATATGATTTTTCTATTATTCTGGCCAGTTCATACGGTTGCTCAGTTACATCAAGTTCTTTTAGTTTTTGGCTTTTTGCCACGGATGCTGCTTCCCCTTTAATATTAGCTAATATTATAGCTGAGACCTTTTTGAAATCTCTCAGTAACTTCATACCAAGATTTAAAGCAGGCTCTGCCCCGTATTCATTTTGAATCTGTTTCAGGACGTCTGGTATTACCGCCATGGACGGCACACCATGTGTTTTTGTGTGGAGATAGCAGGAAAGACTGTACCCCAAGTGTCACAGTCCTACAGGTGTGGTGCAATCCCCATTGGTAAACAGATTGCTAGAATCCTGTGTTTATCATGAGGTTTACTATGATTGATTGATTGATTCGATACTTATATAGCGCTGACTGTCGCCCTACGGGCATCCTGGCGCTTCTAACTGAAGATAGGGACCTAGATGGAAAAATGCATAGCCGAAAATATAGGAGGCAGAGAACTAAGTTTTAGGGAAGAGCCAGGTTTTAAGGCTCTTCCGGAATTCTGATAGAGTAGCTGCTAGGTTTAAGTTCAGGGGGAGTTTGTTCCAGAGGCGTGCACCCACAACGCTAAAAGCCCTCCCTCGTGCTCTGGCCCGTTTGACCCTGGAGACTGCCAGAAGGCCAGCACTGGAGAATCGAAGGTGCCTCTTAGGTTGGTACCACCTGAACTTTTCCTGCAGGGGGATAGGTCCTAACTTATGCACTGCTCTGAAGATCAGACATAAAGATTTAAACTGGACCCTTGCCCTAAGGGGGAGCCAGTGCAGCTCTCTCAAAGCCATGGTGGAAGATGAGCTTCGCGGCCTGCTGAGTGCTAATTTCTTCGCTGCGGATTGTATTCTTTGCAGACCCTGAATGATATAGAGTGGGGACCTGCATACAGGGAATTACAGTAATCCAACCTGCTTAGCACGGTCCTCCTTACCACCAGTGATCGTGACTCAGTAGGTAGTAGCGGAAGTATTTTCTGTAACAGCCTAATTAACGAGAGACATACATTAGCGGTCTTAGTAGCATGGGACTCCAACTCGAGGTTGTCATCGATTAGAACCCCCAGGTTGCGTACCTTCTTAACCGGCAGTATAGATTCCCCCTCAGGGGTGAGTTTAAATTCGCAAGGTAGATGTGTAAATATCCTTGCAGAGGAGCAATACAGCACTTCGTTTTTTCCGCTGTTAAATTGGAGGGACCTTTTCCTGAGCCAGCCAGCCGTGCATTGCATGCATTGCTTTAAAGTATCCAGAGATACCGCCTGTTCCCCTTCTAGGGAGAACGCTAACTGAGTGTCGTCAGCATAGTTAACTAGGCTGACTCTAAAAGATTTAATTATAGATAGCAGGGGCTGCAAGTATATATTAAAAAGAATGGGACCGATTGCGGAGCCCTGCGGTACTCTGTGTATAACTGGCGTTTTTCTGGAGGAGAATGATGCTAAAGACACAAACTGTTGTCTTTCCGTCAAGTAGGACTGGAGCCATTGCAATGCACTGCCCCCACCCCAAACCTCCTAAGCCTCTCCATTAGGATAGCGTGACTCACCGTGTCGAATGCTGCTGACATACCGAGAAGCACTAAAACAGTTGCATTCCCGACGTCGGCTCGCATGGGCAGGTTATCCATCATGGTGACAAGCGCCGTCTCAGTCCCATGGCCTGGTCTGAACCCAAATTGGTCTCTGTCTAACAGGCAGTTATCCTCCAAAAAGCATGACAGCGTCCGGCTGACTGCCTTTTCCAGGATTTTGACTGGATAGGGCAGGAGGGAGATGGGTCTAAAGCTGGCTGGGGTTGATGGATATAGGGTGGGTTTTTTAATCAGTGGTGTCACCACCGCCTGTTTCCAGCTACACAGAACTGTTCCTTCCCTCAGTGTTTGATTGCAAATCTGTCTCAACCATGGTAAGGTGTCTTTACCAAAGGTCTTCCAGGCTTTTGGAGGAAGAGGGTCGCAAGGGGACCCCGACATAACACTATGCACCAAGCTGTTAAAAACATCATTAGTAAGGACCGGAAAGTTGTCCAGGGCCACTGATTGGGAGGGGTCATCAGCCACCATTTGTTTCAAATTATCTAGACATTCACTATTAGGATTGAGTGTGTTGACAATTTTTTCAATTTTCTCCTGAAAATAGTGAGAGATATCATCACATAACCCGTGTGATGCTACTACCTTGTTATTTAGACAGGTAGGGGAGGAAAGGTCCTTAATGATTTTAAAAATAGCTTTCGCTCCGTTCGGCGCACCTATTATAGAGGAGGCATAGAATTCGGCCTTTGTTTTAAGAATGAGATCTTTGTATTTCAGCTGTATGGCTATGAGTTCTTTTTTGCCTTCCTCGGTGTATCCCCTTCTCCGTTTCCTTTCCGCCTTCCTACGGAGTATGCGCAGCTGTTTTAGATCTTCATTAAACCAGGGGGGCATGATTTTATTCCTGTTTTTTAAACTCTTTATCGGGATTCACTGATCTAGAATATCCGTCAGATAACTAGTGTACTTTTTATAGTTCTCTTCAACAGTCACTGATGTTGAAAAGTAGTTAATCTCCTTATCGGGTAGAAGAGAGCCGGACCTGTCTAGTTTTGACCAGTCCCTGCCGCTTCTATATGAGTTCTGCAGGCTTTTTGCTTCGGACCGGGCTGCATAATTTCAAACTGAATAAGATAATGGTCAGTCCAAGACTGTGGTAGTATATTTAATATCTTAGAGGTAGCCTGGTTAGAGAACAGTAAATCTAGAGTATGTCCCCCTTGGTGCGTGGGCTGTTCCACTAACTGAACCAGATTTAGGTTAGCACACGTATGTTTTAGATCTCTCAAGTGGCTACTACAGTTCCCTTCCTCCTTGAGGTTGAAGTCTCCGAGTACTATCAGGAAATACTGCCTCGATCTGAGTAATTTTTTGAGCTAACCAGAATCGAATTTGTTCCCTTTTTGTGGGTAATTTACCAATGACTGATTGTATGGTCTGTGGTGTTATTTTGTTTGTGTTCCCCTTATGAGGGGTGTACTGTGAAATTCCTAAAGAAGATTGGACTGTTAGAGTCGGCATGACATATTGTACCAATTGTCTATGGATTTTAATTAATTGTTTTAGCTGAGCTAATAGTTCTGGACCTGTCATTTGTTCAATGGCAGGATGTGGTGTATAGCTGGCTAGTACCAGCCATGTTGCTCCTGGTCTACCTAGTGGACCGAGCCTGGTAATGTGATTTTGATGTTGTAGGGCACCTTTAAACCAGAGCTGATGCTCTTGGTAAGTTAGTGGAATTTCAATGTCCTCGAAAGGAAAGTATTCCGCTGGATGTTCCTCTATTTTATAGAAGTGGAACACATGTGTTGTTGGATTTGCTTGTGGAAAGATAAACCATGAATAGAATACCTCTGTCTCCCAATATTCATGTGCCTCTATGACAAATATTACCCTACCACCTTTTACTGATAGGCCATTTTCTATGAGCTTTATAGCTATTGTTTTCCTTACGTTTTGCGGGATGATTATAGCCTCCACAACGTCTTGTCGAAAACCTGTAATGTCAAGACCTGGTTGGTTTGCATTTACTGCATCTCTACTGTTTGCTTCGTCACTATTCGACATTTTGTTGAAAGTCTTGCAGAGCAAGTTTCAAGGAAATAAAGATAAGGTGCACAATATTTTGGAACACTGTATCCTTCAACGTTGAACAAACCAAAAACGAATAAATAGGATTTTCGTCCTACTTAGTTATGGCGGATATCTTATCCTTTAACCCACTCTAGACGTCTATTGGAGTATTTTACGGGATAAAGGGGTCTCTGTGAAAAGCACAACTGAGTTACTCTAGTATCTAGCGTTAAATTAGTGCCTTACCAAACGTTGGGCGCCATGTAGTGTAGTTCCTATGGTCCCAATAAGCTTGGCACATTGGAATGATATATCCTATAGATGTGATGTAGGACTTAGGTCTACTAGGTCTCTATCGAATATATTTAACTTAATTGTGAGTGCCAGCTAGCTCAGAGGTCACTAGAAACTTTCTCGAGTTCACAAGAAGGGATTTAGTTTCTGACAACCGCATAAACATGACAACTTTGTTTCCCCAAGATAAAACTGATCTTCAGAGTCGTGGAAACCATAGATAGATATTTTACTCAGTCATTTGTGCATGCTTCGTTTCACCAGAGGTGCAGAGAAATAGATAGACGGGCGTTTTCAATAAAAAGTATTTATTGAACAGTCTTGTTTCTCAAGCAGAAGAAATGAACTGCTACAATCGTAATACTGGTTGCAAAGTATAATGCGTACAATAAGAAGAGTAGAATAAAATATTACTGTAAAAGCATTGTATGGTTCCTAGACCATAGATAAATACATACATAAATAACAAAGGCTAAAAAGTACACAACTGGTGCTTCTAAAATACGCCTACCCCGATGTACCTAACTTAAGTCTAGTACGAGGGAAGAAGTAAGTAATGTGTAGCATAAATTTAGTATTCTTTGCCAAGAATCTATCCAAGATTTCTCTTAGGGTCTAATCAGCTCCGTACCTTGGTTTAGAATGAAGGAGGTCAGTCTCAGGACTCGATTTCCCAACAACCCGCAAGGGTAGCTTGGAAACACTGGAGCTGGATTTCTCGGCAAGAGAAAAGACAGTGTCTCTCTCAGTGTGTCTGCTCTAGGGTTGGCTTCCTTCGGCACTTGCTGTAGCAGGATGCGTCGGGCAAGTAGATAGTCGAACTGCTCCAAACCACCACGTGTTGGCTAAGGCAAGTGTGAGCATATTTATACCTTGAAGGTGCCGAGTTTGACGTAAAGGTGGACATAATAACATCATTAAAGAGTCTCAGTTCTTTGAAAACTCCATGAGTTCTTGGACATATCAATATTCAAGCAAGGGGAAGTCCCTAGCTGCTGAAGCCGAGTTTTCCAAGAAATCGTTGTGGATTTTCGGAACTAGTGGAAGTAGCCATGCCGTATTTGGACTGCATGAGCTATGTCTAAATATGGTTATGATTTCTATGCGTATATAAGGACATGGTGATTTATACCTATATAAGGGCATGAATCGGGAAAATTACACTAGGGTCCTAAAATGCTATACAACACTTTTGTATACTTCAGAGTGATGCCTAGAGTGGTACGGGTACGCTCAGATGTCGGTCCGGTGCACACTGTGCCTCTGAAACCAAGCTATACCTGGCTTATGAGCTATAAATAGAGCAACAACGGTCCTGGGTTGCTGGTGTTCCCATTCATAGAGGACCAGCCCTTGCAGTTTGGGCTGGACTGTTCCCATTGGTGCAAGGTCAAGACTGATTTGCATACGGTTGGGTCCAAACTGAGGTGGCATGGTGTGCAAAAAAAAGATGGATTGGCATGTGGGCCGGGTTAGTACCAGTGGCTGACATTAATTCAAACATTCCATCCATCTCTTTTAGTACTCTTCAGTGTGTTGCTCTAAGTGGGACGGGTATGCACTGACATGGGTGCCATGCACACTGTTCCACTGGAGCCAAGCTATGCCTTGCTGATGAGCTGTTTTATAAGCAAAATTGGCCCTGGGTTGCTTTTTTGTCTGGTTCAGGGGGGACCTGATCTGGCAGTTCGGGCTGGTCTGTTCTCATTGAAGCAGGGTGAAGTCTGATTTGCATATGACTGGTTTCAAACTGAGGTGGCATGGTATGCAAAAACAAGATGGATTGGGATGCGGACAAGTGATTCCCAATGGCTGAGATTAAGCATTCCAGCCATCACTTTTTTTATACTTCAGTGTGTCGCCCTAAGTAAGACGGGTAAGCCCAGACGTAGGTTCCGTGCACTCTGTGCCACTGGAACAAAGCTATAGCTGACTGATGAGCTGTTATGAGAGTGAAACCGGTCCTAGGTTGCTTTTTTCTGGCTGATTGAAGACCTAGCCTGGCAGTTCAGGTTGGTCTGTTCCCATTAGAGCAGGGTCAAGACTGATTTGAATATGGATCTTAACTCATGTGTCATGGTGTGCAAAACAGAAGATGGATTGAATGTGGCCTGAGTAATTACCAATGGCTGGGATTTATTCAACCATTCCATCCATCACTTTTTGTATACTTCAGTGTGTCCCCCTAAGTGGGACGGGTATGCCCAGATGTGGGTCCAGTTCATACTATGCCATTGAAATCAAGTTATTCCTGGCTGATGAGCTCTTCTAAGATTGACACCATCCTGGGCTACTTGTTTTATGGATCAGGGAAGACTTGGCCTGGCATTTTGGGCTATTCTGTTCCCACAGGAGCAGAATCACGACTGATATGCATATATTGCTGGTTCAAAAGTGAGGTGGCATGTTGCGCACAATAACAATGGATTCTGATGGGGCCCTGAAAAATAATCAGTGGCTATTATTCAAGCATTCCATCCATCCTGTTTCGTATACATCAGAGTGTCGCCTTAAGTGGGACGGGTTTGCAAAGGCGTGAGTCCTGTGCACACTGTGCCACTGGAGCCAAGCTAGATCTGGCTGATAAGCTGGAATAAGAGCGAATCTGGCCCTGGATTTCCCGTTTTCTGACTCAGAGTGGGACTGGCATAGTGGTTTGGGCTGTCTGTTCCCGTTGGACCAGGGTAAAGACTGATTTGCATATATGGCTGAGTGCAAACTGAGGTGGCATGGTGTGCAATAAAAAATGGATTGGCATGTTGCCCGAGTAATTACCAGAGTTTTAATTCAGGCATTCCATCCATCACTTTTTGTACAGTTCCGTGTGTTGCCCTAAGTGGGATGGGAATCCATAGATGTGGGTCCCGAGCACACTGGGCCCCTCAAAACAAGCAGTACCTGGCAAGTGTGCTCTAATAAGTGTGAAACCAGTCCTGGCTTGCATGTGTTCCAGTTGAGGAAGGAGCTGACCATGTAGTTTGGGCTGAGCTTTTCCCATCGGAGCTGGGGCAAAACTGATTTGCATATGACTGAGTCCAAACTGAGGTAGCCTGGTCAGCAAAAAACAGATGGATTGAGATGCGCATAGGTAATTAGCAGTGATTGAGATTAATTCAAGCATTCCATCCATTACTTTTTGTATACCTCAGAGTGTTGACTTAAGACAACATAATGTGTATTTGTAAAGTGCACATTCACACTGAAAGGCCTCTTTTTGCTGCATAACAGATACTTATAGCTACTCAACTCAATGGTACTCATCTTATCAACCTCAGAAGGATGAATGGTGGAGTGAACCCACCGGGATTTGAACCTGTGAACATGAGGTCAAATACAGGCCCCTACAGTCGACCCATTAGTCCTCTGATCCACCAGACTCAGTTGTCTGGTTTGTCTGAGGTGGATATGCCCAGATGGGGGTCCTTAGCACAATGTGCCACTGGAACCAAGCTAATCCTGGCTGATGAGTGCTAATAACTGGAAAACTGGCATTTTGCGGTTGACTGTTTCCCTTGGAGCACGCTTTAGATTGATTTGCATAAGGCTGAGTCCAAACTGAGGGGGCAGAGGTGCAAAAAAAGATTGATTGGGATGTGGCCCGAGTAATTACCAGTGACTGAGATTAATTTCAGCATACAAACACACAATATGTACGTCTTGGTGGTATGAGTGTAAAAAAAGAATGACCTCAAAGGAGTGATCAGACAGAGCAAGAGAGCACTTTGCTGTTAGAACGAGAACCCTCACTCACCCGAAGATGACATGCTTCATCATCAGGTCCCCCCTCACACTGGGACAACGAGGTACCCAGTGTAGGCTACAACTCTCCAAAGACCAAAGCGGAGGAGCTCAGGTGTTTTGTCTTCCAAGATGAGTAATGTTGATGTACTAAAGTGAGGGGCGAGTGCATTCAGGGCCGGCCTTAGGCATGTGCAAGCTGTGCACCTGCACAGGGCCACCAAACCACAGGGGCCACCATGCCAATATATACTCTTAATATAATAATCCTCTGAGGATGGATACATATTTGCGTGGCGGCCCCTGGCAGGGATTTGGTGGACTCCGGCTCTGTTGCACTTCCAAACACACCCTGACCCCCCCCCGCCCTCTTCACTGGCCTTCGCGCTCCGCCCCGCCCGGAACCCCTCTTCCGGGGCCCCCTACCTACGCTCCCTGCCCAGGGCCGCCATGAGCCTAGAGCCGCCCCTGGTGCATAAATAATGTAAAGTGTAGATAAAACTATCGCATGTTGGGCAAAAATTGTCCTGATGTCCCCATTGGATAGTTACAAATTGAATGGACAGGTTGTAATGAGACTACCCTATCCTATGTGGTCAACATGTTACTTTCAAGAAAGAATTAATAAAGTTCAAAGGCATTCGTAAGGACCATAAAGATATATGTCACTCTGCTATTTAAAATTTTTATCAGCCATACATTCGACTTGGTGGTTATTTGTGTGGCGCCATCAATGCAATAGTGTCCGCCTATAGCACCTGAGCGCGTCTAAAAAACTCCATTCTCCATCTTCAGTCCCCAACCAAATACAGATCTTGTCTGCTTGTGTTCCGCCTCATATGTGAGGATGGTGGGAGGCGCAAGAGACCGTAGGCAGATCTATTTGAAATGGATTGCTTGTGTAAGTGAAGCATTCCATCCATCGCTTTTTTAATACTTCAAAGTGTCGCCCAAAGTGGGACTGGCATGCCCAAACTTGTGTCCCATGTACACTGTGCCACTCTAACCACGGTATACCTGGCTGATGAGCTCTAATAAGAGCGAAACCAGTCCTGTTCCAGGTCAGGGAGTACCTCGTCTGGCACTTTGGGCTGACTGTTCTCATTGCAGCAGGGTCAAGACTGATGTTCATATGGATAGACCCACACTGAGGTAGCATTGTGTGCAACAAAATATGGATTGGAATGTGACCAATGTAATTACCAGTGGCTGAGATTAATTTAATCATTCCAGTCATCACTTTTTTGTATACTTCATTGTGTCATCCTAAGTGAGGCCGGTGTGCCCAGACATTGTGGAACCAAGCTATACCTGGCTAGTGAGCTCTAATAAGAGTGAAATGAATCCTGGATTCCTAGTGAACGAGCTTATGGAGAACTTGGCCTTGCCTTTCAGGTTGGACCGTTCCCATTGCAGCAGGGTCAACACTGATTAGCATATAGCCGAGTCCAAAATGAGGTGCAATTGTCTGCAAAATAATGATCAGGTGGGATGGGATGCTGCCCCGAGTAATTACCAGTGGCTGAGGTTAATTCAGGTATTCCATCAATTATCTTTTGTATACTTGAGTTTTGCATTAAGTGAGATGGGTATGCCCAGAGATACGTCATGTCCCCATTGTGCCACTCAAACCCAACTATATCTAGCTGATTAGCTCTAATAAGAGCAAAACGAGTGCTTGGGTGCTTGTATTGCAGTTCTGGGAGGACCTGGTCCAGAGAACTGGGCTGGGCTGTTCCCACTGAAACAGAATCTAGACTGATTTGCATATGGCTGAGTCCAAACTGAGGTAACATGGTGTGCAAAAACATATGGATTGGGATGCAGTCCCAGTAATTACCAGTGGCTGAGATTAATTTAAGCATTCCATCCATCCCGTTTTGCATATTTCAGTGTGTCACCCTAAAAAGGACAGGTATGCCCAGACGTTGGTCCCATGCACACTGTGCCACTCAAACTAAGCTATACTGGGCGATGAAATCTAATAAGAGCAAAAAGGGCCCAGGGTTGCTTGTGGTCTGGTTCAAGTACTGGTGTTGTAGGACTGGAGTGGAGGGTGTTGGGACAGGATATCGAAAATTATGGAAGGGCTGGTGTGGTGGCAGACTATCAGTGGGTTGAGTGTAGGATTGAGTAGGGTGGTGTTAGATGTACAAAAATTTATTATACTAATGCATTCTGTAAACTGGTGATTTCCACTGCAACTCTGTGTTGCACAAGAGTGATATAAGCACAACTGTCTATTCTATGCATTATATGTATGCACATGTTCTGCTCAAAGCAAAGTATCAGGGCTCTGCAGGTTACCAGCATGCTCACGCTCTGACCACTCCCACAGGAATTCAGACAGACTTGCCAAGCTGTGTCTATCATACATTGTAGGTGTAACAAGGGAAGTCAGCTAAAGACATTGATTACAATGGACATTTACACACCCACTTTATTAGGATTAATTGGAAATAAGATGGAAATAGTAGTAAAGAAGGCATTTACGCCCATCGATTCTCTCCATATGTATCATTAACAAGAGCGATGACAGATCAATTCTATGCATTAATGCAGTAGGACTAGAATAGCTGGAGCACAAGGGACCCTTAGAAAATGTTGCGGCCTTTGAGATAAAAACACACTTTTCCATGCGACCCTAATCGATTGGAGAGAGCAGGACCTGCTGACTCTCAAAAGCCACAGAGAGTTCTAGTAGTATCAGCGTCTAATCCACGTTCTGGGGCAAGGTTGGGCTGGCAAATCTTGCACTCTAGAATTTCCCCAGTGAGCTGCAGGCTGTGGGGCTGCTTTCAGAGCAGATGGTCTCCCATGACACGACCGTGCTCCCTGGCTGTGGTGGCGGTCTAGTGTTCCGTCCCCGGAACTGGAAGTGCGGGGACGGGAAGCGGAAGGCGGCCATCTTGTTTGTTGGCGCCGACCGCTGTATCAGAAGGCAGCTCCCGGCGCTCCGGTAATAAAGATTAAACTAATAACCTAGTGTCAGCGTGGTGCATTCATTAACTTTATAATGGCGACGAGAGATGGGATTTAGATCCACACGCATGCACGCGACGACACAAGACCACGCATCTAGCGTGAGGAAACGCCGTTTTCTACCGGAGCATGGCAGAGGAGCCGTTAGGCGGCTGGTGAAAGGAGCGCGAATACACGCCAGCACCCAAGAGGGAAAACTGCTACACCCAACATAAAAACCAACGCTGAGGTGAACTTACAGGCACCCCAGCAAGGTCACAGCCTGGGGAAGCGCACATCAGAGCGGTGCAACGCTGGGCACGCGCAGAGTACACGGGGTCACAGCGAGAAACACCACATCCCTGGCCACCACTGTAGCGTGCTCGGCAACCTGGCGGAACAGCGGGTGCAGGCAGAGATACCAGGCTCATCGCACCTGTCCGAAGAGGACAGCCACCCAGCGCTACCAAGCCCGGCAGAGACAGTGCAAGAGGAAGAGAGCGACGGTGATCGCAGTGAAGAGGATACTGCAGAGCAGCACACGCCGGGGAGCCCACCTGGTCGGAAGGTCCATACAGCAACTAACAGGAGAGGCGCTCCCAAAATGGCGGGCCAGTCGTCATCCCTCACTCAACTGGTACAGTTTCTGACGAAATGCGGAGAACCGGAGATGAAATGGGAGGACTGGAAAAGGTATTTCCTCAACTATCTAGATGCACTGGAAGAAGAAGGGGATACACCGTTCTCGAGCAAGCGGAGAAAGAAAATTCTGTTACACAATTTGGGTCCGGAAGGGATCAGAGTGTATGATACCATAGTCAAAGGAGAGAGGGATGCCACGGATACAGACGTCTTCAGTCACGCCATCGCTGACCTGGATGCACACTACAGACCGGTGGTGTGTGTCGCGATTGATAGATACAACTTCTTTCAGAGGAAGCAGAGGAGTGGTGAGACAGTGGACGAGTACGTCGTGGCCTTGCGGAAGTTAGCTCTCACGTGCAAATTTGACACGCTACACGACGACCTAATCAGGGACCAAATTATCATGCACACGTCCAGTTCCCACATACAGGAGAAGCTGTGGGTAAATGGTGACGCCCCACTCAAAGAGATATGGGCGATGGTCAAGAAAGCAGAACTGTCACGACGTTGCGCTCAAGCAGCTAAGAAAGAAGCAGGAGAGTCGCAAACAGTATGTAGGATAATGACACCGTCGAGAAGCGAACGACCGAAGCAAAAAGACGGGCAAAGGAATCAAGAAAGCAGAAGATCCAACAACAACAACACCTACCAGACAGACAACAGGATGAATAAAGGAGGTAGGCCAAGCTGCTACAGGTGTGGCAGTACTGCACATTTAGGTAACGACAAAGCGTGCCCCGCGTTCAGGGCGAAATGCTCATATTGCAGTGTTTTCGGGCACTATGAGAAGGTGTGCCGCCGAAAACCCAAAAGCGCTATGGTACGTTACATGGATCAAGAACGAAGAGAAGACGCAAGTGACCAAGATGACGCTGAGGACCAGGAAGAGTTCCTATACATTGATGTCCAGGTGTTGGAAATGGATGGATCAGAAACGGACAAACCCAGGCTCAATATGCACATCGGCGGAATACCTATGGAGATGATTGCAGACAGCGGCGCACCCATCTCCATTATACAAAGACAGGTATGGGAAGACAAATTCGCGCCCAAGATCAAAGAGAAACTGCAACCGATGGATTTGAGGCCAGTCACGTACACTGGACAAAGGATTCCCATGCTGGGATACTGCCCCCTCCTGTTCGAGTTCAGAGGCCGCCACGCAAGTTGCAAGTTATATGTAGCAGAGAAGGGCCCCTCGGTTCTGAGCTGGAAGGACCAAGGAGCACTAGGTATACAACTCAACCCGGGGGGCATCGAAAAAATCCTGCTAATGGACATGGATGAAAAAGATGATGTGGAATCATGGCAGAAGGCATACCCCAAGGTATTCAATGGTCAAATTGGGGAACTAGGAAAATAGAAGCATCTCATCAAGCTTAGAGACGGAGCGATACCCGTTGTGCACAAGGTGAGGAACATCCCTTTCCGCAGTAGGGACGCGGTGCAAAAGGAGCTGGATAGACTGGAAAAAGAAGGTGTGATCAGAGCCATAGAGAGTGCTGAATGGCTTTCACCCCTAGTGGTGGCCCAGAAGCCGAATGGTAAAGTATGACTGTGTGTCGATCTCAGGGAATTGAACAAAAACATTGTCATAGATAAATTCCCCCTACCCCGCATAAATGAGATGCTGGCGAAAACCAAGGACGTCAAATGGTTCTCCACGGTGGATCTGTCATCGGCCTACCATCAAGTGAGACTACATCCATCGTGCAGCCATCTCACTTCCTTCATCACGCCTTTTGGATGCTACGAATTTGTGAGAATGCCGTTTGGCCTAGCATCGGCAGCGGCAGTCTTCCAGAAACGTATGCATAGATTATTAAAGGACGTAAAGGACGTACTGTTCTTTCAAGACGATATCTTGGTAATGGGCAGGTCAAAACAAGACCACAACGAGAAACTCCACAAAGTACTGAGAACACTGCAAGACAACGGCCTGACGGCAGAATGGTCTAAGTGCAAGTTGGGAGTGCAATCTGTCACATACCTGGGTCACGAGGTGAGTGGGCATGGGATAAATCCAAAAAGATCCAACATGAAAGCCACCCTGGAGGCCCCCACTCCTGGCAAAAAGGAGGACGTTCGGTCATTCCTGGGAATGGCCGAATACTACAGTAAATGTATTCCCCACTTCGCCACGAAAACTCATTTCATTCGCCAATTACTAAAGGAAAAGAACAAGTTTCAGTGGGGCCAAGAGGAACAGACAGAATTTGATGCCCTCAAACAGGAGATGAGTGTCACCATTCCCCTTACAGGATTTGACCCTAGTGCGGAGTCCATCCTCACTACAGACACCAGTGACCGCGGCCTGGGGGCGGTCCTAATGCAGAAGTCAGAAAACGGAGATACATCGACTGTAAGATTCGCCTCAAGATCGCTAGCTCCCAACGAAGAGAAGTTCAGCGTTATCGAGAAGGAGATGCTGGCAGTGGTCTGGGCGATGGAGAAATTTAGACAGTACTTGTGGGGAGCGAAATTCCTAGTGAGAACAGACCACAAACCCTTGGTCCGAGTACTGACATCCAGTGGCCATGATCACGCGACCCCAAGAATTGCCAAGATGACGCTCAGACTATTGGACTTTGTGTACGAAGTGGAACACATTCCGGGACCGCAAAACAAAGTAGCAGACTTCTTGAGCAGAGCAGCGGCCATGGATGAAGCACAAAGCGGGGAGAAACAGGAATGGGAAGGATATGTGGTAGCCACCATTCAAGACACGGAGGAAGTGATAAGTGCCCAAGAATGGGAAGAAGCATACAGGGAAGACATTGACTTGGAAGCAGTCAAAGGGTACGTGGTCCATGGGTGGCCGGAAAAGAGACACCTCAAGGAAGAACTGAGGAGGTACTGGGAAGTACGGGATGAGCTATCGTTAGCGGAGAACCCTATATTCCTTCTCAGAGGTGATAAAGTGGTTCCACCACAAGGCATACTGGATCACCTAATGACTTTACTACATGAAGGCACCAGGGCATCACAAAAACTAAAGCCCTGGCCAGACAAGCGTACTGGTGGCCTGCCATCGATATACAGATCGAACGTCATGTGCGACAATGTGAGTCATGTGCCAAAGCAGACAAATCACAGAGCATGTTAAGACCACCCCTGGGGAAATTCCCTGTACCGGATGGGCCATGGGAGATGATATCAGTGGACATCATGGGTCCCATCCTTAACAAAGAAGGAACTCAGAAGTATGCGGTAGTTCTCATCGACAAGTACTCCAAGTGGCCAGAGGTACAGATAATGGAGCATGTGGACACGGAGGCAGTGGTACGCTTCTTACGCACCACGTTCGTCAGGGAGGGCATCCCAAAAATAATCACGTGCGACAATGGACCCCAATTCACTTCAGCAAAGTGGATTGCTTTCGCAGACAGGAATGGCATAGAAGTGAAGCATACGCCCATCTATCATCCCGCGGGTAACGGTCAAGTGGAGCGTTTCAATCGAGTGATCATGGGCACAATTCAAGCAGCCATTAATGATGGTCTGGATTGGGAAAAAGAATTGGAGAAGATGATCTGGGCTTATCGGATCACCCCGGGAAGCACGGGATACAGCCCATTTAAAGTTTTGAGAGGAAGGGAGGCCTTCACAAAGGACAACATGGCGTGGAGGAAATTGGTGGTGCAGAGTAAGTGGTCACCGGCGGTGGTCAGAAGGAATCTGGAGAAGGCACAAGAAGTATATACGGCTCACTACAACAAAAGACGGAACACTCAGGAAGTAGGATTGGAGAAGGGCGACTGGGTTCGAGTGAAACTGGCCATCATGAAGAGAAAGGGAGAAAGCAAGTTTTCCCCACCTTTGAAAGTAGTGGAACCCTACGCCTGATTGGCCCTGCTAAGTGACGGTAAAGTGTGGTCACTGGACAGAATGGCTAAGTGCAGCAAAATCTTGAAATGGGAAGAAGAGACTATGGAAGGAGCAGAGTATGTGAGCGATGAAGGCGAAAGCGAACGTAGTGGAAGATGCAAAGAGAATGTAGAAGAAGGAGTGCAGCAAGTGTTAGACAGAGAAGGAGAAGAAGGTGCAAGAGGAAGAAAGAGGAGCGGGTGCAAGGAAGGAAGCAATGAATAAGTGATGGACAGAGATAGAGACAGCTCAGGAAGAAGGTCAGAGGGTAAGGAACTGGAAGAAGAAGGAAGCAGTGAGGTGGTGAGAACCAGAGTGGGAAGAAGTGTAAAGGTAGCAGAGAAGTTCAAGGACTATGACATGAACTGGAAGTAAGGACTTGTATATATATATGTTTGGTTACTGCATAAAGGGGGGAAATATGTGGTGGCGGTCTAGTGTTCCGTCCCCGGAACAGGAAGTGCGGGGACGGAAAGCGGAAGGCGGCCATCTTGTTTGTTGGCGCCGACCGCTGTATCAGAAGGCAGCTCCCGGCGCTCCGGTAATAAAGGTTAAACTAATAACCTAGTGTCAGCGTGGTGCATTCATTAACTTTATACTGGCCACCATTAGAGTCATGGCCTCATTCAAGTCATGGCCTCCAGCAGGGTGGTAATGGTTTTGATTTTTTTTCCAGGAACAATTTCGCTTTCAAATCTGCCCTGCTTTGAAGCAACTCCTACCTGATATTACTGAGGGTAGTCCTCATTCGTCCAAGTTGAGTAGAAAACTATCTTGAAGCCTTCTCGTAGTCCATTATCTTTGAGCAGTAGAGAGATGATGACTAACTTGATTCTCCATGGCCACAGCCTCGAAAAGTAAGCCCAAGGCGAGCAGGGCCGGACTGGGGAACCAAAAGCATTGCTGACAAAAATGCTCTGACCAGCATCACTATTCTTGATCTCCTCGCAAAATCTTTCTTTTTTCAGCCACCTGTTCTCTCTCTTCTCTCGCTCTGATCGCTTTCTCTCCACCGCCCCCTCCTATCTCGCTTTCTCTCTCTCTTGAAGCCTGCCTGGGCCTGCTGGAATTAACCTCAAGGAGTTGGAGAAAGTGACAGAGGCACCAGGCGCGCTCGCTGCCCCCAAAAACCAGCCCCCAGGCGCTCCAGCCTTCCAGCAAAATTCTCGGTGGAGTAAAAGGCGTGTCTGGGCATGGAGGCGAGGCAATAGTTTGCAAGGCAAAGAAAAGGAGACACAAAGAGAGGGAGAGCAGCACAAGAAGCTGATGACAAGCAATTTTTTATTTTATTTTGCAAAACAATCACTATACAGCAACAGATACAATTGGCAAATTCGATTGTAAAACATGAACTAACTATCACCCGCCATTCCAGAACTGCCTTTCAATGTACTAGGCTCTAGCATTATCAGATAGCACACAGGTTCCTAACTGCACACTGTACTTCTTTTCAGTAGCTCAGCACGGATAATTCTTATGGGTTTTCTCTTTGCTAAAGTTGAATTGTCTTTGTTTTATTTTGTTCGTTTGTTTTACTGTTTCACGTGAGTAAGTTACTTGTTACATGACCAGGCTCCCCTAAAAAATAGGCCCAAGCAGTGAGAATAACGTTCTTGCCTGATAACCAAAAAACAAAACGTGTATCAAAACGGCTCTAACTATCTACTGTTTCTTTGAAGAAACATCCAAGAACCCGGCCTGAGAAATTTGATATCACCCAGCAACGCACAGTGGAATAAATTAGCCCGACTCTCTCTCTCTCTTCCCTTCGGGTAGCATTCGAGTAGTTCTGATAAGGATGTTTGTCTTTACATTGCTTAATCTGGTAGAGAAAATCATGACACAAAGGTGACGGAAAATGAATGAAAATCTACCATTCATGTCTGATCCACATTTACCACACCAATGCTATCCTTATTTAGAACACTGGAACATTGAGTGCTCCATTGAAGACAATGGAGTGCCCCGGGCTTCTAATGGAGCATCAACATTTCAACTTTTTTCCTTTTACAGTTGTTGCTACAAACAAAACCCTAATGGATCCCAAAGGGATTTATACCCCCTCGGGCTCCGTGAGGCCTTTGATTTACTAATTAAAACATCTTGCCCTCTAGGGGCAGAATGTTCTAATAGCCTCATAACCCTCCATAGTGGGCTATACCAGTCATTAAATGCCCACTCCCTTTTTTACAGGCCCGAGCCAAAGCTGGCTATAGCAGTCATTAAAGGCTCCCTCCCTTTTTACAGGCCTGAGCCGAAGCTGGCCTTTAATAGCTGGGGTGCAATAAGGCGGTATTCAATGCCTATATTTGTTCCATTCCATCTGTCAGTTACAAAATATTATTTTAAAATTAATGAGCTATGATGAGGTTTGTTTATGCAGCACAAGTTAACGCTTCTGGGTGTCCTGTCAAAGTTAATTAGAGGTGGGCGTTACTCTCGTAATTCCGCGTAGCATTATTACCACACGGAAGTTGCCTAAAAATACTGCGAGATTATGTGAGCAGAGAAATTTTGCATTTAGCAATATTTTCTTACTGCAAAAATGTCCCCTTGCATCTAAAATGGATGCGAGGATGAATTTTGTACACAGAAATAGTGCTAAATACTACAGAACATAAACATCAGTGCATGCAGCCACTCCCGCTTGTTAAATACGGTCTTGTGGTAGGAATTTTCCCCCAAATTTACTCTTGATAACGTGAGCGGGCGAAATTACGTTCCTATCGGTAATTCCTCATCAAAGAGTAAAATGGAATTATCAAAATTACTCCGGAGTAAAATCACTCTCAGACATAATTACAGTACCTAAATAGGTCTTAATTTCAAGGAACAGTAAATAGTCAAAGTGCATGTTTTGCACACCACTATCACATTTCAGTTGTATAGAGCGAAACTATTTATTGAACCACTACATTTGTCATATGATCTAAAAGTACATTTAGCTGGATTTTGGTCATAAAATTATAGTTTAACAGTGTAAATTAACACTAACCTAAACGTTTTTCCAAAATTTGTGGTTAAATTTAAACTATACTGCAGTTGCGTGAGTCAGGTAAAGAAAGACTCTACTCACCTCATAAAAAAGAGCAGTTTACTATTATACGTACAATAATCAAAGATTCTTAGTCTTGAGTTCAGATTTTTTTAGAGCAAAATAAAGTTTTAGCCACAAGCAAAACCCCATACAAAAAACGATGGGTGGTAGGGAATGAAGATGGGAGAAGTGTAGAGAACAGTAGACATGGTCTGTTCAGTCACACTAATAATGGAATCAGAAACAGCCCCTCATTGTCTCAATTCAAAAGCTTCCAAGGCCAAGAACTTGCTCAAAAAGAATGCTGAGAAATTTAGCAGATGCTTCTCTGCCGGAAAATTAATTCATGCTGGTGCTCGCCCTGATTATGACAGTCTGCCTTAGTTAATTCTAAATCAATAACTGACATTCATTTTAGATGGTACGTTAATTTCTTCTTTCACGTGTGCACAGCCCAACAGTCGAGTAGGCGCAGACTTCCATGTTTTCACTGGTGTATTTTTATAAAAATTCTTTGTGGCTTACTTTGATGCAAAAGGCTCTGCGATTAAAGCATTTGGGGCAAAAGGCCAACCAGGCCTTCTTCAACCGCTCTTGCTCAGTCTAGCAAAGATATGTGTTCATAGCAGATTCGTCGTCCTACAACTTGTGGAATTATGGGTTTGCCCCGTGTTCTGCATTGATTTGTTCCAGGTTAACTACAATGATTGCTAAGAAAGTAGAATAAAAACATTTTTCATGGTAACATGGTCGGATTGCCAAATGAAATACATTTTTGGCAGGGGACAATATAGACTGCCAGCTTGATAATCATTACTGTACAATGAAAAAACACTTTGAGGCTGGACATTATGCTTGGCTTCACAAAGAAGAAGGTCTTCCAGCACCAATCGATAAAATGGTGACTTGTTGCAGCAGTGCAAAGGCGGAGAGGCGACAAAAGTAGAAACACTTAAATTGCACATGGAGGGGTGAAGCAGAGGAGATGTCAAGTGACCACCGCTAGTTCAGAGTCTGGTATGAGGCAGTGGTTCTTGAAAGCTTTTTGCTAATAGGTATGTCCATAAGCGGTTACACTACCTGCCCAGTAGTGAGAGCACTGTTCCCAAATGCACTCTCAAGAGTAAAAAAACAGGACTTTCTGTTAGTACATTTAGTTCACAGCAAACTTGGCAGTCCTTTCTTCCTGTCTTCCATCTCTTTGTACCGGTGTTTTGAATTAGGCACTCAGCATTCTGGTGAGATATTCTAGGCTATATGCAACATTAATAGAACAATATCATGGACTCCGTTCCCTAAGGATGCGCCTTCAGTTCACTACTTAAGAAACTTTCTGGTTGAAATAAAAATTAGTCAGGCCCTAAACTCAGGCAAACAAAGGGTGTTTGAAAGTAAAACTTGAATCCGAAGGGTGTGGGTGTATTTTAGGTCTTTCTCGGGTTTTCCAAAATTGGAGAAACCTCTCAGAAACGTCGTTATGTAAAATATATCCTGAGCAGTATGAGTCACAGGGCGTGGCAGCGTGCCACTGAATGTTATAAAATATAGATTTTTTTTAATGTTTTTTTTCTGAGGCACAGTTATCCTTTCATCTGCCACAGTTTAGATGTTCCAAACTTTGGAGAGCGAGATTTATGAGATTCGCAGGTTCCTAAATCTAAAATGTAGCTTTTCTCTTTAAGAGTTTTGACCTAGCGCTTAATTATGTCCTTATTTTAGTCCTGTTTGTATTCTTTTTTGCTATACATTTGAAGCCGGCTCCTGCATAAGTTAGCAACAAAATTAAATTATAGTGCAAAAATTGTGACATAACAGTGATTTATATAAAGTGGAATAGTCTGTCAAAAATTGTCCAGACCCTCATTTAAATTAATGCTTTTAAGTTAATCAATTGGTTTCTCATAAAAAGGACAAAACCAGCTAAGCTAATTACAATTTCTTTAATGTCCTATAAAAAGCAAATTGACAATGCCTTATTTAAGGGGCTTCGACCCGCCTGGCCCATGTCACCATAGTGAAGGTTGTTACTCCTTCCCAACACAATTATTTTTATTTCCATCCACTATATTAGAGAGCTGCTATCTACCAACTGCAACAGAGGAAATATTTTGAAGCACAAGTCGGGGCAGCTGTTGAATGCTGTAAGGGCCAGAAATCAGTTAATCACATGAAGTGCCTTCCTCCACCCAGTATGACTTTCTATGTACAATCTTTAGGTTGTAAACATTACAACACAAAAGCTTGTGAAACTCCATGAAAATGTACTGCTTGCTGTTTTTACTGCATTACCCTATCACTAAGTTTGGAGGGATAGCTCCGCTAGAGAGACCCACAATTCTAACGAGGGTCATTAACAACAATTTCAACTTTAGCAAATAAAAAATAAAAAAAAAAGGTAGTGCTCAAATAATCATTAAAGACATATATTATCATGTTTCTCAAACAAATTTCCAAGATCATCTTTCTCACCACCACAGAAAAACTAAAATGAAAGATTGTCTTCTAGACCCTTGCATGTCAAAGGGACTGCTATGTGACATTAATACGAACTAGCAGTTTGAAGTTGTTACAGAAAGCAAGGATATGCTAAACATCTTGTACCTTTTTCCTTTTGCCTCATTTGTGTTTTTAATTGACTCGGATGCGAGAACACCCTGCTAACACCTACTTTTACGTGCCTAAAATTCCTATACCACAGAGTGGCAAGAGACTCGAATACTGTGAGTAAAGAGAAATATTCAAATCTATGAAGGAGATATCACAAATGACCACAGAGAAATATATACATACATATCTATAACACTGTATCAAATAGGGGAAAGAGTGGCATGGAGAGTGGTAACATAACCAGAAAATGAGCTGCCTTACCAACATGCCCATCATTCGCAGTGCTTTAAAGAAACGGGTACCACCAAGCTCTGCGTTCCGGCTGGCACACCGTCTCTTTTTCAAGTGAGACTACTGATACTTTTCAGCAGGTCAATACTCGCCAGAAGAAATCAGATACTGTGACAAAGAAAGTACCAGCACTTTCTTTATGTTTTTACCACCCACCCCATACTCATTGCAAGCATGGATCCAGCCACCCACCCAGTGCAGTAGGAACGTTCACTTACAAAAGTTGCTCTTTTGTACCACGTCATAAACACTGTTAAAAAAGCCTCTTTGCCAATTTCTTCCTCCCAAACATTACAGTACAAATACTTTATTTGAACCCATGAATGCTGAAGCAAATGTGCCCTTACAGTCCCTCTGCATTTTCAAATAACTTAAGGGAATATTTTTAAAAAATCCTCTCCTTTTGTGTTTTTTTAACGAGAACACTAGAGTTACTTGCATGCCCTTTTTGTCTTGTGATCCGCATTCGTTTAACTTCGGTCTGACTCAAACATCAGTAATAAGGGTTACAGCGCTTCACCTGTAAGCTGGAAACTGTGCACGGGACAGCAGTTTTGGGGGGAACAAGAAAAGTCTCTTTGCTACATGGTGGTAAAGCACTCCCCAAGGGCATGTCAGGTAAAAATGCATTATTATCATAGTACTGCATGCAAGACAGGTCAGAGCAGCAGTGACTGGCAGATATGATACAAGTGTGCCCATGTATAAAGCCAGCACCTTCCTGTGGGGGATGAAAAATTGGTGCCGAGTTAGGATTCTTTTTTTTTTCGAGCGTGGATTTTCTTTTATTAATAATATTCTTATGGTACCGTTACTACAGTCTCTCAGGGGATAGTGTGAGTTCTCTCGGATTTTGATAGGAATGAATGTAATAGTTTGCTCTGAGCCCAACACCTGCCTAGAGCTCATGCGTTATAAATGATCATAGGGCCTTAGGTGACTGATGGACTACATTCATAAGCCCTGCTTGGCCAGGGCGGCCGTGACGTCTTCAGCAAGGGTGGCCAACTGGGGTGATTCCAGCAGATTGATGCTACCAGTGGAGGAGCCATTGCTGATTCGGCGCGGGGTGGCAGCAGCGCTGGACTGGCCTGGGGACTCACTGATGATCTCTGCACCATGGTCAACTCGAGCTTTTGCCGACTCTCGGAAATGCAGCTTCTGGCTGTCGATCTGTACGAGAAAAGAAACATTAGAAGAAAAAAATAGTAACTTTGTTTTATACAACGCTCAGGGCCTGGTATCTATCATTGGCAAGGATAGTCGCATAAGAGAAACACAACTGCATTTTCCTTTTTTTGCGTTTTATTAGATTATTAAACACAAACATTGAGTATATCTCCATATCATGAGCACAAAATTTATTGAAATACTGGATTTCTTTAATTTCCTTGTTTTAGGTCGAGCATCAGCGCGCATGCGCTATCTGCAAGACCTGCTGTTTTCACTATAAGGATGTAAATTGATTGATTGATTGATTGTGGGTTTCTAAAGCGCTAGAATCGACTCCCAAAGGAGTATCTCTGCGCTGTAGACCGCTGGGGAACCCGTCCTGGCTTTCCCTGTGAGATGGTCCCTACGGGGTATCTCCAAGGTGAAACCAGGCATCCCCAGCGTATGTTGGGGGCCATTGTGGAGATGCCCAGAGTTGCCGAGTGTGATCCCTAGTTAGAGTAGGCACCGAGGAGAGAATTATCGAGTCCGTTGACCCTGGTCCAAAACCCTGCTGCGTCGGGAATTGAACCCTGGTCCCGGGCCGTCCTCTGCTCCCAGGTCTGCCGCCTCTAACCAGTGAGCCACACCACTCCTCCTGCTGCTTACCATAGATTCACTCGTGTGTCAGTGTTCTTTACTGACTGCTCATTGGTTGGTGCTCCCGATACATCCCTCCCGTTCAGGGGCGTAACACAGGCCCCCGAAGCCCATGCGGTGCGGGAGGGCCCTAGCTCCAAGGGGCCCCCTCGGCACTGCACTCTGGCTGGAGAGTTCCTGTTTTGGCCCGGAATGGGGCCCCCCTAAGAACCGTGCAGGGAGGCCCCCTCACTTTTCGTTACGCTAGTGCTCCCGTTTATTGTTCGGGCGCACCGGACAACCACTATAGGTGCTTTTAGGCTCGTACGGGGACTAGTTCTTTGAATTCATGCTCAGCGAGGGAGTAGGATAGATGGACAGTTTCCTTACACTGTAGGGGATTACTTGTTTAAATTACTAATATACCCTGATATTTTCAGGCTTGCACCACACTTCATGTTTAATGCGGGCACAGTTGTGGTGATGAACAGGAAACTCCTAGCAGCCCTCCTATCATGCCCCTCCATTTCCAGTGCTGCCTTTACAGAGTGCTTCCATCTGGGCTCCGTGTACCAGTGCCCGGCGTGCTTTAGAGCTTTTCAAAGCTCCATGCTGCGCGCCTAAATCAACTTTTTCAAAAACCTTTTTTTTCCAACATAAGCAAAATGCTGTGCTTTCACTTTAATAAGGGCGCCTCTGCACATGTCAGCAGTTCGGCAGCTTCTAACTTTTTCTCCGCTTTCCCATGTGACCGAGTTGTCGCTATTGTGTTGCCTCGTCGTAGCTCCAAGACTCCTCCTTTCATCAGAATTCTGGTCAGTATGCAATTTCCTAATACCCTTATGGTCAAAGTGTGTGTGTGGTTAATTATTGATGTAATTAAAAAAAATAAAAGTACACTTTTTGAATTAAAACTGCTTTTTTAAGGTGAGGTACAACTACTTCCAACCTGTGAAGCATAGCGTTGCAGTGTGTTTGTACTTTGCGATTGCAGCATTTCTTTGAAAACAGGAACTGTCTGCCTGTGCCCACACAGAACCTGTGCTGCTGTCTATGGAAGAGTCAGGTGTACACGGTACACGTAAATCAAATATGCAGTAATGCAAACATTACACACCGCAACAGGTATCCTGTTGTGGGTGTGTTTAAGTAGTACCCATTATCATAAAATACATTCCTGATGCCAGGGACACGTAAAGCTCATTAGGAACTATCTTTGGCTGCTATGAGTTCGCCCCATGCTTTTATTTGAACCCCTCCCTTCCAGAGTTAAGCAAGTAAGCCCCATTTTACGTCACTCGTCTGGCGCCGCTGTAAGAGGTGTGTGACTTACAAAGCATCAACTTTTTTACAACATTTGTTTCTAGTGGACAACGATGGGGCTGTTGGGTAAGCTTTACAATACTTTGGGACTTGTTTCCACCAAAATGTGAGATGGAACTAGAACACAAACCCAACATGTTTTAGTTCGTACAGACCTAAAATTGCAGAGCAGCCAGCAAGACCTGTATGTGAAAGCAAGTTTATGAAGTTTTACTGATGGAAATCAACAGTAGTTTAAGAATAGCGGCTCATTTATATGTTTCTGCAAATGATGTCCCTTTTTCATATTCATATTGAATATAAAGAACAGCCAACACGTGTTTCGTCTGTACCCAGTAAGTACAATGACTTTCTCAAGGCTAATGGTAGATTATTAATACCGTCAAAGATCCTATGGATACAACCAACGAACTGTAAAATCAATGACTGGCTGTTCTTTATATTCAATATGTTTTGAAGGAACAATAAAAACAACATCATATATTGAAGCTTTGTGAACTGTTTATCTCATCCATTGGAACCCCTGGATTTCCTGCGTTATATAAGGACTCTTGGAAAAAAAATTTACTCAGTCATCAGAAATATTGGCCCTTGATATTTGGGTTGCGTTTAGGACCTACTACATTGCCTATGGGTGTGCTTCAGTTGCTGATTTTCTTGTGAATTTTCCAGCAGATTGTTTTCGCAATCTGCTCACTGCACTTTTGGGTAGTAAGTGCTCACAGCCCGCTTAGCACCCCGCTGTACTTACATCTACTGTTTATTTATCACGCATTTACTGGGTTTGAAGATATTTGTTCTCTTTTGATGTGCGGTCCTTTCCCAAGTTGGGAACACTACTACCTTCTTGTAAAATTGTCCTTTCATATGTCCGCCTGCTATACATGGGTCTTTCAGCCTCAGTGCAGGTATCGGAGCCACACTCAGAACAATTCCCCATCCACCAGGGCACGATACAGGGGTGTCCACCCTTACTCTTTGCTTTAGCGATCAAACCCCCTGGCCACATGGGTAAGGAGAGATACCCTGGTGCCGGGATACGACTGGTCTTTAGAATCGCATTATGAAATAAAGCTAAATAAACAACAATGGTGTATTTTTAAAACTCAAGCTAACCAAAATCTCACTTCCAATAAAATCAAATGGAAACGTATGCTCAGCTGCAATTTTTATCTTTATAATTGCATTAAGGATGCAATACCTTATGTGGCTAATAGAGGTCCCTTTACAACTCCACAGGGACACCTAGTAACAGCCTGTGGTACTGCATTTTTTCCTTGCTTTGTGAATTTTCTTTTATTACTATGCTACTGCAGGGATATTTTTCGACAAAAAATACATCTACCAAACATTATCATTTGCAAAGCCAATAGCTAAGACTTTCAATAATGCGAGACCTATTACATTGCAAATACTTGTTATTTATTGGATTTAAACCAGATAATTACATTTTTACGGGAGCATTGCCTCTAAAAGACAAATAAAGGAAGTTCCCTAAAGTTACTATAAAAAGTAGGGTTAGTTAAAAGCCCATGGGAAAAATAAGTTGTAGAATACTCAAAAATACAATAGACTTGAGGAATAACTGATATCAGGAGGAATAAAACTGCCTATCCTTACAGGCCACACTAGAAAAGACCCAGCAATCTAGAAATATTGTACTGGTAGTTGTCTCCATCATTTGTTCTTCACTGACTCATAAATACCAAGGCCCATATTTACAAAGGGTTTGTGTTGCCCTTGCAAGGTGACGCAAGTCAATGCAAGCCCTTTAGAGAGATTCACTGAGCCATGCAAAGGCATCATCCTTGGTTCTGAATAACTTAGTAAAATCAGAGTAACACAAGGTAGCGCTAATTGCTGCCTAATGGTATTCTGCGTTGGGAAGGTGTTCCATGGATGGAATGCAGGCGTTCCTATGCATCCACCCATGGATTTTGATGCAATCCTAAATATACTAAGGTTTTGTAAACCGGGGATTGTGTAAACTGGTACACCCCTCTCCCCCCAAACAGATGCATAACAAGGAGAAATGTCCAGATTTCTCCTCGTTATTTCCTCTTTCTGTGTTTGCTGCCCACATA
Source organism: Lissotriton helveticus (assembly GCF_964261635.1). Taxonomy (NCBI): domain Eukaryota; kingdom Metazoa; phylum Chordata; class Amphibia; order Caudata; family Salamandridae; genus Lissotriton; species Lissotriton helveticus. The sequence goes on along the minus strand of NC_136061.1, from coordinate 586,698,863 downwards.
GAAAGAGGAAAATGCCTCAGAGAATTTTTTTGTGCAGGAAAGTGTCAGTTCCTGCACAAAAAAACCAAGCCTGCCTGAAACGCAGACACCCTTGCACCAAGGCGCAAGGGTGCCTGCGTTGGCACTAGGCAGAATTCCATGCTCCAGCGCAGGCAGAAAGCAGGAATGTGTCATATCTTAGTAGACATGGTGCATTTCTGCCCTCTCTCTGTCACGCAAAGCAGCGCAGCAGGTTGTCTTGCTGCATTGCACGACTTTTTGATAAATCTGTGTCTGAGAATTCTGCCCCTACATGATCTCACCCATCTGCGGGCTACTGGAGTACTTTAATAAGAAAGTTAATAACCATATTTGAATGTATTTGAACTTTTGAAAATTATGTATGGCTTCGTTAAACAGTTGAATTATATGTCTGACAGTCTCTGATTGTTCTATTCCAAAATTTGTGGATATTAGTTGGGGGCATTGGCTGGGGGATAAAACAGTCCCAAAAGTTGCATTTCACCAATATGTCTTTTTTGCTCAAGAATATGAGAACTGCTAGACAGAATTACACAAATGCACAACCACAAGGAATTTGAGATAAATAATTTCTGTGCCATTAGGTTTGAGAACAAGTTTAAAAATCATAATTCACATGCTTTTAAAACTGATTGGCTAAGAGGTTTGGGTGAATCGGAAAGCACCTGAAGCTGAATAAGATGTTCGGCTGCAATTATGTGACTGTTGAATCTCTAGTAAGATATGATAATCTTTTTCACAAAAAAACAGAGGGGCCCCTTGGGGATAAGGTGACCACAGTCCGACCCATGAGAGAAGACAATTATCATTTCGGGAGAAAGATAGAGAAACAGCAGTGGGTTTGAGAAGCTGTCCATCCTATTCAAGAAAGAATGCATGTGATATTTATAGAGTCAAACATTAGTTAATTAAAATACTCACTTTGAAATTCTAAAATAATAAAATAACATTGTAAAAAATAAGCCAAAGGGTAAAATTAAACCGATTTCAAAATCTATATTAAAACAAAAAGCCCTTACATTGACTAAAAACATACATTGAAAATAAATTATGGTTAAGTTATATTATGAATGATAACAATTATTAACACTGACTTTAGGTGAATTTGGTCATCACCACCACTGGAACCTTAATGCACCCACATACAAACTAAAACACAAAGATACAGATTTGGGGGCTTATTTACAAGGCCCTCGCGCTGCAGGTATGTCATTTTTTCCCATATTAAAAGTGACGCACCAGCGGCGCAAGGGGCTTTTAAAGGGAGAAGGTAGTGACCAGAAGAATCATAACTGGCCAATTTAAGAGTTCATGACTTAATAAGCCCCAAGGCTGAATGCTAAGTGGTTTGTTGTCATTTCTGACCGTCGTACGTTACCCATTATATAGTTTCTATACAGAATGTTTATGTTAATGCAATTTTCTTGAAAAGCTATTTGTTTCGAATAGGGAAATACTTATTCAAAGGACAGGAAAGGAAATACTGGACAATGTGGTTGTGTTGTCTACAAAAAGAAAGGAAAACTAGAAAATAAGTGGTTCATATGGTAGGATTGTTGTAAAATAATATTTTCTGCCTGTATAAGTGAGGCAAGTGTGAAGCTGCTGTGTGCATTTCACCGTTAACAAGGGGCCCCCGATTGAATATAATGCTATGGTTTTGTTCACATTTCATGAAATGGATGTAAATTAAATAAAGGAGAAGCTTAGCAGAGTGGTGTAGGGCTGCCAATAACTTAATGCACTGTCATGCTTGTAGACTAGTTAAGTGTTGGAAGGAAATCAGACTGACTGGTCTCATGCAGGATACAACCCATTTTTTTTTACAAGAATGATGTCTTTTCTGCAAAATAACCTCATATCCCTTTAAAATACCGATTTTGTGCAATACAGCAAAAACATGTGTGTGCATTATATCTATTATAATAACTAGTGGCTATTATGGTTACATCAACTTTCCATGTTATGGCCGTTTTTGCATAGCTTATAACTTTTGTATCTTATGACGAATCTTCAAAAAACTTGAAACTAACCAGTGCTGATGACTAGGTTTTGGCACGTAAATTTTCATGTAGATCCATCCAGCGAGAAAAGAATAAAGTTGGGGACAAATGAACGTTTTCAGTGCTAACTCCCACAGGAAACCTTGCTCACTGCTACCACGAAAATTGAAAAGAATTACTCCAAACTTGGCACAAACGTAGAACTTTACTAAGATGTATGCCTTTGTTTGGTTTGTTGTTAATCCATTAAGTAGTTCTTTCGACATTTGCATTACAAAATAGTGTCAGTGGTCATTGAGGTGTTAATTCATGGTGGACATCCCCAGAGTGCACTGCAGATGGCCTTGCACTGTGGGTCTGGGCACATGTGGGTGTTGGAAATGACCATCTTCTGTGTGGTCTTCCCCCAGAGTTTTGCCTTCACTACTCTACTTTTGCTGAACCAGATTTCATTGGCTTTCGAGCTCAGCACACTATACTTCTGCTATTCAGTGCTAAAGTACTTGTGCTATCCCTTCCAAACATGGTGAAATTGGAATACTCCCAATTGTTATATATAATTTACATATACATCCCCAGTATGTTATACTATATGCACACATGGCCTTTAAATGCTACTAGTGGGCTGCAGTACTGATTGCACACCCACTAAAGTAGCACTGTAAAACATGTCTCAGGCTTGCCATTGCAGCCTATGTGCGGAGATTTAAAACTGCCATTTAAACCTGCAAAAGAAACTTTTTGCCAGGCCTAAACCTTCCTTTTTAATAATTATAGGTCATTCCTAAGGTAGGCTTCAAATGTTGATAGAGCAGAGTGCATGGTATTTAAAAAAGTAGGACATGTATATTTGAAGTTTTTCCTGTCAGTAAATGTGTTATTTTCACTGAGGCAAGGCTGGCCTCCCATAGACAAACACTGGATTACCTCATTTCATTTAGTAAGTGCTAAATTCAGTTTGGGAATAGCTAGAGACATACTTCTTCCAATCATTGTAACTGTAATACTTTTTAATGGTGAAGTCGGATTTTAAATTACTATTTTGAAAATGTCACTTTTAGAAATTTGTATCTAAGAGACAGCGGTTAATGTGGAGAATGTACAGGATACTTAAAATTATCGGTGCACACTGGCAGTTACCATTGGTATAGGCATGCTGAAAAAGAAGACCAATCACACAGAATGAAACACAGGCCAATAATGTTTGTGCATATATTATATTTGTATTGGTGTACCATAGAAAAAAAGGTACTCGGTGTCCGGAGTGAACTTAGAACCTATATCACCAGAGTGGCAATTTATAAGATTTATTGAGGTTTCCAAATCAACTGAAACGATCATTATTCAATATATAATTATTATTCCTAGCCTTGTACCACATTTGTGAAGGCTATAAAATGGGTTGTTTAAATATGTGTTCATGGTGTTTTGACCCCGCATCCGGTAAGGGGTCTCATCAGGACCTAACAATGAGGGACACCTGAAAATAGATGTGAAATGGATTGTCAGAAAGTTGTGCACACCAGTCTTGTGAGTGAAAAAAGAGAAGGTGATTACTCACATGGGGCACAGCCGGGCACCCAGTGAGGGGAAGGTAGACAATTTCTTTGGCGTGTTTCACAATTGTGCACTGCCAACATTTTGAACAATACAGGAGTACTGATAAAAGCTCCTCTTCATGTCACAACAGACAGGAACGACAACGAGTCATTCTCTTGAAATTGAGGAAAAAGATCTGCAATTAGTCACCTGCTTGCTTTGGTAGTATGAGTTATCTACTATCCATGTCGAAGAAAGGGCCACTGAGGTCAGCCTCTATCATTCAGCTGTCGGACAGCCACATGTAAGTAATCACCTCCTCTGTTTTCACTCACAATATAGGTGTGCATTTGCATTCAAAGAGGTGGTTGGGGCAGACCTGAAGGGGCTAAAATGTTAGTGGTATCCTTGGTCCTGCACATGGCGCATAATACTGTGAATTTAAAAAATAAGGGTCTCTGATTGGCCGAGAAAATGTTTTCTCCTATCAACCTTTTCAGTCTCGTGTGATCGAATAATCTGATTAGCTGGTTGCAACTTGAAGCAAAATGTTGCTGTGGCATTATAGGATAAGAGGACTCACTCTCCATGTCGTGAACCTGTATAACAAACATATAAGGGGGCAGTGTAAGGACAGCCGAGCATCGAGCATTCAGAAGGGGACCAACCGCACCCCCTGGGGGCTAGAAAATAAAAAACACATTTTTGTACCTCATGTGGGACCCATGCAGTGAATTAACACGTCATGAGTGATGTAACGTGAGGTCATAAGCAGCGCATGGCTGGGGCACAAGTTATAGTTAACTTAGTGAACTATATGTGGTAAATTTCAGTGTTTTTGAAAAAAAATGTTAGTTTTAGTTTTATTTAAACATCTAACTATAACGTCACTTTAACCTTTGTTTGTTTTAGCAAATGAATATATATATATATATATATTTGTGTTCGGGCTTGGATCACCCTGACTGGGCTGCCAAGTATAGCGGCTCACCACCGCTGACCGATGCACCCTGAACGTGAGGAGCGGCGGCGGTGTGATCGATGTGCTTTTGGACTTTTGTCTTGACCGTCGGCCCGACACTGTGGAATTTACTGACCGTGAGGAGCATAACGATCATGGTAATTAATGGAATTCAAAACTGGATGTGAGTCGCGCTAGACCGGAAGGATACATCCAGCTGCACGTGGATCGTCGGACCGGCGTACACCGTATTGGACCTCCGGTGAGTCCCCTGCGGCTTTCATTTTCAGAACTGTTTGCAATCCATTCAGAGTCAGTTCCGAGGGATTATTTTAATCAGAAAATAGTGTATAGGTGCTTAAGGAAACCCCTCCCCTTACATTTACAGCGTGTGCGTTGACTGTGCAAATATTTCCTCTATATCAGAACGACAAGAGGCAGCAGCGAACATCTTCATACAGACCACAGGACAAACAAGATAAAATGTTACTCCAACGAGTGGCGTCCTGAATCCCCAGAGCAATCTAAAGATTCTGTACCAGACTCTGGGAAAAAGTATGGAAAAGGAAATCCGGAAATGGTGGTAGGCCACCTCTTTGGAAAAATACTTAGAGGTGGGTTGCATCCCTAGAGGTTTGCGTATTTTCACCGTACCATCGTATGAAAATCCAGACCCTCTCATGTTAAAGGATTGACAAGAACATACAACGGAGTCTGAGATGGGTATGGTCAGAATCCTTATAAAATATGCCTGGAGTGATAGAACGAAACTACTCGAGGAAATAAAGAACTTAGACGACATGATTAAAAAAGAGAAAGATACTAAACAAAGTGAACAAGTATGATGAAGAGACTCAAAAACTATGAAAGTACAATACGCCGGAGAAAGCAAACAAAATTTCAACGGGATGAAGACGATTATAATTCAGGGAGAGTCCTGATGTTTGCCTGGAAATATGGCCAACCTAGAAAGAATCTGAACCAGTCTAAACCAGGAACAGCAATAAGGAGAGATACCTCTGAATCTGAAGTAGAGATATCAGAGGGGGAACAATCTACTGGTGCGGAAGATGAACTAAGAGGAGGAGAACTGACTTTTTTCCGGGAGTATCGTCTAATCAGGGAAAATCACCAGTGACTTACCCCCAGTACACATCCACCAGAACAAAAAAGAAACGCAAAACAAGACAGGTGCAAGGCCAGGAGGAGAGGTGCCCTCACCCAGAATCACAAGGAGCAGAGGGAGACGAGGCAAGTGGTGAAAACCCGTGCCATCATCAACTTGTCAGAGAAGGTCCTTAGTGAAGATAAAATCCAAGTATTAGAACTAGGACTTTCTTCTGCCCTACAGCAGAGTTCAATTATGTAGAAACACGAATAGATTTATTTAAATATATTCGGAAGCTCAAACAGGAAAAAATCCACCTGTTCCACCCCGTTGTTACACAAAGAGATACTCCAGGCGCATCTAGTCATGGCGACCCTATGGACACAGATATGGAAGCTTTGGCAGTCTTACAATCACTGGAGAACAGTTCGGAAGGAGACAATGAAATATACCCAGAAACAACAGGGATGTCACAATCAAGTGGAAGTAGTGGGCTGAAAAGGAAATCTAAGACAGTACTGTCCATTTGATGCTATTGATGTTTTTAATGATGCTATTTTAGTGGACTTGAAACATCTGGAGGTCAATAGAGGAATGGACACTCCCAACTATAACATTTCATGGCCACAGTGGAAAGTATTCCAATCCAAAAGAAGTGATGACTCCATAGTAATAAAGCCCTCCGATAAAGGAGGAACATTGTGCTATTTCCGAAAGATCGTTATCTCGAAAAAGCTATGAATCAATTAAAAGATGAAGCATGTTATCTGCCTGTGACGCGAGCAATCTAGGCACAATGTATATCTACATTTAATGATTTTCTAGCATCCTGGAGAAATGAAGGGATGTTAGACCTTGATAAATATAATTCTTTACTATGCGAGTATACGGTCCACCCGACCTTTTATCATCTTCCTAAAGTTCACAAAGATGATAAGAAGCCACCAGGAAGACCTATTGTAGCATCTATTAATGGAATCCCAACTTCTGGCCGCACTCGCTGGGCGGAGCCCCCTGTCCAGCGAGCTCGGTTAAGAGTCTTGGAGTTACCATCAGTAATGATCTGTCTATGAAACATCAAATCAAATCTGTGATGTCGGCTTGGTTTTTCCATCTGCGACGCATCAGGAAGATCAGCAGATTCCTTACCCATGACGCCCTGGTTCACATCGTTCTGGGCTTGGTAGTGTCCCGCATTGATTATGCGAATTCCCTTTACATCGGGATCCCCCTCTACCAGTCTCACCAACTCCAACTCGTCCAAAACCAGGCTGCCAGACTGATCTTCCGGCAGCCTAAGTCTTGCTCTGTGAAACCGCTTTTGAAAAGCCTACACTGGCTCCCAGTAGTTCAGCACAGTCTTTTCAAAGTTGGCTGCACCACGTACCTAGCCCTTACCAATCAGGGTCCCTCATTTATTGGTGCTCTGCTCCACCGATACACTCCCTCCCGAACACTTCGGTCGGATGGACTCAATCTTCTTTCCACCTGCACGTTCAAGCGTAAAAGTCTTGGAGGCCTAAGATTTGCCTCACAAGCTCCCTGCCTGTGGAACTCTCTTCCGCCCGACCTATGCCATATCACCACCTACCAGGCGTTTAGGAGAGCTCTGAAGACGTGGCTGTTTGCACAGGCATTTGATTACAATTTCCCTGCTCTGTTGTCAGTGTCAGTTAGTCTCAAAGCGCCAAGAAGCCGCAGGTGTACGTTCGCTGTACAAATGTCTTTTTCATTCATATTGACCATTTTTTAGCACCATGGGTTAGGAGCTTGAGTTCATACATTTAGGATACACCGGATTTCCTTAGATGGATAGATGGGATTGTATGGGAAGATGACAAGCTCCTTATTACTTTAGACATTACGGGTCTATATACCTGCATAAACCATCAGCAAGGTATAGCAGCAGTTAAATGGTTTCTAGATAAACGCCCTTTGAGATTTCAACAACATAACTTCATGTTATTAGAAATGGTGAAATTCTGTCTAGAAACTAACATTTTTATTTCCAACAATCAGCTGTACAAGCTACAACGTGGGACAGCGATGGGCACGTGCTTAGCCCCCACCTACGCGAATCTTTTTGTGGGCTGGTGGGAGAAGCATGTGACCTGGAGGGACACACCACGCCACTGGTTTGAAAGATTTGTATTATGGGCACGCTATATCGGTGACTTATTCATCGTACGGCATGCGAGCCGCACCTCCGCTGAGGAAAATGTGGATTTCCTAAATGAGAATGATTTCAACTTAAAATTCACTGGACATATCAGTGATAACAGTGTCTGTTACTTAGACCTTGATGTTTACACAATTGGTGATAAAATCATGACCCGCTTGTCTCGCAAACCCACGGCGGGCAATTCCGTTTTACATGCTCGTAGTTTTCATCCCAGAAGTATGACTAATAACATCCCCTATGGGGAACTTTTGCGGCTTAAACAGACTTGCACTTCTTCAGAGGAATACAATGCCACCAGGAATGACGCTTTGATGCGATTTGAGGCGAGAGGTTACTCACAACAGGTCCTATTATCGGCAGAAAAAAGAGCAAATACTCTGAATAGGTCTGAGATTTCAGTCCCAAAGTCCCGAAATAAAACCACACAGAATACTGTACAGCCCGCCAGAATGATTACTTGCTAAAGTTCCAAAACTCCGGAACTTATGCGTATTTTCAAGAAAACTGGCTTATCCTGAAATCTAAACAATTATTCCACAACAACCGCTCACTACACACAGACAATGTAAGTCTATGAATGACTTTCTGAGATCGAGCCATTACGTTGCATCAGCACGACGAAAGGAACCCATAACAGGAATTTTTCCATGTATGAAGTGCAAAGCGTGTAAATATAGCCAGAAAATTAACAACTACAGCATTGTACACAAAGACCAACAAAAAATGAGACAGATCAACACGTTAATTAATTGTAACCCTGAGTTCACGGTTTACGTTTTGGAATGCCCCTGCCCAAAAAGATATGTGGGTAGTACGATCCATCCAACTAAAAAGAGCATATGCGTGCAGTAAACAAAAAGGATCCTGTAGCGCGCCACTTTGAGAGCTTCCACAACAGTAACCGGGATCCCATTAAATTCTTCTGCATTGACCAGGACCCCAAACATGAGAGTGGAGGGGACAGAGTTGGAGTCTTACGCAGAATGGAATAAAGGTATATTATACAGCTAAATACCATGACACCTATAGGTCTTAATACAACGAAAGAACTCTGGTCACATTTAGAATTAATTTGAACACCTCACGCTGTAATTTTTCTCCTTCTTTATGAGATCCTAACAAATAATTATAAGTAACGTGATTAGGATAAGACTTTTGATATAAGAGGGCGTCTTCATAATTCTATATGCCTGTATGTGTTTCTATCATCTAAATAATGAGTAACAATGATAAGACCGTGGACACAGTATCTTAAAAGAGATTCCAAAACCTTTGTGAATATGACCTGTGATTGCACATTCAGGGCTCAATTGTGGTATCCAAATTGCATAAGTTTTTTACAAAAATTACGATCCAATAATACACATTGGCCGTATATTGTTTGCAAACATGGAGAATTGTCGATTTATATTGTATTAGTTCTGTACATGCATTTAACAAAGTATTGATGGTTTTGCACAAAAAAGAACATTCTAAGATGGCCGCTGCAAAAAGCAAACATTTGAAATGTAATTAGGCCATCTTCGCTGTTCATGAACTTTTTCAATTGCACTGAGCACTTTAAAAATGGTGTATTGTTTGCATGAAGCTGACACCGAGGAAGGCGGTAACACGGAAACGTGTCTGTTGGCAGGGGAGAGGGTTTCTGCACCTGAATAAATAATTCTTATGAAGAATTCCCGTGAGTGCCGTCTTTGTGTTCGGGCTTGGATCGCCCTGAAGGTGCTGGGAAAAAATTTGGGGGGGGTTCGTCAAGGGGGGGCCGAGAAAAAAGGGGGGTCCCAAAACGTGTTTTTAACATTGAGTTTTCCATAGGGCGGTTGGCCTCACTTTTAGCCCGAACGGCTGAATGGATTTGCACGAAACTTGGCAAAATTGTAGGGACTGGTAGCCCGATGTGCCTTTGCTAGGTCTCAATATATGTGCTCCAGTGGATTTTGAGAAATTAACGTTCAAAAAAAGATATATATCTGTAACAGCGGACCGGGCAGCGCTCCGGTTCGCGGACTTTACGCGTAACGGAACTTCGCGTAGCGAAGCTGATTGGCTCTCCGGCGTCTGTGAACATTCCAAACAGTCCGTAGCGGCCGCCATCTTGTCTCTCGGTAGGATCGAGAGACAAGAGGAGGCCAAAGCGAAGGGGCAAATGACCATAAGGGGGCATAGTAGATCCTCGCTGACCCCCTAGGTTTGATGTGGAGGTTTTAAAAGGGTCCCGCGGGGCAAAAAAAAAAAATAATAATAATAATCGAACGGCTGAATGGATTTGCACGAAACTTGGTAAAATATTAGGGACTGGTAGCCCGATGTGCCTTTGCTAGGTCTCAATATATGTGCTTCAGTGGATTTTGAGAAATTAACGTTCAAAAACAAGATATATATCTGTAACAGCGCTCCGCTTCGCGTAACGGAGGTTTGCGAAGCTGATTGGTTCTCCGGCGTCTGTAAACATTCCAAACAGTCCGTAGCGGCCGCCATCTTGTCTCTCGGTAGGATCGAGAGACAAGAGGAGGCCAAAGCGAAGGGGCAAATGACCATAAGGGGGCATAGTAGATCCTCCTTGACCTCTTAGGTTTGATGTGGAGGTTTTAAAAGGGCCCCGCGGGGAAAAAAAATAATAATAATAATAATCGAACGGCTGAATGGATTTGCACGAAACTTGGCAAAATTGTAGGGACTGGTAGCTCGATGTGCCTTTGCTAGGTCTCAATATATGTGCTTCAGTGGATTTTGAGAAATTAACGTTCAAAAACAAGATATATATCTGTAACAGCGCTCCGCTTCGCGGAGATAAAATTATATCTGTATTACCTAGCTGTTGCTAACACCAGTTAGCGACGGCTAGTAGGAGATAGCGACCATCTTGGGCCCCACTTTGCATGTGAGTGATATTTATCACTAATGACATGCAAAGTGGGCATGCCAAGATGTTAGCGACTGGAAACAGTCGCTAACATCGCTATCTCCTATTATCAACTTTTGGAAATATTCGAGATAAGCGCGAATATCTCCAAAAGCTAGCACCTGCCCTGAGCAGTTCTTAGCCATGTTATCCAATGGGAGGTGGATAACATGGCTAAGAGCATTAGCTCGGTAATGCATGAATATCGCTGAGTTTTCAGCGATATTAATGCATTGCGGTCGTTTATTATCGTATTTGCGATAAACCTTGATAATAGCAAGGTTTATCTGCGATAATTTCTGACGATGCTTAGCGGTAAAAAAATCGTTGCTAAGCATCGTTAGGGATAAATATCGCTTAACTTTGGTAATATGCCCCAACGTCTGTTAACGTTCGATTCGAAGGAAATCAGGAAGTGTTGAAAAACATTGTCTGCGCCATCTTGTCTTTTTTCAAATGCCACACTTTTGTCGTGCACGGCAGCCATTTTAGATGCCTTGACCAGACCCACTCTGTGCACGCTGTCGATCCTTAGCATGGCTCCCCACCCTCGCAAGCATCTCCCCCAGGCAGTGGTCACCCCCGCTCTCTGTCTTATGCATGGGTAATAAACCTCCCCCCATCTGCGCTGCTCTTCCCTGAGAATCACACCCTGTGCCCGCCCGACACCTCCCTTTCGCCCTATTCACTACCGCACCCTCTGACACTCCTTTTCCTCTGTGTCCGATTGTCCAGGCTGGTCCTAGGGTATCAGCTAGCCCTGCAGATGTAGTTTATGGCCCCAGCTGTAAAGAATCACCCCTCTTCAAAGGAGTTATAGTAGATCAAGGCCCACACTCGATGAGATCCGTCACAGCAGACGCGTTCCTATTATCTGAAAACCATCCTGTATTGTGATTGGGGAGGGGACCGAGCCTGAAGCGGAAGATTCCAGGGATGACTCTTTGTACATCAAAGTTTTTACAATTATGTGTCACATTAAAAATATATAGCACTCCGACAAAGTAGTAAGATTATAAAACTTTAATAACTTATAAATATATACAAGAAAACAAAAATAGTAATAACATATAAACATTTTTAGGGAAAAACAACGAAGTAGCGGTCGGCTGTGCGAATAGTCCCAACGCAGCACAACGTCCAGATTTCCGGAGTGGGGCGTCGCGGGGGTGGGTCATCAGTAGCAAACTGTTGTGCGAATAGTTCCAAGGCAGCAGAACGATGGCACCAAGGTGATGTCCAGTAAGTTGCCGCACTGGTTTTGGTATCCTACAATGCTGCTCCGAATAACGGCGTGGGGCGCCCCGGGGGAGGCGGCGTGAACGGGCCTCTCCAGGTGGAGTGTCATCTGTTGTAGTGGGGCGCCCCTTTACCGTTTCAGTTGCCATTCCGTCCGTTTTTGGTCCACTGTGTCAAAATCCGCCATTCAGCTGAGTTGCGCCCACTCTTGCGGTTCAGCGATAGGCGGCTGTCACAGGACTCTCAAAATGGCGGCAGGCTCTTTCCTTTTTGGGCCTGGTCCACTGAAATGGCCCTGGGACACCTTGGAAATCGGACGCTTGTCTGCTAGGTCTTGGACCCCATTCTCGAAAGCGTCCCCTCCGCCTTGAGGATTCATCAAAAGTTTTGGGGGCCCCCGACTCCTGCAGGCTTCTGGTGGGGAGCGGCTGCCATGATTGCTCGCGGAATGACCACGACGGAGCTACGAGATGGTGGTGCTCTCATGCTGACGCCAGCTTCAGTCTGAAACATCCAGAAACAAGGTGGGGCTTTCATCGTTTGGGAAAAAAAAAAAGTTTTCATCCAATGAAAAGTGTTGTTTTTAGGTCATATGATCAAGCCTTCCATCATTAGGAAACCAAAAGTAAAATGAACCAATGAAAAGTTTTATAAACAAGTCACATGACCTGTTATGCGGCATAGGGTATAAAATGCGGAGAAAATACGTTGGCACGTGAGGCGGCGTCAGTAGCGGACCGATGTGCGAATAGGCCGAAGGCAATACAACGCGCCAAGATCCGGATGGCACCGAGGTGGTGTCCAGCAAGTTGCAGCACTGGTGTGGCCATCCTACAATGTTGAAAGTCGGCGTGGGGCGCCCCGTTGGCCTGTGAGATGGCGGCAGTAGCGGACCGATGTGCGAATGGGGCCAAAGGCAGCGCAACAATATTTTCGGAATAGAAGACACCATAAGGCGCTGAGATGCCAAGATCCGGATGGCACCGAGGTGGTGTCTAGCAAGTTGTGGCACTGGTGTGGCCATCCTACAATGGTAAAAGTCGGCGTGGGGCGCCCTGTTGGCCTGTGAGATGGTGTCAGTAGCGGACTGATGTGCGAATGGGGCCAAAGGCAGCGCAACAATATTTTCTGACTGACACCACAAGGCGCTGAGATGCCAAGATCCGGATGGCACCGAGGTGATGTCTAAGTTGCGGACCGATGTGCGAATGGGGCCAAAGGCAGCGCAACAATATTTTCTGTATGGAAGATACCACTAGGCGTTGAGATGCCAAGATCCGGATGGCACCGAGGTGATGTCTAGCAAGTTGCTGTACTGGTGTGGTCATCCTACAATGCTGAAACTCGGCGTGGGGCGCCCCATTAGTCTGTGAGATGGCGTCAGTAGCGGACCGATGTGCGAATAGGCCGAAGGCAGCACAACGCGCCAAGATCCGGATGTCACCGTGGTGGTTTCATAGTTGAGAGGCACTTCATCTGCAGTGGGGCGCCGAGATCCGGATGGCACCGAGGTGATGTCTAGCAAGTTGCTGTACTGGTGTGGTCATCCTACAATGCTGAAACTCGGCGTGGGGCGCCCCATTAGCCTGTGAGATGGCGTCAGTAGCGGACCGATGTGCGAATAGGCCGAAGGCAGCACAACGCGCCAAGATCCGGATGTCACCGTGGTGGTTTCATAGTTGAGAGGCACTTCATCTGCAGTGGGGCGCCGAGATCCGGATGGCACCGAGGTGATGTCTAGCAAGTTGCTGTACTGGTGTGGTCATCCTACAATGCTGAAAGTCGGCGTGGGGCGCCCCATTAGCCTGTGAGATGGCGTCAGTAGCGGACTCGCTCCTGTCCCCCGGGCTGAGTGGTCGCTCCCCAGTGTCCCCTCGTGACACTCGGTATCGTTGTGCTGCTTTTCCTCATAAGAACTGCCTAATTTTAATTGCCTGCTGTGTGCCTGCTTGCCGAGTTGATTTATTTGCACTTTAAATTATTTTATCAGCCGCTTTGACTGTTTGTGCGCGTTTTTCACTAGCGCGACGCTGTGCTCCCCCCTCCGCCTCCATTTTGTTGTTATTGTGATCCCTGGAGCCCGCCACGCCTCCCAGCTGAGCCGCCCTCGCCCCTCCCCCTCCACTATCCATATATGACAGCTGCTCCCGCGCGCAGCGTTCACGAGCAGCGTCCGCGCCCAATCCGCGCCGAAGGTGCGCCAAAGGTAAGCCCGTCTACGCCCGTCCGCGCCTGGACCGCGCCCAGCGCCAGACCCCCTGCCCCTCGCACTGCCCAGCCATCCCGCATTACCTACGATGCCGCCACCCTCCTAGCCCTTAACCCCGGTCGCGCCCCCAACTGCATCCAAGCCGCTCCTGGACACACCCATGGACCTTTCTCATGCTACTCCTGCAAATTCAGCGGTACCGACAACATCTCCGCTACGACCACACCACAGATTCCCGACCCCAACCACCTACAATGCATCCTTCTCAACACCCGATCGGTCCACAGACACGCCATTGACCTATGGAATCTACTAGACACCATCTCTCCAGACGTCGCCTTCCTAACAGAAACATGGATGAACGCTTCCTCCGCCCCAGACATCACCATTGCCATCCCTGAAGATTATAAGATCACATGCAAGGACCGTACCGGCCACACAGGAGGAGGAATCGCTATCGTCCATAAAAAATCAATCCACATCTCAACCAGCTCTGACGTCAACCTCGCCAACTCTGAACACCTTCACTTCCAGATCCACATCGACCCCAAGACCACACTCAGAGGCACCCTCCTCTACAGACCACCAGGACCCCGTGCAAAATTCAGTGAAGACATCACGGACTTCATCACTCCACACGCGCTCCCCTCCAAAGATTACATCCTTCTGGGAGACCTCAACTTTCACCTTGAAAAGAACAACGACCGCAACACCACCACCCTCTTAGACAACCTCGCCAACCTCGGACTTAAACAACTGGTCACTTCCCCCACCCACATCGCAGGTCACACACTCGACCCCATCTTCACCTCCAGCAACCATGTCTCCTTCAACCACACTACGGATCTCCTCTGGACTGACCACAGCTGCGTTCACTTCACCTACAACAAGCCTAAACCCATCAACCACCCCCAACCAACTCTGCAAAGAAACTGGAACAAAATCACCATCGACCAGATCTCCTCATCGCTTCTTCTAAACCCCCCAGCCCACTCCTCAAACCCCGACCAAGCCGCCACCAACCTCACCCTTTGGTTATCCAACAGCGCCGACATCCTAGCACCACTGAAAAAACGACAATTCAAACTCGGCAGCAAGAAGGCCTCCTGGTTCAACGATGATCTTAAGAAATCCAAGAAACTCTGCCGCTCCCTTGAGAAGGCCTGGAAAAAAGACCCAACCACCAGCACCAAGGACGCCTTCAAAAACGCCACCCGCATACACCACCAACTGATCCGAAATGCCAAGAAAGCCGCTTTCAAGGACCGACTAGATAACAACGCCCACAACAGCAAGGAACTATTCAACATCGTCAAGGAATTTACCAATCCCTCGGCCAACTCCAACGACATCACCCCCTCTCAAGCCCTCTGCGACTCCCTAGCCTCATTCTTCCACAACAAAATTGCAGACATCCACAACAGCTTCGACAACCAACCCGGAGATCAACCCACCCAACCATATGCTGAACATTCTCCCCCCTTGAACACCCTCAACGACTGGAACCCAATCTCCACTGAGGACACCATCCGCCTGATGAACTCCATCCACTCAGGATCCCCCACTGACCCATGTCCTCACCACATCTTCAACAAAGCAGACTCCGTCATAGCACCGCACCTCCGAGACGTCATCAACTGCTCCTTCAACTCCGCCACCTTCCCGGAAAGCTGGAAACACGCTGAACTCACTGCCCTTCTGAAAAAACCCACAGCGGACCCCACCGAACTCAAAAATTACCGCCCCATATCGCTCCTTCCTTTCCCGGCCAAAGTCATCGAGAAAGCTGTCAACAACCAACTCGCCGCTTTCCTCGAAGCCAACAAATCCCTCGACTCCTCACAATCTGGCTTCCGAGCAAAACACAGCACTGAGACCGCCCTCATCGCAGCAACAGACGACATTCGAACTCTACTGGACAATGGAGACACAGTCGCCCTCATCCTCCTCGACCTCTCTGCAGCCTTCGACACAGTCTGCCACAGCACCCTTCTACAACGCCTCAGAAACATCGGAATACAAGGAAAAGCACTTGAATGGATCACCTCGTTCCTCACCGGAAGAACCCAGAGAGTCCGCCTTCCACCATTCAAGTCCGAGGCCACTGAAGTCATCTGTGGCGTACCACAAGGATCCTCACTCAGCCCCACCCTCTTCAACGTATACATGAGCCCCCTTGCGGCCATCGCTCGCCAACACAATCTCAACATCATCTCCTACGCGGATGACACTCAACTGATCCTTTCTCTCACCAATGACCCCAGCACCGCCAAAACAAACCTACACGAAGGAATGAAAGAAGTTGCCGAATGGATGAAACACAGCCGTCTGAAACTGAACTCAGATAAAACTGAAGTCCTCATCTTAGGTACATCCCCCTCTGCATGGGACGACTCTTGGTGGCCAGAAGCCCTCGGAAAAGCACCCATCCCGACAGACCACGCACGGAACCTAGGCGTTATCCTGGATTCCTCACTTTCAATGAACAGACAAGTCAGCGCCGTATCCTCATCCTGCTTCAACATTCTTCGCATGCTCAAAAAAACATTCCGCTGGATCCCCACCAAAACCAGAAAAACAGTCACCCATGCTCTGGTCACGAGCCGACTGGACTACGGAAACACCCTCTACGCAGGTACTACCGCTAAAATCCAGAAGAAACTCCAACGAATCCAAAACGCCTCAGCCAGAATCATATTAGACATCCCGCGCAACGAACACATCTCTGGCCACCTAAAAGACCTCCACTGGCTACCCGTCAATAAGAGGATCACTTTCCGACTGCTAACCCACGCACACAAATCACTCTACGACATCGGACCAGAATGCCTCAACTCACGATTGTCCTTCTACACCCCCTCCCGCCAACTACGGTCTTCCAACCAAGCCCTCGCCACTGTACCCCGCATCAACAAGACCAACATGGGAGGAAGATCCTTCTCATACCTGGCAGCTAAAACATGGAACTCACTCCCCACTTACCTTCGCCTTACCCAGAACCACCTAGCATTCAGAAAGCAACTTAAAACGTGGATATTTGACAAGTAATCCTCCTCCCGTCCCTAAGCGCCTTGAGACCCTATGGGTATGTAGTGCGCTATATAAATTCTCTGACTTGACTTGACTTGACCGATGTGCGAATGGGGCCAAAGGCAGCGCAACAATATTTTCTGAAGAGAAGACACCAAAAGGCGCTGAGATTCCAAGATCCGGATGGCATCGAGGTGGTGTCTAGCAAGCTATGCAGTTGAGTTGTGTGCGCACTTGCGGCGAATAGGTCGAAGGCAGCATAACAATGTTTTCTGAATAGAAGACACCACAAGGCGTTGAGATTCGGTTACCACCGAGGTGATGTCTAGCAAGTTGCCGCACTGGTGTGGCCATCCTACAATACTGCTCCGAATAACGGCGTGGGGTGCCCGAAGGGGGGGGGGGGGAGGCGGCGTGAACGGGCCTTCCTAGGTGGAGGCTCGTCTGCTGTAGTGGGGCGCCCCTTTACCGTTTCAGTTGCCATTCAGCTGAGTTTCGGCTGCTCTTGATGCTACAGCGACAGGCGGCTGCAACAGGACTCTCAAAATGGCGGCCTGTTCTTTGGATTTGGGCCTGGTCCACTAAAATGGCCCTGGGACACCTTAGAACTCGGACGCTCGATTTTTTTTCCTTTCCTGTACATGCAAAAAAAGGTAAATGCCCGGTACGTTACACGCTTCATCTGCCACGATGAACTCTCCAGAGGAACCGAAAAAAAATATAGTTATGGTAACTATACCATGCATCGTCATATGGAGAGGTGGCACCAATTAATTATAGTGCTGCATAAAAGAGAGATTTGGAGGAGAACCCCATACCTGCTAGTACATTCATCAAAGAAGTGGCACTGACAGCATCAGAGGCAAGGGAAACGGTCCCAAATATTTAGAAGAACTTTGGAAAGATTAAAATGACATGTTTAGATTGTGGCAAATTAATTTCATGTGGACAGATGAGTGTTACTCTAATAAATACAGCATATGAACATCATCATAGTCGATGGTTGGTAGAGACATTTTGACTATATCCTGGACCTGCCCGTCCTCGCCCAAAATGGCGCCGGAATAAATGGGACTCGTAACTCCTTGTTGTGTACTGGTTGCAGAACCTTGAAATCACGAGATACGTATGCAGTTTTGAAGCACATGGCGGGCGGGGACGAGAATTGATTGAATATTTCGACATCCCTATTGATATTAAGTTCTGATGTGTTATTGATTACTGTACTATTGAAAGTTCGAATTAACGTCACCCATGGTACTTGCCCGCAAATGTATATCTAGATAATTTTATTGTAACTGGCCCTGTCGTATTTTAATTATAAAATGTACGTCCACCGATTCCGTAACTGTTAGACACCTTAGTTCTTGCAACCTAATGGCCCGCCCGTTACGTTCCTCTACAGTGTAAATGTCTACTCATCATATACGATTACAGTTTGCTCCGTGGCCGGCCCACGTGGTTATAGGCTCGTATTTGTATAATGAAATTTTCACAATAAAGGTTTTTAAAAGAAAACATGGTAGTAGTATATACATTGGTAAAGTTTTTAATAATAGTCACTGTTTTAGAATCATTAAAAGGCAAGTGAAATAAAGCAGACCAATTACATGAAGGGTAAAAGGTATAATACGAAGGAACGCAGTAAAGATAAATGGTCAAGGGCTGTTGTGTTTTCTATTCCTGCAACATAAAGTGATCGATAAGAATCTCATATTCAGGCGTATCGGCGACTAAGACAGCAGGTCGACCCTCTTTTGCTCAACGGCTCCGTCATGGGACGAAGAAACGCTCTTTTTTTCGAAAAAAGAATATATTTTACTTGCAGGACAGTTGTAAATTTTCCGGGAAAGTACATTAGCCTGGAACATTATAACATATATTTAAGAAAAAAGTAATGTTCGGAAGTAATAAAAAGCGTAATTTTTAGGTCATATGACCAAGCCTTTCATCATTAGAATAAGAAAAGTAAAATGAACCAATGAAAAGTTTTATTAACAAGTCACATGACTTGTTATGCTTACGTTACGCGCTGCGCGCCCCGGATGACTTCCGGATGCGCTAACGCGGCGCGTCATATGACGCATTACGCGACAACGCAGGTCCAGAATATAGTCAAAATGTCTCCACCAACCAGCGGTCGGAACACAACCCCTTTCAGCAGGCTAAATAGTTCTGTTAAATGACAACAGAAGGGACAGGCAACAAGAACCATCAGTCAAAGAGGGGAGGGCTAGTTCTTCTCTACCGGGTTACATTGGGGCGCTACCGGAACTGATCGAATTGGTAGTCTACAGTGTTTCTGGATGTTTCAGACTGAAGCTGGGGTTAGCATGAGAGCAGTACCATTTCGTAGCTCCGTCGTGGCCATTCCGCAACCAATCATGGCAGCCGCTCTTTATCGTTATTTTGGGCGGGGTGGGTGGCGGAGCCGAGCTGTTTTGCAGCCATCATTGTGTGGAGTTCAGTTCATCTCACTAGTTTTGTATTTGTCATGAGGGGTTGTTCCTAATGTTTCTATTTTAGCGAGGTCAAAAAGAGATCCCGTTAGTGGCCTACTGATTTTGCTCGATTCCTTTTCTTTTTTTTTTTACACGATTTTTCGTTATCTGCAAAGACTAAACAGAGTATTGCGACTCTGTGTTTGTTTGTAAATAGAGAATGAACCAAAGAGAACCAATTCTAAAACAGTAAATACTTGGATAACAATCAATCAAATGGAGAGAGAAGCAGGCACGACGTATTACAATGGGAGCAAAGGCCTGCGTTAACTACCCTTCACTATGTGCAAAGAGAGAGTACTCCTAATAGAAATGAGGGGGGGGGGGCACCATTCAAAGCAGATCAGTGTGCATAAACACGAAAATGTTTTCACTTACCACGTACTTGACATTCGACAGCTTATGATATTTGCTATTAAAAAACCATTGAAATTCACTGAAAAAACCATAGGTTATAGATCATATATAGTTAGGAATTAGCATTTACAAAACCTTGAAAATTCACTGAAAAAACCATAGGTTATAGACCATATATAGTTAGGAATTAGCATTTAAAAAACCTTATTTTACTCACACACAACCATTGAAATTCCATATATAGTTAGTTGCACTAACTATATATCGCGCACCCGCAATCCACTGCTGATGATGTCACATATTACATCATTCATGACATGGTCAGTGACATCACTGATGACATCACTGATGACATCTCAAATGACATCACTGATGACATCACTGATGACATCTGAAATGACATCACTGATAACATCTCAAATGACATCACTGATGACATCTCAAATGACATCACTGATGACATCACTGATGACATCTCATTTGACATCAATGACCACATCACTGATGATATCATTCATGTGACAATACAATGCATCTCCTCACACTTTAATATAACCTCTGTTACACCCAGTGTTAAATACAGAGTATAATTTTTGAAACCATTGACACACCAATACTAGTTACTACATACGCACTCAGTGATTCCTATGTTTACACACACATTCACTCATTTACCCATACAATCATTCATACATACAATCACTCATCTTTACAACACTATCATATGCACTCATACACCTATACAGACTCTCACACTCTGTCACTCATCCATGGAGTTACTCACACACCTAGTCAGTCCTGTAAATAATCAATCACACTTCCATTTTCTAATCTATACAGTTAAACATAGAGCACCTTACATTTTGAAACATATACTAACACATACTTACTCTCTTATACAATCATTGATACAAGTACACATTGATCTGCACAGAGTCACACACCTCCCAGCCAGCCACACACACACTCAGTCTCCCATACAAATACTTGGGCACTCAATCAATAACCCATATAGTTACTCATATAGCTACTGACCAACACATGCAGCAGTTTACAGAACAACAGACATAATGATGCACAAATTAAGACAGTTTAGTCACTAACCCATGCACTCAGTGAGACACATTTAATCACTCACTCATACAGTCAGTCACGCACCTACTAAATCCTTCATCCAGACACTTCTACATCTACTCATTCTTCAATATGTAAAACATATTTAAACTTTACAGAAACACACAGTCACTGGATGATGTCATCAGTGATGTCATTTGAGATGTCATCAGTGATGTCATCAGTGATGTCACTGACCATGTCATGAATGATGTAATATGTGACATCATCAGCAGTGGATTGCGGGTGCGCGATATATAGTTAGTGCAACTAACTATATATGGAATTTCAATGGTTTTGTGTGAGTAAAATAAGGTTTTTTAAATGCTAATTCCTAACTATATATGGTCTATAACCTATGTTTTTTTCAGTGAATTTTCAAGGTTTTGTAAATGCTAATTCCTAACTATATATGATCTATAACCTATGGTTTTTTCAGTGAATATATATATATATATATATATATATATATATATATATATATATATATATATATATATCCAAACAGCTCCTCCGAAAGAAGGAGCAGAGACCACTTGCGGGATTCAGGGAGGCATTTAATTTCGAGGCTCACAGATGGGCAAATGCATTTCGGCAGTAAACTCCGCCTTCTTCAGTGCCAGAGGTGAGGTTAACAAACAGTGCAGTTCAACATACAGATTTTAAATATCCCACTGCATCCGCTTACGTGATTGGTGACTCCGCCCCAAAATGAGTCTCAATGTGGTGAGTTAAAATAGCACCTACAGGTCCCAGAATGCCACAGTTCTGTGGGATGTAGTGTGGGTGGGGAGGTAAAGTCACGAATTTCACAAAGTCACCAGGTCTGTGTGCCCTCCAAAACTGCATGTCTCCTCTGGTCCCACATACCGCATAAACCCCCAAAACCCGAACAGGATCTTTGGAGTAGGAGGTTTGGGGATGAATCCTCCAAACCCGACGTGCAGCCAAATGGCGACAACAGCACTCCGACTTCTCCCTGGAGTGGGGGTGGGGTGCAGCCAACAATCCAGTAACCTGGAACAAAGGAATCCGCCGAAACAGAACCCAGCAGCACTGCACCCAACTTGAAATGCGGGGGTCTCTCAGCGCGATGCTGGCCATCACGCAAACAATATCCAAACTGCTCCTCCGAAAGAAGTTGCAGAGACCACTTGCGGGATTCAGGGAGGCATTTAATTTCGAGGCTCACAGATGGGCAAATGCATTTCGGCAGTAAACTCCGCCTTCTTCAGTGCCAGAGGTGAGGTTAACAAACAGTGCAGTTCAACATACAGATTTTAAATATCCCACTGCATCCGCTTACGTGATTGGTGACTCCGCCCCAAAATGAGTCTCAATGTGGCGAGTTAAAATAGCGCCTACAGGTCCCAGAATGCCACAGTTCTGTGCGCTGCTGGTGAAGCTGAATAAAGGACTCTTCAACTGATGCTGGGTCCGCCTGCCTTTGTGTGCGTCTTTAACATTTGGACACACTTTGTATGCACACATATATATATTCACTGAAAAAACCATTGGTTTCAGGCCTTATATAGTTAGGAATGAGCATTTAAAAAAACCTTTGAAATTCACTGAAAAAACCATAGGTTTCAGGAGTTATATAGTTAGGAATTAGTTTTTAAAAAATCTTTGAAATTCACTCAAAAAACTATAAGTTTTAGTGGTGTTATAGTTAGCTGGACATTTTACTCATACAAAACCAATGAAATTGCTCCTATATAGTTAGTTGTACTAACTATATTTCGCGCACCCGCAATCCACTGCTGATGATGTCACATATTAGATCATTCATGACATGGTCAGTGACATCACTGATGACATCTCAAATGACATCACTGATGACATCACTGATGACATCATCCAGTGAATGTGGTTTGCTTCGTTATTTAAATATGCATTATATATATAGCAATTTAAATTGAAGAATGAGTGGATATATATAAATAAATATTTGGATGGAGGATTTAGTAGCAGTGTAATTGACTGTTTACTTGACCAATTTATAATGTCTCACTAAATATAGTGGATAGTGACTAAACTCTGTGAATATCTGTATCACTTTGTCAGTTGTTGTGTAAACTGATTCTACAGTTGGTTACTAGCTATGTGAAAGTCTATATTAGTTATTGATTAGTTAACTGAGTATTTGTATGGGAGTGTGAAAGTGTGTGTGGTTCGGTGGGGGGTGTGTGACTGTCCAAAGATGTGTGAATAGTTGATTCAGTAGATATATGAAGTTAAAACTACATGTTCTAACAGTTTGGGTGAGGGAATCTTTTTATGGGTGTGGTGATGAGCAAATATATTTCTCAAAGGTACAGGTCCAACAAACTAGAAGAATAAAAGGCAGTGTATGTGTCAGTTGTTGTATATAAATAAGTATACATAAGACACAATGATTGTGTGAGTGACTGTATGGATAACTGTATACTTGTAATAATGATTTTATAATTCACTAAGTATGACTTACTATCTAAATGAATAGAAGAAGTGGTGTTTGTATAAGTGTTTTGCTAAGTAAATATGTAAGTATGATCCATTGTTTGCATAAGTGAGTAGGATGACTTCATATGTAAATAGGATGCGTGCTGTTGTTTAATGTCGATATAGATGTATAAGTATTTTTGATAGAGTTCTATTGTTCATTGACAGCATGTATGAGTGAATCCATAGGTAAGTGATTAGATGTGTGTATACATCTATGAATCACTGAGTGGATTTTGAGATACTTGTATTGCTGTGACAATGGATTTAAATCTGATACTCTGTATTTTACAAACAGTGATGAAAAATTGTAATAGTGTATGAAAAGGTGTATGTGATTGTCACGTGGATGATGTCATCAGTGATGTCATTTGAGATGTCATCAGTGATGTCACTGACCATGTCATGAATGATCTAATATGTGACATCATCAGCAGTGGATTGCGGGTGCGCGAAATATAGTTAGTACAACTAGCTATATAGGAGCAATTTCATTGGTTTTGTATGAGTAAAATGTCCAGCTAACTATAACACCACTAAAACTTATAGTTTTTTGAGTGAATTTCAAAGGTTTTTTAAAAACTAATTCCTAACTATATACCTCCTGAAACCTATGGTTTTTTCAGTGAATTTCAAAGGTTTTTTTAAATGCTAATTCCTAACTATATAAGGCCTGAAACCAATGGTTTTTTCAGTGAATTTCAACGGTTTTTTAAATGCTGATTCCGAACTATATAAGGCCTGAAACCTATGGTTTTTTCAGTGAATTTCAAAGGTTTTTTAAATGCTAATTCCTAACTATAACTGGTGTGTAACCTATGGTTTTTTCAGTGAATATATATATATATATAAAATTTATATGGCAAAATGAAACCCCTCATTTTGTTCCTTTTCAAATTAAATGTATTAAGTGTTACCACTTTATTCCAATCAAGATGACTTCAGGTGTGCCATACTTTTGTCATAAGTAAGACTGTTAGCGTTCTAGTTGTTCTTTAGAACACTCTGGGACATGCTGTCATTGGGCTATAGTTGGGCTACATCTGGCTGATATTTGGGCTACATTTGGGCTCTTTTGTCTCTGGTGGCCATCTTGGGAGACTGCATATCAGAATTTTTTTAATGAAATATAAGAGGATTTGAGAAGTCACTCAAAATGTGCCCTAATTTTTCTTTCTTCAGCACTAATCATAATTTCTATGGCAAAATGAACCCCCTCATTTTGTTCCTTTGCAAATTAAATGTTTTAAGTGTTAACACTTTATTCCAATCAAGATGATTTCAGGTGTGCCATACTTTTCTCATAAGTAAGACTGTTAGCGCTCTAGTTGTTCTTTAGAACACTCTGGGACATTCTGTCATTGGGCTATAGTTGGGCTACATCTGGCTGATATTTGGGCTACATTTGTTTTTTTTGTCTCTGGTGGCCATCTTTGGGCTACATTGGGCTACATTTGGGATCTAACACATATATAGCCCAATGTAGCCCAATATATATTTTTTCAAAGTTAATTTTCGTAAAAACCACTGGAGCACATATCTTGAGACATAGCAAAGGCACATTGGGCTACCAGTACCTACAATTTTGCCAAGTTTGGTGGAAAACCATTCAGCCGTTCGGGCTAAAAGTGAGTCCAACCGCCCTATGGAAATTAACATGGGGAAAACACGTTTTGGGACCCCCCTTTTATCTCGGCCCACGCTTGACGAATCCCCCCCAAACTTTCAGGGAAGGAGCAGAGCGCCGCGAGGCAAAGTTAAGGAAAATGTCAGGAAGATTCCTCAACCGGCGCCAAAGTTATTCCCAATAGAATGTTGCGATTTCCCTATGGAAAACAGTCCTAACTATATATACCTACTGGCTATCGCCAGTAGGTAATAACATTTCTATGGCAAAATGAAACCCCTCATTTTGTTCTTTTTCAAATTAAATGTATTAAGTGTTACCACTTTATTCCAATCAAGATGACTTCAGGTGTGCCATACTTTTGTCATAAGTAAGACTGTTAGCGTTCTAGTTGTTCTTTAGAACACTGGGACATTCTGTCATTGGGCTATAGTTGGGCTACATCTGGCTGATATTTGTGCTACATTTGGGCTCTTTTGTCTCTGGTGGCCATCTTGGGAGACTGCATATCAGAATTTTTTTAATGAAATATAAGAGGATTTGAGAAGTCACTCAAAATGTGCCCTAATTTGTCTTTCTTCAGCACTAATCATAATTTCTATGGCAAAATGAACCCCCTCATTTTGTTCCTTTGCAAATTAAATGTTTTAAGTGTTAACACTTTATTCCAATCAAGATGACTTCAGGTGTGCCATACTTTTGTCATAGGTAATACTGTTAGGGCTCTAGTTGTTCTTTAGAACACTCTGGGACATTCTGTCATTGGGCTATAGTTGGGCTACATCTGGCTGATATTTGGGCTACATTTGTATTTTTTTGTCTCTGATGGCCATCTTTGGGCTACATTGGGCTACATTGGGCTACATTTGGGTTCTAACATATATATAGCCCAATGTAGCCCAATATATATTTTTTCAAAGTTAATTTTCGTAAAAACCACTGGAGCACATATCTTGAGACATAGCAAAGGCACATCTGGCTACCAGTCCCTACAATTTTGCCAAGTTTGGTGGAAAACCATTCAGCCGTTCGGGCTAAAAGTGAGTCCAACCGCCCTATGGAAATTAACATTGGGGAAAACATGTTTTGGGACCCCCCTTTTATCTCGGCCCCCGCTTGACGAATCCCCCCCAAACTTTAAGGGAAGGAGCGGAGCGCCGCGAGGCAAAGTTAAGGAAAATTTCAGGAAGATTCCTCAACGGGCGCCAAAGTTATTACCAATAGAATGTTGCGATTTCCCTATGGAAAACAGTCCTAACTATATATACCTACTGGCTATCGCCAGTAGGTAATATATATATATATATATGTATATATATATATATATATACACACATATACATTTATATATATATTACCTACTGGCGGTCGCCAGTAGGTATATATAGTTAGGATTTTTTCTCTATGGGATTTTTGAAAATTCTATGTCTAATAACTTTGGCGTTTGTGGACGGAATTGGCTGAAATTTTCAGGAAAATGGAACATTTTGTTTCTGAGCAGCCACTGAAAATTTGGGGGGGGGTTTGTCAAGGGGGGGCTGAGAAAAAAGGGGGGTCCCAAAACGTGTTTTTAACATTGAGTTTTCCATAGGGCGGTTGGCCTCACTTTTAGCCCGAACGGCTGAATGGATTTGCACGAAACTTGGCAAAATTGTAGGGACTGGTAGCCCGATGTGCCTTTGCTAGGTCTCAATATATGTGCTGCAGTGGATTTTGAGAAATTAACGTTCAAAAAAAGATATATATCTGTAACAGCGGACCGGGCAGCGCTCCAGTTCGCGTACTTTTCGCGTTACGGAGCTTTGTGAAGCGAAGCTGATTGGTTCTCCGGCGTCTGTAAACATTCCAAACAGTCCGTAGCGGCCGCCATCTTGTCTCTCGGTAGGATCGAGAGACAAGAGGAGGCCAAAGCGAAGGGGCAAATGACCATAAGGGGGCATAGTAGATCCTCCCTGACCCCCTAGGTTTGATGTGGAGGTTTTAAAAGGGCCCCGCGGGGCAAAAAAAATAAAAAAAAATAATAATCGAACGGCTGAATGGATTTGCACGAAACTTGGCAAAATATTAGGGACTGGTAGCCCGATGTGCCTTTGCTAGGTCTCAATATATGTGCTCCAGTGGATTTTGAGAAATTAACGTTCAAAAAAAGATATATATCTGTAACAGCGCTCCGCTTCGCGTACTTTTCGCGTTACGGAGCTTTGCGAAGCTGATTGGTTCTCCGGCGTCTGTAAACATTCCAAACAGTCCGTAGCGGCCGCCATCTTGTCTCTCGGTAGGATCGAGAGACAAGAGGAGGCCAAAGCGAAGGGGCAAATGACCATAAGGGGGCATAGTAGATCCTCCCTGACCTCTTAGGTTTGATGTACCATTTTGCCAAGTTTGGTGTAATTCCGTTCAGCCATTCAGGCTGTAGACGTATCTAAATGTCCTATGGAAAATTGCATGGGGAAAACACATTTGAAAGTGTTGAAATTTAGAACCAATTAAAATGTTACTTTGGTTTTGTATTTGTGTGTGATGAAAGTTAATTGGTTATGTATATATCTAAAATGAGAGGAAACCACAGCCATTTTGTGATACTACTGTCTGAGGTACATTTGTGAGGAATTTTTGGTGCTCAATTTGTGGTGTTTGATTTACACAGTACTAACACTTCTCCTACTTTTAAAAAGGTGAGTTGTTAATTTGTAAGGGGAACTATGTTGTACACTTTAAGATAATTTGAAAAATGTTTTCTGTTATTTATTTACAGTCCTTCTGTTATACTAAATACTTGATAAAGTTAGTTTTATATTATGTATTACTAAAAACGATAAATGAAAGTGATTATTTTTTTCTGCAATTTACAGCAAGCAATTTCAAAATAAAATGGCTCACAATGAAGAGACCGTGGCAATTTCTTTTGAATTATCCACTACATTTATTGAAATTGACAGCACCAATAATGAAATATTCTCACAAGGAGGAGATGACTTGATTGATTTTTTTGATCAATCTCTTGATGGCGAATTTATCGAATGTTTGGAGACCATAGAGTTACAAGAATCATCATTGCAGACTTTTCATGAGGAGATTCCTGATGAGATGATTGAAGAGGAAATTCCTGATGAGGACATGTTACTAGTTCTTTCAAATTTTGAAAATTCAGAAGAATACATTTATATTTAGAAATCAAAAATTGTTTGAGACATTATTCATTTTTATTTTTAATTTATGAGGTTGTAGCGAAGTGATTGTAGTATAAAATGAGACTTATAGTATAGAGTGCAACATTTTTATGTTACATGGTAAGTTTACTCATATTTACTTTCCTTCTCCCACTATATTATCTCCAATGTGTATTTGACATCTCTTCTTCATCTCCGGCCTCCTTTCTCTCACTGTCTGTGTCTGATGCATCTTATCGCTGCCATTTTGTGTAATTACAGAAGAGAGTAAAATAAAATAGTTCGGAACGTGAAAAGGGGGCAAAGTAGAGTACCCCTCACCCCCTAGGCCTTCTCAGGCGGTCCCAAAAGGATCAGTTTCTGTTTTCCTGAGAGATTATGGTATGAGTTCCATATACCACAATAACTTGCATTACAACATGCAATATATCTATCTCCTATTACCAACTTTTGGAGATATTCGCGCTAAGCGGGAATATCTCCAAAAACTAACACCTGCCCTGAGCAGCTCTTAGCCATGTTATCCAATGGGAGGTGGATAACATGGCTAAGAGCATTAGCTCGGTAATGCATGAATATCGCTGACTTTTTAGCGATATTCATGCATTGCGGCCGTTTTTTATCGCATTTGCGATAAACCTTGATAATAGCAAGGTTTATCTGCGATAATTTCTGACGATGCTTAGCGGTAAAAAATTCGTTGCTAAGCATCGTTAGCGATAAATATCGCTTAACTTTGGTAATATGCACCAACGTCTGTTAACGTTCGATTCGAAGGAAATGAGGAAGTGTTGAAAAACATTGTCTGAGCCATCTTGCCTTTTTTGAAATGCCACACTTTTGTCGTGCACGGCAGCCATTTTAGATGCCTTGACCAGACCCACTCTCTGCACGCTGTTGATCCGTAGCATGGCTCCCCACCCTCGCAAGCATCTTCCCCAGGCACTGGTCACCCCCGCTCTCTGTCTTATGCATCGGCAATAAACCTCCCCCCATCTGCGCTGCTCTTCCCTGAGAATCACACTCTGTGCCCGCCCGACACCTCCCTTTCGCCCTATTCACTACCGCACCCTCTGACACTCCTCTTCCTCTGTGTCCGATTGTCCAGGCTATCAGCTAGCCCTGCAGATGTAGTTTATGGCCCCAGCTGTAAAGAATCACCCCTCTTCAAAGGAGTTATAGTAGATCAAGGCCCACACCCGATGAGATCCGTCAAACCACACGCGTTCCTACTATCTGAAAACCATCCTGTATTGTGATTGGGGAGGGGACCGAGCCTGAAGCGGAAGATTCCAGGGATGACTCTTTGTACATCAAAGTTTTTACAATTATGTGTCACATTAAAAATATATAGCACTCCAACAAAGTAGTAGGAATATAAAACTTTAATAACTTATAAATATATACAACAAAACAAAAACAGTAAAAACAATTAAACAATGAAGAGACCGTGGCAATTTCTTTTGAATTATCCACTACATTTAATGAAATTGACAGCACCAATAATGAAATATTCTCACAAGGAGGAGATGACTTGAATGATTTTTTTGATCAATCTCTTGATGGCGAATTTATCGAATGTTTGGAGACCATAGAGTTACAAGAATCATCATTGCAGACTTTTCATGAGGAGATTCCTGATGAGATGATTGAAGAGGAAATTCCTGATGAGGACATGTTACTAGTTCTTTCAAATTATGAATATTCAGAAGATGTTGCCTGGGTGCCGCACTGATTTGGGTATCCGGCGTGGGGCGTCCCGGGGGGTGGGTTGTCAGTAGCGGTCTGTTGTGCGAATAGTTCCAAGGCAGCAGAACGCGCTGAAATCTGGATGGCACGAAGGTGATGTCTAGTAAGTTGCCGCCCAGCAAATAACGGCGTGGTGCGCCGCGGGGGTGGGGGGGAGGCAGTCCAAAGTTCCGTTAAAAGGGCGGCCGGACGCCCTTTGCTCTGGCCCCATGAACGGGTTCCTTGGCTCATCCGGTGGGGCAGGCCTTGGCGTGTGGTGCCTCTCCTGGGCCTTTCGTGCAGTGGCCTCTCCACTCCCAGGCCCTCCATGGATGCTGGCCCAGACTGGGAGAGAGAGGGTCTAACCTGCAATTCTCCAGGGTTACCGCCACCGCGGCCGGATCCCGTCGGCCTCGGCCTCTGGTTGATGGTGGCCGGACTGGGAGAGAGAGGGGAGGGTCGAGGACACGGACATTCCCCCCCCTGCAACTCTCCAGGGTGGTCGTAGCAATCCCCCTGGCCGGGTCCCGCTGGCCTCGGCCTCTCCTCCGGCTACACCCTACGTGATGATCTCCTGGCCGACGGTTGGCAGCAGGACCCGCCTTATATGTGTTGCTTCCGGCTGGGCGTAGCCGGAAACCTGTTTCTCAAACAAAGGATATTGAGGCAAATGTGGCGCATACTCTCTTCTTAACCTATTGTATTCCTTAACACAATCTAGATCCGCACAAATGTTTGTGACATCACACTCAATCAAGTACAATCCCGATAAAGTTTCCAGAATGGGGCGGATGTCTGCTGACTTGTATCTTTCCCAGTTTGCCGTTATTTGGGCGTGGCAGGCGGTGGGACAGACACGTTTTGGGGCAGTGAGGGGCGATGAAGCCTCGTTGTCTTGTGGCCGTTGCAATGTCACACTTGGTTTCTCTTACTGTTTTCAGGTTTCTTATTACGGGCTTACTTCTAACGTTTCTTGTTTCTAGGACAATAATAGGTTTTATCATTACGTATTGTTATCGTTTCTTTGTTTGTTATTTAATAAAAAGTTCATCAGTGGCCTACTGATTTTCGTTTTCCTATTCCTTTCTTTCCAGGTTGTTTCATGCTAAAGTTTCTGTTAACAGGATACAGTGATCACTTCGTTATTATTGCATATGTCCTTTTCACTAGGGGTGCTCTCTGGTCGGGCCAGATGACCTATCTCTAGTAAATGGTCCGGGTGAAACAGGTGCATCAATCAGTGGGGAGTAGATAGGCATGACAGATTACAACGGGGGACAAAGGTCCGCATTACCTACCCTTTCACTACTTGCAAAGATTTTCCTACGTTTATTTGCAAACAGGGAATACCTCCAAAAAGAACCAATTCCCAAACAGTCAATGTTCGGGCAAACAATCAATCAATGAGGAACGAAATAGGCACGACGTGTTAAAGGTTTGCGTTACCTACCTTTCACTATCTGCAAAGGGAGAGAGAATATTCCTATTCTTCCTCGTTTGCAGGCAGAGAAGATCCTTAAGAGAACCAACTTCGAACAATTCAATGCTCGATTCAAACAATCAACAAGGGGTACTGTGAACACAAATGAACGCCGCTTATGTACATACACAATGCTATTTTCAACAGGTTGTTCCTAATGTTTCTATTTTAGCCAGGTCAAAAAGAGATCCCATTAGTGGCCTACTGATTTTGCTCGATTCCTTTAGTTTTTTTACACGATTTTTCGCTATCTGCAAAGACTAAACAGAGTATTGCGACTCTGTGCTTGTTTGTAAATAGAGAATGAACCAAAGAGAACAATCAATGAAATGGAGAGAGAAGCAGGCACGACGGATTACAACGGGGGCAAAGGCCTGCGTTAACTACCCTTCACTATCTGCAAAGAGAGAGTACTCCTAATAGAAATGAGGGGGGGGGGCAGCATTCAAAGCAATCAGTGTGCATAAACACGAAAATGTTTTTACTTACCACGTACTTGACATTTGACAGCTTATGATATTTGCTATTAAAAAACCATTGAAATTCACTGAAAAAACCATAGGTTATAGACCATATATAGTTAGGAATTAGCATTTACAAAACCTTGAAAATTCACTGAAAAAACCATAGGTTATAGACCATATATAGTTAGGAATTAGCATTTAAAAAACCTTATTTTACTCACACAAAACCATTGAAATTCCATATATAGTTAGTTGTACTAACTATATATCGCGCACCCGCAATCCACTGCTGATCATGTCACATATTACATCATTCATGACATGGTCAGTGACATCACTGATGACATCACTGATGACATCTCAAATGACATCACTGATGACATCACTGATGACATCTCAAATGACATCACTGATGACATCACTGATGACATCTCAAATGACATCACTGATGACATCACTGATGACATCTCATTTGACATTACTGATCACATCACTGATGACATCATTCATGTGATAATACGATGAACCTCTTCAGACTCTAATATAACCTTAGATACACTCAGTGTAAACACAGACTCACAGATTGTCATTCATCCATGAAGTTACACACACACCTAGTCAGTCATGCAAACAATCAATCACACCTCCATTTTCCCAACTATACAGTTATACACACCTTACTTATTCAAACATATACTAAAACATATTTACTCTCTTATACAATCCTGGATACAAGTTCACAATGATGCATACAGCCACTCACACATTCACTGGCTCTTATGCACAGTTATTTATATATGTCAAGTCTCACATGTACTGTGTTTTACATATGTACTTACTTTGACATGTAGCACTGAGATATCCATTCACTCACCAATACACTGATGCACACAGTCAACCGCCCATACAGCTGTTTCCACATGCACTTTTGAACCCATACATCTAGTGAATCAACTGCTCACACATCTATGCACAGAGTCATACACCTCCCAGCCACCCACACACACACTCAGTCTCCCATACAAATACTTGGGCAACCAATCAATAACCCATATAGTTACTCATATAGCTACTGAACAACACATGCAGCAGTTTTCAGAACAACAGACATAATGATGCACAAATTAAGACAGTTTAGTCACTAACCCATGCACTCAGTGAGACACATTTAATCACTCACTCATACAGTCAGTCATGCACCTACTAAATCCTTCATCCAGACACTTATACATCCACTCAAGACATATTTTAACTTTACAGAAAAATACAGTCACTGGATGTTGTCATCAGTGATGTCATCAGTGATGTCATTTGAGATGTCATCAGTGATGTCATCAGTGATGTCACTGACCATGTCATGAATGATGTAATATGTGACATGATCAGCAGTGGATTGCGGGTGCGCGATATATAGTTAGTACAACTAACTATATATGGAATTTCAATGGTTTTGTGTGAGTAAAATAAGGTTTTTTAAATGCTAATTCCTAACTATATATGGTCTATAACCTATGGTTTTTTCAGTGAATATATATATATATATATATATATATATATATATATATATATATATATATATATATACACACATATATATATATGTATATATATATATATATATACACATATACATATACATTCACTGTAAGAACCAACGGTTAAAGTAACGTTATAGTTAGGTGGATATGTCAGAGACAACATTAAGGTTTTGAACTTTTTAAAAACTCAAAAATTCAACAGTTATACTTAGCTGAGCTAACTATAACTTGTGTCCCTGCCATGTATTGCTTTTGACCTTACATATTACATCACCTATTCACTTTACTATAGTGTTACTTTAACCTTTGGCAAACCCCCCATAGGCATCTACACCTTGTGGCCAATCTCCCTGGGGCAGCCAACCCCACACTGTGCACAGCCTTTTGTGGTGCACAGCATGAGGTTTGTTGCAGGGCCTGGCTTGCAGCCAGGTCCCTGCATTCAACCTTCCCCTTAGATAGCCACCCACAGGCAGCCAACCCCATTATGCGCATGTCCTTTGGTTATGCGTAGCATTAGCTGCAGGGCTTGTCTTGCAGCCAAGCTCTGCTTCCAACTTCCCGCAGGCAGGGGGCAGAACCTGCAGCCCCCTACCTGACCATCCCTGTGGCCAGTTTCAATAAAAAAAGGGGAGGCCTCCTCCCCAATCTTTAAAAGGTCCTGGGGGCCTCCTCCCCTTGGGCCAAATACTTTAAAAAAGGTAAGCCTCCTTCCTCCAACCCTTATAGACCCTGGGACCCCATCCCCTGGCACCAAATAAAAAAGGAATAAGGGGCCACACAGCCATCCTTCTCGAGCCTTATTGGGCCCCGGGGACACCATCCCCGGGCTTGGGGCACACAGCCCCTCTCTCCGGGCCTTCTCAGGCCCTGGATAATTCATTTTCAGGGCTGTCTGTTTTTTAAAAGGGGAAGGGGGCAATGGGGTCCCCTCCACCGACCTCAGCTTTTTTGGGCCCCTGTGAACCCATCCCTGGGGTCGGGAAATAAATAAAGGGAGGGGTGAGCGGCCCCCCTACCTGAGACTACCTAAGGCCCTGGGGACCCCATGCATGAGACCAAAAAGAAAAAATGGGGGTGGGGTGGAGTCACGCTCCCCTGGCTTTCTCAGGCACTGGGGACTCCATCACCTAGAGCAATATTTTCATAAAAGGGGCCCCCTCCCTGAGGGGTTAATGATACAATTCTTAACTCTTTACAGTTTTACATTTCATTTAAATATCACATGATTCTTTCGAATGATTCCTGTCTTGTTCAATTTACAGACTTAGTGTCAACTTTGATGTAAGTATATTTGTTTTGATAATATCAGAATGTTTGATTTGCTTTTACACTATTAATTTTGAATTTACATTGTACTTATATCAACCATTGTTTTCATTTTTATGATATGGTACCATTAGATCACTGATCATAGCTTGGATGTAAAATCCACAATTTTAGTTTCTGCTGACATTGCACGTTCTCTTCAGTGGCGAACAGATCTAACCAAGGCTCTCCCCACTGCTGAAAGAGACCTTGCACCACCTCAGAGTAAAGACGCCATTCGTGATCATCATGCACCGACGGCTGAGCTCCTCCGCCCTGGCGTTCAGAGAACCCGCCAGGTGATGAACCACCAGGGGTATGCCTTGATCTCCGCCTCTCCCAGGTGACCACCCCATCCCAGAAGTGACATATCCATCACTACTGTCAACTCTGTTTGGGTAAGGGAGAGGTATCTGCCGCTGACCCAATCCTGGTTCTTGAGCCACCACTGTGATGTGCAGTCTCCTCCGAGATCTGAATGATGTCGGAAAGATTCCCTTGATGCTGCTCCCAAAGGAACTTCAGATCCCACTGCAGAGCCCACATATGCCACCTGACATGAGCCACTAGCAGGATGCAGGAGGCCATGAGGCCCCGCAGCCTCAGAGTTAATCTCACTGAAATCCGGTATAGAAGCTGAAACATTGGTATCATAGCCCGAATATCCAGGACTCGCTGCTTGGGAGGATAAGCCTGAAACTGCGCTGTATCCAGAACTGCTATGATGAAAAGGAGCTTCTGAGAGGGAATCAGGTGTGCCTACGGCACATTGA
This sequence comes from Lissotriton helveticus, assembly GCF_964261635.1. NCBI lineage: Eukaryota > Metazoa > Chordata > Amphibia > Caudata > Salamandridae > Lissotriton > Lissotriton helveticus. The sequence goes on along the minus strand of NC_136061.1, from coordinate 586,663,126 downwards.
TAGTGAACCCCAGCAAGCACAGGAGGTCTGCAATAGTTTAGAGGTGTGAGACGACAGCCTGGGGCGAGCCCACCTTCAACAGGCAGTTGTCGAAAAAGGGGAAGACTGGAACCTCTGATCTGCGCTGATGAGCTGCGACCACTGCAATCACTTTCGTGAACACCCGAAGGGGCGTAGGTAACGCCAAAGTGCAGTGCGGTAAACTGAAAATGCTTGTGGCCCACCGTGAACCGTAGGGTAACCCCTGTGGGCTGGCAGGACAGGAATATGGAAATATGTGTCCTGCAAGTCCAACGCTACCATCCAGTCTCCGGGGTCCAGGGCAGACATGACCTGAGCCATCGTGAGTATCTTGAACTTCTCCTTCTGGAGGAAGCGGTTGAGGGCCCTGAGGTCTAAGATAGGACGCATGCCTTTGTCCTTCTTGATTACCCCTGTGGGCTGGCAGGAACTTCAGATCCCACTGCAGAGCCCACATATGCCACCTGACATGAGCCACTAGCAGGATGCAGGAGGCCATGAGGCCCAGCAGCCTCAGAGTTAATCTCACTGAAATCCGTTATAGAAGCTGAAACATTGGTATCATAGCCCGAATATCCAGGACTCGCTGCTTGGGAGGATAAGCCTGAAACTGCACTGTATCCAGAACTGCTATGATGAAAAGGAGCTTCTGAGAGGGAATCAGGTGTGCCTACGGCACATTGATAGTGAACCCCAGCGAGCACAGGAGGTCTGCAATAGTTTGGAGGTGGGAGACGACAGCCTGGGGTGAGCCCACCTTCAACAGGCAGTTGTCGAAAAAGGGGAAGACTGGAACCTCTGATCTGCGCTGATGAGCTGCGACCACTGCAATCACTTTCGTGAACACCAGAAGGGGCGTAGGTAACGCCAAAGTGGAGTGCGGTAAACTGAAAATGCTTGTGGCCCACCGTGAAACGTAGGGTAACCCCTGTGGGCTGGCAGGACAGGAATATGGAAATATGTGTCCTGCAAGTCCAACGCTACCATCCAGTCTCCGGGGTCCAGGGCAGACATGACCTGAGCCATCGTGAGTATCTTGAACTTCTCCTTCTGGAGAAAGCGGTTGAGGGCCCTGAGGTCTAAGATAGGACGCATGCCTTTTTCCTTCTTGATTACCAGAAAGTATTGGGAGTAGCAACCACAACCTACTTCTGGCACAGGGTCATTTTGATAGCTCCCTTGGCCGGGAGAGCTGCAACTTCCTGGCAGAGAAGGGCCAAGTGATCCTCCGACATACGATGGAAGGATGGTGGCATGATTGGAGGGGTAGTTTTGAGGGGGAGGGAGTAGCCCCTTCGGACTATCTGCAAAACCCACCTGTCTGACGCAATGTTTTGCCAGTGGAGGAGGTGATGACAAATCCTGCCGCCCACTGGCCTCGTGGCCCTGAAAGGTCGGACTGGGAGGGCTTGAAGGCTGCTGCAGGAAGGTTATGGGTGGACTGGGGCACCCACTAGCCCTCAGACCCGCATCACTGGGTCACACCTCCGCGTCCACGCACTCGTTGGCAGCTTGCATGAACCGTGGCTACACTGGGTCAAACGTGGTGGGGCACGCCTTCCGTAACCATGAAAGGGGCAAAAGGCAGATTGTGTGGGGCAAGAGGTAGCAATGAGGCCCAAGGATCTGGCCGTAGCCCTAGAATCCTTGAAGCACTCGAGCCCCGAGCCTGCCTTGTCACATCAACGGGAATGTCCAGTAAGGTAAATTGGACACCTTACTTTTGTTTCCTGGAGACAGTATTGATGCTTGATACCGCATGAGGCAATTAATTACCTCCTCAGATCATTGATCCTCATTATTTTTATTTTTTTATCCTCATTTGCGTACATGGCTCCAATCTATCAAAACAAAAACTGCCACAGAGCAGAAAATCAGGCTGTGCCTCTGTACTGTCTCAGCGTCGGCTGGCAGGGATAACAAAGGAAGGATGGCGACCAAATCCCAACAGTAACTGCTGGCAAGCCATGAAACTCTGGCGTAAGGGCTATTTTGTTGGTCAATAGTGCCCGAGGTACCAGGGCCCCAAAAGCGCCAGAAGGTGAACCATGTCTGCATTAATCATTGGACCTGGGGAAAGAAAAAAAAAAAAAAACCCCAGGCTCAACGTGACCACTCCAGCTGGTTCCAAAAGGCTCTCTTTCCCTGATTCCCTCCCCTTGCCAGATCGAGTTTTGAGATCTGGAGGATTGAAGGACGCCATTCATAGAAAGTGGGCGGCAAAGCGTCTTTCCAATGTCTGCAAATTTCCCTGCGCGCCGCCAGAATGGAATAGAACACCAGGTTGGAGGCAGCACTGCGGGACTTCCCACTCAGACCAAAGATGACTAGGCCTAAATCTATGGAGATGTGAAAATCCAGTATCGAAGACAGTTTGCTACTTATGGAATCCCAGAAGGAGGTAATTTGCGGACATTCAAAGAACATGTGAATGTCAGACGCCGCCCCCAGTCCACATCTTGGGCAAGAGACCGGGCCTGTCCGGGAACATTTTGACAGCCTCTGCGGGGAATAGTAAGCCCTATGCATTGTAAATAAATGGTTCCTTTGGAGCCAGGCTGGTTTGACCAAGTCCCACAGCACCCTACATGAAGTTGTCCAGAGTTCTTCCACGTCTTTTCCTGGCATCGACTCAGCCCACAATAGCGTTGGGAGACAAAATTTGCCATCTGCTTTCTCTAAGATCGTGTTGTACCAAAGCGAGATCTCCTTCTTTACAGGGGGTTTATCCATCAGACACGCTTCGAATTCGCTTCCTCCCCCTATAGGTAAGTTGCTGTTCCACGAAGCCTGTGTACGAGATGCCTGAGCCCAACTTGAGATTTGTAAATATTTGAATCTTGAGAGTCTAGGCCCAACTTTGTTTACCAAGTAATTCCATGGAAGTAGAGACCCATCCATAAACAAGTCGCCCCAGGATACAATTCCAGCCTCTTTAAGTGGTAGTGCTAATGCATCTTCCGCCCAGGCCGGGGGGGCAGGTAGATTCCATATAGGAGCTCTACTTGAGTAATAGCCTAGTATGATCAAATGCCTCACTTTATACCACATATTGGCCATCCCCTGTAGTACCTTCAGCTTTATTTTATTTTTAAATTTAGGGTCTCCGAATTTAAACAAGAAACTGCCCTGTCCAACTCCCTCACAGTTCAGCAAGGTGGAAAACATAAGGCCCACGCCTGTCTCAGTTGGTATTTTCAAAAGCATTCGTGCATGTGATAACTGAAATGTCCATGCGTAAGCCTGGAGATCTGGGCCCGCCAACCCGCCCTTCTCCCTGCGCCGCCTTATCTTCTTCCAAGCAATTCTTGGATTTTTATTATTCCAAATAAATGAAGAAATCTCGCTCTGTAGCTTTGAAATTAATTTGGGATCAAAAAACAGCAGAATTGAATTAAATAAAAAAGAAACTTTTGGCAGAATAGACATTTTTACAAGATTTACCTTCCCCAAAATGGTAAGAGGAAGGTGTGCCCAAGCTCTCATCAGTTTTCGACACTGCGCTGCTACTTTAGCAAAGTTTGAGGAGGCCATCAAATTTATGTCTTTGACTATATTAATCCCCAGATACCGCAAGTTAGCTCTTGATGTTTCTTTATGGGTATTTGAGTTGACATTCCATGACATTGACTCAGTTTTGGAGGCATTCACCTCATATCCTGAAACCTTTCCAAATTCCAGGGCTAAGTCTATGACCTCTGGGAACGCAGTATTAATGTCTGGTGAAAAGATCATAATGTCGTCTGCGTAGAGTGCCACTTTTTTGACCCAATCGCAATAAACAAAAGGTTTAATTAGTGTGTTTTCTCTTAATTTTTGCGCGAATGGCTCTATATATAAGTCGAATAACAAGGGAGACAGGGGACAACCCTGTCTCGTACCCCTCGTTACCCTGAATGGCTCGGATAGGCCCCCATTGATCAGGATTGAGGCTGAAGGGCTTCTGTATAGCAGATTTATTGCTCTACGGAATTTGTCCCCCACGTTGAATTTTAGCAAGGCCTCCAACAGGTACAACCAATTTACCCTGTCGAAGGCCTTGGTGGCATCCAACGTAAGAACCGAGAGGGGCAAAACTTCCTTCGTAGCTACATCTATGGCGCCTACGAGATCGTAAGTGAGCTCATGTAACTGCCTCCCCTTTACAAAACCTTTTTGATTGAGATGCAATATATCCGGGGCTACCTGACCGAGCCTTTTGGCCAATATAGTCACAAGAATCTTATAATCGGCGTTTAAAATTGATATTGGCCGATACAAGCCACAGTCGGATGGGGGCTTTCCTGGCTTCAAGATAAGTGTTATGGAGGCGTTATCCCAAGAGGCGGGAGGGGCCTCTCCTTCCCTCAATATCTGATTAAACAATGCCGCCAGGATGGGAGACACCTCTAATATCAAGTTTTTATAAATTTTAGACGGTAAGCCGTCAGTTCCTGCAGCCTTACCTCCCTTAGCTCCCCTTATGGCCTGCTCTACCTCAGTCTTGGTTATTTCCTTGTCTAGGAAGTTACTCTGTGGAACCGACAGAGATGGTAGAGAGATATCCTATAGCCAGCTCGTAATGTTTTCAGATTTAACACTAAGGTCTTCCTGATATATTGCCTGGAAGAAATCCTTAAAGGTTTCCCTGATGTCTGCGTCTTTTGTAAAGGTGCCTCTGTCTGTTGTAACAGAGTCAATATGATTTCGCACCCGATCGGATTTTACTTTCCATGCCAGCAGCCTTCCACCCCCCTCCCCGTATTGAAAATGAGATAGTTTGCTCGCCTCCCATCTCTGCAAAATATGCTTATCTAAAACAGATGACAATTTGTTTTTCAATTCTAGCAGTTTTGCGAGTTTCAGGGATAAAGCATGACTATCGTCAACCCTACAGTTATCAATGTCTATCTGGGCAGCCGTCATACTCGCTTCAATAGAGGACACCTCTTCCATATACTGCCTTCTTCTGTATACAGTCCTGTTCTTTATCATTCCTCTTAATGTACACTTGAAGGCATCCCAGACAACGCCAAGTAGAGCTGAACCAGTATTGGTTATGAAGAACTCCCGTGCTTCTGATTGTATAAACTCTATATCCTCCAAGGAGGTAAAGAGAGATCTATCAAAAGACCACGTCCGAGTGGGAGGCTTATCCCCCCATTCGAGTTCCAGCTTCATGGCAGAATGGTCAGAGAGGTGCGAAGGGATGTAGCCTACACTCTTAACAGAGTCAACCAAGGCACGGCTAATTAGGATAAAATCTATCCTCGACCGATGTCGATATTTAAGATTTCTGAACAAAAATCCTTGCCTCTGTCCTTCTCTAACCCTCCAGATATCAACATAGCCATATTGGTTCATACACCCGAGTAAACAGTTTCTAGATTTTGAAAGAGCCTGCTGTCTACTTGTTGGTGACTTATCCAATGAAGGATTCAACACGATATTAAAGTCACCAGTAATTATAACTGGCTCTGGGAATTGTAAGAGGTGTAAAAATAAAGATTCTAGTGCCGTAGGGTCATCACGATTAGGCCCATAATAGCCGACTAATGTTAAAGCTGTACCACCTATCTCGACCGCTACAATGGCCCATCTCCCTCCAGTGTCCGCCTTTTGCTGTATGATTTTCATATTCATAGGTTTTTTAAACAGAATAGACACGCCCCTTATGTTCAGCAATTGAGAGGTAGAGACTGATATATCTAACCACCTATTCTTCTTGACTAGCTCAAGCATTTCACTCTCAATTAGATGTGTCTCCTGGAGTACAATGATTCCCGCATCAACATCCCGTAAGTACTGCAGAATCTTATTTGCTCGAGGTTTGGTGCGGAGACCATTGACATTCCAGGAGAAAATCCTAAGCTTACCCATAGCTCTGGGAGTAGATGTTAGTAGAAAATGCTGCCAGATTATACGATTCCCTGTTTATCTGCCAAATAGTAATAAAATCCCTAATATACTTTGATTGGAGCTCGATCGAGGATAAGTATTTTTTTCCCTTTTTATTCCGCCCCTTCACCCCCCAGTGACCCCCCAAGCCTCCCCCCCTCCCACGAGAAACCCTTGTACTCACTATCCGGAAGTTTCCGGAAGTAAGTGCCTCTGCTCTTCCCGAACCCCCCCATAAGTGCCTCTAACATGTATTTTATTGTGTTTTGGTTCGCCCCCCTTTTTTTTTTCCCCTTTTTCCCCCCCCCTTTTTTATGCACGTGATTTGTTATTTCATCCTAGAAAAGTTGGTTTAATTCCTTACCATACCTTAGCTAGAGGTTAACCATTTTTTTTTAATATATTAACTCTTCCATAGCCTCCTAGGCCTAAGCCTGTTGTAATAGAAAGATGCTAGGGGGAGGACTTATTAATCTTATAAGAATGGATCACCCTGTTACCCTAGTCAGCTGGCCCTTTCTCCTTCCTACTACCTAAAGACAATAGCAGCTCATCTGCAGCCTGAACCGATCGTATATTATGCATTTTGTTGTCATGCATTATTTTAAGGGATGCAGGGAAACCCATCTGCACCGTGGCACCCAACCTTCGAAAAGCATCCATTCTCCTGCCCAGCTCCCACTGTTTATCAAGAGTGAATCTAGACAGGTCCGAGCGTACCTGAAAGTTGAATCCCTTGCCTGCTAGGGATTTTTGTTTTAAGGCAAGGTTCAGGATTTGTTCTTTCAGAGTGTAGGTATGAAAATTCGCAAGAATTTTCCTCGGCTTAGTTCTCTGCGGATTGCGCCTAAATGGATCCCTGTGGATGCGCTGTATATCCATTGCGAGATCCTCGTTGGAATGTTGCAGGTTGAGAGACTCTTTTAGTAGCGAGATTATAAAGCCCTTGATGTCTGTTCCTTCACTGCCTTCCGGGACATTTAGGATGCGGATATTGCATCGTCTGGCATTGTTCTCCACAGCCTCCATTCTCTCTGATAAGGCCAAATCTTCTCTTTTTAGCTTCAGTATATCTTCCTGAACGCTTTCTGCACGCATAGAGATTTGCCCCACCGTCTCTTCTAAGACTTGAGTTCTTACTGAGAGGCCTACGATCTTTTCGTCCAGGGATTCACAAAAACTTCTTATTTCTCTTTGATTAGAGGCAGACTCCTCGAAACCTCGCTTAATCTCGGCTGATAGTGCCGCAAACATCTGCTGCAATGAAGCAACATAAATGGGAGTAGAGCTAGGATCCAGGGCTCCGCTTTCCTCAGAGCTAAGAAAAACACCGCCTTTGGTGGAGCTAGAGGCCAAAAGTGACCCAGGAGATACTAGCGCGTTGGCTTCTACACTATTCTCCGTATTCCCCAGGTCAGTTGTTGTCAGATGGTCTTTGCCCCTGTTTACATCTTGGGAGGGTGAGAGAGACAGGGCAACGGCCTGAGCTGACATAGCCCCTGGTGCATCAACTTCATAAACTGATCCTAGGGCTTCCTCTTGACTGAAAAATAGATCTGGAACAGATGGAACTGATAGACCTTCCCCTGCCCCAACACTGAGGTGCAGTAGAGTATCAGAGTCGGCATCCAGAGACTGCCCCGCAGATCCGCTAGGGAGGTCTGGATCCAGGTCTTGCTCCAGCGATGCCATTTCGCTGTTCACAGTAAATGGCTCAATAGAATTACTGTCCGTAAACAGACGGTCTTGACCTATTTCTAGCACCTGCGGAAGCGCCTTAAAGTAAGAACGCAGCGAGGGAGTAATCTTTGATGTTGGAGCTGGGGGAGGTTTGGCCGCCTTACCGCACTTTCTTCCCCTCTTAGCCTTCACCTCTACCGAGAGATACGAGGATGTTTTTTCTAAGTTTGAGTCAGAGGGTAATCGAGTGAAGACTTGGGAGGGCACCCCAGATCCGGAGCCCACTAAAGCTACTGAGGCTTCTGACGCTTTACTTGGAGACTTCTCAGCTGAAGGCAACTCCCCACCTTTACCTTTACCCCTCCTTTTACCGGGACACTTCGCCTTTCCCAGGCCTTTAGCTGAACCCTTATTCTGGCTTTGGCTTTCTTTTGAAGTCTCAGCTGCTTTCATATGTGAAGGGGAAAATTCAAAGGCTTTCGACTCATTCCCACCGTTCTTCCCCTTTACCTTAGTTGTGCTATCAGGCACGTCCTCTTCAAGCCGTCCACTTACAGGCAGTCTGGCGTCTGTTCCCATTTTTGGGAGGCTTGATACAACGCTAACGCTAGTGCTAGCGCTGGAAGCTAGCGCACTCTCACTTCTTTGGCTCGTATGGAAGTCCCTACGGAGACTCCGTATGTGTCTGGTCCTCCGGAGCTCCAGGACGGCCTGATTCCAGCGCAGCAGCAGCTCTGGCGCCTGCTGCTCTCTTGCTGGGCGTTTCCTGCTGTCAGCCTCGGAGCTCTCCGCCTCCACGCCAGGATCCACACACATCGAGGCGGAGCCGGAGCCGTGAGATGAGAGAACCGTGGCACTCATGGCAGGGTCAGAGCGGAGCCCTACGGCAGTCAGCCTGCTGCCGCCATGTTTCTCTCCCTATTGATCCTCATTATAGCCTGTCCAAATTATGCATATTAATCTCTAGAAACATCCATAGCTGTTACTCACTAGTCCTTGTTCATTCCTCCCTAGGTCCACTGTTTCTCATTAAGACCTAGGCCATTAATGCATGTTGATGCCAGTTTCTGCCTTCAGCTATTGAAGTTCTTTATACGTTGTCTAATTGATGTTCACTATAGCTTAGACCACAGAGGCTCATCAATTCATGTGGCCATTGATGTTTATTAAAGTGTGAGGCTGTTGATGCTTATTAATGTCTGAGGCTATTGAGGCTAATTGCTGTCCGGGGCCATGGATGGATATTATTACAGGCTCACATTGAAGTTTATTTCTGCCTGAGGTCAGTACAGTTGCATGTTGCTGTATGGAGCTATTAATGCTCATTACAGCCTGGGGATGTTAATACTCATTATGGCATGCTCCAATTGATGCTTGTCAATTCCTAGGCCCGCTGATGGTCTTTACTACGTAGGGCCATTGATAATCATACTGCCTGTGTCCAGTCATGCTCAGTAATACTTTGAGACTCTGAAGCACTTTAATCTGTGGGGCCACTGATAAACATTACTGTCTGAGACCAGTAATATTTATTTTTGCATGGGGCAAGGATTGCTGAGTGATACTGTCTGGGGCAACGGATGCTCCTTTTTCCTCAAGCCCTTTAAGAATTGTTAATGATTGACATCATTGGTGTTTATAGATGGTTGCAGCTGGTGAGACATATAACTGCCTAAGTGCACTGATGGCTATTACTGCTTTGTGGCTTTGACTCCTGCTATTGCCTTTGGCTGCTGACACTTACTATTGACTGTGACCATTGATGCTAACTGCTGCCTGGGTCATTGATGCTCATGTATGGGTTCATGTAGGGTGCTCACTGCCTGGGAAATTAATGTGTTTATTGCTGTTGAGCCATTGATGTTTATTACTTATTGTGACCATCGAGGATCATTGCCACCTTGGGCGACTGATCTTGAATATTGCCTGGGGCCACTGATGAGTCCTGAAATGGGGGAACAATAAGAACATTCTGCACAGCTCTTGGCCACTGCCTGCATCGTTTGCCTACACACACAACCACACACCCACAACCACACAACCACACAACCACACACAACCACACAAACACACACACAACTGCACTCACAACCACACACACACACACACACAACCACACACAAAACCACAAGCACACTAAAACCACATACAACCACACACACAACCACAACACACACAACCACAACACACACAACCACACACACAACCATACACACGGCCACATGCACACAACCACACACACCACACACAACCAACCACACACAACCACACACACAAACACACACAACCACATACACACAACTACACACACAAGCACACAACCACACACACATAAACACACAACCATACACACACACAAACACACACACAACCACACACACAACCACAACCACACCCACAACGACACGCACAACCACTTGCACAACCACACAACCACACACACAACCACACACAGCCACACCCACAACCACACACATACAACCCCAACCACACACATAACCACCCACACACACAACCACACACACACAGCCATACACAACCACACACACAACCACAACCACAACCACACAACCACACACACAACCACACACACACAACCACAGCCACACACAACCACACACACAACCACACACACACACGATCACACCACAACCATACACACACACCACACTCACACACACAACCACACACACACAACCACACACACTCAACCTCACAGACTCAACCACACACACCCACACACACACACACACAACCACACACACAACCACACACACAAGCACAACCACACACAACCACACAAACAAACACACACACAACCTCACACACAACCACAAGCACACACACACAACCACACACCCACAACCAAAGAACCACACACAACCACACACACATCCACACACGCAACCATACACACACAACCACACACACAACCTCACGCACAACCACAAACACAATCACACACACACACAACCACACACACACAACCACACATACAACCACACACACAACCACACACACAACCACTACCACACATACAACATCACACATAACCACACCGTCAGTGCACACTTTCACCAGACACAGACACCATCAGTCGTAAGTGCACGCTTTCACCAGGCACAAACACCACCAGCCATCAGTGCACATTTTTTCCAGGCACACACACATCACCAGCCATCAGTGCACACTTTCACCAGGCCCACACACACCACTAGCCATCAGTGCATGCTTTCACCAGGCACACACCACCAGCCGACAGAGCACGCTTTCACCAGGCACACACCACCAGCCGGCAGTGCACACTTCCACCAGGCACACACACCACCAGCCATCAGTGCACAATTTCTACAGGCACACACACCACCAGCCATCAGTGCACACATCAATTGTTAACGCATCTACAATTAACTATTGTAGCAATCGCAGAATGGCGCACTTTACTTTTAAACATATTTGTCTAAAGCGCAGCATGCCACCATTGATACTAAAATAAATATACCTTTTTTTGGCCTACAATTTATAGACTTTTGTTGCAATTGGTGTTGCAATATTTAGCAATGCCAATAGCTCAAACTTAATTAATGCGAGACCTATTGCATTGCAAATGCTTGTTTGTTTGTGTTGTACAAACTATCCTATAAACAATTATCCGTAACTAAGCCTTAAACAAAGTTCTTTTCAGATACTATATAAATTCACATACATAACCTGTCCTAAAAAGCCATATGTAGATGTCAAGGAGAGTTGCAATCTTTGGTTGTCTGAGATTCTCATGTATTGCTTCTGCCAAAGAAGACACATTATGGTTTGTGTGAGGAGGTGAACAGTTAGTGAGGGACGCGAGTAATGGTCAAAATAACGTTATTCTACAAATGTGGCAAGTCGGTCTTTTAGTACAATTGATTATATAACTTTACTTCTAGCTATATGCAAGGACGTATTGTAAATTATCGTGTCAGCGAGAGTGTGTTTAGTAATCACATTCACAACTTACATCACATATCACACCAAAGATATTTCTTCTCTTGCCAAAGTTACTGACAACTTGAAAAATAGCCCACTAGGAAAAGCTTCAGGGCCCCAGTAGGTTCTAATGGATCTTTTCAAGTGCAACACCAAATTATGGGCCCTATGATTGTTAATATTTTATACTATGCCAGTGTCAAAGCTATTTCTTGCTCCTGGTTATAGTAAATTATCATTGCTCCTTATACAAAAGAAGACCTTGCTGACTCCAATAGTTATCTACGTATTCCACTGTTAAAGTTGTGAGTAGAATTTTGATGGTTAAAAAAGATACTTGGGTCATTTAAAATGTGATTCTGTCAGAAAGTCAATATGGTTTTAAATTTAAATAGTTTTTCACTCTTGTTTTGTTGTCCTGCAAATACCCACTCACTCTCAAGGGCTCTTTGCATCTTTTCACCTGGCTTTTATGGACCATTGATCATCCCTTTGGGGTTAAAGACAAACACTGCATTTTTGTGTCATCTTCACCTCAATTTTAGAGCTACGGTGAGATTTGCTCCGGGTGGCAAATGTTTGAAACCCTTGAATTGACAAGAGATGTTCCTCAAGGCTGCATGTTGGCCCCTATTTTGTTTTATCTTAATTTTAAGACAGGGGATTCTAAGGCTGGGTTTATTATTTTCCTTTGCTTTTATACCTGGATGTTGCTTTTATGATGCTTCTCTCTGCAATAGACTAAATAACTTGTTAGAAAGCTATGAGGCATTTATGGATATCAGGATCTTGATGCTTATTTTTTAAAGACATTTGTTATATTCAGAAGAAGGGGCCAGATGTAGGTAGCCCAATACCGGTCGCTAACGGCCAAAATTACTGAATTTCGGCCGTTACCGACCGGTATTGGGCATTTGAGATGTAGGAGGCATGTTTAAGGAATCAGTAATTTACTGAACGGTAATTTAAGGAATCTGTAAATTACCGAATTCTTAAATACCTATTCGGTAAATTACCGAATCCTTAATGTAGGGAGCACTCAAGTGAGTGCATTTTTCATTTAAGGATTCAGTATTTACCACCAACTACAAGTTGGTGGTAAATATCGAAAAACTTTAAAAAAGCAAATTTGTGCTTTTCCAAAAGTGCCATTTGGCAGACATACATGCCCTTAGGGCATGTATGTGTGCCACATGTGCACCCATGCACTATTCAGGGGTGCAACAGGGTGTCAATGTGACACCCTGCCACCCTTGTAAGTCTTCCCCCTATTACCGATTCAGTATTTACCGAATCGGTAATTCTCATTCATTCCTATGGGTCTCCAGGCCCATAGGAATTAATGGGAATTACTGAATCGGTAAATACCGAATCGGTAATTACCAAATGTTACCGATGCAGTAAAATTCACCAATTTTTTTCCAATATAGCATTTACCGATTCTAAAATAAGGAATCGGTAAAATTCGGTATTTTAGAATCGGTAAATGTAGATTACCTACATATGGCCCTAGAACTTTTACAATTAATGATCAGGTCATAAGAAATGTATGGGTTTTTTCGTGTTCCAACATAAGGGCCACTCTTATACAAGTTAAAAGTCTTCAGCTCATACAGTCTGTGCGTTTTCTACTCAGAAACAGGCAACAAGTGCTTGAAATTTTAGAAGATAATATATGAGACAATGTGTATTATTTGCCTCATATAGATTGGCTTTCTGGGGTATATCTGATGGCCCAAGTCCACAAATTGAGAACAATAGATGTTGCATGTGTTTGGTGGGTCTCTCTCTACGTAGCCCCTATTTCATTTGTCATACGGAATTGGGACTCAAGTACTTGTAGGACGTTACTAAACCTGTGCCTATAATTTTATAGATTTTAGTTTTCACTACCCCAGTAGCTAGTCTGTCCAAGGAGATCACCCATGACTTTAAAAGTAAAGTTCTCAGATGAAATTAAATGGTTATGTTTTATCAAGGATGTTTGTTAGGATCTAGAACGCTTCGATCTGTAAGTCAACCACCGGAACATCATTGCATCTGATTGATCACAGCAAAAAAGCAATTCTAGATAGAAGATCTTGTAAGGGAAGGCTACTGAACTTGTTAACTCTACAGTAAGGTCCTTTGTTTGTAATCTTTTGTCAGAGTGGGCATTGAACACAGCTTTTATGATTCCCAGAGTGGTGGCTAATTGTTCAAACTTTGCCTGTGTGATCATTTATCCACTTAAATTAGGACGCATTATATGTTTTTCTGGGATTGTTACAGACTGGCTCGAATTTGATACCTTGTCCCCCAACTGCGTTAAAAAAGATTTGCCAACTGTAGAATTGCTTTTCCATACTTACAGGTGTTGCCCTCTGCTCTGTCTTGCAGTTGGTCAATTTGTAAAGCGTGTGATTGATATTAAGGTGCCCCATCAATTACTAGATTGTTTGTAAGTGTTATGTGAATTTTATATGTGAATGTGCTTATATTTGCACTTTTAAACTGTAATTATGATGCATGTTATTATGTGATTAATTGGTTTTGTTCCTCGTAGTTTATGTTTATAGTTTGATTGAACCAAATAAAACTATCATTGATTTATTGATAATGCCATGGTAGCAACTTACCTTTATATTTCCTCCTCCTGGTGTGTGGTGGGCATTATCAAGCGAGCCAATCTTTGCTTGTGCTTTTTCTTTAAAATCCAGCTTTACGCTCTCAATTTTCACACGTCCGCCTCCTGCTCAGGACAAGATAGAGAAGCAAGATGAGAAATGTTCAGTAGGAGAACAATAAAGCCCTTTTATAATTAGGAATTCTATAAAACGGCGAGCAGGTTAAATTGACGTGAGCTGAGAGTCTTTTTCAGTGTTTGAACTGTGTTACTTTGATAAAATTTGATACCTCATATGTCACACAAACGTATGCCATTTAAATCAGTCCTCTGTTGCTGATTCTTTGTATGTTCACTTGTAAGACAGATTTGGTAATCATATGCATGCATCCTAAAAGACACAATGCACTCCAGAGAGTTGAATTAACCTTGGTGTTTCGGGAAAATATGTGCGCATGGATCTCCACCAGTGCCTTTTCTATTTCTTCTTTCAATTCTTTTTTACTGATAATTGTATTTGGAATGCAAAGTATGCAAAGATCTTGCTATTGCAAGATGCTTTTAAATGCTATCTTTGATATTTTTATTTTTGGCTATGTTCATTGTTTTTTTTGTTTTAGGTTTTTTGGGTTTTGTCTAGATATATACTTTATTGACTGACTGGTAAGGTAAATGCACTAAAGGACGTAAATACCATGTAGATCACGTTGACTCGGCGGGCTGTAGAATGCTTTCTTGAACACTCAGACACCCTAATATTTTTAGTACCAATGAAAATGCCCACCCAGTACACAATTAAGATAGAAAGCCACCAATCCTAATGTGTCGTCCACCACACAGCATCTTACACCTAACTCATGCAAGTCTAATCACATATAACTAAGGGGCACATTTATAAGGGGATTGCGCCACCAGAACATCACTTTTACTGATGTTCCGGCGGCACAGTGCCCTGCTTCATATTTACAAAACGGTGTTAAGCCACTATTTGTGGCTTAACATTGCTTTGTAAATATGGTACCTTTGTGTGAAAGGGGCGTTCAATGGGTGTTGCTGTGGGCGTTCCAACATAACACCCATGGCATTTTAACACTGCCCCAGATTTACAAGGATTGATAAATCTGAGGCAGTGCCAAAAACTAACGCCATTGAAAAGCAGGCATTAGATTGGCGCAACGGGGAGAAATTAATTTATTTCTCCTAATTTTTGCTTTTTCCATGTATGCTGCAAAATGCCATTAATGATTATTTATGTGCAGAAAAGCATCCTTTCCTGCACATAAACAACCATTAAATATTAAATAGTAATGATTCGCTACTTGTACTGTGTGCAGAATGCAGCACACATAGAAGTAGCAAATCGCCATTATTTATTGTTAATGTGCAAGAAGGTAGACCTTCCTGCACATACCCACTCGTTCCTGCAACGCACAAACGCTTGCACTATGGAGCAAGGGTGTCTGTGTTGTCTCTAGGCAGCTATTTATAGTGCCAGCGCTAGGGGAAACACAGGTTGTATGCCATATCCTTGTAAATACGGCGCATCGCTGCGTTTTGGAAATGGCGCAGCGCTGCAAAATTTGGCGCAGCGCCACACTGCGCGATTTCCTTGTAAATATGCCCCCAACTGGCATAGAACAAGGTAAAAAGTTTCAATCAGGCTGGAGTGAGTTTCTTTTTTTTTGCACTAGACTAGCTATCCTGTACCAGTTAGGTTACATATATATGTACTGCAAACTTGGAGCATAACTGACGAGGCGATTACCTGTGTCTACAACTACAGACTTCTTGCTTTGTTGTTCCCAAACATCTTTTACAACTGTCAAACATCCTCTACGCTGATGACTAATTACTGCTCAGTAACACATGAATAGGCCTTCAAAGGCTACTCAATTGTCTTGGCATATACGAAGATAAGATTTACCTGAAAGTACATCGCAAAAAGAAAATGTGATTGCTTTTAATCGGCCTATCAAAAAAAAATTGCAAATGGCATCTTAGTGGAAATACAATAGATTAGGTTAGATTTAGGGGTTAAAATAGATGAATGTTGCACATTTGCACCCCAGAAAAAGGCAATCAGCAATCAGGGGGAAAGCCCAGGCAACTAATTATGCATTTTCATCGTTGGTAAGATCCATCCAAGGCCATGATTTGAAACCTTTGGGAGCAGTAATGAAGGCCAAACTGATACCAACTCTTACATAAGGATCAGAGATAATGTTAGGTAATGAGGCCAGCCTACTTGACAAACTAGCGATAAGATCGTATAAACAAACCTTCTGCTAACCAGATCTGCCTGGCCTGCGCCAGTTTGGTTGGAATTTTCAATAACGAAACAGTCACTTGCCATGCCTGCGGCATTTGTAAAGCTCTGCCACAAACTGCGTGCAGCCGCTGACGATACGCTGGCCAATCGAGTTTGGAGTGAAATCCATTTTCAACAGGGTAATGGAGCCTATAAGAAATATTTGGAGAATAGCATTGGTAGGCTAGAACTGGGTGATCTATGGAACGCCAAAATATCTGGGCAAATCTTTAAGAAAATGGTACATAAGTCAACTAAACTGCAAAGTTGTATTGCAGACAAAGTTGTTCAAGCGTCTTCATAGATGGCTGGTTTTGAAATCATATTCAATCTTAAGAGAATTGCCACTTCTTGAAGCACCTTACCATTGGAAGGTAAAACAGACATCTGTTACTCAGACTTGGTGAGATACCCACACTAGACTTCCTTCCAAAATGGAAGAAAGGCGGCTTAGGTGAAGACAAGAGTTGCCGCCTATGTCATCAGGGGGTTGAAACTTTAAGCACGTCATATTATCTGTCCAGCATTGGTAAATCAGAAAAGAAGTTTGTTAAGAAGAGAGTTTATTAGCTTGGGAAATAGGTCGTGTAGGACTGCACTGATGGAGTCACTGGACCCAAGAAATACAATGCTGAACGTCAGATTAGTGCAGTTCCTGGCCATTTTTAAAAACCTGACAGGAAAATATGTTTGGACATGGCAGTTAGGGGGTGGGTAAAGAGACCTGATAAGCTCCCACTGGGTACAATGACATGTTGGAACGGGCTGCTAGGGAAATTGACACAAGTTGCTCCCTAACCTGCCTAGTTATGTAAACATTTGCAGGATTCAGATAACTGATATGTAGGGATGGGAAGCTAGGGAAATTGACATAAGCCGCTCCTTAACCTGTCAAGCTATGTAAACATTTGCTCCCCACACAGTTATTCTTTGTTCGTCTTCCCGATCTGCACACTGGCAGTTTAACCACATCATAATCTTGCACCTTGGCACTTCATCTGCAAATTTACAATTGGTTGCATTTCAAATTGTAAACTTGCTCTTTAATTAGGAAATTAAAAAGTTGGTCTATGATCGATAATCACTTTTAGATGTGTAGGTAGGTGTTGTGGTTTGTACCACTTTTCCGAGCCATTCTAACCTTTGCATACTGGTATTTTTATTTGTGGTTATAATTATGAAGGGCAGTGAATAATGAAATTGTCCTCCAATTAAGAAATTAAATGGTTTGCTGCTAATGGATAATAAGTTCTCAGACCATTTAGGTAAATGTTTTATAATGTACATCTTTTGTAATGTTATGTTTGGATGAACCTTGCATGGTTCTGCAATGTGATGATTTTTGAAAAAGGGCTATCTTTTCTAGTTCACCTGACAGTTAAAATGTACTGTTCTGTGCTTTTCATGGCTTTAGTCAGTTCTCCCCTTTCTTTTTTGAAGCGCGTCTGTATAAACTCAGTGCCCACTGCAGTTTTTCGCTATTTTATTGGACTTATTATGTCGTTTTACCAGTGATTATATTACGAATGTTCCTATATAAGTAATGGGATTGTCTGCTTGTTTCTGTAGGCTAGTGAACACCCTACTTGAAAAAGTTCTGGGTATACCATGTGTTTACTTTTCGTTATTTCTTGTCTTTCACTTTCCAAGAGCAGTCTTGCTTTTCTCCTAGTCCCAGCTACCTCTGCCATTTGTTTAATTCAGGAAGATGGCTGTACTCCAGTTTCTTCTCAACCCACCCCACCTCACCCACTCCCCCGCATTTTAGCCTCCTGAGCTCACAGTGGCAGTGACAGCCATTGCAGGAGCACCTCGAGTTGGTGGACCTACATAGTAGGTAGGCCTACTGCCTAGCTCACTGGGAGAAACCTAATATTTCCACTAGATGGGCCGAACAGGCCACTACTGCAACAATGTACAGCTCCAAAAGCAGAGACGTCCCTGTTCAGCAAAGGTTTCCGATTTAACATATTCCATTCTGCCCGCTAGCTCTAGGCTTCCTCTCCTCCTTACTAGGAACTATTATCATGCTCAAGCATCTCGGGGGATAACTGTACACGCTTATTTTACCTTGTACTCCCGACCCGAGGTGACGTGATTGCTATAGACTCAGGTTGCTTTGGAGGCTCTTGACTTCTTTTGGGACTTGCTAACTAAATAATTACTGCTTCCAGTTTTCTCTTCTTCCAAGAAACTCTTCCTGGAGGTTTGTGGTCAGAGCTACCATGAGCGTATACCTGTTTGCATTCAGCATTTCAGAAACAGAACAGGCATGCACCTCTCTCAGGGAGCTTACTTTTTAGACCTCCCAAATCATCCTGAGAGGTAGCATGCGACGAAATAGTTTTCTGAAACATATTTTGCTAACTTTACTTTTCAAAAACTTATTTTACAATACCCTTTCTTTTTTGAAACGCTTCGTATAAACTCAGTGCCCACTGCAGTTTTTCACAATTTTATTGGACTTATTATGCCGTTTTCCCACAACATCTGGGCCAAATTTAACAGTATATCAGATGGCGCAAATACAAAACTTTGCTTAATAATGTATATTGGAGAAGATAGTCTCAAAAGTAAAATGTATTATCTATCTATGATAATTTAAAAAATATTTCTTCACAATTTTAAAAGCGTATAGGAAATACAAAATCAATGAAAAATGCAAAATAATTAGTAAAACGATAAATTGTTTCAAAAAGGGTATTTTGAAGTTATATGTATTTGAAAGTATGTGTGTTTGGCTTGGTAGATGTGTACTGAAGGACACGAAGTCCCCCCATCCCTCCATAGGGGTAATGGATAGAAAAGTGAGTGGGGGTCAAGTGGACGTTTTCCCGTTGGCATGGTTGTTGGATATGTATCCCTGCGTAAACCAAACCAGAAAATCAGACTTTAAAATATGGACATATACTCAATGTGACATGGAGCAGCAGTGTGTATATGTGTGCATATTCATATACACACGTGTGTGTGTGTGTGTGTACATATGTGTGTAATATTTGTTGTCCTTTCTAGGGTCTTATGAACCTGTGCAAGCATGAGTGGAAGGGGAGGAGGTCGAAGATATGACATGACTGATTGTATAATAGTCATTCTTCCATAAATATAAGCAGAGGATATCAAGCTGCAGTCACAGTATGTGGTTAGCTGGACCTGCAGGGAGGACTATGTTATAGTCATGCGGTAGTCAGCAGTGAATATCAGATCTTATCAGTCGCTCTCTGCCAGTCCAGACGATGAGGTACGTTGGGTGCCTAGGTTCCGTGGAATGAAGTATTATTTGCAGCCTATTATGAATTACAATTGGGTGCAGTACTGCTAAGTGTTCGTATCAGCCTGCATTGGATCACAATTGGCTGCAGCATCGGTAAGTGCCAGTGTATTAGTCATGGGTGATAAGGGTAGATCTTGAGGGTTCAATCCTGCCACTGGGGGCTGTAGATACATTTCTGTTGCATGAAACTGTGTGAAGGCTGAGGGTTCTAGATTAAGCTTCTCTCCAGTTAAGATATTGCCTAGTTAGTTATTTTTCTTCGACCTCATATCTGGGCTCAGTTAGTGCTGATGGATGGGTTGTAATTGCATGTTCCCCTAGGGGCAGGCAGCTGACATCTCTATTTTAAACAAATGTATTTTAGCTGGTAAGGATATCTAGCGTTTGGTCGGTCAAACCATGATGATAACTCCTCCTGGGATTTTTTTTACTGTGGGGTGTATGGTGGTCTGAGGTTCACAGGTTAAAAGGTTACAATAACCAGGTTTTTACTTCTTGTCTGAAATGTAGATGTTACTGAATGCAACACATTTTTGTTGGTAAAGAGTTCCAGAGTTTGGCCACCTGAACCGAGAAAGAAGGTCCTCGAATGGATTTATACTGTGGCGAAGGCTTGAACATGAGATCCTGATTTATTTCTATTGTTTGAATCTAACTTGCATGTACAATCATCCTTTTCCTTGGGACTATCTATGGGCGAGGCAGAGTGCCTTAAACATCAATATGCTGGCTCCTGGTTACCCATAAAGTGCCTTAATATTGGAAACACGTTTTCTGAGGTGGAGTTAGAGCATATGTTTTGCTTCAGCATTCTGTTTTTGTTGTAGTTTGTGTATGATGAAACAGGGCATACTGAGGTATAGGCTTTTGAGGCATAGTTGAGCTTGGAGCTCACTAGAGTGAGTATGGCTTGTAGTTTTAGTTGGTAGCTGATATATGGGAAGTTGTATTGTTCAGTTTTCATGTTGTAGAGCGTACACTTAGTGACCTAACTGGCATGGAGGGATATATCCCAGTCCAAAATCACCACTAGGTTTCTCACCTCTCGACATATTTGGTGGGACATCACGTTTCTTCAGTTATTTTATTTATTTTATTTTAAATTCTTCTATAGCGCCGGAATCAATCCCATGAGGGTATCTCCGTGCTTTGCCAGCTGAGGAATTTTTCCCAGAATGAGCAGCCTGGAGAGTTATGTGGATAGAAATGCCTCTTGGTAAAGAAGGGTTTTCAGTGTCTTTCTAAAAGACAAGTGATTTGTGTTAGTTCTTAGGTCAATGGGAAGACTGTTCCAGAGGGCGGGGCCAACAGAGGAGAAAGCACGGTCTCCTTGTCTAATTTTCTTTGTGGTAGGAGGTTTTAATAGGGCTTGATTGCATGAGCGGAGGGACCTGCTGGGCTGGTACAGTTCCAGGGACTGGGATAGGTATTTAGGGCTTGCTCCATACAGGCATTTATGCACCGTGCAACAGATCTTAAAATTGATGCGCTGCCGTATGGGAAGCCAGTGCAGTTCTTTCAGACTAAATCTGAACATACAAACACAAGGAGATGTATTATTGGCTTAATTCAGCTCAAGAAAACAGGAAACCCAACACAACAATGTATACGACAATTTCTACTGCAATTTATTTACAAATTCATAAAATTTCAGCAAAGAAAGAAAGGAAAGAAAACAAAGTTGGTGCTCAAGTGAAGGAAAAAGATTTCAAGGTAATTTAGTGCAACAGAGAAATTATATGTACATTGCACATGTAAAGCCTACCCATTTACAATCTATATACAATAATATACAAGGGGACAGGAAGGGGCAGGTGTAGGCTTAAAGGAGTAACTGGGGGGATCGTCGACGTTTCGACCCTGGCGCAATAAGGGAAGGTCACGACCTCTGCTGCGGGTCTTCTTCAGGACGGTTGTAGGGAAGGGGGGGGACAGGGAAGCACCTGTAACGGTAAGTGTAAATATTTTAACCATTTATAATAGGTGTTCTAATCAGAAGGGATTAAATAAAAGGAAGTGTTGGGTACATTACCAATTAGCGTGGCAGAGCCCGCCCCTGGGGTCGCCCCAGGGGACGTGGCAGAACCAATTGGAATCAGGGCAGAGGGCAAACGAATTGGAATCAGGGACGGACGCGCTCTGGAAAACAGGTCCAATTCCGACAGGAATCACATGGCGAAATTCAAACTCGCAAACAACATTACAGGTGGTAAAGTCCAATGCCCAACCTAGCCCTATAATCAATCTTTCCAGTCATGTATTGACCATTGACGAACAAAAAATCCTGGAGAAGGGTTTATCTTTTGTCCCAACCAGTTTGCCAAATAGTTTCAATCTAAAATTGGAGCTACACCAGTTCTTCCGGAAAGTTCGTTTGAAACAATTTTTCAACAAAATACCACAACAACCGGTATTTAGTAACACAGGTCTGAGACCACCGTCTACCTTTACACCACCCGCCCATATGATGCCACACAATGTACTAACATACGAACAAATGGTGATGGGTGATATAAATAAACTATTGAGGGACAAGAAATATGTGAAATATAATGTTTCTAAACAGGAAAGGACTGCGCTCCAAGAATTGAAACTAAATCAAGACATAGTGATCAAGCCCGCCGATAAAGGCGGGGCAATTGTCATTCAAAATAGGGATGATTATATAAAAGAAATCTGTAATCAACTATCGGTGACTGAAAACTATACGAAACTATCAACCAATCCCACCAAGGACATTGCCACAGCCATTAAGAAAGTTACAGACAATGCTCTCGGTGAGGGATTTATTTCTAAACAGGAACATGAATACCTGAATAATACACATCCCCGTGTACCCACGATCTACACCTTGCCCAAGGTACACAAGAGGCTCCATAATCCACCTGGGAGACCTATTGTGTCGGGGTGTGGCTCAATTCTTGAGCCACTGTGTAAATTCATAGATATCTTCATCAAACCCATTGCAGAGAACACAGCCTGTTATCTTAGGGATACTATGCAGGTGATTAAGTTGGTAGATGAGAAAGCATTTAATCCCAGTGAAGAACTATTGGTAACTATGGATATCACCTCCCTATATACCAACATCCCACAACATGCAGCACTGGAGGTGATAAGAACGGTATTGGATGACAGGGCTAGGCCACACCGAGTCCCTACCAAATTCATAGTAGACCTATTAGAGATCGCTATGAAGCGTAATTTCTTTTTCTTTGATGGAGATTACTTCATGCAGATAAATGGCGTAGCCATGGGTGCTAGCTTTGCCCCAAACTTGGCAGTGATCTTCATGGACCATTATGAACACAATTGGGTCCTCTGTGACAATAACCCACATAGAGGTAATATCAGTCTATGGCGTCGTTACATAGACGATGTCCTGCTTATGTGGAAGGGCACGAAGAACGACCTTCTTATTTTTCAAAACTGGTTGAACGGGAGAGATGCTAACATCCAGTTCACTATGGAGTGTAGCAACCAAGCAATTAACTTTTTGGACATTACCATTAAGGAGGAACAGGGTGTGTTATATACCACCCTGTTTCGAAAACCTACAGAGAGAAATACTCTGCTGAGATATTCCAGTCATCATCCCCGCAATCTCAGGGACAATCTCCCTTATGGACAGTTCCTGAGATTGCGGAGAAACTGCAGTTGCAAAGTGGACTATTTTACGGAGTCTACCACCTTGATGACTCGTTTGGTGGAGAGGGGCTACCCGAGGAGCCTGGTGAAAAAGGCTCGCAAAAGAGCATGGTTCTGTCACAGAGAGGTATTGTTAGAACCAAAAATAAGGAAGGAGAGTAAAGAGGATAGAATGATATGTGTTACTACATTTAACACCAAAAGCACGGAGATCAAAAGAATTATTAACAACCATTGGCACCTAGTAGCAGAGGAGACAGGTCTGCCAGACCCCCCTATGCATGCCTTCCGTAAAGGAAAGAGCGTCAGAGACTCTATTGTGCATTCCATGTTGCAGAAGAAACATGTAGAGAGTCAGACCACATTATGGAATTTTCCTACTGTGGTGGGTCTTTTTAAATGTGGGTCCTGCAAAGCCTGTGACATGGCCTTGGAAGTCAAAGAATGCACGCATAATGATTACACTCACACCCTGCAAAATCACACCAATTGTAACACCATGGGGGTAATATATGCCATCTTTTGCCCCTGTGGTTTTATGTACATAGGGCAAACTATTCAGAAGGTGAAAACCCGCATCTTGCAGCATTGCAGCAGGATCCGGTGTAAAGTACAGGGAGCACCCTTGGTTGATCATTTTGTCAGATTCAATCACACACCCGAAAGTCTTAGATGGTGTGTTATTGAGAAGGTGAATCCTAATCCAAGGGGAGGTAACCTGGCACAATCAATCAGTATCCGTGAATGCAGGTGGATGCATTTTTTTGATACTGTGAATAGGGGCCTGAACGAACAGGAGGAAGTAATGAGACAAATGGCATTATTATCAACAGCCTGACTCTTGTTCAGTCTGGTGACTCCTTCCTATCTGTGATATGGGTCCTCGTCCTGCCTTTTTGCAAACTGGAATTGTAATTCATTGGTAAATGGTGTTAACATCAGCTATAACACTATATTCCCATGTAAATGTATTTGATATTTATTGTTTTTTGTGACTGTTTATATTGTGTGTTTTATGTACAGTATTGTTTTTCGAATTGTTTTTGCCTTTAGAAAATTATAAAATGTGTATAGATATAATTTTTGTCACAATGTTGTATTAATTATTAATTTATATTTGTGAAAAATGTCGAATTATTGTGGTCTTGAGGGTCGGCGTTTGGAAATTGTGGCTAATTCCACGATCAACATGGCAGCCCCAGCGTGTTTCCGCCCCCATTGTAATAATGCCATTGGTTCACTCGCATTTAGGAACAGAGTGTTTTCCTGGTTTCCATTAAGTCTGTTTCCGCCCCCATTGTAACAACGTCATTGCCTCACTCGCATTCAGGTACAGAGTCCTCTTCTGATTTCCATTAAACTTGAGTCCCTTCTTTTTGTTTACTTGCCTACTTAACCGTCATTGGTGGTCATTGACCACGTGGTTCCAGCCGATCGCGGAAGCTGCCGGAATACTTTATGAACTACCTGGCTAACTGCAGTCCGATCGCTCTGAGATCCTGCACGTTAAGGGACAACGCTGTCAATTAAAGGTAATTGACAATAGCGGCATGTAGTAGTGTTAAGGGACAACGCTGTCACTTAAATGTAATTGACAATAGCGGCATGTATTTTGGTATTGCGATAACGCTCTGATCCAATGTGATTTGGAATAGCGGCACGCATAGCGTTTCACTGGTACCCCCCCCATTTTAAAGTTTTTCATTAAACTCGTACATGGACGATAGTAGTGGGTTGGCTAGTTCATGTTGGACATGCCGAAGTTTAGCATTCTGAGTGAGACGGGTGAAATAATACCATGCAATGGCGTCCAGCAGTAATGGTGGACTTTGACCTGTGTAACTGTTTATAAATAATGGTGGACTCTGATCTGTGTATTTGGTATAATACAGGTCCATCTATATGTTACACGTAATTCTGATCAACTTGCTTAGTGATTGTATGGGCATGTTTTGAACACTTTAGTGAAAATTACAACATGGGCTTGATACCCTGTTTTTTCTATACAGATTCGCTTGAAATTAAATTATTTCCCTTGACCATCAGTACCATGTTCATCGTGGACTGGACTAGGGTGAGTGTTTTTCTCATGTCTGGGACTCATTTTGCTGGGCGAGTAACTATATCAAGGAACTGATTGGTTTCCTTTTTCCCTAATGTAGCACGATTGATTACAACTGCCCATTGTGTACCAACTAGTTTTGGATTGAATCTCCACCTTGAGCAGATAATTCTCATCTTGAGGTGAGTCAAAAATTGTGGAACACCTCTTTCTTGACAAAACTTGAGAGGACTGTGCCTTTGGAGATGGGCTAACAGTTTTCCGGTCTGTCTTTACCTTCGATAGGTGCATCGCCCAACTGATCTGGAATTGCGACACCTTCTAATTTTAATTGGTAATGTACCCAACACTTCCTTTTATTTAATCCCTTCTGATTAGAACACCTATTATAAATGGTTAAAATATTTACACTTACCGTTACAGGTGCTTCCCTGTCCCCCCCCTTCCCTACAACCGTCCTGAAGAAGACCCGCAGCAGAGGTCGTGACCTTCCCTTATTGCGCCAGGGTCGAAACGTCGACGATCCCCCCAGTTACTCCTTTAAGCCTACACCTGCCCCTTCCTGTCCCCTTGTATATTATTGTATATAGATTGTAAATGGGTAGGCTTTACATGTGCAATGTACATATAATTTGTCTGTTGCACTAAATTACCTTGAAATCTTTTTCCTTCACTTGAGCACCAACTTTGTTTTCTTTCCTTTCTTTCTTTGCTGAAATTTTATGAATTTGTAAATAAATTGCAGTAGAAATTGTCGTATACATTGTTGTGTTGGGTTTCCTGTTTTCTTGAGCTGAATTAAGCCAATAATACATCTCCTTGTGTTTGTATGTTCAGATTTAGTCTGATTTTGTTTTTTGATTGTGAAGAAATAATATTCATATCATTAATTGTGCTTAAATTGTGTATCTAGGACCACTTTTTTCATATATATTTATACAGTTACCCAGGTCCTATTGATCTTTTGGGTCTACCCCATTGTTATCAATGAGTGCAGTTCTTTCAGCAAGGGCTTAGAAGGAGTCCTGGCGGGTACACCCATGACCAGTCTTGCAGCCGTGTTCTGGACTACCTGCAAGCGGCCTACAGCATCAGCATTAGCTAATGTTAGCAGGCCGTTACAGTAGTCCAGACGACTAGTTACCAAGGCCTGTACAAGTGTCTTTCTACATGTGGCCGGGAGAAAAGGAAAGACACGCCTGAGCAGACCAATGGTGTGAAAGCACAGACCCGCAATATAGTTTGTGTGATCTTTTAGGGTAAGTTTTTGATCCAGCTTCACTCCGAGATTTTTAACGTGAGGTTTGGGTACAGGTACTGGGAGTAGGTTGAAGTTTGTGCCACAGATCGTGCTCCCTCTGTTAGATGTGTTGAGCTTTAAGTGGGTGCTCTTCATACAACTGTGTATGACATGGAGGCAGTTGTCAAGTTTATATGTGTAGAAGTCTTCTGGTCCATCCAATGTAAGGATAATTTGTGTATTCTCTGCCAGTGCGTAATTTGTTCTGGTGTTTGCGGGTGCTTGGCACTTTCACTTATTTCATAACACTGGCACATATTTATGACAGTCCACCACATGGTGTCCCAGTCAGCCTATTTAAAAAAATGCATATGAGCAAAGATTTTAAAATTTCAATATATGGTTAAAAAAAATAATACCAGGATGCTCAGGCCATTCTTACGGCTTTCTCCCATGAAAACAACAACAGTGGGCAGAATAGTAGTGATTGCACTGATACCGTCAGTGTGGAAGAACAGAGCCCTGGAGGCGGTGATAAACAAGCATTTACAATGCAACGGTCTCGCCTTTGCAAAAGTTAGAGCTATTGGCATTGTAAATTTCCGATTTTCGGGCACTGGTGCTATAATACTTTCCGTGCCCAATCCGAGGTGAGCCTCTCAGGGGAGGAGGGTGGGCGTATGTGAATCTATGAAAGCTTCCAATACTGGAGAACTACAGTTACAGGTAAGTAACTTGTTTTCTTACTCCAGTATTGGAGCTTTCATAGTTTCACATACCTGAATCAGAATAGCGAGCAGTAAATTATAGCACATTTTGTTTTTTGTCACCTTCTTTTCACCAATAGGCAAAACATAAGACTAGCACATAGTAGTAACCGTATCAACATATACATAAACACATTGTTCCTCAATGACATTACCAATATTCTTCAACAATAAAATGTGCTTTTCTTACCAAAAGAAGCAAGGGATGAGAAAGAGGCTCACCGTTATTGGAAATGGTTCCGCAGTACTACTTGTCCCACTGCTACATCGCTTCTTGCATGATCGTCTAGGCAGTAATGCCTGGTGAAGGTATGCGTACTCCTCCAGGTGGCTTCTCTGCAGATGTCCTGAATGGAGACACCTGAAAATAGAGCAGTTGAGGTTGATACCGCTCTTGGGGAATGCGCACGAACCCGTGCAGTCAATGGCTTTCCCGCTGCTTGATGACAGAACTGAATGGCACTTGAGATCCATCGTGCGATCCCCCGTTTTGACAACGGGAAACCCTTCCTGGGGGCACTAAAAGCCGCAAACAATTGTGTAGACTTTCTAAAAGGTTTTGTCCTTTGTAAATAAAACTTCAGGCTACGCTGGACATCCAGAGTATGGAGAGTCCTTTCCGCCGCCGTCGATGGCTGAGGAAAAAATCTTTTCAATATTAAGGGCTCATTTAAATGGAAAGCCGTTGGTACTTTCGGAATGAATCTTGGATTCGTTCTGAGGACTAATCTGTCTTCTCTGAATTGGAGAAATGGCTCTTGCGTTGTAAGGGCTTGTATTTCCCCCACCCTTCTGGCTGATGTTAGCGCTATTAAAAGAGCCACCTTCCAGGAGAGGAATTTCAGATCAGTATTGGCTCCAATGGTGGTTTCATAAGTTGTGACAAGTCAATGTTCAGTTGCCATAAAGGTGGTGGAGGCCTGATGGGTGGGTAAACTCGAAATAACCCCTTCATCAATTGTTTCACAATTCTTTCAGACCACAGAGAAGGACGTGCTGTATCGTGAAATTGCCCGCCAAATGCACCTTAATAGGGGCATGGGCTAATCCAGATTTTGCCAGCCTTAGCAAATATGGGATGATCTGATGCGCCTCTGCCCACAGAGGATGCAAGTAATTCTCCTGACACCAGAAGCAGAATCTTTTCCATTTCATCCTGTATTTCCTACCAGTGCTTTCCGCTCTTGCCTTTGCCAGGATTTCTCTGCATTCTGCTGGAATGTTCAAGCGCTGAAATTCTCCGTAGTCAGGAGCCAGGCCGCTAATTGCAATGATGTCGGGTCTGGATGCCGCACTTGTCCCTTCTCCATAGTCAGTAGTGTTGGTTTTGGCTGAAGACGTATTGGCTCGATCTCTGACAAAAGGAGCAGCTCGGTGAATCAATGCTGCCTGGGCCACCAAGGAGCTATCAGTATTATCCTGCACGGTTCTTTCTTCACCTTCGTGAGTACTCGTGGCAGGAGGGGAGTCGGCGGAAATGCGTAGGCAAAGACACCTGGCCATGCCATCCAAAATGCATTCCCCCATGATCCCCTTTGGTGACGCCAGCTTGCAAAGAATTGGCATTTCTTGTTCTGGGCTGTGGCAAACAGATCCACCAATGGTGTTCCCCATTTGGCAAAGATGGTCATCAGCGTGTCCTGATTTAGCTCCCATTCGTGACAGGTCCTCTTCCGCCTGCTGAGGGTGTCCGCTGTTGTATTCTGATCCCCTGGAAGATGTATGGCCTTCTGAGTCAGTCTGTGATCTATCGACCATTTCCTTATTTTCTGAGCTTCTCTTGACAGAGAGAGAAATCTTGTACCTCCCCGTTTGTTTATGTAGTGCATTACAGTTGTGTTGTCTGTCCGCACTAACACTGATCTTCCTTCTATTCTTGGCAGGAAGGCCAACAACGCCAATCCTATTGTCCTTAACTCCAATAGGTTTATGTGAAGGTGTTGTTCCTGTTTGTGCCATCAGCCGCTGACCTGTAACTCCTGTAGGACTGCTCCCCATCCTTCGAGAGAGGCATCCATGGTGACTACCAACGGAGCTAGTTTGGTCAGGTAGGAGAGACCCACAGAGATATTGTTCCTGCGGGTCCACCACTTTGCTGCCTGTAACATTGGATGCGTGATTCTTATCTTGTCCTCAAAAGATCCCTTTGCTTGGCACCACTGAAGGTCTAGTTCTTCTTGTAATGGTTTCATTCATAAGCGCCATAGGGGAATGAGTGGTATGCATGAGGACATTGTTCACAGAAGCGACTTGTATCTTCTGACTGAAAGAGACCTTCTTTTGCCGGAATCCTTGGCTAGAGCTACGAGTCCCAATTGTCTCTCTACAGACAGGAATGCTTTGTTCTGTGATGTATCCAGGATTGCACCTAGAAACTTGATCGTCCTGGATGGCTGTAGAGATGATTTTTCTACATTTAAGGTCAGGCCCAGTTCCGCAAACAGCTCCATGCATGCCACAGTGGAAGCGTGAGCTGCCTCCTGTGATGGTGCCTTTACCAACCAGTCGTCCAGGTATGGAAATATTTG
Source organism: Lissotriton helveticus (assembly GCF_964261635.1). NCBI lineage: Eukaryota > Metazoa > Chordata > Amphibia > Caudata > Salamandridae > Lissotriton > Lissotriton helveticus. Next base: position 586,633,150 of record NC_136061.1, on the reverse strand, counting down.
GTGCTTTTGTCTTCTTAGATAGGCCGCCACTGGTGCCAGACATTTTGTAAATATTCTCGGTGCTGACTTTAGGCCGAATGGTAGCACCTTGAATTGGTAATGGTCTCTCGCCACTGTAAAACGAAGGAACTTTCTGTGGGACTGATGGATGGGGATATGGAAATATGCATCTTGTAAATCAAGGGAGGTCATCTGATCCTCTGGGTTTAAGAACAGCAGAATATCTTGCAGGGTCACCATTCTGAATGACTGTTTCTTGAGGTAGGCATTTAGGGACCTTAAGTCTAAGATTGGACGCCACCTGAGAGCATGTTTTCTGATCAAGAAGAAACGGGAATAAAATCCTCATCCTCTTTGGGAGTTCAGCACCGGTTCTATTGCTCCCTTTCGGAGCATTGCCCGAATCTCCCGATGCATCTGGGATAGGTGTTTTGCTTCTTGATATGTAGGTGGCGTGGGAGGAGGGAAGTGGAGGAATTCCAATGTATGTCCGAATTGTAGTACGTGGAGAACCCATTTGTCCGATGTTATCTTCTGCCACTGTTCTAAAAAAGGAGTCACTCTTCCACCCAGGGGAACATTTGACAGGATAGGAGGAGAAGGACCTGCAATCTGTAGGTTGTCATTGTCTTTTATTATTATCTTTTCCAGAACGACCTCCTCGTCCTCTGGGAGTGGACTTAGAGTAGCCTCCAGAATGTTTCTGTCCATATTGCTGCCGATAGGGCTGCGGAGAGGAAGAGTAGGATGTGTATCTTCCTTGCTGGTAGCCCCCTCTGTATGAGGGTTGTCCTCTTCCATGGGCACCTCGAAAAGGCACCTTCCGGTACTGTAACGCACCTAAGGATTTTGCTGTATCCGTGTCTTTTTTAATACTTTGAAGGGTCTCATCCACCAGGCGCCCAAAGAGATCCTCCCCATCAGAGGGTAGGTCCAGAATTTTATTTTGAACCTCTGGCCTAAAGGAAGTGGCCCTCAGCCAAACCTGGCGCCTCAAAACTGCTGCTCCACAGAGGGAACGAAAGGGTGTGGCAGCTATGTCCATAGCGCATTCAATAACTTCAGTCGAAGTTCTCTCCCCTTCCTGTAGAACTTTCTTCGCCTCCTGCTTAGAGTCTTCCGGGAGGAGGTCGATATAGGGTGCTATATTGCACCACATTTGTCTGTCATATCTGCCCAGGATGGCCAGGGCATTAACAGCTCTGACCAGGAGCGCTGACATGGAGAACCGTTTACCTGCGTTATCTAAACGCTGTCTTTCCCTGTCCGGAGGTGCCAAAATAGGTGCTGCTGGGTTTTTGACTTTTGCTGTGCTGCCTGCAAGTTGATTAGGTCCGGTTTAGGATGGTCCAGTAAACACGCCGGAGCGTCCGCAGGCGCCTTATATTTTTTGTCCAGCCACGCCAGTACCGGCGTAACCGTTGCTGGAGTTGTCATGACCTGTAATCCTTCTTTCCATATGTGGTAAATAATTGGTATATACCTGATTGATTTTTGATAGGGCTCTTTAAAGTCATACAGAAAACATTCTGTTTGGGTTGTTTTTATTGGCAGCTGAAATGTTTTTGCCGCTCTCTCCATTAAGTTGTTGAATCCACCAATATCCACTGGTGGAGAATCTGCCGGTACTTGGGTGGGTGAAGGCGGAGATGGAATCAGGTAATCATCCCAATCTCTGTGGGGTTCTGGTACCTCCCCTTCTTCGCGGTCATCATCATCTGTTGTCACAGAATCCTGTTGCTGTTGTACCTGAAGTGTCTGCGGAACAGTGTCCAGCAGGCTTTCCCTACTGCGGGCTGGAGTGGCCGGAATTGAACGAGGACGTGAAGGTGGAATGTCCTGAGAAAAACCTGACGGAGGAAACCTCCGTTTATAATCCACCAACATGGATTGCAAATCCATCAACATGGATGATGGCATTGCTACCATCTCTTCCTGAGGCTCTTGTTGGTAGCGGTGGTATGAGACACTGTGATACTCTTCATACCCTTCCTCATCATCATCCTCTTGATATTTTACATGGAGCTCCGATGGCTGGTGGCATACCCAAAGAGCCAACCATCCTCCTCATCATCTGACTCTTCTTCCTCCAAAAGGTGCGATGGGACCAATGGAGTAACTTTGCTTGGAGAAGTTACTGCGGGTGTGATCTTCTTCCTGCTCTTTTCCAGGGTTTGTGGGTTTGTCTTGTCGACGAGATCGTCGTCGATACCACCGTCGACGAAGCTGTTGTCAGTGCAGTAGATCCATTCCTCGCTGACAACATAGTAATCGTCGTCGACGTTCCTGTCGACGACCTCATTGTCATCACTGTCGACGACGAGACGATACCGTCGTCGACACTGCCGTCGTCCTCCTCACCGTCGTTGTCGTCAATGTTACCGGCGTCGACACTGTCGTCGTCGACGCTCCCGTCGTCGACACTCCCGTCGTCGAAGCCTCCGCCGTCGACGCTCTCGTCGTCGACACTCTCATCTTCGACTCCCCCGTCGACGCTGGCTCCAATACAACTAATGGTAGCTCTTGTACCTTGGTCGTCAAAGTAGATGATGATTTCTTCGTCGACGGTCTCGTCGACGCTCCCGTCGACGGTCTCGTCGACGCTCCCGTCGACGAAGTGGATTTTTTCACCTTCTCCTCAGGAATACTAGAGGATGGCTTCTTGAATGATGCAGGAGCCAACGGTGGTGTCTTTGAAGGCTCAGAAGAGGCTCTTTTGGATTCTTTTTTTTTAAAGTGAGTCCTTTACTCTCCTTTAGCTTTTTCTGAGGAGATTTTGAAGGACTACGCCCTGAAGACCCTTGGGTGGTCTTTTTTAGGGCCTTCTCAGGACGGCCCCTGAGGAATGAGCCTGAGGAGATCTTGATCTTTTTTTAGATCTTGTGGAAGAAGAGGAGGATTCCTGGTCACTATCGCTAGAAACCACCTCCTTTCTGGCCTTGATCTTCTGAAGCCAAATTAAAAGGCGTCCTTCACGCTCTCTATCCTGGTCACTATCGCTAGAAACCACCTCCTTTCTGTCCTTGATCTTCTGAAGCCAAATTAAAAGGCGTCCTTCACGCTCTCTAAGGGTTTTACTAGAAAAAGTGTGACATACCTTGCAATCCTTTGCCTGGTGGTCCGGGTAAAGACAGTATATACAATCTTCATGTGAGTCATCTGTGTAGAGTCTCTTTTTAGAGCAGGTGGCACAGGCTCTAAACAGACCCTTTTTTTCCTTTCCAGCCATTTTCAGAAATGTAGATGAGAAATAGATTACAAACTTCTCAAATCCACAAGTAATAGCCTGATTATGAAGCTTCTACAGAGTTGGAAATCCAGAGTTTGAGCAGAGCTCAAAGGAGACTCCCTAGCACAACGTGCCGGTACAACATATGGAGGGGCAAAAGGTTCTCACAGGAGGGTTCTAGAGGGTGAGTGGCTCTGATTGGCTAAGAAAAAAGTTTGGTCCTTTTTTACATAACGAAGGTTATGGGTTGCAAAAGGGAAATGGGCCTAGGCCTTTTTTCAGTTAGCTATACTGCTAACTATTGCTTTTTTATGTACCGGAGACTCCCGTCTCGACGATGGGGAAATGATTCAGGTATGTGAATCTATGAAAGCTCCAGTACTGGAGTAACCTCACCCTTCACTCGAATTCGAAGAATGTCACCCACGTTTCAATAGTACTGAGCAGGCTCCTAAAAAGCAGCATGCATCTATGACCCTCCATTAGGTCACTCTTTGGAAAACTTAAGTAATTTCAGGCAGGTTTAGAGGAGGGAGGGGGCGGGATGGAGTAGACAAACCGGAACTCGCATTTACAAGCGAATGCTGAAAGGATGTTGAGACAAGCGCTCTCAATGACGCAGCCTTTTGTCTTTGAGCCCCGTCCCTTTCAGACTGGGCTCCCGGACTTCCTGCTCACTTTAAAGGTTCCTTATCTTCTTTATGGGGCCATCTGGACCCATAAAGAAGATAAGAAACCTTTTACGCCAGCAGTAAGTCGGGGAAAAGTCAATATGAAAAAGACTGGGCTTAAAGAGAAAGAAGAACGTCACTAGGACCTCTTCTCCAATGGCTGGCCACCGTTTAGGAGGCCAGCCAATGGAGAAGAGGGGCGGGGCTTAACCCTCGCTACTGGAGTTCTCCTTGAAACATACAATCTCGCGAGCTCGACTGCGCATGTGCGCAGTACGCCATGCAAGACCTAAAAAGGAAAGATGCGCAGATTAATGAGAGTCAGCTCCTGTTCTTCCCGGATTTAAATCAAGTGAGAAAGAGGCCATTCCTTGAAATAAAAAGATGGCAGCATAGAGTCTTGAGGCTTCAGTGGGGTTCGCGACTGTCTAAGATTTGATTTTAATATGAAGCCCTACATGTTCGACATGTGGGACCTGTGAAGGCTTGACACAACAGCATGTCTGGAGAAACTGACCAATACATCTACATAGCCGCTATACTTCATCTTGGATGTTCTAGATGATTGTGGGCATGTTTCACGATAGAGTGAGCTGGAGGCTTTGGCTTCATTAACATATATTACTTTGTCCATAATCATGCCCATTGAGCTGGTTTAAATATGAGATGAAGTGTACTCTGTTGTAAAACCCTGAATTCAGTATCATTGAGGTTAGAAAAACCCATGTTTGCTTTTAAGAGAGGAAGATCCTTGAAAGATTCAGTGGTACACACACGTCCGAAAAAAATGGATGAGGGAAACCGACAGAGGAACACACTATGGAACCTCCCAGATGTAGGGGGCATTTCCCATGTGGAACATGTAATGTGTGTCGCCTAACAAAGGGGAGTAAGGAGACTGACCTAGGCCTAAAGACCTCATGGGAACAAAGGAGGTTCTCAAATTGTAACAGCAGCTATGTTGTTTATGTCATGACTTGTAAGTTTCAGCTCAGATACATAGGAATGACAACACGGAAAGTAGGAGTATGTCTGAATGAACACCGTAGCACCTTCCTATGTGGCAAGACAGTCACCAAAATGATGCGTCATTTCCAAACAACCGGATGACGAGAACGATTTTTCTTTGTCAGTGACTGAAAAAATGCCAAACACCAGCAGTGACAAACAATTGTTGAGATTAGAACAGCAATGAATATACCACCTTTCCAGCTCAGTTAACGGGCTGAATGAAGACATACCGTGGACAATGTTAACAGACCGCAGATAGGCCATAAGTAAGAGGTCGATTAAATGATAAATCCCTAGCAGAGAAGTTTATTGCCTTAAGCAGGATGTTTATCCTGCAAACATAAGCATTCTCGAATACCGAACGGGGAGAACAATACAATGATGAAGCAAAGGCTCTGTCACAACATAGTTAGTAACAACCTATAATAAATACATACCCCCATGGAGAAGTGCGAGCCGGCCCCTCCTGAACATCCCCAAGAATACATGAATAGTACTATACATATCCAATACTGTAATATACATGAAAGGAATGTTGAGTACCCACTGTATTCAGCACTCAGCTTTAAGGTTCGCTAGATAGTGTTTGAACAAAAACGTTATTGTTCAGAAACAGTCATTTCTGATCATAGCGGCAAATATATGAGAAGAAAAGCGAATGACTCTCTGGCTCGGTATGAACCAGGACACTATGTGCGATACTACACAACAGAAAGGAAAAACCTTGACATCTTCATATATAAAATCAGTATGGTATAAGACTAAGAGTGCGCAAAATCTTTACATGCCCATATAATCGACCTTGTTATAAACATTAAACACCTTTTTATATAACCATTGAAAACTGGGCACCCTTTGAACCCAGTCCTGTGCTACAGGCTTTTCTCAAACATATTTGATTAAAGGATTTTAGGTCTGATGAAAGGGTTTTGCACACTGACAAAATTCTTTAATAAAGTGTGTGTTTGAAATTCGATATTGCTTGGGGATACCCAAAGAGCTAACGAAGGTTTTAATTGGGCCAGAAGAGAAAAAAAGAAAAAATGAAAAAATGATCTGATCGGCAAATACGCTATCAACAACAAGCATTTGCAATGCAATAGGTCTCGCATTAGGGAAGTTTGAGCTATTGGTATTGTAAATGACATTTTTTTTTATTTATGTGTTGGTTTTGAAAATAGCTAAATTAATAGCTTTGTCATTTACAAAGCCAATACTTTTAACTTTCGCAAATGTGACACCTATAGCATTTGTAATGCAATATGTTTTGTATTTACATGACTTAGATGTATTGATATTACAAATAACAATTGCCTTTTAATATTTTTTTAATAATTAATACTTAAATAAAAGTTATTGTAATATATAATGGCAATATCTTAAACTTTTGTAAATAATATTTATGAAGATTAGGTTCAGTGTATTTTATTGTGACGAAAATCCAAGAACAGAAGTGAAATATTAACATATTTTTGTGACATGTGTAATAAAGCTTGAAACATTGAGAGAACATATTTGAACCAGTTGTTGTTTATTGGTTGCACAGACTGATGCTGTGGTGGCGCTGAGTGATGCTGTGGTTGCGATGAGTGATGCTGTGGCGTTCAGTGATGCTGTGGTAGCGCATAGTGATGTTATGGTGCCCCTGAGTGATGCCGTGGTGGTGCTGAGTGATGCTGTGGTGATGCGATAGATAGACAGAGTGTAATTATGTGGCATGTAACTGTGTGGCACTGAGTGGTATTTGGAGTGTATGTTGCATTGAGTGCAGTGTAATTATGTGGCGTGTAATTATGTGGCACTGAGTGGTATTTGGAGTGTAAGTTGTGTTGAGCGCAGTGTAAATATGTAGCATATACTTATGTGGCACTGAGTGGTATTTGGAGTGTATGTTGCATTGAGTGCAGTGTAATTATGTAGCATATAAATATGTGGCACTGAGTGGTATTTGGAGTGTATGTTGTATTGAGTGCAGTGTAATTATGTGGCGTGTAATTATGTGGCACTGAGTGGTATTTGGAGTGTATGTTGCGTTGAGTGCAGTGTCAATATGTAGCATATAATTATGTGGCACTGAGTGGAATTGTGTGGAGTGTGTGTTGCATTCAGTAAAGTGTAATTATGTAGTGTGTAATTATGTGGCACTGAGTGGTTTTTGGAGTGTGTGTTGCATTGAGTGCAGTGTAATTATGTGGCGTGTAATTATATGGCACTGAGTGGTATTTGGAGTGTATGTTGTATTGAGGGCAGTGTAATTATGTGGCATGTAACTATGTGGAACTGAGGGATATTTGGAGTGTATGTTGCATTGAGTGCAGTGTTATTATGTGGTGTGTAATTATGTGGCACTGAAGGGTTTTTAGAGTGTATGTTGCAGTGAGTGCGGTGTAATTATGTGGAGTGTAATAATGTGGCACTGAGTGGTATTTGGAGTGTATGTTGCATTGAGCGCAGTGTAAATATGTAGCATATAATTATGTGGCACTGAGTGGTATTTGGAGAGTATGTTGCATTTAGTGCAGTGTAATTATGTGGCGTGTAATTATGTGGCACTGAGTGGTATTTGGAGTGTATGTTGTATTGAGCGCAGTGTAATTTTGTAGCATATAATTATGTGGCACTGAGTGGTATTATGAGGAGTGTATGTTGTATTCTAATTATGTAGCATACTAGCAGCCCGTCCCAACATTGTCCGGGTATGAATTGCTGCCGGCCAGAAGTATATTGTTTTGTAGGATTTCGTTTTGATAGCATTTCTTATCTGTGACAGGCCTGTGAAACGCTCCGATTCACAGTGCACTGCTGATGCACTTAAGAGTGCGCGTTCAGTAGTGTGTGAACTCGAGCTTCCCTACTTTATTTTTCCTTGCAATATTGTATAGCGCGAACTCGACAACATGGCATGAGCACAATTTACATTACAGAAGAACACATTCATTTGTGGTAGGCACGGGGAGACAAAGCGATTTGCCTGGAATCACAGGATGTTGAGCTGATGCTGAGATTCGAACGTAGCTCCCCAGCTCTAAAGTTCGCAATTCTAGAACTTGTGGCGGAGGTGTGTCTAAAAGAGTATGTCGGTGCTGGCCATCAATGAGGGAGACCTGTGCATTTTTCAAATCGGTGGTGAAAAAATATGAGTATGTTGCTGGAGATGTGGGCCGCCATGTCACCAATGTACTTACCGGGGGAGGGTAAACACCCATTATTCCGCAACTATCTTTTCGCATACCATCACTCCGCATACTTTCATTACGAAAGTACCATGACTCCGCTATGCCATAATAACGCATGGCATTACATTTTATATGCTTTTACCACGCATACAATTACAACGAAATTAGTTTTAATGCATGAATGGTAAAAGCATGTTTTTTTTAATGTTTGGATAAGGTAAGTATGGGTATAGGGGTATATGTTTTGAGGTACTGAGGTATATGTTTTGGGGTGTTTGGGTATTTTAAGGGTTCAGATATAGTTGTGGGTTATGGGGTACAAGGGTAGTTTTAGGGTTTAGGGAAAGGTATGGGTTTTGGGATACAGGGGTATTTTTAGGGTTCAGGGGTAGGTTTGGGTTTTGGGGTACAGGGGTATTTAAAGGGTTCAGGCCTAGGTTTGGGTTTTGGGGTACAGGGGTATTTTTAGGGTTCAGGGCTAGGTTTGGGTTTTGGGAGGGAGCAGGGTGGACACCCGGAGCTGGAATGTACAGAACCTGGGAAGAAAAAACAATGAAATATTGGGCACAATGCTCGCTTTTTTCTGTAATCCTGCACCCCGCACACGCCCCCAGCACACGCCCACAGCACACGATATGAGACATGGCATAAAGGGCGGAACGTACCACACGCCCCCAGCGTTTGTCATGCCCCCAGCACACACCCACAGCACAACGCAGACACGCCCACAAGGGACTACTTTGCTGGCACGGTTCTTTTACCTTTTAAATGTATATGGTGGGCGTCTGCATAGCCTATGTCCTCCTGCTGCAACTGCCCTTTCCAACGCTGTATTGGGTGTTGTGATTGGTGCTGTGGTTCCAGAGATTACCCACCTCAAAGGTTTGGGCTCTCTCTTTATTATATTAGTATGGATAATTATGTGGCACTGAGTGGTATTGTGTGGAGTGTGTGTTGCCTTCAGTAGAGTGTAATTATGTGGTGGGTAATTATGTGGCAGTGAGTGGTATTTGGAGTGTATGTTGCGTTGAGCGCAGTGTAATTAAGTAGCATATACTTATGTGGCACTGAGTGGTATTATGTGGAGTGTATGTTGTATTTAGTAGAGTGTAATTGTGCGGCATGTAATTATGTGGCACTGAGTGGTATTGTTTGGAGTGTATGTTGCATTGAGTGCAGTGTAATTATATAGCATATAATTATGTGGCACTGAGTGGTATTTGGAGTGTATGTTGCATTGAGAGCAGTGTAATTATGTGGCGTGTAATTATGTGGCACTGAGTGGTATTTGGAGTGTATGTCGCGTTGAGCGCAGTGTAATTATGTGGCGTGTAATTATGTGGCACTGAGTGGTATTTGGAGTGTATGTTCTTTGAGTGCAGTGTAATTATGTGGAGTGTAATTATGTGGCACTGAGTGGTATTTGGAGTGTATGTTGCATTGAGTTCAGTGTAAATATGTGGCGGATAATTATGTGGCACTGAGTGGTATTTGGAGTGTGTGTTGCATTGAGTGCAGTGTAATTATGTGGCATGTAATTATGTGGCATTGAGTGGAATTTGGAGTTATGTTGCATTGAGTGCAGTGTAATTATGTGGCACTGAGTGGTATTTGGATTGTATGTCACATTGAGTGCAGTGTAATTATGTGGCGTGTATCTATGTGGCACTGAATGGTATTTGGAGTGTATGTTGCATTGAGTGCAGTGTAATTATGTGGTGTTTAATTATGTGGCACTGAGTGGTATTTGGAGTGTATGTTGCATTGAGTACAGTGTAATTATGTGGCGTGTAATAATGTGGCACTGAGTGGTATTTTGAGTGTATGTCGCATTGAGTGCCGTGTAACTATGTGGCGTGTAATTATGTGGCACTGAGTGTTATTTGGAGTGTATGTTGCGTTGAGTGCAGTGTAATTATGTGGCGTGTAATTATGTAGCACTGAGTGGTATTTGGTTAGTATGTTGCATCAAGTGCAGTGTAATTAAGTGGTGTGTAATTATGGGGCCCTGAGTGGTATTTGGAGTGTATGTTGCATCGAGTGCAGTGTAATTATGTGGTGTGTAACTATGTGGCACTGAGTGGTATTTGGAATGTATGTTGCATTGAGTGCAGTGTAATTATGTGGCGTTTAATTATGTGGCACTGAGTGGTATTTGGAGTGTATGTTGCATTGAGTGCAGTGTAATTATGTGGCATGTAATTATGTGACACAGTGATATTTGGAGTGTATTTTGCATTGAGTGCGGTGTAATTATGTGGCGTGTAATTATGTGGCATTGAGTGGTATTTGGAGTGTATGTCGCATTGAGTGCAGTGTAATTATGTGATGTGTATCTATGTGGCACTGAGTGGTATTTGGAGTGTATGTTGCATTCAGTAGAGTGTAATTATGTGGTGTGTAATTATGTGGCACTGAGTGGTACTGTTTGGAGTGTATGTTGCATTGAGTGCAGTGTAATTATGTGGCGTGTAATTATGTGGCACTGAGTGGTATTTGGAGTGTATGTTGCATCAAGTGCAGAGTAATTATGGGGCCCTAAATGGTATTTGGAGTGTATGTTGCATTGAGTGCCATGTAATTATGTGCTGTGTAACTATGTGGCACTGAGTGGTATTTGGAGTGTATGTTGCATTGCGTGCAGTGTAATTATGTGGCACTGAGTGGTATTTGGAGTGTATGTTGCATTGATTGCAGTGTAATTATGTGGCGTGTAATTATGTGGCACTGAGTGATATTTGGAGTGTATATTGCATTGAGTGCAGTGTAATTATGTGGCGTGTAATTATGTGGCATTGAGTGGTATTTGGAGTGTTTGTCGCATTGAGTGCAGTGTAATTATGTGGCGTGTGTCTATGTGGCACTGAGTGGTATTTGGAGTGTATGTTGCATTCAGTAGAGTGTAATTATGTGGCGTGAAATTATGTGGCACTGAGTGGTATTTGGAGTGTATGTTGCATTGAGTGTAGTGTAATTATGTGGCGTGTAATTATGTGGCACTGAGTTGTATTTGGAGTGTATGTTGCGTTGAGCGCAGTGTAATTATGTAGCATATAATTATGTGGCTTTGAGTGGTATTGTGTGTAGTGTATGTTGTATTCAGTAGAGTGTAATTGTGTGTGAGGGTGCAGAGTGTGTGAGGGTGCAGAGTGTGTGAGGATGCAGAGTGTGTGAGGGCACCGATTGTGAGGGTCCAGTGTGTGAGAGCGCAGAGTGTGAGGGTGCAGTGTGTGAGGCCGCAGAGTGTGAGGGTGCAGTGTGTGTGAGGGTGCAGTGTGTGTGAGGGTGCAGAGTGTGTGAGGGTGCATAGTGTGTGAGGGTGCAGACTGTGAGGGTGCAGAGTGTGAAGGTGCAGAGTGTGAGGGTGCAGTGTGTGAGGGCGCAGTGTGTGTGGCCTAAAGTAGTGTGAGGCGCAGTGTGTGTGGCCTAAAGTAGTGTGAGGATGCAGTGTGTGTGGCCTAAAGTAGTGTGAGGGCGCAATGTGTGTGGCCTAAAGTAGTGTGAGGGTGCAGTGTGTGTGTCCTAAAGTAGTGCGAGGGCACAGTGTGTGTGTCCTAAAGTAGTTTCACGCATACACACATTCAAATACACATACACTGGTGAAGGCTCGCAGACACACAGAAACAATATGTACATGCTCCCAGACATATACATCAGGTGAAACTTGACTTGCCCTTGTGTGTGAGGTTTTGTTGGTGTTTGGTTGCACTTAGTTCAGTGATGTAGTTGTAGGAGAACAGTGAACAGAATAGGGGCGTTGGGGCAGAATGAAGAGGCAGGACAAAATAGACGGGGTGAAAGTGAAGAGAGGGCAAAGAAGGGAGATTGATTGAGATGCAGATAGAGGACAGAATAAGGAGGGGGGAAAGAAGGAGAAAAGTAATCTGAATAGGTGGAGGGGAAGAATAAGAGAAAGAGATAGGATGGGTGGAGGAGATTCAATAGAAAACCCGGGAGAACAAAGAGGGAGAGTTAGGGGAAAAGGCAACAATGAAAAAGAAGAGGACAGGAAGCGTAACCAAATGGGAGAAGAAATAAGGTTACTAAAACTCGAATTATTCCCATTGTGATTTCCAAGATATGTTTCTATCTATCTATCTTTTTTTTTTTTTTTAGAATAATAAATAAGACTGCAGTTTACTTGGTAATCTTGATTTTTTTTAGAAGCCAGTCGCACAAAAAAATGGTAGGAATAGAGTAGTGGGGAAGACGCCTGCTGTCCACATGGCGTCGCTGGTCTTTCCTGTGAAGCTTTGTGACAACAACTTGTTAATTTATGTTAGTAGGATAGCCCGAGCGGATTCCTTTAAAGTGTTTTAAGTCTGATGCTGGCTGCAAGCAAACCAAATTGTGTGCGATGTGCATGAGCCCACACACATGCACTGTAGGCAATCCGCCTTTGGGAGCATTTCTGAGACGCCTACTTAATATCTCGGCCAAAGCATTGCTAAAGCAATGCCTTAGAGGAAACCTAAGAACGACCCCGTGAACATATGAGCAAACTACGTTTCCCGGCAGGCGCTGTATACTAAGACGCTTGCGGGCAATGATTACGTCAACAATAGAACACCGCTGGTACACAGAGCACCGCGCCCCCCCAACAGCGCCACTCGGCGGCGGGCATGGCGTAATAGACAGGTACCCAAGTGGTGACTGATCTTTACGAAGTAAGACGCGTGTGGGATAAGCATGGAGGCGGGAGTGCCACGATGAAGGTCGTGTGAATGAGATCACGGCATTAGACCAGAAATTAGATTACGAATGGCACAAGGGCGATAATGACGGGCTCACACAAATGGTGGTCTCGGTATGTCCAATGCTCAATCTGAGAATATTAACAATTCGTAAATATGTAGCAAATGTTAATAGGTATTCAGGCGAGAGCATGGGACAGGAGCAGTGTGACAAAAACTAGGTAAAAAACCCGGGCTGTTGTTTTTTGAAAAGAGTCAAATACCGAGATGAAGGGGAAAGTGTAAAAGAAATACGATGCATTGACTACTATATTTTTTGGGGGGTGCAATAAGAGATAACTCTCAACCATGGAGTACTGTGGAGGGAAAACACTACATGGTTTAAATGTGAACATGCTTAGAGAGATTGGACAGGACTTATTTCTGATGTCATTCGAAATATGTTCTATTTCCTTTCACAGTGTGTGACTACAAGACAGCACCAACCCTCAGACCCACATGGTGCCATTTAGCACACCGCAGTAGGTAAGCATAAATAAAACCGAAAAATAAGATTCTATTGGCATGAGTGTGGTCACCCTGGTACACAGTAAAATCGGGGAGTCTTCCACTTTCTGGAATACGAATGGCATGAAAAACCAGGCAGATTCTGTCTCTGGTCAAACACTTTTCTACAGTTCACAATAGAACTTGTAGGATGTCATTTTAACATAATGGTTTTTAATTTCACGGAGATCACTTAAAAATATTATAGTCATAGTACAGAGGAATTTTGTATATTAGTCATACTTTTTTGTGGGGTAATACAAATATTTGAGTAAAAGGATGGAAGATGCATGGGGGAAGAAATTTGTCTAAACTTAGATTATATATAGGGTCCCATTATAATGATTTATTTTTGTTCTCCTTGTTGTAGAAATACTATTGAACAAACAGAATACACAGGTGAGCGCATTAGGCCTCGTTTTTTAGCATGGAATGCGTGCAGGATATAGAGCAGGGATTTTTTGAAGAGCAGATTTTCCAGCCCTGAAGAAGGCCCCAGTCCCATGTGGGCTCACGTAGCAGGCTCAAACATGTTGGCATTTTGAAGAGGGTATAACTGAATCAATTAATTCAGACACAACCCCATTCACACTTTTATCCTATATCCCAGGTACCCATCAAATAAACTTACTGTTTGGTTATACCTGGAGGTATTTTTAACTTCACTCATCTGGTTCCCTGCATAGCCAGTTTTATGCTTTATATAAGAACTCCCATAACAGCTTTGGTTGAGTCCGCCCAGGTAGTACCATCGTACCTGGGTGTGGAAAGATGCCTATGATGAAGCATGTCACGATAAGTGAGTGAGGCGTCTTCTCCAATATCTTTGGACATCCCAACCAAAGAATTGGTTGCAGGGGAAGTAAACTCTGTGGGACCACTTTCACTCATTCCTCCTCTATGTTTCTCTTTCCTTCTTAGAGTCTAGACATCCCGAGAGATATATGGATGACAGCAGCTGCATTTTTGTGATGCAATGGTACTTTCTAAGTACACTGCATCTCGCCAACGAGTTCTGTGACTATGTAGCGCATGGAACTCTAAGGCAGACGACTTCAATCTGTGGAGCGCGACCCCCACGGGTGCGGGGATCCCTGGGATGGGGGTAACACATTCCCCAACCTCACTTGTGCCTGGATTCTAAAACTTTTGCTTTGGATTTGGTAAAAGACAGCCGTCCTGGGGCAGCTTATTTCGATTGTTTAAATTCGTCAGCTCAGTCTCCTTTGGTTTGGAAATCTTTCATGCCAGGGTGCCTGGTTGCCTGAATGAAATGCAAATGTGCCCTATTTATTAATCAGCAAGTGTAAAGGGTGCTTGGGACCCGTGAATTGCTACAAGCTTTGTGATGGCAAAGAGTTGTTTTTTTAATGGTAGTGCAGAGAGTTAACAACTGGGAGGTGAAGTGCATGCTTTTAACTGTAACTGTATTGATACAGCCCTTAGTACCCCATAGGAGGTGTCTAAGGGACAGTTATGTAAATAAATAATTCGCAATACATACGCCCAGGTGTTACTAAAATCTACATTTTGGAAGCACCATTTTATTTAAAAACTCTTTACACATTTTGTATCAGTCTATATTTTACTGTGTGTAATGTAATGCAAGTATAAAATAATGACTTACGTACCCACAGTGCTTTCTGTCACAGGCAGTGACCTTGTAGCACTAAAAATACACTTCTCCACTGCACCAACCAAGATTTAATTCTGTGTCTCTTTGATTACACACAGACATCTGCAGTGCATTAACTAATAGAGGTTTCATAATGTACTACAGTGCTTTTCCCACTGAGTAACCTTTTTATTTTCATATAATTTTCATTTACACTGCCCATTATTTTATATGTAGGTACCTGATGATGAAAGACCTAAAAAACATAAAGAATATTTTGGGGATTATTTATGATTGGCTTGCGTGCCAGAGCGTCAGTTTTTTTAATGCTACGCTGGCTCAAGCATTTTAACCAAACCTATGAGGCAGCGCAAAGTCACCCTGCATGGCTTTGCAAGGCCTCATAGATATGGAGTAAGACAAAGCAGGGCCAGTCGCTGCCTTGTCTAACTCTGCATCAAGGAGGTGTTCCACGGGACCTATGCAGGGGTTCCCACGCAACACCCATGGATTTTGATGCTGCCCCATATTTACAAAACCATGTAAACCTGGAGCAGCACCAAAAAGTATCTCTCCCCAGTGAAAACATTTCTCCTCGTTTTTCCTCTTTCCATGTGTGTTGCATTCTACAGCTCACATAGAAAGAGGAAAACACCTCTCAGGACTGTTTTTGTGAGGGAAGATGTCCCTTCCTGCAGACAAACAATCCTGCCTATATTGGTGCTAGGCATCAATTTGTGCACCAATGCAAGGGGAAAGGACAGGAATGCACCATATTTCATGAATATGGTACATTTCTGCCCTTTCACATTGGTGTAGGGCAGCGAAGAAAGAAGAACGACTTGCGGCGCTGCCCTACGCCAATTCCTCATAAATGAGGCCCTTTGTTTTTAGCTACACCTTTGATCACGCCCCCATGCTAGCTGATCTTTGGTTTGCTAAACACTGTTTAATATTATTTGCCCACTGTAAGAATTATTTTGTATGGGAATTGGGAACGTTTATGGTCGTCGATGATGAGGAGTACCAAGTTCTAGAAATATTTTTGTCAGGAGGGGGTTCTTACGCTTAAAAAAGTTTGACAATTGGGCCTCAGTATCAAAAAGTTTGAAGACCTCTGTTCTAAGGTGACTTTCAATATCATTCTAACAAACAGCAGTGGGAACATATTTTCCTTATTACATGACCACACCATTACCCTTCCCTGAAAAGCTTGCCTCTTCGTAAGCAAATATACAGAATGCATTTGGAATTTATAGTGCTAAAATAGAAGCATGAATATAGAGCTGGTAATTTAATGTAAAAACATTAAATACATTGTCAAGTCACTTTCAGCAATAGCAATTGCTCATAATATGTGGGAATATGCAGAAAGATCCCTGCTTTAGTTTAATGAACTAAACCTGTGCAAACAAAAAAATTGCTTTTGTAAATGGCATCTTTCTACTAATGACTGTTCATTTCAGACAAAAAATCAGTATAGCTGAAAAGATTGTTCTTGTTTTTATTATTAAAAAAGCAGTTCTAATTTTGAATCATGCCCTGCCTTGACACTGTTTGCTGGCTCTGACAGAAGGCATTTTGACATCACAACTCAACTGTAAAACATTGTTGCAGTTGAGCATCAACTTCATTTTCTTATTATAGGTGACTAGTTATGTCACATCTAGGTTATAAAAATAGACACAGGTTTTTTTATAGAGGTAGTGCAGGCTCCTTTCATTACAATTGTATACTTCTTGGTTATCAATTCTTTAATAGGTTCTTTATATGCACCAGTCAGATACATTTTAGTGTATTTAGTATTCCTTTTCATCAACATTTTTCTAAATATTTTATTACTAAGTCATCATATAGGTAAGCTGTGTCACGGTGGTTAGTGCACATAGAATCATGACTTTTTATTCCAGAACTTTTTAAGGCTTCACCTTCCGATTTTCTATAGATCAATCCTCGATGAGACCTAATCGTACCCTGCATAAGACAAAAGCTCAACCCCAGCTGTAACACTTCTTCCATCTTTTTCGTTAAATGATATTGATTATTGTTTTGTTCTATTACGGATACATTATCCAGTTTTTATCAGAGGTCATCATTCAATCTTGTGGGACAGATCTATATTACTCGCTCTTCCTCGTATTTAGTGTGTCTAAGGTCTACTTCCTTTTCATCTCCGTTTCAGCCTTCCTTGTCCTTTTGGCCAATTACTCTGGTTTAAATGTAGCAGGTGCAATTCACGAAAAAATAATCCTCATTTGCGGCATTTCAGCTGCTTCTGAAATCTGTTCTGTTGTTGATCTTTATTGTCCAGTAATCTTGCTCATGTCCTATGGGGTTAACTTTTATGGCATAATACATATTTTCATATCACAAACAAAGCCATGGGTCCAGAGTCAGAAGGTCATGCAAATGAATGGGTGTACTACGCCACTCTGAGGGGGATTTCCCTTTTAAGGACGGTTCCCCTCACACACCAGAGGTGTCATGCTTCATCATAGGGGTGCCTCCTCGCGTGAAAGACCTAGTCTCCACACGGGCTACAACCCCCTAGCTATGAGGGAGGAGCTCAGGGATGTTTTCCTTTGACAAAGGGCGGGAGTTCTAAAACCCTATGTGAGCTTAGTGGGTCTGCAAAAGGTGCAGTGCTAAAAAGTGTATGGTTAAAACTGGCTACGGGGTTAGCTATGCTTCAACTTTATTAAGCTACCCGGTGTCAGGATTAAAAACAGCGAATAGCTGGTAACGCAGGAGCCGACATTAGAGGCATCTGTGTAGATACTAGACCAACATGTTTCGGCCAAGGGACATAGAGTAGTGTCATGGCCTTCTTCAGGGTCAATAGTATAGCTACTGCAATAAATAGGTGCAACGAACGTGAAAAAGCATACAAAAACACGTGCGTAAAAATCCGATGCCGCCCGTATGAGTCCTCCTGTCCCTCCCTCCTGTCCTGTCCACTGGACGTGCGGCATCCGATCCTGTTTCCCACAAACCAGTGGTTTTTGCGCATGTACCATATGTCTAATATGCCGGGACAGATGTGGTGAATTCTCTAATCTACAGTGGTTGAGTTTAAACAAACTGAACAGCCAAATTCACTGGTTCAGTATTACACCATTATCATTTTCATGCACTTGTTTTTTCACGTTTGTTGCACCTATTTATTGCGGTAGCTATACTATTGACCCTGAAGAATGCCGTGACACTACGCTAGGTCCCTTGGTCGAAACATGTTGGTCTAGTATCTACACAGATGCCTCTAATGTCGGCACCTGGGTTACCAGCTTTTCACTGTTTTTAATCCTGATAAGGGGTTGCTGAATAAAGTTGAAGCATAGCTAACCCCGTAGCCAGTTTTAACCGTACACTTTTTAGCACTGCATCTTTTCTAGACACACCAGGCTCACATAGGGTTTTATTACACCCACCCTTTGTCCAATGAAAACATCCCCGAGCTCCTCCCTCGTAGCGAGGGGGTTGTAGCCCGCAAGAAGACTAGGTCTTTCGCACGAGGAGGCACCCCTATGATGAAGCATGACACCTCTGGTGTGTGAGGGGAACCATCCTTAAAAGGGAAATCCCTCTCAGAGTGGTGTAGTACAGCCATTAATTTGCATGACCTTCCCACTCTGGACCCGTGGCCTTGTTTGTGACATGAATAGTTAGTGGAGAGTTGGCTCACGCAGGTCTTGAAATCCCGTCTAGTCCCCTTGTGTGAATGCATAATACATATTTTCCCTACCATATACATCATCATTCTTGTCCCATAAGATATTTCCTGTTTGATGGTAATGTAAAATACTTCAATTTCTGGAGGACATGCTAAATCCAAAGGAAAATCCAATTGCATAATCTAATCCAATGTGGATAAAACTGTGGAAGAAATTCAGGTGAATTCTCTGAAACAGACCCCTTACTCCAGAATCAAGGAATTTTCCATTATTACTGAACTCAAGATCAGGCCCTAGGTAAGCAATCACTGCATTTTTGTTTATAAATCATTATTGCTGGATGCATGGTTTAATTCATTATATTGAAGAAATAATACTTCAACTTTATGTGAAAGGCCCAGTAGCATAACGAAACTTGAGGGGGCCCCCCTGCAAAGTATATGGAGCGAACCCCGGCACACCACCTACCACTTTGGCCACAGACCTGGTGTACTGTGCAGAGGGCGGCCACCTGGTGTTCGGCCCCCCTCGCACCGCAGGGGCTAATGTTACGCCTCTGGAAAGGCCAGTGTTAGAAAAACAGTGGGGCATATTTACAAGAAAGTGGCAGGGCGCAGTTTAGCTCCAGAATTGCTAACTCTGCAGTCTGTCACTTTAGAAACACAGGGATGCGCCGTATTTACAATAATGTGACAGGTCACAGCGTTTCTCCATGCGCTGGTGCTAAATTCAGCTGCCTAGAGCCAACACAAGCACCCTTGCACCTGCGTTGAGGGAATGATTGTGTATGTGCAGGAAGGTCTCTCTTGTTGCACATAAACAATCCAGAATGGCGATTTGCAACTCCCATGTATGCTGCATTGTGCAGCACAAATAGAAGTTGCAAATCGTCATGTTTTTAATGATTGTTAATTAGCAGGAAGGGAGACCTTCCTGCACATAAACAATCCTTCATGGCAATTTGCTGTTTCTATGTGTGCTTCAAGACACAGCACATAAAAACAGCAAAAATGTGGCGAAATAAAGGCTTTCTCCTTATTTCACCATGTTAGGACCAGGTTTTCCCTGGTCTTAATTTTGCCGCTGGCTCCTATTTAAGCCACCATTGTAAATAGGAAGCAGCGTCACAATCAATGGGTGCTGCGGCTTAACGTCCACCGCAACACCCATTGCTCGCCCCTTTAGCACTAAGTCTAGGAAGAGAAATAGGGCCTTATTTACAATGGGGGGTTAAGTGGCTTAACGCCACCTTGTAAAAAGGCGAAGCACCTATTCCCAAAGGAACGTCGCAAAAAGTGACGTTCCTGTGGTGATAGGGGCTTTTAACTATGCCCCCGTTTCTGGAAGCATATAGTCAACTTTTCATCCTTGTTGCAAGGGCCAGCCACAGCAGTGTGATGTGCAAGGGGACCTTGCTAGCAAAGATACAGAGCAGCTTCGACTGCACTAGTTTCTTGTTGGAGCAGATGTAAGTTTATCAGTTTACAGTGAGTAATGTCCAGAAATCGTGCTTGATGTAAGAAGTGCCAAGCTTTGTTCACCAGAGCTCTTGGATAAGTTGCTGCTGTCCTTAGACTGCTTTCCCATCAGTTGCGGGATCAGAGGCCCATCCTCATTCAGCTGGATTTACACATCTGTATTCTACCCACAACGCAGCACTGCCTTCAGATGGGGCATGGAGCTGAATACCAAAAACGGAGAAACCAAAAGTAATAGTTTAATGATTATTCTTTGACCATTCAGCACTGGCACATAAGAGGCACAGCTGAGAAATCACTAGGATGCACAGCTTACAGTGAGCAGGGGATGTAGGAGACAGAAGATGCTTGGGTCTGATAGATTTATGACAATAGGTGGTATAGGTTAAGTTCCTCTAATTTTAAACAGCCGCACCCTAGGACTAAGGAGGAGCCCACTTTGGCTCTTTCCCCAAGCTTTAATTAAATGAAACAGAGGCTGCCAGGTGTTATAGTTTTTTCATCTTTTAGTCCTTTGCTAATTTAGGCTTGGGGTTTTGTATGTAAGGTGTGTGAGACCCTAATGTATGTGTGACTGAATAATAATGGATAGATTACTGTTGTGATTTGTAGTCCAACCACATGGAGATGATAGACGGAGAGCTGAAACTTTTCAGGCACTCCCCCCTATTGTGTGCTACAGCAACTTATGAAGGAATATTCTGTGGCATGTTACTATCTGTCCAAACAAGAGAAGAAACTGACTATGTTTCAGCTCCACCAGACTTTCAGAGACATAAACCTACTCAGAAACCACATGAGTTCCCTTTAGTCTAATCTTGCGGTTTGAAAAGCTGCTTGCCATTACTGACCATTAATCACTATTTCTGTTCATGACACGAGGCTCCTTACCTGGCCTATGACGGATGTTCTTCAAAGACCCGCACTTAGACGTCACGTGACTCAGGTCGATCTTCTTGGTAACAATATGGATCTGTTAAAGCACACACAGTTAAGGTTATGATTAGAGTGGGGTGTATAAGAACCATCAACAAAGTTAAGTTGGAAAAAAAAGAGAAAGAAAATTATAGTATTAGTTTGAAGAAAGCATCAGGAGCTTACGGATCGATCACGCTAGTTTGAGACAGTGATTCCATACACTAGAAGAATCATTGACTAGGAAGTGGTGAGGAGCATGTAATTCCCTATTATTGGGACAACCTACTGTATGTATTCACACAGTACAGTAGGGGTCGTTTTGAGTGTTCAGGAAGACAAAAAAATAGTGTTAAGTGATTCTTTGTGTATGCACCAATTTGCTTGCTTTCTACCGTTTTATTTCACTACAATGCTAGACACTACAACCCATGCGATTACAACGGATTCACTACATTGGACCATCATAGCAGAACTTTGCAGGTAAGACTGATCTTTCTTTAATGTGTGTGTGTATATTTTTATCTATCTATCTATCTATCTATCTATCTATCTATCTATCTATCTATCTATCTATTTATCTATCTATCTATCTATCTATCTATCTATCTATCTATCTATCTATCTATCTATCTATCTATCTATCTATATATCTATCTATCTCTATCCAACAGTGGAAGTAAGGAAATCTAAGTAGCTCTCAAGTTTTAGGTGGAGAGCAACTCTTTCAAATGGAGCATTTTATAACACCACAGATACTCTAAAAATGCTTACAATAAAAATGATCATCCTAAAAAGAATGTTCCTTTGTGTTTGGATACAGCTATGTCTCTCTGACGAGCTCTACTAAGAATGAAGCATGTGTCAGGGACTGCTTGTATTCATTGCACGTTGGCTTGATAGTATTTTACAAATCCAAAGTTGTAACACTGTGAGTGGAGTGGTAAAAATGTTGTAATTTTTCAGTTTGGTGTGGGTGGCACTAGCTAATCCTGTGCTTAAAGAGTTTGCTGCAAAAATGGCAAATGACTTTGTCACTTTTCTAGCTTGGTGTGGGTGGCACTATGCTATTCCTATGCTTAAAAACTCTACTAGAAAAACAGACATTTGAGTATGAACATTTTTAAGATTGTCTGTGGTGTTGTAGAGTGCTACATATAAAATAACTATTCTCCACCTAAAATCTGGGAACTACCCAAAGTTCCCTACTTCCATTGTTTTGCATAATTTATGCAGCACTGAAAGGGTATTGCTTTGATATATATACACACACAGATACATATATATTTTAGATGTTGTATTTTGTATGTATGTGTATATATATATATATATATATATATATAAATGTATATATATATATATACATAAATAAATAGATAAATATATATTTGCCTTTTTTATTGTATATGATTAAATGTCCTCTTTGTATGGGGTAACCCTCTTTATGGAGTTCCCTACTTCAATTTTTTGCATAACTTATGCAGCACTCTAAGGCTGAAACGGTATTGCTTTGATATATACATACATATACATATATATTTTAGATGTTGTATTATATATATGTATACATACATACACATAGATATAGATATATAGATATAGTTAAATCTCCTCTTTGTATGGGGGAACCCTTTTTATTGGGGTGAAAACCACCCTCCATTTGTGAGATGTAACTTGTGATTTGTATTTATTATATTGAGTTAACTTTTGTTATCTATCTATCTATACATATGTATATACACATTTACACACACACATACTCTTAACTACATTAATATAATTAAGTATATCATTTTTGAATTATTTATCTAGTCTCACTATGATTATTATAATGTTATTAAGCTTGTAGTCGTTCTAAAAACGAATGAATACTGAATTATCTTCTATTTTATTACGTATATCCATTGTCTGATTCACAATAATTTTGTATTAATTATTTTATTTTATTTCTTTTAACTTAATACAATTACATTTGCATTACCTTAATGCTTTCTAAAACTTTAATTCCACTTACTTTTCTACTTTATTATCAATAATAAATGTAATTATTATCATAAGTTATTTCTTTATCATATATGTGTAAATATATATATACCTATCTATGCATGTGTATGTAGGTATATAACACACACATATGAATACACAGATATGTATATATATCTATTGATATAGACATATATAAAACGGAAATATTTTTACCTGCAGTGTATTATTGTAACTCACATGGTAAATGTAATAAATACTTCTCTGCTTTGTAACGCCTCTCGCTTTAAAAGCTTTGTGGTAAAGGCGTGTGGTGTAGCCCTCGTTGTAATGATGCTTCGCCATTTCTACAACTTAAACAGCCCCCAGTATACCGTGAACAATGAATCTATTGCAGCTGAAATTTTCCTCTCGACTCAGGGCTAAATGTACTTTTCCAGTATCTCTTTCCCCCTACTCGTCTATCTCTGTCTCACTCCTGGCTTCCCTTCTCCTTTCTCCCTTTCCCTCTCTCTCGTTTCCTCAGTATTTTTCCTATGAGAACAGCCCTGAGCAGTCGCATTTCTTGAGTGAGTCACCAATAAGCCCTTCTTGGTCGGTGATTTTATAATTAAGTTTCTCTAGTTCTGATTGGTCCGCAGTTAGGACTGAGCTGAGCACCCTCCTCTGACAGTAAAGTGGCTGCCTACACATTGCCTTGACATTGCCACAGGTGTTCTTTCAGCCCCTTGCTAAGAGCCCTGGTTATCAAGCAGACAGAATTTAGAGGATAAAAACACGTGGACGGTGGAAGACAACGAAGAATCACCAACGGTGTGCATGGAGGAGCATGCGGCGTCTCGAAGAGGTGAGAAGTTTAGCATAGCAAGGAAGACAGTGAGGACAGTTTGTGGAGGCTGAGGAAGGAGGATAGACGTTAATACAGTTAGTAAATGCTTTCTGGTGCTCCTCTACTTACATTTCCTCCCCCTGGACAATGAGTGATGTTATCCTTGGAGCCACATCGGGAATTAATATCGCTAAAATCGACCTTCTCGCTTACAATCTGAACCTAAAAGGAATTGGAAGCAACTTAAGCATCTTTTCGTACATCCAAGCTTGACATGTCCACAACGGTTTTGGCCTCCGTTGCTCACACTAAATATGTGTCAAGGCTAATGTGCACTGTAGCCGTGAATAACTTAGCAGGTCATTTTTGAATAATGCCAGACAGAGTTGGACGGGTGTACTTGGGAATCGAGAGCTGTCACAACCAGCAGATACAGCAGATAGGCCAGACGGGTTAGGAAGAATTCAACACTTATAAAGGGGAAACGTCCTTCAGACTGAAGCCGGAATCCCACTGTGCCTTTATAGCGACGGCAAAAGAACAAACGCGTCTTTAGTACGAATTTGTTCAGCACGCAAGTCGATATAACTACTTGCCTTAGGGGGCGCATTAGTTGAATGGTGTTGTATTTGAAGTCCAACACCTTCCCTACTGTTGAGCATACTAGAGTTGCAATAGTAAATTAACCTATTCCAAAGTCCAGCAGCCCCCCCCCCCGCCTCCCAAGGCGAGTCGTTATAACAACTTGCGTGCTGAACGAATGCATACTAAAGACACCTTTGTTCTAATGACAACCCTGTGAAGGCACATAGTGAATCTGGCTTGCGGAATACCGTCACATATTCCTTATAAGATAATCATGTGGGTTTGTAGAATTGTGAAACAGTCTGTGGCAGGGCCACTGTGAGAAGGGAAGTAAACCCAGTTGGCTATTTATTTTAATTTCCCTGCATTTTAGACACATTTTTATTTCCACTCTCTTGTGCCTACATGTCGCACCAAGTCTATGAAAGGACAATGAGTTGACTTCTGTGCCTGTGGTACTTTGATCCTCTGTGCTGAGGCTCTGAGTTCAAATTCACTGTTTGCCAGAACTACCTGGGCCGGTAGGTGGTAAGGTAGTGGTTTCCACTGAAGTAGGAGGGTGAGTGCTGAAGGACACTTTCACAATAGTATACCTAAATGGCCTCAAGACCAGACAATGAAACAGTTATGGAGGCCTCAGGTTTTCCCCATGGTCATAGAGGTGACTGGGATCTTTCATAACAGTAGGCAGAGTAATTATAATGAATGGGAAAACTTGCTACAGACCTGCTAATAACTGAAGTGATATGGCCTCATAATTAGACTTCCACCTGCAGCCAATGCAGGTGTCCTGCAGACAACCCTGAACGGTTTTCCCCATGGGGCCATAACGTGAGGGAGGTGGTAGAGAAATACACAGCCATTTGGAAATACAAGAGTGACTATTGAGAGTATTTTGAGCAGCTGAAACAAGTGAAGTGTAGGTACTGCAGTTTGTACAGATCATACATGAAGGAAAATAAATTGGGCTGAACAGACAGACGATGACATCGCCCTAAAACTCACAAAGTTAATATTTGGGAAAATACTGTAAATATGGCTTCATATCTACTGTTTGAGGAAAAATACAATTTGCAGAGATGGTATGTTGCACTCCGACAAAAGCTGGGTTAGAAAAAAGTGTCCTAAAGAAAAGAGGCACAATATTTTACAGCACAAGATACTTTTGTAAAAGTCTTTGAAGAAGATTCTACCACTGGGAAAAACTTAGCATATTTCCATAAAAGTCTGCTGTAGCATTATTTATACGGATTTGTTTATCATTTTGAGATTTATTCAACAACTGAGGGATGTGGGAATAAAGAAATTTGGTATTGGAACCTTAGACTGCTGTTTTTACTAGACTCATATTCAGCAAGCTACAGGGCACTTTTCGTCTTTGCCAAAAGCTCAGCAGGGATGTAGCAGTTTCATTGGGCTCTGATGGGTTGAGCCAAGCCTTACTGTTTAATTGACTGGTGCAGTGGCTAGAGTAACCATCCCACTCTCACCTGCTTCATATGCCAGTGGAGAATGCATAGGGTATTGGAACCTTAGTCTGCTGCTGTGATTAGACACCCCATTTAAAAAAAGCAAGAGATCACTTTTCATCTTTGCCAAAAGTTCGGCAGGTGCAAAAAACAACAAGTGATGGACTGAATGTGGATCAATGTCACACACTCCCCCAGTCAAAAGATCTGGGCCCAAATCCATCGTTTTTTTGCACTCCACACCACCCTGGGTCAGATAATGGCTCTATGCAAATCAGCTCTGACCCTGTTGCCCCATGGGAACAGTCCAGTCCGAACTACAACAGCCATATCTTTCCCAGACCGGAATCAAGCATCCGAGGACCGGACCGGTTTCGAGGTAACACCTCTCTTCAGCCCGGCTAGCTTGACTCCAAGTGGTGTGGAGTGCCTGGGACCCACGTCTGGGCATCCCCAGCGCACTTAGGGCGGCAATTGCAAAAAACAACAAGTGATGGACTGAATGTGGATCAATGTCACACACTCCCCCAGTCAAAAGATCTGGGCCCAAATCCATCGTTTTTTTGCACTCCACACCACCCTGGGTCAGATAATGGCTCTATGCAAATCAGCTCTGACCCTGTTGCCCCATGGGAACAGTCCAGTCCGAACTACAACAGCCATATCTTTCCCAGACCGGAATCAAGCATCCGAGGACCGGACCGGTTTCGAGGTAACACCTCTCTTCAGCCCGGCTAGCTTGACTCCAAGTGGTGTGGAGTGCCTGGGACCCACGTCTGGGCATCCCCAGCGCACTTAGGGCGGCAATTGCAAAAAACAACAAGAGATGGACTGAATGTGGATCAATGTCACACACTCCCCCAGTCAAAAGATCTGGGCCCAAATCCATCGTTTTTTTGCACTCCACACCACCCTGGGTCAGATAATGGCTCTATGCAAATCAGCTCTGACCCTGTTGCCCCATGGGAACAGTCCAGTCCGAACTACAACAGCCATATCTTTCCCAGACCGGAATCAAGCATCCGAGGACCGGACCGGTTTCGAGGTAACACCTCTCTTCAGCCCGGCTAGCTTGACTCCAAGTGGTGTGGAGTGCCTGGGACCCACGTCTGGGCATCCCCAGCGCACTTAGGGCGGCAATTGCAAAAAACAACAAGTGATGGACTGAATGTGGATCAATGTCACACACTCCCCCAGTCAAAAGATCTGGTTGTAGTTCGGACTGGACTGTTCCCATGGGGCAACAGGGTCAGAGCTGATTTGCATAAAGCCATTATCTGACCCAGGGTGGTGTGGAGTGCAAAAAAACGATGGATTTGGGCCCAGATCTTTTGACTGGGGGAGTGTGTGACATTGATCCACATTCAGTCCATCACTTGTTGTTTTTTGCAATTGCCGCCCTAAGTGCGCTGGGGATGCCCAGACGTGGGTCCCAGGCACTCCACACCACTTGGAGTCAAGCTAGCCGGGCTGAAGAGAGGTGTTACCTCGAAACCGGTCCGGTCCTCGGATGCTTGATTCCGGTCTGGGAAAGATATGGCTGTTGTAGTTCGGACTGGACTGTTCCCATGGGGCAACAGGGTCAGAGCTGATTTGCATAAAGCCATTATCTGACCCAGGGTGGTGTGGAGTGCAAAAAAACGATGGATTTGGGCCCAGATCTTTTGACTGGGGGAGTGTGTGACATTGATCCACATTCAGTCCATCACTTGTTGTTTTTTGCAATTGCCGCCCTAAGTGCGCTGGGGATGCCCAGACGTGGGTCCCAGGCACTCCACACCACTTGGAGTCAAGCTAGCCGGGCTGAAGAGAGGTGTTACCTCGAAACCGGTCCGGTCCTCGGATGCTTGATTCCGGTCTGGGAAAGATATGGCTGTTGTAGTTCGGACTGGACTGTTCCCATGGGGCAACAGGGTCAGAGCTGATTTGCATAAAGCCATTATCTGACCCAGGGTGGTGTGGAGTGCAAAAAAACGATGGATTTGGGCCCAGATCTTTTGACTGGGGGAGTGTGTGACATTGATCCACATTCAGTCCATCACTTGTTGTTTTTTGCAAAAGTTCGGCAGGAGCATGAGTACCAGTGTTGGTGATTGCTGTTGGAGATGTCATTGTGCTCTGATTGGTGGTGCCAAGCCCTACTGTGTGATTGGTGAAGTGCCTACCGTTGCTATTCCGTTCCAACTTCACATCACAGCAGAGAACATATAGTGGGGTATTAAAACCTTAGTCTGCTGCTGTAATTAGCATTGCCATCATCTACAAAGAAACCATCCTTTGCACCACCACTGAAGATGACACCACATCTATTATGAAGAACCTCAACTTCCAACTCCAAAGTGACGGCGAAACTACCATCAGAGCACCCTCACCTACAGACGCCTAGGACCACTCCCCGGCTTCTGTGACACCATCCCCGAATTCATTGCTCCACTAGCCATTGACTCCAAGCACTACAACTTCTTCTGTGACCTTAACTTCCACATCAATGACACCAAAGACTATAACTCCACCAACCTTCTGGAAACCATGAGCAGCATCGGCTTCACCCAATTGGTTACCAACTCCACATACAGCACAGGACACACGCTTGACCCAATTGTCACTGCCAGTGACAGAGTGAAGTACAGTCATGTCACTGAACTCACCTGGACTGACCACGGCATCATCCACTTCACCATCGCATGATCACAATGCACCACCACAAGGACCCCCAGCTCCTCCCACAGCTGCTGGAGCAAAGTGTTAGAGGCCCAATGGATGGATGCCCTCAACACCACCTAGCCCGACGCCGCAACCAACTTTGAACATGCCGTCCATTATTTCTCCACCTGGATCACCAACTGTGCTGACACACTCACCCCCATCAAGCCAGTCAAGACCAGCAGATCCACCAAACAAGCCAGTTGGTACACATCAGGACTAAGGACAATGAAACGCAACTGCAAGCGACTAGAAAGAAGATGGTACATGAGCAGAAATCCGACAGACTGAGCCACCTTCAAGTCAGCCTTCAACAAATACCGCCAAGGCCTTATAGACACACAAAAAAGTGTCCTGGCAAACAGCATTGAAGCAAGCACCAACCTCAGCAAGAACCTCTTCAGCATCCTCAGAGAGATATGCTGCCCGTCAGTCACTGAAAACACAATCTACCCTTCCCAGGAAATCTGTGATACCCTGACTATTTTCACAACAAGATTTCCACCATCTACAGTAATTTCCATCCCCCTACCCACCGACCCCTACAACCTCCTCACACCAATGGACACCACCTATAACCACCTGCTCACCACATGGGAACAGCTCACCACACAGAGCACCACAGCCATCATGAACTCCATCCACTCTGGAGTACCCACCGACCCATGTCCCTACCACTTCTTCAACCTCAGGAGCAAGAAAATCAGCTGCTAAACTCGACACCATTTTCAATGCATCCACACCGTGGCCACCTTTCCCGAGGGGTGGAAACACGCAGAGGTTAGACCCATCCTCAAGAAACCCAGAACCCATATCCTACACAGACAACACCCTGCTTATCCTCTCACCCTCAGAAGAAACCTCCACCACTAGTACCAAATTCCGCAACTGCATGACGAGTGTCACTGCCTGGATGAATACGAACTGCCTGAAGCTAGACACAGGCAAGACGGGAATTCTGATTTTTGGAGGAAAAAAACTCACAGAGGGGAGACCTGACCCACACCCAATTCACCAGACCACGCACGCGACATTGGCATCACCCTGGACAGCAAAGTCACCATGAAATGCCATATCAACGCAGTCTCTTCCGCCAGTTTCCAAACCCTCCGCATGCTCCGAAAGATCCTCAGATGGCTACCCGTCAGCACCAGAAAAATTGTCACTCAAGCCCTAGTCACCAGCCGGCTGGACTAATGCAACACGCTCTATGCAGGAATCACCACCCAACTCCTGAAGAGACCCAGGACGATACAGAACTCAGCTGCCAGACTCATGCTCTACCTCCCCAAATGGACCTATATCACCCCCCCCAACTCAGGAACCTTCACTAGCTCATCCAGAAAAGTTGCCAATTCATGATGCTGACTCGCGCCTACAAGACCCTACACGACCAAGGCCAGCCATACATCAACCACCGCCTGAACTTACACTAATCCTCAGGACACCTGCGCTCTGCCTCCCTCGCACACATTCCCGGCATTCGCCAAAGCTACAGTAGAGGATAATCCTTCTCCTACACCAAGTCCTGTAATGACCTTTCCCTTTACCTCCGAACATCATCCTCTCTCCCAGAATTCAGAAGGTGACTGTTCGATTGATCCCAGCAAGAACCAAGTTCCTAGATACCCTCGCGGGTGATTAGCTGCGCTCTACAAATCTGATTTGATTGAATGATTATTAGACACCAATTTTAAATGAGAACAAGTGTGCTTTTTGCCTTTGCCAAAGGATCAACAGGTATATGAGAAGCATTGTGCTTGTGGGCTGATGGAAATGTAATTGTGTCCAGTGTGTGGAGACAAGCCCTACTGTGTGGTTGGCTGGTGAAGTACTTAGTTCTGGCCCCACCCTTTCAAATCCACATTGACAGCCCGGAGTGGGATATTTGACCTTAGACAGCTGCTACCACGAGACAATCATGTTAAAAAAGCTTGCGTTTTTTTTTACCTTTACCAAACAAACAATTGACATGGGCATGAAAAGCAGTGTGGGTTACAGCTGGCAGAGCCATCTTTGTGCTTCAGTATGTTGATCCAAACCCTACCCTGTGATTATGGTGGTGGGGGGTGGAGTGACTAACCCCCCACCCCATCAAATCCTAATGGCAGGACACAAGACAGCAGCGTTCAAAGTTTCCAAATTGTCAATGCAGGCTAGCCACCAGTTCAAGGAAAGAGGCTTGTGAATCAGGACCCCTCGCTGTTTGTTGCGAAGCCCTCTGATGAAAAGAAAAGTGAAAAGAAAAGAAGTAAAAAATATCTGACCTATTTTTAGGGTCGAGCCTAGTGACAGCACCCATGCACTGCTCGCTCGGCGAGGCTTGCAGTAGTGGAGTATGCTGTGTAAGCCTCGCCCACTCTCTGCCCATACTTTTCTTTGGCTGGTGTCATTATCCTTGGTAAATGCTGGCTTCTGATTCATTATGAGGCTTTTTAGTCCCTCCTTGTTACCGCCTTGTCGCCATTTGTTACTGCCCATGACGACTGGACCTTTTACTTGGCTCCGTACACGGTCGGCTTTATCCTATTTTGTTTATGGGCACTTATGGGGACAATGGCAGATGCTATTTTATTGTATTTGTATCCTGAGCGCGGCGCCGGCTTTAGGGACACCACGCTCAGTTTATTTATTTATATTTAACTTTTATTTTGAGCGCAGCATCCACTTCTGGGACACCACGCTCTGTTTGTTTATTTATTTATTTTTTTGTTTCATAATGAGCACGGTGCCTGCTTCTGGGACACAGCGCTCAGTTTTTTTCTTTTTTTTTTTACATTAAAACTGAGAGTGACGCCGCTTCAAGGACATCGTGCTCGGTTTATTTTTTTCTTTAACACTGAGCACGGCGCCCGCTACAAAGACACAGTGCGCAGTGTTAAAGTAAAAAAAAAAAAGAAACCAAGCGCGGTTTGCTTTAAGCAGAGCTGCGCTCAGTTTTAAACTGAAGCAAGCATTTGCAATGCAATAGGTCTTGCATTTACGCAAGTTTAAACTATTGGCATTGTAAAGGACAATGCCTTTTATTTATGATTTAAAAACAAAAATAATAGGCATTGTTATTTACAATGCCAATAGCTTAAACTTGCGTAAATGCGAGACCTATTGCATTGCAAATGTTTGTTGATAAGGCTTGCAGACAGCTCAGCAGAAATGCCAGTACACCCAGAGACCATAGTCGCACTTGCTACATTCTCTGCAAAGATGATAAACCTAGCCTGCAATCATATCCCATGACCAATGCAGGTGAAGCGTCCCACCAATGACCTTTGAAGATTTGAGCCAGACTAGAGAACTGTTGGTCAGTATGGGAAAGGAACTGCATGTCTTTAAACTGCTATATACTTTCGCGCACATCCGGCCTGCAAGAAAATAAATTATGGTCCACGGCACTGTTAATCTGGAAAGGAGTAGGAGAGGGGTGCCTACTGATTAAACTGATTGAGCTTGAAGAAAGGTACCGCCTCCCAACATCAAGGCACTGCAGCAGTGGTGGAGTCTACCCTCAGTGGAGAGACAGATATGCCACCTACAACTGGTAGATCGTTTATGATCAGTTTACATGACGGCAAAGTATGGTAGTCTTTTTGGGAGTCATTAAGCTGTTTAAAAGGCATACTCACCATCATTGTGATCATGACACACATTCTCCAAACCCTGAGGGTAAATCCATACGTCAAGTTAACTTCCTCCACTGTCTCACAACCGAGTTTATTAGAAATGGCTAAATCAGTGGACTGAGAGTGCAAGGGCAGCCAAGCATTCAACGTCATCCGAGGAAGGAAAACAAATAATAAGAATTCCTCGGTCTAAGGGACAAAGGGAGTGATGTTGGAGACCATATTCAAACAAAAGAGAACAGTTGCAGGTAATATGCTTCCGATATTGTTTTAGAGACTTACAGATGGGCGATCTATAAGTGTAAAGGTAAATCCAGTTACTTGTATAGCGTACGAATCACCCCTGAAGGGGTATCTCGGCGCTGGGGGCCATTGGGAAGATTAAGCGATCTATTGCCTAGAGTAGCACGGTGCTGGCAAGACCCCTGCCGCCGGAGCTGGGGATCCAACCGTGATCCCCAGCTTCCCTGGCCCCGGCGCCACACCTCTCCCTATAGTGCAGGAATGAAAAAGGAGAAAGAGGTGACTATACCTTTAGTTCCAATTTTCTTATCTGAATACTATAAGTTTACGGAGAGGGGAAAATGACTCGTTCCTACCAAAACTCCCCCGTAGTAGACAGCCCCACCCAAAGCAAGGCATGTGAAAGCAAAAAATGAAAAGTGGCAATAATCAGACAAGGGGGGCTTTTTTAGACTGAGCTTGACATGCCTCTCTGCCACAAACATGCCCGACGAATGTGCGGTTCACAGGCTCTACTAAGTCGGACGAACTGTCATGTTTCTGCCGGCGGAGCCTCTGCTGTCTCATCAGTGGACACCTATGACAGCGACCCAAGGGACATTGGGCCGTCTGTCAGCGTCTCACAGCCCCAGTCCTATTTAAGGCAGACGTTCTGACCTACTTCTTTCGTTTGGGTCCGCTAGGAAAGCTGGACTGTCCCTAACAGCAAACAAATAAATGACACTTAGAGTGAGGCGAAATCTCCCAGCATGTCAGGGTGATTTATTTTTTGTTTTTGAAGACAGACTCCAGCCTCGGGAGTTATTGACAAACAAAAAAAAACTGAGCAGTGCAGGAGCCATGAACATGTTCCCAGGTTCACTGAAGCCACTGAAGCTGTGCTGTGCGGGCACTGCGTTCATAGCAGGGGCGTAGGAGACACTAAAATTCTGGGGGGGACAGGGACAACCTTGTGGAATTTCCAGTGACCCTATACAAATCATCGCTCATTAAACAAATACAATCGCATACTTTCGAAGTGAAATATTGAGAAAAGCATGCATGTTGTCACATGTATGCTTCATTGTTATTTACATTCATATAGTAATCAGACCAAATGTTAAAAAAATGTATATGAATCTTGCATCTTTATGCACTAAGCAAACAAAGGTCGCTGACTTAGGTTGGGGGCGTCATGTTTGCAAGTGCCTTATTTATTTATTTATTTTTGCAGAGTTTTATAAAGCGCGAACTAGACCCGAACCGAATCAGGTATCAGAGCGCTTTACATAGTACCAGTTACGTTACATGAGGACACACATTCATTTTAGGCACGGGGAGATTAAGTGATTTGCCCAAAATCACAGGAGGTTTTGGCGTCGTTACCGAGACTCGAACCCAGATCCCCAGGTCCGAGGTTGAGCACCCTAGCCATTAGGCCAACTCCTCTCCACTTATGGTTTGAAAAGTACCTGCTTCTGTATTCCAGGACTCCAGCAATTTTAAGGCAACAATACAAATGTGAAGATAACTTTGGTGATTAATGTTCTTTATTGAGAGAGATCGGAGGTTTGTCTAGTGGTAGTTTTGACGCTTGGTAAGGTAGCCACAGTGGGGTAACATGCCTGCCGCAAAGAATGTGTACCACGCAGATCACAAAATGCATATCATGTAAATAGGTCAGTGAGTTACTGCTTTTGTCTGAGAGATTCTTTTGGTATTTGCAGTTTATAAGTTAAAATCCTAACATTGAACAGTGAGCTATTAAACATCATCAAAGAGCTGCATGAAAACTTCATGGTATAGATTAGAACGTTATGATTTTTCCCCAGTCTTTCATTATCCTAATGTTGGAAAATGGGTTCATTAGGATATAAATCAATTCTGATTATTAAAGAGAACCCCCCAACCATGGTGTTATGTTTTAAATTCTGAGTTTGTGCTTCTTTAGTGTTGCAAAGCCATCATGTGCCCTGGGCACTCCCCAGTGTTTTGCTGACTGGTACTGGTGGTACCTGACTCTGACTGACGCTGGCCTCTGCCTGAACAGGCACAGGGCCAGTGCTATTCTGAAAGAGACACTTAAAGATACTGTGAAAACACCCTACATACACTAGGGTGCACTATGGGTCAGGGTACCCCTATGATTGGCATGACCTCTCCTATAAGGCCCTAGTACATAATAGGGCAGGGGGATTAGAACTACCTTTAAGTCCCTGGAATATATTAGGGCATGGCAGTTTAGAGGCCAGCAGCCCTTTCTGTGTTTGCATGTGTGCACTGCTGAAGCCTGAGGTCAGTTTAAATGTAGCCCTGTGTTGTAGGACTGCTTATAAAATGCAAATTGTGCCAAACTCGACTTTTGGGTTTGGGGAACTTATAAATTGATCAAATACAATGCTGGGGCAAAATTAAGTTAAGGGGAAAAATGTTTTCCACTTAACTATGGCTGTAACATATTTGCCACATAATACATCATCTGCTGCATAATCTAACGATATGACCCAAAACAATTTTGTAGCTCAAACTGATCAAAAATTACTGAAAGAAATGTGATTTATGTTGCTGTGAAGTGTAGGGCCCTTTACAAAGGTTGCCTGGTCACCTTTCCCACTGCTACATTTGTATGTTACACATGTACTAATGAGGCAAAAGCTTTGCAGAGGCTGTTAGTATGTATAAGTATGTCAAAATAATAAAGTATCATAAAATGCACTGCATTACGCTGCAGCCTTTTTATTGTTGCATCATTTAGTCAACACTGCAACATAATTTTGGCCTCCATTGCTGCATAACTCTGGTGGTCCGAAAGCAGGCTGCAAGTGTTTGTGCATGAAGCAGAGACCATGAAGTTGCAAACTTAGGGGCTGATTACGATGGCGGGTGGACTTCAGTCCGTCCGCTATCGAATCGGAGAATTGGACTGCTGGCCTCCAAGGTGGCGGCACTACGATAGGCATTACAATGCGACCTTCACTATGACGTGCGCAGTGCCTATCTTTTACATTGCAGCAGGTGTTGCTGGCTGCATCATATGCCGCAATGTAAAAATAGACATTTTACATGGCAGGCACAATGCGGTGCCTGCCACATGGTGCAGTGATATGTAGGGGGGCTTCTTAGATGCCCCCCAGGTCCCATGTCTGGGGGCTGGGGGGAAAGGGGCCTGCTACAGGCCTCCAATGTCCCTTTCCGCCAATTTTTCCATGGCGGGTGAACCGCCATGGATAGGCTGGGGGGTAAGGGGTATCATAATCCCTACTGTAGTGCCTGGTAGGCACCACCAGCATTGTAGGAACCACAAGCCCCTCCGCCGCACTGGCGGGCTCAAGGAGCCAGTCGAGGGCGTGGCGGTTGGTCTTTCCGACCGCCAGGGAACCACCCGCCATTGTAATATGGTTGGTGGTGATGCAATCACCGATGGCGGTGAGACCACCACTGACGGGGTGACGTGGCGGTCCCACCTCCATTATAATCACCCCCTAAGTTTGGTGTGCATGCAAATACTACATTGCCAACCCCATGTAAGTTGCACCACTACTGCTGAAAAAGGCCAATGAAGGTACCAATGGGTGCGGTGGACTGGCCTCCAGGATCTTGTGACCTCAGTGTCACTGTCGATATAGGGTGTGCTTCTTCATATGCCTACTCGCAAGACTGGAGGTGAACTGCAGTATGGATTGTGGTGGACAGGCCTTCAAGGTTAACTCACACTTGCCACCCTTAGGGTCCACCTGCCAGTGCTAAGACATGAGGGCTTCCAAGGCCTATCGGGCCTTCTAAAGTGTAGCATCGGAATGATCTCTGTCAGGAGTGTGGTCTGGTGGACTGGTCATGAAGGCTGAAAATGGTGCTCCAGTTCTGAATTCAGAAGCTCTGGCCAGAGTGCCACATCCTCTCCCACACTGAACACCATACTGCCCCACTGAGAGAAACGTGCACTGCCTTCAGCTACAACTCAATTGTGCTGCGACTAAATTCAAACTATGCACTAGACAACAGTAAAATGCTGCCTGCAAAAAAATGAACAACACCCTAGAAAAAGCAAACACTCATAAGGAATGCAAGAATAAGCAAATCATGTGAAATGTATTCAGGAGCAACATGGTTACCTTAACAGTTTAAAACTCATTATTCAGAAGTCAGTAAGTGATTTTGCCTGGAAAATTCAGGACATGGCTACAGGATCAGGAAGGGGCCTGTTTCAATGTCCATTTATTATATACTTTGAAAATGTAAGCAGTTTGGTTTAAAAAAGACCACATCCCCGGACACAGAGCCGCAGTACACATTTTATAAGCTAAAATAATTAAAACAGTTGAAAATTATCATATTAAATATTTCCACTCAATCCATCAACCAGGTATTTCAGTCCCTTTAGGAATGGTTCTCCACCCTGGAAAAACAATGTTGTTCAAAGAAAGAAGAAAGAAAGAAAGTAGCACTTTCACTGGCAAACTCTGTAAAGTGGCGCTAATGTGTGTGGCTGGAAGCCTGTAAATAACAATCTGGCCTGTCTGCTGACCACTCTTTATTACTTTATTTCGGTATTTCAAAAGGAGAGGCAAGAGAGAGTATGTAAGAGCTCTTGAAATCAGAACTTAAGGAGGAGCGAGACTGAAAGAGATGGAGGAATAAAGAGACAGAGGGGAGGAGGGCAGCTGCCAGAGGCAGGACAGGAGAAGTTGACACTGTCCTTGCCTTCTCCCAGGTTATGAAGGAAAAGAGACGGAGTTTTTTCCCTTCTCTGCCCTTCTCAGAACGCTGAGCCTTCCTGCAGCATAACAAAGGGCAGAGGGCGGGCGGCCTCTTTGACTTGCAGGCAGGTCAAGTACAGGGCCATTAGGTAGCGCTTTTGCGCGCTAATGGCCCTGCGAATGACAGAAGGCAGAGGGGAAATTCTTTTGTCCCCTCGCCCCCCCACCTTTGTCCCCCGTGTCCCCCCCCACTCCAAAATCTGGGGGGGATATGTCCCCCGCGTCCCCCACACTTCCTACGCCCATGGTTCATAGCGTCTGCACAGCAAAGGTTGGTGCCTCGAGGGAAGCCGCCGTAGATGCACAGGTCTGTCAGTATGGCAGGCTGTAGTCCACCAAGGCATCGGAGAGCATACCTCCAGTGCCGTAGGGAAAGGAGGTACAGGCAAACAAGGACTAAAAAAGTCACTAAGACTAGGAAACATATCTGATCTATAAACAGGGAGTTGGAAAGAAAACGAAGGCCACCCAAAGACCGTTCCCAGAGGCCAAGGAGTACCCATCTCCCTCAGCTGTCCCCTGCCCAAAGCCACTCCACATATGTACTGAACCCGGTTTCAGATGCATAGCTAACAGATTCAATTAACCCCTCCCCTGCTGGTGACGGAACCACTCCGTCATAGCTGCGGTCGCGCGAATTTCGCGCCTGCGCTGGACGTTCCATTGAGCGGGCGGGGCCGTGATGGAACCGCTCTGTCATGAGCACAGCTCAACCGCGGCTGGTGACGGAGCGGTTCCGTCACCAGCATGCGGCCGCCGCGCCCCCTTAGCACTGCGGCGGAATAGCCGCCGCAGTGAAGGGGTTAATGAATACAATATAAATATCCTACATATGGTACCTAGCTATCCAATCCACATTTCGTAGAATATTTAAGAGGTCAGATTCCTTATAAATGCTCAGGACATTTTCCTTGCCATGGGGACAATGGTAATAAAACTACGAATGCTATTTCTTTGCTTGAATGCCATGTGGATTAGCTATAGTAAGGGTTTTGAGTCAGCGATAGGAAAACTATGCCTGTTCCAAGCAGACTATGCCTCCTTCACTTATACCATCTCTTATCATTGTCAATTATACCAGTTGCTATTTTTTTATGTGCAATTTTATTGATTTTAAAACACATAAAACAATTCAGCCAGAACACGGAAATCACAGTATTGAATCCATTCGCTACAGCAATGTAACACCCAATCACAAACCCCATAAAATTACATAGACAGGATTTGGAACCCAGTTAGTCAACTCAGGACCCCCCACAATCCCCAACCACTTCCCCCACACTCTGCGATATTTCTTAACGCACCCCTTGGCTTTATAAAGGGCTTTCTCTTGGGTCGAGCATCAGTCCACCCCTCTACGCCACCTCTCCCTGGCCGGTGGGTCAGGGCTTTTCCAGGCCACCGCTATGTCCCGCTTGGCCACCATCATAGCCATGGTAAAAAATAATTTGACACTCTTGGACCCGCCCAGCCCATCACTAATCTCCAGCAAAGAGTGACGTGGAGCGTGAGGAGCCTCCCATCCCAGTACCTCCGTTAGCTCTGCTTCAATTGATCCCCAGAACTGTCCCAAATGGGGGCACTACCAAACCATGTGGAGGAAGTCGGCTGGAGCATGGTTGCATCTCACGCATGACGCATCTGGGCGCAAACCCGCTCGATGCAGGCGTTGGGGAGTGAGGTTCGCAGCGTGTAATTAGTAGAGCTGAATCAGTTTGAGTTTGGCCGAGACGGTGACTGTTCTGGGGGCCATAAGGGCATCACGCCAATCAACCTCGTCTAGGGGGCCCACCCATTCCACCCATTGATCCCTCAACCTATCTAGGGTTGTGGGGGTGTTGTTAACTAGGGTGCGGTAAATGCGGGAGACCCCTCCTACCAGTTGCTATTATGTCTTCTCTTTATGGATGATGCCTGCTACCTAAGAATTACTCCTCATTATCTACCACACATCTCTTCCCAAAGCTATACCTGCACTCCAAGAGCGACTGCCTCTCATTTTTAGCTTTTACTCTAATTAGACCCTGATTCCTTCCTCAAATGTAGGTGCATAGGCACCTAACATTTGTGCAGGACACGTTAATAAGAACTGAACTATTTCGACTCAGGACACCTTGAATGTGGAATTTTGCACCAATTGGGTCATTTTGCACAATTTTCAAACATTCTCCACTACCCCCAATGTGTGCCAGGGTCTACTGAAAGGAGTTCTCTCGAGTCTTAAGATTATACCATAACTCTCAAGTCAAGTCAAAATCCTTTATTCGGCTTTCAGTTAGAAATACCATAAAAGTACATTTAAAATTTGATACGACAAATAATTTTAAAATTCATTATCCTAAAAAGATACATGTAAAAAATTCATTTAGAACTGTAGCAAATTGTAAGGTGCAAAAGTACATTCCTTTAAAAACAATCTAAAACAATGCAACAAATAATGATGAATATGGTCTTAAAATATGATTTTCCTAACCTACTCTAAATTTGACCTGTGTCGAATGACAAACTTCAAAAATTTAACCATGGCTTTCGCAATACACTCCTCATCTAAAAGTTGGAGAGAGAGAAATGCAGGACGATACCTACGGAGCCCCATGGTTTTTAAAATCGGGATCAGCCAGCGTTTTCTTGGTTCACTATAGAACTTGCAAAATAATATTGTGTGAATTGAAGATTGGGTAGAGACATCATTGCAAGGGCAGGTTGGTAGACACTTTGCCCAATCATTAATTCTTGGAAAGGTAACTAAGCGATAAAAGATGTCCAGCCTAAAATGGATTAATAGGAATCTTTCATAGCTGGACAAGTTAAAGGTTAAATAAGGTTGAATGGTCATGGTTGTTTGGATTGTCAGCATGTGTTGGACTGATGGTTTGCTGACCTCGTTAGTTAACCGCAGTTGTTCTAGGTGGACAAACAGTGTTTTTTAAATGCTTTTCTAGAGAGTTCTGAGATTAGGATGGGAGTGTGGAAATATTTTGCCATGCCTAGATCATACAAGAATTTTTTAATGTGGGCTATCCACCCAATTTTATGAGCATTCTCTAGAGAAATACAGTCTTGTATAAACCCTTGAGAGAAATGAGTTTTATTTGATGACCAAATACGATGCCATAAGAGAAGTGGTTGAATTTTAACTATGTCTATCAGATAAGACATACCCAACTCCAAGTGGCACGAATAGGTCGAAGTGCCTTGTGGCACGGCTAGGAGGAACCTTAAAAAACTGTTTTTAACTTTTTATAAAGCATCTACCTTTCCATAGCCCCACACTCCGGCTCCGCAGGTTGCGATGGTTGAACATTTAGCCTTGTATATCTCGATGAGTTCGGTGGGAGACCTTCTTCCCAATCTTCGTGAAAAGTTTGCTAGCGCGACCGTTGCCCTTATAAAAAGCAATTTCCTTGTCTCAATGGCTTGCCTCCAAGAGCTTTTATGGTCTATTACAATTCCCAGAGTTTGTGCTCTCAAGTTTTACTTTATTAATAAGGATGGCCGTGGTTTTCTTAAGTTTAGAACCTGATGACATAACAAAGGTTTTTTTAATGTTGATATTCAGGTCCAATTGGCCATAAAGTTATTATATCTCTCAAGAGCACGTTGTAGTTCTACAGGGGTTCGAGCTAAAATCACGGCGTCATTGGCGTAAAGTAAGGCTGGTATTGGGTGGTTATTAATAGAAGGCAGATCCTGGCACCCCTTTACGATGTCCTGTTCCAAGCTATTGGTGTAAAGCGTAAAAAGAAAGGGGGCCAGTACACAGTCCTGCCTAACCCCTCTCTCTACCCCGAATGACGCCGTTAGTTCCCCCCGACCCCGTACCGCACTCTGGCTGTAGCGTCCAAATATAACTCATGCAGGAAGTTAACGAGAGCCTGCTCTACCCCCATTTCCAGTAAAA
This sequence comes from Lissotriton helveticus, assembly GCF_964261635.1. NCBI lineage: Eukaryota > Metazoa > Chordata > Amphibia > Caudata > Salamandridae > Lissotriton > Lissotriton helveticus. The sequence goes on along the minus strand of NC_136061.1, from coordinate 586,592,075 downwards.
TGGACCATAGTTTTGAATGACAGACGCAGTCGAAAGCTGCCGATAAGTCGACATACGCCATGTATAGAGCCCCCCTTAGCATTTACGTATTTGCCCATCAGAAGGGACAGATTGAGAGCTTGCTCGATGGTGCCAAGGCCTTCTCGAAGCCCAAATTGTATGTCTGATAAAATCTTGCTGTTGTCCGCCCATCGCTGGAGGCGGTCTAGAATAACTTGTCCCGCCACTTTCCCTAGAGTGTCCAGCAAAGAGATAGGACGGTAACAAGAGGGCGATTGACGGTCCCCTTTTGTAAAAATAGGAACAAGAATAGATTCTGACCATGAATCAACAAGCCCACAGCACATGATGCTTGCAGAACTCTGGTCAGAATTGGGGTCCAAAGGTCCAAATTGAATTTGAAAAAATCAATTGGGACCCCATTGGGGCCTGGCGCCTTGCCATTTTTACTAGCCATCAAGGCAAGCTCCACTTCATGATACGTTATGTCAAGGGATAGTGGAAATGGAGTTATTTTGGGCTCAAGATTTTGTACTTCTTCCCCCTTGGAGGGGAGGCCAAATAAAAGTGTGAAATGTTCGACCCAAGTTTGTTCATCTATCGCCACATCAATTATAGGTTTATCTCTAGAATCTGAGAGGAAGGGTGATTTAATGACTGCCCAGAAAGCGACGCTATCTCTTAAGGTACAGCTTTTGTGGAGTTGATCCCATAGTTCTTTTTTCAGTTCTGTTTTCCTGACTTTTATAACCTGGTTATACTCCCTTCTAAGAACGGCAATTTCCTGAACATCCCGTTTTGTTTAGTGTAGTGCTGCCTTTAGTTTTGTATATGCTTTAGTGCAACTACTATTGAACCATCCTTTTGTTTTCGATTTTCTATCTTTTAATTTAACAAAAAGGGCTTCTTTTATTGTTTTAGTTACTATCACAAAATTTGCCATCACTTCCTCATCTTAGGAGGCGATATCAAGGCACTTTTCAATCTCCTTTCATGATTTTTTTAATACGTTAGTAGTAATAACTGTTGGATCCACTGTGTCCCATTTAAGTGAATACCCATTGACCCAGTCTAAAATCAGAGTGTTTTGCCCCAGGGTCCTCAGTGTGTTACACCTATCTGACTTCTGTAGGAGCGATAGGGTAATACTATTAGGGTAATGATCACTAATACTGTTATCATGGGTCTTAAAATTTTAAACTCGTGGTCCAGCTTTAGAGGAAATGAAAATGAAATCTATTATACTAGAAGTTCCTCTGCCATTGAAAGTGGGAATGAGCGGGACTGAGGGGGTTTACCATGTCATTAGCCAAGCCTAGGTCTAAACCAAAAAGGGGTTCGTTCAGACAGTCCCCAATTACAGTGTGGGTAAAGTGGGTTATCGAATTTTCATTTTCGTCCATGAGACCACAGATCAACTCACCACTATTCCTGCATAATCTTTGATTAAAATCACCTCCCCAAATAATTACTACATCTTTTGTGGCCTTGTTGGTTAATTCCTGCAGGGAGAGAAAAATGTGTCTTATTACTGTTATTAGTTCTCCCTGGTGCAAGTTATTATAGAAGTTGACCAGAAAAAGAGTATCGGTTGTACCCCAGTTCAAGGGTATTATTTGGAAATTGGGTTCTAATTTAATTGGGATGATTTCTTTAACCTCCACAAGATTAGAAACGAAAATGGTCAAACCTCCTTTGGCTGTACCAGACGGGGACGGTAGTGCTGCTGAAAAATAGGTTTTATAGCCCTCTATATGGATCACAGAAGTAGCCCATGTTTCTTGAAAACATAGAATTTTAAACTTGTGGACAAAGCTAAGCCAGATGTCATTTCCCACCTTTGAACGCATGCCTGCAATGTTCCAATAAAGTATATCAATAGAGGGTTTGTCCCAGAGACCATCCGGGACAGGACTTGAACTGATAGTCTCTACTTGTGTGTTATACTGGCTCACGCTGTCAGGGACTGCTTGCTTGTCCATTACTCGTGGCTAGGCCCGGGTTTGCTAACGAATTTTCAGAGTGTTCAGTGAAAAGATACATTTCTGTACTCTCATTTTGTCTTCACCTAAAATATACTGGGGTAAAATCTCTCTGAGGTAATACTTCAAGGTGTGGTAATTGTTTTAGCCAGGTTGGTTGTACCTCCCCTAACCAGCTTTCAGTTATTGAGCACAAATGAGGAATAATATGTGATTGCTGTTTTGCCGCCCCGGAATTTCAAACGTTTCCCCCTATTGCCAACCTCTTTTCCCTACATTATCCCTCATTATACTACTGGGACTAATTTGTGTGGGAAAAATCCCGGAAGTGTGATAGTTTTTCACAATTCAGAATCTGATACAAACAATATTTTCGTCCAATTTCGAATCTAACTTCCAGGTTAGAATGAGGGACTTTGTCTCTTCTTTTAAGACCCCGATAGCCTCCCAATATGCTACAGTACATCCCTATGTAACTTATATTGTCCTTCCAGGGTACTACAGCTCATACCTGTAAACTATTTCTTCTTTATAAAGTGTACCCGATATTTCTGAATTAACCAATAATAAACCATCCATGTAGACTGTAGTTTTCCCTGTAGACTGCATCTTCCTCAATGGACTGCACCGATTCGTTTTACATCACACCTACTGCCTTGTGCTTTATTTCTACAGACTACACATTCTCCACATCAAGACCCCAACAATAGCACCTACCTGTGCCCAACACTTCCTCTCCTTTGTCTAGAATTCCTCTTTAAAGACTTGGAGGCATATGAGCATGAACCTCGTTAAAACTATCGCCGTTAATGGGCTTGCTAATATGCGTAATAGAATTCCAATAGAAGCCCAGGTTAGATGTCCAGCACATCTAACCTGGACTTCTATTGGAATTATATAAAGATTTCCTGCCGCTAAAACATAATACGATAATTTTAACGAGGTTCTTGCTAATATGCCCCTTACCAGAGGTCCCACGCTGGCAAATTTAGTTCTACCTTATTTACAATTGGGGTACTGGGGTACTGCTGGTTCTTCGATGGTCGATCCTGAGCTTGCTCTGCAATTGGAAACCCTTGACCCTGTGACCTGTCATATATGGGCCTCCATGTCACAGTGACAATAGCTGCATCCTATTTAAAGTAAGTCTTTCACCACTGATTTTCACTGCCCCTGCCTGGGTCTACTTTGCACGGCATGGCAAATCCAGATGGGGAAAACCTACAGGGCTTTGGGGCCATTGTGTTTTGTTTTTTCTATAACTAACTCTTTTAATGCGAAGCAGACCAAGCAAACCATGAATCTGCTCTGCATTCTTCTATGCTTTTGAATTGGCAAAACCATCAAAGACACAGAAATCCCTGCCAACATTGGGGATTTTTAAAAAGGGATGACGGGCAGCCTGCTAGGGTCTAAATTGCCCCATCTCCTCCATGCCCTAAATATAGACTGCACAGTGAATAAGTAGTCTCTCATTACATTTCCCCCATTAACTCCATGATTTCGTTCAGTATCTTCTCTGTGAGTTAATGGGGATTATAAGTTATTTTCCCTGGAACAGGGAATGCAATTTCACGTTTCACTCCCTGCCAAGTGAAGTAACCAGCCCAAATTCACACACATTAACAAGCCCAAATTCACACACATTTGCTTGGAGAAGTTGGGCTTTATTCTTGGCCCTGTGGTGGTGGAGGATGCCATGGTTGGTACGTGAGCAGAGGCTTTTTTAGCACCCCTGGCGGAAGCTTTTTCTCCTCCACCAACTTGAAGATTGAGGGCGGGTCGAGGTGATGCACAGCAGGTGCCCACAGCTCCTCACAAGTCTCTGTGCACTGTGTTTCCAAGCCGGGACTTGTCAGACCCAGAGTGTGAGGACTTGTTAATATCAAGCCTGGGGACACTGGAAAACTTGTAGTTTCCAAGAGCGGTAACACTCAGGATACCACTTTGGGCAACTTATAGTGAGGGCCATAGACAACAGCTTTTCCATATAGATTGCACATTCCCTGCTTTAAGTTGTAAGTCAACTTTTAAGCCGGCCATGCTCATTTATTTCACGTCTTCCTTATAGAACTACACCTAAGAATTGTACCTACTCATACACTATGCCGCGTCCAACATAGTCATGTGGCAACCCAGATCACTGCCACACTTCAAATGATGATTTAAAACTGTCTACACAGTTGAGACAATCCCCTTGACTGTTTGTTACCTGTTATGAATCTAGTATAAAACAATAGCGTAACTAGGACTTCATGAGAAAGTTCTGCATATTCTGCTTTTATTTCACTTTTAGAGGTAATTTTATAATTGCCTTGCTTTAAATCTAATTTATCCGTTGAAGTCTAAAGCTTCGCGTCATGGCAAACAAACCCACCAAGTCATTAGTTAAAGTAAAATGAACACAGCACCTTCAATTCTGCAAATCTCAATTTATACTCTTGGTGGACAATTCATTAAGCTGTTTACTCCAGGTGAATTGATAGAGTCTTTTGTTATCCCTTTATATGAGCAAAAGCAGACTTATCTAAATCTTGGCTTATTGGGTTTTCTATATCATTATCATAGTATGACTGTGGAACATTAGGACACTAACTATCTAGCACACAAAAGAGCAGGCTGCTCAGCAAAATATTCTACAGATTGACATCATTAACCCTTCCGAAATAAAAACCCTTACCTGTCCTCCTTTTGGCTGATATTTGATATTGTCCGTTGACCCAATTTTCGACTTGACATTCTTGAGGTCTGGCAATGGTTGGTTTAATACCCGTATCTGCTTCATCGTGGCCGGAGACTTTGGAGGCGTTCTTAGGATGGCAACTTTCTTCTCACTGGGTAGCAGCCCAAGAGATTTTGGGGTACCGGGGGTTCGAGGGGTCCTGGGATAGCTTGGAGTGCCAGGTGTGCCTGGCGTGCGTGAAGAATAACTTGGTGGTGTGCCGGGAGTGATGGCGGTTGAGCCTGGTGTGTTGGGTGTGGAATTTCCACTTTTTCCTGTTCGACTACGAATAGGCTCTGATCCTACATGGAAACAAAAGCGAATCATTAGAATCAGAAGCAGTAGTTCTCTTCAGACAATCCTGTGTAATCTCCTTTCACCAACAATACAATACAATACAACTTTCTCTGGGATAATGAACACAACAACTTATGACTACTGTCAAGCTTTATTTCTCTCAGATGCATCATACTCTAAATCCTAAATGCAGTATTTGTAAAGCACAAACTACTCACCCTTACGGGTCTCAAGGAGCTGGGGGCCATCGTGGAAATTAAGTGAGCCATTTCCCAGAGTCACACGGTGCTGAGCTGATCTGCCGCCAGAGCCGGGGATCGAACCGTTAGCCCTGTGTTTTGATGTCAGCTGCCCTGGCTGCTGCACCACAACGCTTCACTACTCTGTAAGGTTAGTGCATATTTCTGAACTGTTAGCTGCGGTATGGTACGGCGCTGCCCCTCTCAGAAATGGAAAAAACCTCCAGGGGCGTAGCTTCGAGGGGTCACTGTTGTAACACCGACAATTTGTGTTAGTAGTTCAGGGTGATTTTTATTGAACATAGGTAGCTATTATTATAGTAAAGGTTGGTGATCCCTGCCTTGTAATATAAGCAATATGCTTGCCTTCTGCAGCAAACTTAGGTTACAGGAATCTATAACTAGTGATTTGTCAGTGTTATTTTACTGCATGCAGCAATTACTATTTTAAGTGCCTATCCCAATCGTGTAAACCGTTCCATACATGATTTTTTATCCGTGTTATTTTGCGATTCGTGCATTTTTTTTACCACTGGGGTTACAACTCCTAAAGTTTTTTCAGGTAGCTGTATGTATTTTTTCATGCATTTTATGGATTGTTTGGTAATAACGTTTTAATAATTTATGACTTACAAAGACTAAACACTGAAAACACCCAAAAGAAAGCATTTATCAACCAACAATAACAAGTCTAGGAATATCATGCACAAACCTTCATGTCCAAAATGGCATACACAGACGAAATGAGAAGAAGGGAGAGGGGGTGAAGAGAAGAGAAAACAGGCGCAATGAGAAAAAACACTAGAAGTACAATCTCCTAGGCCCATGGATAAATAAAGAATAACACATAATACCAGAAATAAAAAAATCATAAATTCTCTAGCGTTGAATCACCTCCAGTTCCCGTCCAGATTTCCTGGCCTAATTAAAATCTCCAGCTGATCTGGGCTTTTGAAGCGGAAGTCGCCACCCTCAAATATTACAAGGAGTGTTTGACAGGAAACCAAATGGAAGTCTCTAACTAGCTAACATTTCCCTTTTAACCATTTGCAGTTGTTCTCTGTTTTTCTGGACTGCACTGCTTAGGTCTGGGGAATAGTAGATTATTACTAAAGCTGAAATTAAAGTCCCTGGTTTTCGCAGCCCCTGTAATCACTGCCTTTTTGAAAAGCCTCACTCAGTTGCAAGATTACAGTCCCAGAATCTGGCTTTGACCCCATTCTGTAGTACCTTATGTACCTTCAGCAGAACCTCAGGGTCATCCACTAGGATCTGATCCCTCAGAAATTCTTATAGAAGTGTCCCTACATTGTTTCCCTCTACTAGGGGCATAATCCCTAAAAGCCTGAGTTTAGCAATCCTCACAAGTTTGACGAAGCTCCCCATCAACGGCTCCAACCTTGTCATAGAGGCGATGGCACAATTCTGAAATTCTCACGTGCCCTCACGTGCCAGAATAGCATCTCCATGCAAACCCCACTTTCGTATCCATATTCAACACCTATTGGATCACTTCCTCGACTTGCTCACCTCATCACTAAGCTGCCTCTATCACTAAGACATTTTTTATCAATGTTCACTGTTGTGGATCTTGTCTCTTACAGAAAATCATATCTCCAAGGTCAGTGTGTCCAGTTGGAACCACTGCTATTCTCCAGGACATCAGAATGTTATGAATTGGGATGGTATGTGGAGAGAAGATATTCTTCTTTTCTTTCCGTCCCCTTTGTTTATGTCCCTAAGGGGAACTTACGAGGCAAGAAGAGCAGATCAAAATACCCAGGCAGGGTGGGTGGGTCCGCATAGGAAGCAGCCAGCCTCCATGCAGACAGTACATCCTCAGATAAGCAATTCAGTGGTTGTGAGACAGGCCAACATAGGTGGTAATCAGATTATGGACAAAATATGGTGGTAGTGTCTCTCCTAGGAGAGATCGTCCGCACATAAAGCAAATTTAACTCCAACTGAAAACAATTCAACGTGTTACGTTACTGATGTAATGATCTTAGTATAAGGCTAACAAGGTGCACTGCTTTCCTAATTCACACCCACCACCACGGGTGTCAAAAATAGCGAGAAAAGAATTTCAAGCTAATATCAAGTGCCAAAAAAGAAACAGGTTAAGCAAGCACTCTAGATTAATTGTAAATACACAATATATCAATCATCATTTTTAAATCATGATAAGCTTGGAAAAACCAATTATCATGGTGTATATTTTTAATTTGATGAATCAGTACATAAATCATTCGAGGAATGTAGAAAATATTATATTCTCAAAATATGGATCCAAAGGCTGATGTTAGTATCCCAAATCATTTATTTCATAAATTAAAAACAGGTATTATGTTTTCCAGCATACACCGCCGACACGTGTTTCGTCTTATTACAAGACTTTTTCAAGGCAAACGCTAGTCGTAATACTGGATCACGATAAGACTGATCCTGTATCGTAGTCCGTATATGAAAGAAATAGATGGTCACAGATGGTATCTGCTTCCTAAAACGGTAAGCCCAAAAGACGCGATTGAAATCTGCACGCTTATTTTCATGAAATTTTGATGTGGAGTATCAGATGTAAATCACCTTAGTAGTCCGAAATGGCGAGAGTTGTCTTCAATAGTTCAACTTTCTTGCTTCGTGGAGGTTAGAACCTTCATGTATATTTAGTTGCTCGACCCTGATAAGTCTGCGGGAAACGCGCCATCCGTACGAAGCCTCCACTGCTGCCAGTAATCAGCTTGTAAATCCCAGTACCCTCAGCTGCCAGGAGCTGCCATTCTGCTTCTTCAGACCAACACTAAGATTGAGGACAAAGGCCTAACATGTGCAGCATTTAGGGCTTAGGAGTGGCAGCTTCTACACTCTGCTTTGGAAGAGACATTCTCCCCTAACCCAATCTTCGCCTCGAGCTCTCACACAGAGACATCCTTCCCTGAGATCAGCAAGACCCACCCTTTTATATATTAACGTGCAATTGTTTGTCTACGTTGACTATTATGACACTTATGATTTTATGCTATTCTTTTTTACACAATGTTTCTGAACAGGCATTGCATGTACTAAATATATGCATTGTTTGCCGGAGTACCCAATCTGTGCAATTCATGTGTAGCTTAGCTGCACTGTTCTGTTTGATACATATACAGGCACTTTTGTTACAATAATTATTTTTTACTTCTTTATACCTATGGTATTTGTATAGTTTTTAGTGGTGTTATTGTGGTTATGTGTAATGTGGTAAGACTTATTTCTCAAATTTGAAACTGGAATATGTTGAGCCATTGGGGATTTCAGAAATATTACTGAGTATATCTGTGTGCATCCTGTTTTGCTTGCAAATATCATATTTTTGTGAGGGAACTGAATAACTGATTATTATTATTAAGATTGCATTCATGTATAGCACGTAGCTACCAGTAGGGTTTCCCTGCGCATAGGTGGCAGGATAAAGAGCTCAAGGAGTGATGCTAGAATTAAACAGGCTGATTTAATGAAAATGTATTTCTAAAGATCACGGATCCCAAGGTTGCCCTGAGGTGCTAAGATCCATGAGCAGGATCAAGCAATATCCTAGCCAAAGTTAGCACTTTGATCACTTTGTTAAAGTCAAGGTGGTTGGTCTTTAGAATAAGGCCACAGGAAAGAGAGCTGAATAGCTTGGGTGCCAAACAGGAAAGGATCGGTCAACCTAACAGGAAGGACTATAGGGTGCATATATGTTTGGATTTAGGTTGGAAGAAACCATACAGGCCGTTGAAAAAGGTAAGAAAGGATGAACCAGAGGGATGAAAGCAATGGTGAGATATAGCCAATGAAGTTTGCTACATTCGGCAGTAACTTAGTCAAGCCTTTTCTGACCACAGACTAGTCTAACCACAAAGTCTTGAAATCTTTTTTGTAGTACTGCAGAGAAGGCAAATTAAGGAAAATTGTCATAGCCTGTTTTGAGGAGATGTAACTAGTGGAAGCAGAAGAAAGGAAAGAACAGAATTAATATGGGCAGTATGTGTAAGTTCATTGTTACATTTGTATTTCTATAAGGGGACATTTAGAGTTTGGTGGCAGGGGAGCACTACTGTGAATCGGCAGTGCTCTGGTCCCACCATTCTCCCGGTTCCTCCCTCCTATTCAGACGTTGAGGTACCAGCAGGTTTCCATCAGTGGTGCATAAGCTGGATTTAATGATTGAAACCGTTAACCTAGCTGCCTATTCACAACTGGGACATCTGATCACAGGGGTGATAGCCCTGCTCTATTTAAGATGGGAAACTGCCACTAAATTTTCCTGCCTAGGAACTCCATGTGAGTCATGGAGGTTATGGGCAGGGAAATTGCTCAATGGTTCCCAGCCATATGGAGACATCTCGTAAATGTAATACATTACAGCTTTATTGAAAGAGGCAAACATGGATTTTGGTTTTGAGAGAGGAAAGAGACAATCTAGACGTCGATTCCGATCCGGTAAAATAAACATCCGAATGAATCGTATCCGGAGCCATCTCCGTACGACTCGTACACATGCCGTCTGACCCGACAAGTACGATCCGGACCGGGGCACCAGGACGCGATCCGTACGGTCCATGTCAGAAAAGGGTGATTCGTACGGAAAAGCACACAATCACATACACACCGTACGGTGCGTACCCCCCATGCTCGCAGGGGTACGCCCTGTCATGGGGGTACGCACCGTACCCCTCGATCATGGGGTGTACGCACCGTATACCCAGCGAACATGGGGTACGGTGCGTACACCCCATGATCACGGGGTACGGTGCTTACCCTCCATGATCGCAGGTGTACGGGACGTACCCCTGCGAGCATGGGGGGTACGCACCGTACCCGGGGGGGGGGGGGCGTTCCATACCTGTTTCGGCGCGAACTCTGCATTTACGGCTGTTTACAGCTCCCATAAAAAAAGGGTAGTACGGTGCGTACCCGACACGTATCTTACTTGCTGGGTCGTAAAAACCAGCCGCGAGCCATACAGATCTTGCGCACAGCGGGTTCCGACGGAGACTCGTACAAGGATTCATGTCGTACGGTCTCTGTACGATTCGTACGGAGTCCGGCTCCTGGTACGAATCGTACTTCGTCGTACGTACGGCGGACATTGCAGGGTTCGATTCGTACGGGAAAAACGCTCAGAACGACTATTCGGAGCGTTTTTTACCGGATCGGAATCAACCCCCTAGTGTTTAAACCATATTTATTGAAAATGTGAATGGACAGGTATTGAAACAAATAACATTTTGCAGAGGACAGTGTTAGACTTGGCCCTCTATGCATGATCATCTGCAAACTTTTTTCCTTAAAACTTCCTGTGTTCTGAACCTGTTTTTCTTTTTACTTTTAGGACTCTGCACACTTTACTACTGCTAACCAGTGCTAAAGTACTTGTGTTCACTCCCTAAAATATGGTAATATTGGCTTACATCCAATTGGCACATTGAATTTACTTATAAGTCCCTAGTAAGGGGCCCTGGGTGCACTACATGTACCCAGGGCCTGTAAATTAAATGCTACTGTTGGGTCTGCAGCACTAACTGTGACACCCAATTATGTAGCCTATCAAATGTGTCTGGCCTATCATTGCAGCTTGTGTGTCTAGTTTTATACTGTCATTTCGATTTGGCAAAATTAACATTTTGTCAGGCTCAAACCTTCCTTTTTCAATACATTTAAGGCCCTAAACTGCCCTTAGGACAGGGTGCAGTGTATTTAAAAAAGTAAGACATGTATTTTAAAAATGTTCACTTTGACATGTCCTGGTAGTGAAAAACCCTTATATTTGTTTTTTGACTACTGCAATACCAAGCTCTCCCATAGTATAAAAAGTGATTACTTTCATACATTTAATACGTTTTAACTTTCAATTGGGAGCAGGTAATGTGAGAAAGTGGCTCTATATATACTGGACCAGAATAAGGTACAGTGTGTATAGAGTCCACAAACCCCAGAGGTATAACAGAGGTTAAAGCTAGGTGTGACCTTACTCTCTAAAGGGGTAGCTTGGTCGAGCAGTAAGGCAGTACCAGAGGACAGTGTAAAGCATTTGTTTACACACTCAGTCAGCAAAAGGTTTCACACACTGAAAGACTGAACTCCAGGCCAATTGTTTTTATATCAAAGATATAGTTGTTTTATTTTTAGAACCAACAGGTATCAAAATGAACTGTTCTCAATATGAGAGTTCTCAGATGAGTAGTTTGCAGAAAGGCAATAAACTTTGTAAACACCATAGGTACAGGGGTTGAAGTAGGCAACACAATTCTACACACAATTTAGCATTGAGCTCAATGGGGTTTTCTATATAAACACAGACGATTACTTTGTAGATTACTTTGGTAGTTCCAGTATTTGATCCTAAATTCAGTCCTGGGGTCTAAGCTGAAAACAATTTAGTAAAAACGTTTTCGTTATTGTAGTGATTTTTCAGGAATATAAATCTATTTTAAAAGTTCACACTTAGAAACTTTTCAACAGAAATCTGGCAATGTTATCCAATGGGAGAAAATTCAGGTTGCAGGTAAAGTACGATATCCTTACTTGGGTAATCCAGTTACTGGGCTCCTAGGTCCAGCACTGGGGTCTCAACTTAAAACAGGTAAGTAATTACGTTTCAGTATTTGGTATGATTTTTAAAGAATATTTCAAGTTTTCAAAAGTAGACAGAAGAAATTTCACAGAAAAACAGACAATGGATTCCTATGGAGAAAATTCATGTTACTAGTAAACCCGACTAGGATTACTTTTGCGGTTCAGTACTGGGCGACAAGATGCAGTACTGGCTTCTCTCCTGATCACAGGTGAGTACTTCGGAAATCAGTTGATTTTATGTGAATATTTTAAGTTTTCAAAAGTAGGCACTTAAAAGATTTTTCGAGTCAAACCAGTCAATGTTATCCAATGGCAGGTAAGTGAGTTACCGGTTGCCAGGTGAGTACTCGGCTGGGGAAGTTAGGGTTCTGGGCATAGACTCAGGGGTCCCCCAGGGTCAGGTAGGTACAGTTGGTTCACCCTCAGCGGCACAGGGGCGGCCGGGTGCAGAGGTAGTTAGGCCCAATGTTATCCAATGAGGGGCAGGGGGCCTCCGGTTGGTGGCTGCTGGCCATTTGGCTGAGGGAGCTGGGCTCCTGGTCACTTGCTCAGGGCAAATGGGGAAGTAGGATAGGGCACAGGTTACGCTGCCGGTGCCGGTGATTCTTCAGGTGCAACCACCACTTCGAGAGGTAAGTTGGGATCCTGGAGAAGAGGTAGGTACCCCAAAGGGAGGCACAGGGGGTCGCAGGGTGCCGGGTGCAGGGGTGTCTTTGGGTGTCGGGAAATCTTACCCTAGGCTGGTCGCGGTTGGAGGGGTCCCTGGTTCTGAGGCTGCAGGAGTCTGGTTTGTCGAGGAGGGTCTTTGGGCCCTGGACTTCGGGTCGCAGTCGCCGGGGGTACGTCCTTGGATCACTCAGGCACGGGCCAGGCTCGGCGGGTGCAGAGTGGGCAGGTCTTGAGCTTCCTGGCTGGCACCAGGGGTTGGATGTGGAAGCAGAGCCTCTGCTTATGGCAGTCCCAGTCTTTAAGAGGGTCAAGGCAAGCAGGTCTTTCGGCTGTCCCAAGGCTGCTGTCCGCAGCAGTCGCCGGGATTAAGCAGGAGTAGGTTCCAGTATCGACAGGCTGTAGGGCTGTGCCATCCTGTTGTTAGCAGCTGCACGGCGGGTCTTCTTCTTCTTGATCTTCTTCCTTCTTTTCTTATCGGGATCTGAGGAAGGAAGGTTCAGGGTGCCCCTAAATACTAAACTTAGGGGTGTTACTGGTAGGGCAAGGGCAGGGACCAATAGGTCCCTGTCCTGGGGTGGGTACACCCTCTAGCCTGCTCCTCTCCTGTGGGAGGGGGGCAGGAGCCTAACTGTGATTGGGCAGGGTTCCCCATCTTCAACATAGCTGGAGCCCGGTGTCGTGCTTCACCTCGCCTCACCCACCTGAGGGGTGGGGTTGGCACAGGCTGGCACACCCCCTTTCCTGACGTAATGTTCCCGGCAGTCTTCCCGCCAGAGTGTGGGTTAGAACCGGTGGGGGCCAGTTGCTGAGTACAGCAAATGGTCTGGAGAAGCTCACAGAGGCCGCATGCCTTTGAACATTCCCCCTGCCCATCCTGGGGGAGGAGACCTAGCACCTCGCCCAGAATGTGCATTGTTGCAGGCCCAGAAGAGCGGGGGGCTCTCTACCCGTGGGTCCAGAAACATGTCTGCTGTTTGGCAGCCTCTGCAGCCACTCAGCCCAGACGTGGATTGTAGGTTAGGTTTTCTAAGATGCCCTCTGGTGCATTTTACATTAAATCTCACACTGGCATCAGTGCGGGTTTAATGTGCTGAGAAGTTTGGTACCAAACGTGTCAGTCTTCAGTGTAGCCATTATGGTGCTGTGGAGTTCGTAATGACAACCTCCCTGCACCATATACTCTTAATGACATCACTGCACTTACAGTGCCCAGGGATGTCCCTGGGTACTGTAGGGGCAGAGGGCTCATGCACCTGTGCCCACACCTCTGGCATAGGGCACCCAGCTACAGGGGTGACTGAAGTATGCCAGGGCAGTGGGTTCTGTGGGCATGGCACACAGGGATGTGTGCCATGTCAACTCTTTGCTTAGTTCTGCACTTAGACACTCAGCCTGCAAAGGCAGTGTGCGGGTGTCAGGGTACAGGGCCCCTGAGGGTGGCACAATGAGTGCTGCAGTCCTCAGGGGTCTTCTCTGGTCACCATGCCCTGGATACCTAGGGTACCATTTACTAGGGGCTGACAGGTGGCCAGAGACGTCAATTGGGTTTTAGTTTCAACACAGTTTTAGGGAAGGAACACAGGCCCTGGGTACCTGGTTGGCAGGAGCCCAGGGCACACTCAGTCAAAGCACATCAGCAGTTCAGAAAAAAGTGGGGGCATACCAATGCAAGAAAGATGGCACTTTCTTACAGGTAGGAAGGACGAGTTTGGTGTCTAAAGAATTGTAATTTAAAACACTCTTTAATGATAGTCGATTGATTTTTGAGTCACATTCTGAAAATGCCACAAAAAGTTGGCTTTTTCTTTTCCTAACCTTTTGGTGCTTGCATGTATCCTGAGCCACATGACTAGGTGTAGGTGGCAGTTGGTCTTTATGTGTTGCTCTCAGGCAGTGACACATATACCCATACGCCTAGAGTCGCAAGTGGTCTTGTGATGGTTAAATTGTCTTCCAGCACCGGTGATAGACATCTGCTAACCCCCCCAGAAGATTTGTACCTCAGGGCAGTCCTGCAGTGTGTGCACCAGAGTACGGCTTTGAATAGTTTTCAAACATTTATCATCCTCCATTCTGCCGATATGGAGAAGACGGTGGTCTATGAAATATGCCCGGTGCAGTATCTTCAGTTGCACCAGTCTGAACCCAGTTCTAATGGGTATCTTCTGAGGGTAGGAAAGTGCCTCTCCCCAGTCTTTGTCCAACAACCTTCCCAGGTCAGTCTCCCACCAGTCTCTCCGACAAGTATCATAATCAGCCCCTAAGTGTAGTTTTCTCCAGGGTACCATTTCATCAGGACTGTTAGTATCTGGGACCCCAACCCAGCCCACTCTGTCTATGATTTGCTAATGGATAGAGACTAAGTCTAGGTGGTGAACTCCGCTCGCAGAGTTTGCATAGTTTTCCACACTTAGCGTTACGCGAAGCACGCGGAGTTCTGAAAAACTCTGCTTCGCATTGCGGGGCGGAGTTTTTTTCCTTGCTCGCGTTCGTCAATGTCAAGTTGGCAAGCGCGAGTGAGGAAAATCCACCTCTCGGCAAGATTTTTCCTCGTTCGCGGTCGTCAACATCAAGTTAGCGAGCGCAAGCATGGAAAATCAACCTGCCGACGAGATTTCTCAACGCGGGCGGTCAGAGTTCTCATTGCGAGTTGAAACCATCCGTTCGCGTTGAGTAAAGCTGCTGCCTGAGAAAACATCTACTTGAGCGGCAGAAAGGAAGCAGCGCCGCTTGTGCTGTGCATGGTGCCATTCGCGCTGATTGCACAGTGCGGACAAGCACCTGGCACTGAAAATCCCCATGAACTGGCGTTAATCTAATGCATTCTGCTGCTTGCGGAGCTTCGCGTAGTGCAGCAGAGTTATTTTTGCACTTCACAGAGTTCCACATAGCTGAACTACGCGAACTACGCCCAGGCTTAATAGAGACCAATGACTCCAAATCTAAATCAGAGCTGCTGTTGGCCCCAACTTTGTATTCGGATATTCTTCTTTTGACGGCAAATTAAAGAAAAATAATATCAAAAGGAACATAAAGAAAGAGAAAGTTTCAGCTTAGCTAGTTTGATATCAGTACATTGCAGTAGAAATCTGCCTTTGTTTCTGAAGTAGTGGTACTGCCGGCATTACCTAGACATCCACAACACTGAAGTATAATGAATCCTGGTTATAAAAAGTGCTTCCTGGCCAATTATTCAGTACCTATCTGAAGGAATTGTATAATTTTTCTTTGCAATTCTTTGCTATAAAATTCATCATTTGGTCCTTTCTTTCAGAACCAGGCTGTTAATCAAAGAATACTACTTCTCGTCAGTCTCTTTGTTACTTAAAGTACTATGCCCGGCAAAAAGAAACTTTGTAACATCTGGAGTGTCTTACTTGATCAAGGCCATTCCTGGTCGAAACCCGTCATGGAGGATTTATGCCATTAATAAATCCCCTTATTGTTTGTTGAATCGTTTACTGCATTATTGGCCTGAGAGCGCGTTAATTGGATTTTTGCATTGGATATATATATACATATACATATATATACATATATATATATATATATATATATATATATATATATATATATATATATATATATATATATATATATATATATATATATATATATATATATATGTGTATGTATATATATAAAATCATATATATATATATATATATATATGTATATGTATATATATGTATATATATATATATATATATATATATATATATATAAAAGTCCAAAGTTTTGCTTCAAAGCAAATAGGCGCACTCGGAATTTTTCAGCAAAGGAAGTTTATTTCCAGTTACACGCTACGCGTTTCGACAATCCTATGTCTTGATCACACGTGAAAACACTCTGGTCGTGCAGGCATGTTTATACAACTAAGTAAACATAGATGAGGTAATACGAAAAGAATGCATGGGCTACATGTGACATAACCTACAACTTCCACCGCCATCTTGGAGCGGAGGGGATTACCTTTTAAACCTATGGTGAATTTCTCAACCCTTAGGAAATATTCAGAAAAAAGCCCTCATTAATGGCATCATTTAAATAAAATTATATTATTATAATAAACAATATTTAACAATGACAGTTTCTTCGGACTAGTGCCCGTGTTTATATTGCCAGCTGTATATGCTTATACTAGTCAATATGCTCTATCCCTTACCGAGGAATTTCTCATGTGGACTTTCATTAATCTTCGGCTACGTGAGGTCTGCCGAATCTAAGGCGCCACCTGACGTGGGAGTTAGAATCCCGGAAGGACCCTGCTGTGTAATTGGGATATATATATATATATATATATATATATATATATATATATATATATATATATATATATATATATATATATATATATATGAAAACACGATCCCGACCACTCAGCACCTCTTGGCACAAATCAGGAAACGGACCACAACGGTAAGTTTTCAAAATCCCAGTGCTTTATTTCTTGCTTGTAGACATGACACGTTTCGACCGGGGAACCCGGTCTTGATCACAATCACAACGGCTGTCCTCTGAAGAAGGTCTGGGAAGACCGAAATATATAAGGAAAATGCTGTGAAAATAAAGTTTTTAACCACCACAATGAGTGCGGCTCATGCTTGTTGTTCTTCTGGAGCAAAACTGTGAACATATTTTAGGCATGGTCCCGCCTAGAGCCGCAACGCCAATAAGAGCGCCATTATCCTGCCCGCCACCGGACCGCACCAGGTACTGCGCAAGCTAATAGGGCAGTGGGCTGCCACCAAGGACTGGACCTTGGCTCGTTCCCCAGCGACATGAAAGGCTGTCAGTTTGGGGATTGTTAGGGAACAAAAATGCTTACATCGCCCACAGAAGGGTAAGAATACATACCCCAACGAACCACATTAACCAGCATGCCTCAACCTTAAAACCACCAAGAAGCCCACCTGTGGGCACTATAACCTTAAACTATACCGGAAGCATTCTGTGGTTGCGTTTTAGGGTTCTGCGACGTAACGGCTGTCCTCTGAAGAAGGTCTGGGAAGACCGAAATATATAAGGAAAATGCCGGGAAAATAAAGTTTTTAACCACCACAATGAGTGCGGCTCGTGCTTGTTGTTCTTCTGGAGCAAAACTGTGAACATATTTTAGGGATGGTCCCGCCTAGAGCCGCACCGCCGTTAAGAGCGCCATTATCCTGCCCGCCACCGGACCGCACCAGGTACTGCGCAAGCTAATAGGGCAGTGGCCTGCCACCAAGGACTGGACCTTGGCTCGTTCCCCAGTGACATGAAAGGCTGTCAGTTTGGGGATTGTGAGGGAATAAAAACGCTTACATCGCCCACAGAAGGGTAAGAATACATACCCCAATGAACCACATTAACCAGCATGCCTCAACCTTAAAACCACCAAGAAGCCCACCTGGGGGCACTATAACCTTAAACTATACCGGAAGCATTCTGTGGTTGCGTTTTGGGGTTCTGCGACGTAACGGCTGTCCTCTGAAGAAGGTCTGGGAAGACCGAAATATATAAGGAAAACGCAGTGAAAATAAAGTTTTTAACCACCTCAATGAGTGCGGCTCGTGCTTGTTGTTCTTCTGGAGCAAAACTGTGAACATATATTTATATATGTTTCTGTTTTTAGAGCTAAACCACAGTCGTTCACACGATATCAGGATTGTTGTAAATAGAAAGGAGTTGATTGATCTCTCGAAGAGAATGATTTAAAGATATATTTATAATATGTATTTATTAGTTACAGTTTGTTTTATATATTTTCTTTTTTAGAACACATGAGAGAAAAGAGGCGGTTGAATATGAAGATAGCAGAAATAAACTATCTTACCTGATTGTGCTACAGTATAAGAGAGTATGAATAAGAGCTGAGATTTTGTGGTTGGGGTATTAGCCCACTGGGGCGTGATAACTGTTTTTTGGTTTATCTGAGGATTCAGATGAGAGATTGATGACATAAGGGTGTGTCACCAAGCCCACTAGGGCAAAACGCTGTATTTGTGATTTAGAGGAGTGAGCCCACTGGGGCGACACAACTCCTTTGCCTAATTAATGATAAAAATGAATAGACAGAAGGGTATGTTTAGACCCACTGGGGCAAAACGCACAGCAGAGCACAACGCTTATCGAGGGAGTCCGTGCTAACCACTTTTTCATTTTTCATTATTCTTTAAAACACCTCACACTGAACAGCTATGAATTTTTTTACTTTATTTATGTAGAAGTAGCACGATCTGAATGCAACGAACCGCATTGACACGTGTGTTTATGAAATGTAAGTTTTATTTATTTTGAACACAACAGCGATAGTCTGTTTTTCATATCATTTGTTGCACAATTTGTCACATGATTATTTAAGTCTGTAACCATAGGCACACAAACACTCGTGAACAAGGGTTTTTTACCCGAAACGCGTAGTGAAGACCGCCTTTAATCTGCAAAATTAAAAGGCTACCTGGAAATAACTGTGTTCGTGTTTACTGCCGCCGAAAAAGCGAAGGTTTTCTGACTTAATATATATATATATATATATATATATATATATATATATATATATGAAATGCTCCGAAAATGAAAACCAGCACTCGCGAGGGTTAAATCCCTGTTGGATTTATTGGGCACAAAAGAAATAAGTACAGACGAGTTTCAGCGGTACGCCTTCGTCAGTGAAAGGCGGCTGCCATGACGCTTCGCATTTAAATAAACAAACGGACATCACACAGTCACGTGGGATGTAACACCATGGGGCGCCATCTTAATGTCAGGCATAGCGTGAATTCATTGCAAAAAATTAAATAAAGCATTAATTAAAATAAAGAAGTGGCTTAATACATCAGCGTTCCTAAACAGCTTTAGCCAAAGTTCATTTTTCACAATCAAGGCAAAGAAAATTAAATACTGCCACGATGCAGATAAATCATTGTCTGTCATAGTCTCGTAGTTCTACTATTTCATGATTGCAAAGTTCCATTGTTTTAAACTAAAACACTACATGATATAGTCTGGGCGCTACAACCAAGTTCATCATTGTCCCATGTGAGTCTGTCACATCGTATCATAATATCGCCCTGAATGGGCACACCTTCTCGCAGAGATAACAGGTAGCCCCACCCGGTATGACCAAACACTCGATATGGCCTTGGATGGGCATTCTTAGAGAAAAAAAACCTCATAATTCAAAAGTATCAAATGCTGAGACTATACAGGCATAACAATAATAAGGTGTAGAAACTGGCAGAAATCAGTTGCTTAGTGACCTCTAATCCCAAAATTAAAAGCAAAAAACAAAAGTGATATATACAGTATTTACAAGTGTACCCTGAGTTCTTCCCCCATGTTCAGTCCCAGAGGGTTTTTCGTGGCCAAATCTATGATGTAACAAGACTCTAGTCTCCTCAGGCGTTTTTGCCTATCACCGCCTCGCGGGTCTCGAGCCACATAATCTAAGCAGAAATACCTCAGAAGTTTGCGGTTGCTTTTATGGTGGGCTTGGAAATGAAGTGCTACGGGATAATTACTGTTGTTATTTTGGATGGCCCTCTGACGTTCCAATATGCGTATTTTGGCTGGATGAATCGTGCTGCCCACATACCTAAGCGGTACAAAAGGGGGTGGTGATGGACGGAGCATCTGAATCAATCAAACACTCACAATGGACGAAGCGTTTGAACAAATCAAACACTCACACCCAGTCAAAAGATCTGGGTATAATCCATCACCGTTCTTTAGCCCACTCTGCCACCCCAGTTCAGACATGGCTATATGCAAATCAGTCTGACCCAGTGCCTCATGGGAACAGTCCAGCCCGAACTGCCAAGCCATGTCTTCCCTGGACCGGAAACAAGCTTCCGAGGACCGGTTTCTGGCATTCCAGGCCACTTGGCCACTGGATTCAAGATAGCCTGGCTGATGAGGATTATGAATCCGAAACCGGTCCCAGGATGCTTGTTTCCGGTCCAGGGAAGACATGGCTTGGCAGTTCGGGCTGGACTGTACCCATAAGGCACAGGGTCAGACTGATTTGCATATAGCCATGTCTGAACTGGGGTGGCTGAGTGAACTAAAGAATGGTGATGGATTAAACCCAGATCAGTTGACTGGGGGTGAGTGTTTGATTTGTTCAAACGCTCCGTCCATCATCCTCTTTTGTATCGCTTTGTTCGCCCGAAGTGTGGCAGGGTATACTCAGACGTGAGTCCCTTGTTCACTTGGCCACTGGATTCAAGATAGCCTGGCTGATGAGGATTATGAATCCGAAACCGGTCCCAGGATGCTTGTTTCCGGTCCAGGGAAGACATGGCTTGGCAGTTCGGGCTGGACTGTTCCCATAAGGCACAGGGTCAGACTGATTTGCATATAGCCATGTCTGAACTGGGGTGGCTGAGTGAACTAAAGAATGGTGATGGATTAAACCCAGATCAGTTGACTGGGGGTGAGTGTTTGATTTGTTCAAACGCTCCGTCCATCATCCTCTTTTGTATCGCCCACATACCTAAGGCCACATGGGCAACTTAGGCAGTAGACAACGTAAGGTGTAAGGCAATTAATACATTTATTGATTTTTATGGGGTCTGTTCACCCTGGTATAGAATAGGAGGTAGTTTTTTTGCTATCGGCACACGCCTTGCATTTACTGCATGGGTAAATGCCTGTGAGTCCATGTATGCCTTTGCTTGTAGGTGGTAAGTGACTTTGTACCAGGTGGTCTTTGATAGATCTGGTTTTTCAGAAGGTCATGGATGGATGTGAAGGAATATCCTGGCGGTTGATAGGGTCAGATTTCATTATACTGCAGTTGGAGTATATTATTTTCTTAAGACTTTTGGCCGCATTGGGGAAATTTGTAATGAGTCTAAGATTACTGGTACCAGTACTGTTCTCATTGGGGACATCCTTAATCAACTCTGTTCTGTTTTTTTATTCCGTTTTTTTTTCAGATCTAGAGCTATTATGTTTTATATGCAAGAGTTCCCCGTACGGGATGCTGTTTTTTAGGCTGATCGGGTGGCTACTTCGTGCATGAAGCACTTAATTTCCCGCCGTGGGTTTCCTAAATAAGGATGTTTGCATCTTACCATGGGCTACAAAAACCCTGACATCCAAATATGTGACTTCAATAGCACTGATATCGCCAGAAAACCTTAGATTCAAGTTGTAGCTATTCAGATGTCTGATATATTCTAAGACTGACTCCTTGTTGCCTCGCCAGACAAGAAAGAAATCGTCTATGTTCCGTCTCCAAATAATGGTTTTCTCAACCCAGTGGTCACAGGAGTCCGACCATGCCGCCCTCTTCTCCCACCAGCCAACGAACAAGTTCGCGTAGCTGGGGGCGAAATAGGCTCCCATGGCCGCCCCCCGTTTTTGTCTGTAAACCTGATCCTGAAAAATAAAAATATTATTAAACAGGCAGAAACGTAAAATGTCAATCAGCATCTCACTGTGGTCAGTAACTCTCGACGGTCGTTGCTTCAAGATCTGTTGAATAGCATCAATGCCATGTTCATGAGAAATGCTAGTATATAGACTAGCTATATCTAGAGTAACCATAAAGAAGTCAGACTCCCATGGGCTTCCTTCAATGTACCGCAGAAAGTCTTTAGTGTCTCTAGTGTAGGAAGGCAATTCTTGAACAAACGGAAAGAGATAAAAGTCAATGAATCTGGACATGTACTCCAGTAGGCCACCAATGGAAGAAATTATCGGACGCCCTGGCGATTTCTCCGCATCCTCATGCACCTTGGGCAGGTGATTAAAGGTGGGTAATCTAGGGTGGGAAACCTGGAGAAATCTGTACTCCTCGACAGAGAGCATTCCTTTGTCATGCCATTTCAGGATCAATGCCTCATACTGGGTGATGCTCTCCAGATAGTCTTTCATAGTGATTGGCAGATAATTGTCCCGATTACTTAGTTGGGAAAGGGCTTCATTGCAGTAGTTGGTGCGTGTCTGTAAGACTACATTTCCGTCCTTATCAGAGGGTTTAATTATTATACTCTTGTCAGATTCAAGGTCCTTCACAGCCTTCCTTTGTTCATATGAAAGATTCCACATGGGTTTATTGTTGCCTCTCTTATTCTCTCTGAGTTGACGAAGATCTAGCATCACTTTTTCATGGAAGACATCATGGAGGCTATACTTTAGATCTGGTCTTTACTAATGATCACATCCTAATCATTGACTCCATCCAACAGGTGACTTGGTCAGACCATTTTTTGGTCTCCTTTGGTATATTTAGGTGCCCTAAAGTAAGGGGAAGTTTACCCTTTACCAAGGAGACTAGGAACTGGAGGAATATCACCCTTGCTAATTTTGGTATGGAATGGCAAAAACTCCTTTGTCTTTAACTGGAGATCCCTCATATGATATTATGGTTTTTCAGACTTCAGTAGTTGCCACTTTGGATAAGTTGGCTCCGGCTGTAAGAAAGACCTCCGTTAGAAAAACCCCTTCTGCCCTTTGGTTTACAGGTGAGCTCCAAAAATTAAAGAGTGGCTGTAAGAAATTGGAAAGGGCTTGGCGACGGGGTTATATACCGGAAGCCAAGATTATTTATAGGAGGTCTCTGAGGACTTTCCATCGGAGGAAATGCCTCGTTATAAAAGAGTATTATGACAATCAGATTAAGGCCTCTAAGAATTCCGCAAAAGAAATCTTTAGGATTGTGGAAAGCTTTATACATCCCCAGGCATCACAAAGTGTCACCTCCCCCTCTAAAACCTTATGTGAGATTCTGGCTACTTTTTTCATGAAATCTTTTTAGAAATCTATGCCTCCTTTCCTCCACATACAGGTGGGGAGCTTTCCCATCCCCTCTTGGCCAACTCGCAACAGTGGTCTTGTTTTAAACCATTTGATGCAGAATATTCTCTTGATGACCTAAAAAGTGTCAAATCTGGGTTCCCGGCTGATCCTTTGCCGGCAAGATTTTATAAGATCTTGGCCTCAGTACTTAACCCAGCGTTAAATTTAATATGGAATCAATCGCTGGAGACTGGGATTTATCCGGCTGACTGTAAAAAAGCCCTGGTGAAACCCATTTTAAAAAAGGAAAATGTAGACCCTATGGTCTTAAAACATTATCGTCCCATATCTCTTCTTTCAGCTCCGGCTAAAGTTTTGGAAAAAGAAGTGCAGAGGCAGTTGTCGGATTTTCTGGAGTCCAACAACTTGCTGCATGATTCACAGTCAGGCTTCAGAAAAAGTTTCTGCACCGAAACTGCCCTGTTGGAAGTGGCTGAAACCTTGAGGGAAGCTGTGGATCAGGGACACTGTGCAATGCTTGTGTTGTTAGATCTTTCCGCAGCATTTGACACGGTGTCCCATAAGATCTTGTTGCACAGATTGGAAAATCTCGGAGTTTCGGGTTCGGTTCTCTCCTGGTTTCGGACTTTTCTTGAGGGGCGTTCGTATCAAGTGGCGCTATATCCATTTACTTCCGAAACTAAGTGGCTCTCGTGCGGAGTCCCTCAGGGCTCTGCCTTGAGCACGACTCTTTTTAATGTTTATTTGACCCCTTTGGCATCAATAGTTGAGAAGTGTGGTGTGAGTATAGTTAACTATGCAGATGACACCCAACTGTTGTTCTCTTTTAAGGAAAAGGAGGGGGGGATTTGACTTGCTTTAAAAATTGTCTGTTGAACATCGTCTCTTGGATGTCAGACAATTGTCTGAGGCTTAACACTGAAAAGACGGAGGTCCTCTTTTTTAACAATAAATCTCCGATGCACTCAGCCCAGTGGTGGCCTACAGCTCTTAACCCTCCCCCGATCCCGGCCAAATCTAATCGGAATTTAGGTTTTAAAATGGATACAGAAATGTCAGGAAAAGAACACATTGCTCAGTTGTCGTCAGTGTGTTTTTGGAAATTGAAAACCTTGCGCAGATTTCTACCCTACCTTCCTATGGACTGTCGGCAAGCGGTGGTACATGCCACTATTACCTCACGCTAAGACTATGCCAATAGTCTTTTTATTGGTTTACCTGAATACTTGATCTCAAGACTCCAGCATATTCAGAATGCGGCAGCTAGAATTATCAGAAATATCCCTGTAAGACACAGTATATCCCACCATCTGGTGAGTCTTCATTGGCTGCCCATAAAGAAAAGAGTTCTTTTTAAAACCATGATCTTGACTCACCGAGCCCTGCATGATATTGGTCCTAAATATCTCAGAGCTAGAATTCAGAGATACTTACAATCAAGAACTTTGAGATCAAACAGTCACAATCTCCTTAAAGTCCCTAGATTTGCAAAAAGTAGGAATGGAGGCCGAGCTTTTTCTGTTCGTGCTCCCTTGGTATGGAATTCAATGCCGGAGGAACTTAGAAGGATTGAAAAAGAATATATTTTCAGAGAGGCTTTAAAAACGTGGCTGTTTCGTCTGAATTAATTGTTTGGCCATGCTTTGGGACTGTATCATTTTGAGGTATACCGTTTTTTCTGGAAACTGCGCCGGGACACTTCCGTTGTAATTGTAATTGTAATTGTAAAAATATTTATTGAGCGCGGTTGCTGCCCACAGGCGTCCAAGCGCTGGGTTGAAGGGAAAGTGACTGGAGGGAGCTAAGGTACATAGGATTGAGCAAACAGCAATGTCTTTAGATTTTTCCGGAATGCAAGTAGGTCTGGGTTGGAACGGAGTGAGATAGGAAGAGCATTCCAGAGCCTGGCGGTGTTCAAGGAGAACAACCTACCTCCAGACCTAGCTCGCTTCACTCTGGGAACAACGGCGAGGAATGCCTCCATCGACCGAAGGTTCCTCTTAGGGTGGTAGGGGGTAAACAGGCTGATGTTTATGGCAGGGCCCGTTCTCCAAAAAGTGCGATGCGCCAAGCATAGCGCCTTAAAGGCCACTCTCTGCCTCACTTGGAGGTAGCTGTGCGCCATATAAGTAAATAATAATAATAATAATAATAATAATAATAATCGTATCCAGTGGTGTCTGTGGTATAAATTTGGACACTGGTCTAAATGGACTAGCCTTTCTGATTTGTGGACTAGTAGGACTCGTTCCAGTAGTTGTAGTTCCTGGATCGTTTATATATATATATATATATATATATATATATATATATATATATATATATATATATATATATATATATATATATATACACATATATATGTGTATATGTGTGTATATGTATGAATGTATATTTACAAGAAGAAAATCCACAAATACAATAAGAAGCACTCCGTGGCAAATCATCGTTCGTTGAAGGAGCCTTTGTCAAGTATTTGTTATGTGTGGTTTCTATAACTATATATTTCTATATAGTATTAAAAATTTGTGGAACTTATTTACTTTACGTTAAACTATTTTAATATATTAACTGTTTCTACTTTAAACAGTTTATATTTTGGAAAATCAATGTTTTTGTATGATCTTGAACGTTATTACTGTCCACAATATTTTTTTCCCGATATTTTTGTCATTTGCATTATAAGTATAGGAACACAATATTGTAGTAAACGATATTTTTGACACAATATTTTTGTCAACGATATTGTTTTTCATGATATTGTGCCTTTGAGGAGGTTTCACTGTCATGTGACCCTAAATAATGTTGTTTTGGTACTGGCCAGGTCTGACAAGACGGGTTTGACTTGATTATGAATGTAATTCTAGTGGTGGAAAGTGGGCCTCAAGGTTTCTTTTTGATTCCATATGTAAGAAATGCAAATAATCGCCATTAGACATCCACATGCACATCT
The DNA here is from genome assembly GCF_964261635.1 of Lissotriton helveticus. Taxonomy (NCBI): domain Eukaryota; kingdom Metazoa; phylum Chordata; class Amphibia; order Caudata; family Salamandridae; genus Lissotriton; species Lissotriton helveticus. The sequence goes on along the minus strand of NC_136061.1, from coordinate 586,565,864 downwards.
CAACCACCTCCACTTTTCATTAACATTTTAAAACAATCATGTCCTGGTTTCATAATTTGCTTGTTGATACTTAAATGTACGATTTTTTGTAAATATGGAATTACACATCCTAAAATGCAACTAAAGCTGAATTGACAGAACTATACTGAAATGTGGCTTAGAACACTCTCTTTTCACATTTGTGGTTATATTCATCATAGCATTGATGTACTCATGTTCTTTTGCCAACATTTGCCCACACATTGTTAAAGCCTGTTTCTGTTTTTGGTTTAAAATAAATCTGGCAACGCTAGATAGGTACACCATGGCAATAGTATGCATCTAGAGAGTCTAGGCATGACAACTGTTGCTGGTCTACATTGGAGTAGCCTAGCACATTAGCACAGATAACGTACATTCTAGCAAGGAGTTTCTCCATGTCGGAAAGAAGCTGATAGGGTCACGTATTGCTTCAGGACAATAGGTTTCACCAATGGAAGCTGCAGATACTACTCTGGTATGATTCTGCCACTACCTGCAACCATTTTTAGGGCTTGCCTAGGCAACACTTGCGTTGTCTCTTCAAGACATGCTGTATTCTGGTATGGCTGTGAAGCTCCGCCCATTTTCCACCCATCCTTTCATTTGGCTCCTGTTACTGTACGTTGTAAATGATGGCTTTTGATTCGTGAATAGGCTTCAGTAGTTACTTCGTAGTACCTCCTTTTCTCATTTGGTAAACTCCCATGAGGATTGCCCCTGTAGCATATGTTGTTACTCAGCACATTTCATTTACAGTCTGTGAGCACTATTTTCTTAAATGACTTTCACCTATTGCATGCACTACATGCTGTCAGCAACCTGCAACCACTTGTTTTTTAAACTTCCCGGGTACTGATGGTCGCTCCCGCTCCTCTGGCTGTTTCCTCCTCTTTCCTGCTTTAAATCCTGGGATGTCACTTGACGACCTCTCTCGGCAGGTAATCCTAACAATAATGGATTGGGTTCACCTTGGTCAGCCTCTCTTTACTGGTGGGAGGGAGTCTGTTGCACTGGCAGCAAGTTAAGTAGTTAGCCATCACATGGATTTGCAGTTATGCTGCTGCTCTTCCTATCACCGGTCTATGGTTATGCCACTGCCGGCCACTATCCATCTCTTTCCTCATCTCCCCTTTCGTGTGTCTGCCTCTTTTAATGTTGTCTTTGGCTCTTCCTACGTATCGTTTCACTTTGCTTTTTATCTTCTCATTTCGACTGCTGTTGTGCTGCACACTGCAGTCCCCCTCTAGGGAGCTGAACCATTGCTCAGCGTTATTCAAAAGTACAATGCAGACATTAATCATTATGGGGGATATTCTCAAAAACGTATGATAATCATCGCAAAATTAGCTTAACGCAACTTTGCACATCGCAATCTATCGCGGGAAAATAACACAGTGGTAACGCCGCAAAAATGCAAAATTCGAACGCAAAAAAAGCTGTGATGAGGCCAATCGCGATACAAAAACCAGTGACTGGCCTGCAATTCCCACGCGTCATGCAGGTAAATGCACTATAAAAGCAACAAAAAAAAGGGAGAAAAAAAGAAACTGCGTAGCACCATGGATGCACCCGGACCCAGTGCAGAAGCCAACGCGAACCCCACAAGCAACAACAAACCACCAGCAAGGAACCTCGTGGTAGGGGAAGGCCAAGGAGAAGAGGAAGAGGCAGACAGGGTGCAGTCCGCAGGAAAACAAGATCAGCATCTCGGAGGTGACCGAACACTTCCATCCACTGAACGTCAATATGACAAACGTGAATGCAGTCGGAGTGTCGAGGAGGTCTATGGAGGAGGACAAGAGGCGCTGGCATGATGTGAAAAGCCGAACCAAGCAAAAACCGGCTGCCAACAGGAAGGCTGCAATGGCGACAGGAGGTAGGAGTCCTGCGCCACAGGAGGAGCTGGAGGAAATGGAGGCCACAGTCATCAGTGTGGAGACAGCACAAGGAGTTGGGAGTCCGGACACAGCTCGATAGGATCTGACACAACATCAACAGGGTGAGAAACAACCAGGGCCTGGGGGGACGGGTTGAGATGGGCACAATAACACACATGCACAACAATGTATAGCACACTACACACCCACAATGACCCTGGATCATGTCCCTGATCCCGGTGGCACACTGCAGTACACACACAGCAATAATAGCACATCCGAAGACAATGTGGTACAAAGTGCAACACCAACACTGCAGAACAGAGGACACAACTGGGTTTGCTCATGCACAAATAAACGCCAATCACATCTAAAATTGCAGGAAACTGTGAGATGGAAATGTATGTGTACAACCTCACATCAGTCATGTAGTCCAAATGTCCACTGTCCCACATCAAATATTCAGCACCTCCCAAACAGTCACAATGTACATTGTCATACAGCCTGCATGTAAACTAGAACAATGTGCCAACATACATGTCAACATGCATCTCCCCTTCACATTGCAGAGGGACAAACAACAACTCCAGCAGACCACTCATCAGTGATGCTGGAGAGGACCACCACACCTTCGACACCGACGCCCTACAACAACCCATGGACATCTTAGGCAACACACCTCCAGGAGCAGGGCAGCCAAGCTACATAGAGGAGACCCCATCCCATGCACAGACCACACAGCTGGAAGCACCCACCACCAACACTTCACCTAGGCACACATCTCATTCCAATGCCAGGTGTCAGAATGCCAAAAGGAGGTGGCCGAACAGGTGCAGGTGGGGTCAGAGCTCATGGAAGCCGAACTAGATCACATACATGGGTGTTCAAGTCCCATCAGGGACAACCTACACCTCACTAAGGAGACCCACACCGCGACAGACACATGCATTTGCACATTTCCTGTAATGAACCATGGCCAGAGCTCCAGAATCATCATTAACACTCCCACGCTGGAGCTCCGTATAACCGCCCAGTCCACTCCTCTTTTGTATTGAGTGGGTGACGACAGAGCTACATGTCCAAGGTCTTACCTGCTGCCAGCGGTGACATGGTTGCATCCTCTGTAGATAGAACAATGTAATGTTGTAGGCCGAGGCCCTCATGCAAACATCATGACCACACGGACACATGCAGATAGTTTGTGGAACTGGAACAGGCACGTGTGCCCAGCCCCTTTATTGGCAGGGTCACATGTACAGTGACACCTGAACTGGATGTGTGTGGAGTGAGTGTAAGCCAGACCGCATGGAGTGGTTGGTGCTGGAAACAACTTAAACAGAGAACACTATTAAAATGGAAACAGAAAACACCAGCATTACAGAGACAACTGTGGAGCATCATGGTGGTAGCCGGAGCAAGTACAGAGGTCACCCAATCTGCAAACAGAGGTGTCCATGAGTTGCAGTGCACTGAGGTTGGGGCACTAGAGCTGAGCATGCTCATGTGAAGAAAATGTCTACGATTGTGTCCCTTTGTGATATTCCTGATGCAGCTGCAGTGGGGTGTGTTACACCTGCATCATCTTCCTCATCATCGTCCCAGATCTCCCACACTGCCTGAGGTGACATTGCTGCGTGAGCTCTCTACAACCCGCAACTCATTCAGAAATGATCCATGAGTCATGGTGCACTGAGTTAGGGGCGTCTGGAGTGCTGAGCAGGGTATTAGGCAGATGCGGCATCCACAACAAGTGTGAGCAACTCCGTTAGTCTGCCAGTACGGCTGTTTCGACTCTGACAGTTGGGATTGTAGGTGGTTCTGGCGGTGGTGGCATGTGCTTCCTGCGGTGATGCGACGTATGGGCTGGTCAGAACTCGGTTTGATGTGGACCGCTGTTGAGGCCAGAGGCAGCGGACAGCGCAGGGCCACAGACACATAGCTTTGATGACCCCAAGGCCATCGCCTCAGAGGCCATCCAATATCTCACCGGACAGGGTCCCTGACTTGAGCTGCACAGAGTTAGTGGCCCTGGATGCACTGTGGCCGGCATAGGCACAATGCCACAGGATGGTGACTTGCGGTGCACTGAGGTAGGGCCACGTGGACTGAGCGGGTCCTGATCGATGTCGAAGGTGAATGTGGCGGAGGGTTTCTGGGGACAGTGGAAGGTGTCCTCCAGGGCATGATGCAGAGGGCAGAAGTAATCTGGAAGCGGTAAATTGAGGAGTGGAATGCTACAGCCTCGTTTTCACATAAAAACAATATCACCAATAGGATGATGAAGACAATCCCCAGTCCATAGACCAAGTCGCCGCCAAAGTTCAACCAGAAAGTGTCCATGGCTGTCAGGGAACAGACTTTGTGGCACCGGAGCTCAAGGGGAAACATCCTTTACAACACAACTTTTACCACGCAGTGCCTTTACGACGCAACTTTTACAACGCAAACCATTACAACGCATTGCGTTGGGGGGCGCTCTAGGATAGGCAATACGTTTAATTTACTGTCACACCTTCCCTAGTGTCCACAGGGGCTGGAGTTGGAATAGTAAATTAAACTATTCACTATCCAGCACCCCAAAGCGCTATGCGTTGTAAAGGTATGCGATGTAAAAACCGCATTGTAAAGGCATGCGATGTAAAAGTATGCGTTGTAACGTCATACATCCGAGCTGAAGGGGTATGCAGTCTGCGATGAGGCCAGTACAATGATATAAAAGCTGCCATAAATAAATCAAGACTGAGTTCCCAATGTGTGAGATACTCGACGGCAGTGTAGGCCCGAGGCAGCAGTCAGCAGGGGCCCACAGCCACGTGTCGTTGGCTCGCGATGCACAGAGTTAATGACATCTGAGCAGTTGTTGGCAGTGTTCGATCGTCTCCGTAATGAGGATTCTTTTTTCATCCGGACTGCACCACGTCTTCCTCTTACTCCTCTCCATGCGTTCAATGATATGAACTCTGCCATACAAAAATCAAGACTCAGTTCCAACTGTGTGACCCACTCAACCGCACTGTAGGCCGAAGGCAGTAGTCAGCAAAGGACCACAGACCGTTGTCGTTCGGATGCTAGGCAGAGATTTGGTGGCACCACATCGAAGGGAGTACAGTGACATAAAATCTACCATTAAGTGTGTACTCTGCCATTGCTTAATCAAGACTCAGTTCCACATGTGTGACTGACTTGGTAGCTGTGTAGGCAGGTGGAGTATGTCAACGAGAAAGGAGTACTGCGGGCCTGTGTTGAGGAGGCCGTGATGGTTTGAGGAGGTTGCTAAGCTCGCGGGCCTCGGGCTTGGGGCTTGCTCCGGCACGTGGTGGGCCCACCTTGACAAGCGCCAGTGTCGGCAGGTGAGCAGTGAGGCCTTGGTGCACAGGTGTGGGCAAGACAGGAATGGGTACAAGAGGTCCGGGGTGCAGCAGGCGCACAGGATCGCAGGCACCACCGCTCACGGTAGCGGCCTCGTGGCAGGCTGGAAGGCGGCGCCCTGGCAGAGACGTAGGGCATTCTAGAAGAGAACCATGCCCAGGGCTACATGCTTTTTATTCACACCCCTACGCTGGCCCACTCTGCTCATGCTTAAAGGAGGGGAAGTTACAAGCTACATTTCCGGGATCTTCCCCACTGGCTGGGGTAACATGGTTGCGTCCACTGTCTACTACACTTCATAAACCAGCAGTGCATGTGAACATGGACATGTCTGTGGTTTGCATACTGCAGTCTGTCCGGCACATCTATGCCTCACTTGGCATTGTGTACCTTCTCCTTCATGGGTCACTTGCCTCCATCGCACATGCCTGGTTCCCTCCTCTCCCCACATTCCGCGATTGTGTGGCTGAGGTGCCATGCTGTTGATGGCTCATGTAGATGGCTATCCCAGGTTGCCACAGTAAGTTATGCTGTTGTGTCTGATGAGTGGGCATGTTGTTTGACATGTTGAATGTGAGTCTGTGACGTGTGCATTCCCAGAGTTGTGAGTTGCATGATTGTGGAGTTAGGGGGTGTGGTGTGTTCATTTGATACTTGCCAACGAGCAGTGCATTTCCATGGGTGCCATCCTATTAGCGCTGGTTGATGATGGACTGTCGGTAGTAGTAGGAACCATGCACACTGCCTGAGTAGTTGGCGACGACGTTGGTGGTGATTCCTAGGTGGTCCACTGTTGCCTGCACATTGATGGAATGCTTGTGCTTTCTGCTGAGGTAATTGTGTGCAGTGTCACCAGGGGCCACAAGTAGGACATGTGTGCAGTCAATTGCCCCCTAACACATGCGGGAAGACAGATATGGCGTAGATGCCTTGCTTGGTCTCCAGCTGTTCCTGCGCAGTGTGGGGGGAGTATAGGTACTGGGGTACTAAGCTAATGATGGTATCAAAGACAGTTGAGAGGAACTTTGATAGGGCTGGCTGTGAGACTTCTCTGACTCTGGCGGTTGTTGGTTGGAAGGTCCCAGAGGCCAACATGTGCAGCACAGCCAGCAGCTTTGTCTGCGGAGGGATGTTGGTTGTCCGCTGTGTTGGTACCGTCGGCCTGAGGGCAATGCTGGTCAGGATGCGTAGTATGGTTGTCCTTTTGAGCCTGTTAGTGTTCCTTAATATTCCTTAATGTTTGCAGACCTGGAGGTCAACAGTTCTGCGGCAAGAATCAAACTCTGCTGTGTTGGAGGGTGAATTCTATCACATGCAAGTTTAGGAGATGTCATCAGGAGCGACAGTTTTCAGTCCTTGCCTGCCACTGCCAACCAAATGCATTTTACTGACTCACCTGCAAATCATGTTTGGTAACAGGAAAGCCCAATGCCATTTGAGGTTACTGCTGACATGATGTCATTAGGTGACCTTGATCACATTGGAGGTGGAGGTGACATTATGGTCGGCATTTGTGTGATGTTCAATGTAGTGATGCTATTGGACTTTGGGTGACTGTCAATTTGACAACTTGCAGCATAGAGGATGGAAGTACTTTCAAAGCAGTGTCCAGATGTGCCAATTATTCCGTCAAAGTTTCTGGGTTCACCACACTAACGCAGGCAGTTATACACACACACACAGACACATGTTGTGATATAAAAAATTGTAGACAAGAGGGCATTATTATGGGAAGTTCTTTACCTTGACATATAGCGAGAGAAAGATACCAGAACATTGGAAAATAAACATTATGCTAAATATTAGAAACTAAAATGGCCATGATGCAGCATACTTTATACGACATCCTGACTTGATTACCGCAACTCACTCTATGTAGGTCTGCCGAACTACCTAACTCAAAGGGGCAGATTTACAAAAAAGTGACGCATCTGTAGAAATGTGCCACTTTCCATGCGCCACCCTGAGAAACACTTGCGCCACCATGGATGCTCCATATTGTAATACGGCACAATATGGTGCAAGGATTGACAGATGCGTGAGAAATTAGGATGCATCTGTTGGGGCAAAAATCATGCATTGCTGGAATTGTGCCGAAAGCACAACACAACTCCAGCAATGCATTTCGAGGCCCATTCCCACTATACTGCATCACTCTTTACACCTGCTTCACGCAGGCGTAAGATTGTTTACGCAGTGGCGTCCTAGAAGTGACGCAGTGAAATCTTGTAGATTTCACAGCATCACTTTTACGAGGCTTTCCTTCATGGTAACGCCCACCCAGCATACAATATACATGACGAAGGTATAATGTGATGCAGGGCTTTACAATGTGATGCGTCTCCCTAGGGATGCGTCACTCTGCTCTTTTTATAACTCTCTGCTTCGAGCACAGAGCTTCTCACATTTCTAGTCCTAGTGTCATCAGGGGCAGACTTCTTCCTTACTCTCTAGTTCGTGTTTGCACTCTTCAACTGCTTACCTTCTCAAGATCAACCATATTAAGCACCGCAGTATGGAATTCCTTCCTTCTTTAATCTGGTATTTCTGGTGCCAAAAGAGTGGATTTCTCTGCACCAGCCCATCAGGGACATTTCCTTTCTGGCTCTTTTCAGGAAGCACCTGAAAATCTCAATAGACCAGACGCTGATGCCTGTTTCCTCTGAGCGCCATGATGCCCTTTTTGGGTAGCAGAGCACTTTATAAGACTCTTCCGTACACTCATTCCAAGCAAACCCGGTACCTCCCAAACCCAGTAGCCTTGTAAAAACGTGTGAGTGCTATACTTTTGAACTGTTTGTTCAACATGTTCTCTTTCAGCAGCATACAAATGTAAGAGAAATTAAGGGAAATTACAGAGAATTCAGAGCCTCCTTTATAAAACAATGAGTTTGGCAACAAACTCCGTGCCTGAAAAAACGAGAAGAGCATGTCTAGGATCGGAAACAAACGCACTTACTGGTGGTCCGTCGTGCTGAAGAGGAGATAGAAGTGCTGGTGGTGAAGGAGTTCTCTTCTCGGTCCGAGGGGAACGTTTTCCGTGGAGGGAGGATGGAGGAGGGCCTGGGTAGGGACGATCGCTTCTCTGGACTCTTGCTCGTGCCATCCTAATGCAAAAGGACGAACAACTCAGAACCCTGCTGTGTATTCAAAGAGCATCAACACTTCTAACAAACTAAGAAAATCACACTTTCATTTGTGGAGGGATGTTACCAAACAATCCGAATAGTTGTGCACGCCAGAGAGCTCTTTACAATGGCCCTTTTAACACGCATTGGCATAGCCAGTAGGTCTCGCATTTGGGACCTTATATGTGTTTAGCCATGCAACAGTTGGTGTTGTTGCACCAAGGATATTCTGCTGCATAACTAAATACTTATAGGGCCCAAAAAGCAAGACCTATTGGCTATGCCAATGCTTGTTTGTTTTTTGTTGCTGTTTTGTTTAAGTTGCCAGATCTACAATAGCTGGACATGGTTTTTGTTAATAGTTCTTTGCATCAAATGAACTTGTTTTCATTGCTCTGAATGTTGCTTCCATTCTGGTTGTAGCAAACAGTCATTCCCGGGGGTGTGGGGGCTGCCTAGCTGTGCGCATGCGCCCGAACTTTGCAAATGAGAAAAAGCCTGGTGCAGGCGCAATTTACAAGTCTGGCGTGAGTGAGCCCCAGGCAGCATGACTCACTCACACAGGAGTTCATGAACTGCACCTGCATACTCAGCATGGTTTAAGGAAACTCGACCCACTCCCTCCCAGGCATCGAACACATATTTACCAAGAAACTCTGAGAAGAGCCTGCCTGCTGCACTAACGGCTGGTGGTGTGTGTGCCTGGTGGAAGCGTGCACTGACGGCTAGTGGTGTGTGTGCCTGGTGGAAGCGTGCACTGACGGCTGGTGGTGTCTGTGCTTGGTGAAAGCGTGCACTGATGGCTGGTGGTGTGTGTGACTGGTGGGAGCGTGCACTGATGGCTGGTGGTGTGTGTGCCTGGTGGAAGCGTGCACTGACCGCTGGTGGTGTGTGCCTGGTGGAAGCGTGCACTGACGGCTGGTGGTGTGTATGCTGGTGGTGTGTATGCCTGGTGGAAGCGTGCACTGACGGCTGGTGGTGTGTGTGCCTGGTGGAAGCATGCACTTACGGCTGGTGGTGTGTGTGCCTGGTGAAAGCGTGCACTGACGACTGATGGTGTTTGTGCCTGGTGGAAGCAGGAGCATTCACAGTGCTAGAAGACAGAAATGAAACTGACGAAGAGGAGGGGGAGGAGGGAGGGGGAGTGCGAGCAGAAGAGCATGATTCACAGCTAGAAGACACAAATGAAGCTGACCAGGAGGTAGGGGGAAAAGGGAGGGGGTAGTGCAAGCAGCGGAGCCTGATTACAGCAATAAAAACACAGATGGCAGCTGTGCACTTGCACAAGCTCGTGACGCAAGCTGTAGGCCAGCAAAAGCCTCTGGTGGCACTGTTAAAAGCCACTTCCTAAATGTCTTGAAGAGACAGCGCATGCACTGTCTCAGGTGAGACCTAAAAAGCGCTCTAATGTCCTGAAGACTAAGAGAGCAATGCAGTCTAAAGAGCCCAGCTATTCTGCAGCAAACCCTGCTCTTCCGAAGATCACATTCCTTATTTCAAAGAAAGCCTTATCCTTCTGAAAAGAGTCCTGCAAGCTGTAAAGAGACGTAGTAGGCTTCTGGAGAGACCCCTGCCCTAATAACCACTCCGCTCTCCTCTGAAGAGAGGCCTGTCTCTCTGAAAGAGACACCTTTACTTCATGAAGATTTAAGGCATACCTAGCGTTGTGCCCTCTTTTATATTTGTACTGTTTAAGGTATCGGCAAACAGCATACTTTTACTATTAAACTTTTTTTTAAAACACCTCATTTTCTGGATTCATGGGAACACCCACACTGCTGCACATGGCTGCATTCGTGATTTTTTCTGTGGAATGGATTTCACAGAGCCATAATGAGCACTCCTGGGAGCACTTCATTTGATAGATAAGTGGACGAACAACTAGACGGATGGCAGGATGGATGAATTGTGCAGGCTGAGAGCTGGTTCACAAATTGATTCTTAAAGACCTGCTCAAAACATATCTAGCACAGTTTATACTGGTTACTCCCCCTCACCCATCACTTTAATAGATATCAAACTAGCTACTTTGCATACCTTAACCATACAGAAATCGAGCTTAACCTGCCTGGCGGGATCTCCCTAATCCAGTGGCTCTTCATAAGCACAGCTCTTCTGAGAAATCACCTGAGTTGGGCTTTAGACCTTTCCACCTCTTCTGCACTGACACTAGTTTCGACTATAAATGACTCATCTTTGGATCTGAAAAAATGTGTCTGTCCTCCATTCACTGAGAACATGAGAATGGAGTGGTATATTGTTTTCTCAAATAAGCATCCAATAGGATTTTGATCCTGGAATATCAGCAGGTTTGTAGTGGCCTAGTGAATGTTTTCTTTGGAGACGATGTTTCCTTTATTTAAACTTTATTCTCACTACTGCCCTGATTTACGTAACCATAAGCCAGTCAATTATGTGCCTTCTCATCTCTGGGCTTTACTACTTTCAGGCAGCAGCAAGTGATCAGTACAGTAGCACTGGCAGTGGCGGCTCTTCTGCTAAGGTGGAGGAGCGTCACCCCACTGCCAGGAGCAGCAAAGAAAGGAAAAAATGAAATAATACATTTTATTTGTTCCTCCTGCTTGAGGGGGCAGGACGGAGCAGCAGGGGAGGAGTGGTAGACACCACTGTGTGCAATGACTCTCGGGCTGCTCAAAACAGTCATGCACATTCCCCTGTTCTCCATGCAGGCTGCATTACAGCCTGCATGGAGAGCATGCCCACCCCTACAGCCGCTGGCTGAGCGCCATGTCATGGCGCTCAGACCAATCACAATGCTACATTGGAATGTTGTGATTGGCTTAGGGGTGGGAGCCTGGCTGCCTGCTTCCTGTTCCGACCTGAAATCGGACACAGGCAGCAGGAGAGAAGATGCGGGACCCGTTAGCGATGGCAGCAAGGTACGTTTTATTTTAGTATTCATTATTTTTTTCAAGCATCCCACAAAGCACCCCCCCTGCACCCACCTCAACCCACGAGCCGTGCCGGTTGCACCTGAGCACTAGCCTTTGCTAAGCATGAAATGGCTTTTCATCGAAGTATCGTTCAACATCAGGTCCTGCGGTTGTGATCAGCTTATTCGTCCTGAAGGATTAACTTGCAAAGGGATGCTGGGATTGCCTCCTTCTTCCCTATCTCTTTGCGCCTCAGGCTGACGGTACCAACACAGTGGACAACCAACATCCCTCCGCAGACAAAGCTGCCGGCTGAGCTGCAACTGTTGGTCTCTGGTAACTTCCAACCAACAACCGCCTGAGACGGAGGAGTGACACAGCCAGGCCAATCCAAGTCCCTCACAATGGTCATGGATGACACCATCAGCTTGGTACCCCACTACCTATACTTGCCACACACTGCGCAGAAACAGCCGGAGACCAAGCAAGGCGTCTACGCCACAGCTGGCTTCTCGCACGTGTCAGGGAGCAATTGACTGCACACATGTCCAACTCGTGCCCCCTGGTAACACTGCACACAAGAAGCGCAACTGAAAGCACACGTATTCCACCAATGTCCATGTAATATAGGACCACCGGGGAATCTCCGCCAACACCGTTGCCAACCCCCCTGGCAGTGTGCATGATACCTACTCCTTCGGACAGTCCATCATCAACCTGCGCTACCAGGATGGCACCCACAGAAATGTACTGCTTGTTGGCCAATACCAAATGAACACACCACACCCCTCAACTCCACAATCATGTAACTCACAACACAGGAAATGCACACATCACAAGCTCACATACAACATGCACACCCACCAGACACAACAGCACAACTTACTGCGGGAACCTGGGCCACCCATGTACATTAGCGATCAACGGCATGGCACCTCAGCCATACAATAGCAGGATATGGGAAGAGGTGACCAGGCATGTGCGAAGGAGGCAAGTGACCGTTGATTATGAATGTACACAATGCCAAATGTGGTGTGATTGTGCTGGACAGACTGCAGTATGCAGACCACACACATATCCATGTTGACAGACCCTGCTGGTGTATGGAGTGGAGTGGACAGTGGACGCAACCATGTCACCCAGCCAGTGAAGGAGATCAAGAAAATGTAGCTTGTTACGTTCCCCCCGTAAGCGTGAGCGGAGTGGGCTGGCCCAGCGTATGCCAGGCCAGCATTGGGGTGTAAATAAAAGGCATGTAACTCTGGGCGTGGTCCTCTTCCGAATGTCCAATGTCTCTGCCAGGGCGGTGCCTCTCACCCCGCCACGAGGCCGACGCCGTGAGCTGAGTTGCCTGTGACCCTATGCGCCTCCTGCACCCCAGGATGCTGGTCCCCGAACCAGTCCTACCCGCCCCTGGGCACCCAGGCCTCAATGCCGAACTGCTGACACAGGCGTGTGTCGAAGAGGGCCCACCACGTGCTGGTGCAATCTCCAAGCCCTAGGGCCACGACCTTGCCAGCCTCCTCAGACAATCACGGCCTCCGCGCACAGGCTGGCGGTACTCCTTTCTCGTTGGCGTACTCTACCGGCAGACACAGCGGACAAGTAGGTCATACATTTGGTACTGAGTCTTGATTACACCATGGCAGAGCACATTAATAATGGATGAGTTTATGTCACTATACTCCCTTCGATGTGGTGACACCAAGTCTGTGCATAGCATCACAACCACAAGTGCATGTGGGCCCACGCGAACTACTGCCCTCTGCCTATGCTGCGCACGAGTAGGTCACACATTTGGAACTGAGTCTTGATAACCTGATGTGCGAGTTCATATGTTCATGGGACGTTTGATGTCACTTTACTCCCTTTGATGTGGTGCCAGCAGGTCGTAGTAGTACATCACATCCGCAAGATTCTGTGGGCCCACGCGGACTACTGCATGCGGCCTACACTGCCCTCGAGTAGGTCACAGATTTGGAACTGAACATCGATTTTTTAATGGCAGAGTACATATCATTGTACGCAAGGAGAGGTGTAAGAGGAAGACGCGTTGCAGTCAGGAGTAAAAACGGATAATTGTTACAGAGGTGACCGAACACTACCGACGACTGCCTTGGTGTCACTAACACGAGCCAATGACATGTGGCTGTGGGCCACTGCTGACCGCTGCCTCCGGCCCACACTGCAGTCCAGTAGGCCACAGGGTCCTGAATTGGCAATGGCGGAGTTCATATTAGTGTACCGGCATCATCGCAGCCTACATCTCCTCTCAGCCCCGGTGCCACTAAGTCTGTTCTCCGACATTCATGGATACTCTCTGGTTGTACATTGGTGGCGTCTGAGTCTATGGACTAGGGGGTAGTTTTCATCCTCATGCAGCTGATCCCGAATTGGTGGTAGCAAAGAGGCTGTCGCTTTCCACTCCTCCATTTTCTGCTTCCGGATAGCATCAGACCTCTGCATCATGCCCTGGAGGACACCTTCCACTGTGCCCCGCAACCCTCCGCCACATTCACTTACGACATCGACGAGGACCCGCTCAATCTGCGTGGCCCTACCTCAGTGGACCACAAGTCACCGTCCCGTGGCTGTGTGCTTGTGCCAGCTGCAGTGCATCCGGGGCCACTAACTCTATGCAGCACAAGTCAGGGACCCTGTTTGATTCAATATTGGATGACCTCTGTGACGGTGGTCTTGGGGTCATCAATGCCATGTGTATGTGGGCTTGCGTTGTCTGCTGCCTTCGGCCTCAACTGCGGACCACCAGGGCTCACTTATCAAATCGAGTCTTGACCAGCCCAGATGTGGCATCACAGCAGGGGGTACACACCACCATCGCCAGGACCACATACAACCGCCATCTGCCAGTCGAAACAGTGGTCCTGTCAGACTAGCGGTGTTGCTCATACATGTCGTTTATGCCATCATCTGCCTTTTACCCTGCTCAGCACTCCAGGTGCCACTAACTCAGTGCGCCACAGCTCATGGACCGTTACTGGTTGAGTTTTGTGCTGTGGAGAGGTTGCGCAGCAATATCACCTCAGGCAGTGTGGGAGACCTGGGACCTTGATGTGGAAGATGATGCAGGTCTAACACACCCCACTGCGTCTGCATCAGGAATATTCCGATGGGACACAATTCTAGTCATTTTCATCACATGAGCGTGCTCAGCTCTGGTGCCCCAACCTCAGTGCACTGCAATTCATGGACACTTCTGTTTGTATGTTGGGTGACCTCTGTACTTGCTCCGGCGCCCTTCATGTTGCTTAGCAGTTGACTCTGTTAGGCAGGTTTCTCTGTTTCCGTTGCACTTGTGTCCACTGTTCAGGATGTTGCCAACACCACGCACTCTGTGCGGGCTGGCTTACACTCACCCCACACACATCCAGCACAGGCATCACTGTACATGTGGCCCTGCCAATAAAGGGCCGGGTGCATGTGTCCGTAGTCAGTTCAACATAATATCTGCTTGTGTCCCTGTGGTCTTGTTGTATGAATGAGGGCCCTGGGGCCTACCATATTACATTGTGCTGTGTGCAGCGGACGCAGACATGTCACTGCAGGCAGCGGGTTGGAGCTTGGAGATATAGCTTTGTCGTCACCCACTCAATTTGTAAGGGGAGTGGACTGGGCTGTCGTATGCAGTGCCAATGTTGGTGTCTGACTGATGTTTGTGTGCCCCTGGGAGTAGTTCTGTACTGGGACTGTGCATCTGCATGTGTCTATGGCAGTGTGGGTCTCCTTTGTGGGGTGAAGGTGGTCCCTGAAGGATAATGGACACCCACATATGTGATCTAGTTTGCCTTCCATGGGTTCGGACCCCACCCGCACCTGTTCGGCCACCTCCTATTAGCATTCTTACACCTGGCATTGGAATGCCATGTGTGGGTTGGTGAAGTGTTGGGAGTCAGCTGTGATTGCGGGTGCTTCCTGCTGTGTGGTCTGTTGCAGGGTCTGTGCTTTCCTCTGAGTAACTTGGCTGCCCTGGTCCTGGTGGTGGGTTGCGTGGGATGTCCCTGGGCTGTTGTAGGGTGTCGGTGTCAAAGGTGTGGTTGTCCTCTCCAGCATCACTGATGCGTGGTCTTCTGTGCTTTGCTCGAGGTGTTGTGTGTCCCTCTGCAATGTGAAGGGGAGATGCAGGTTGACATTGTGTTGACATGTATGTTGGCGCATTGTTCTTGTTTACATACAGACTATATGACAATGGAGGTGCAGGATTTAGATGCGGGACCATGTATATTTGGACTACATGACGGATGTGAGGTTGTATGCGTACATTCACATTTCACAGTTTCCAGCTCTGTCAGATGTAGTAGGCCTGTTTCTGCACGTGTGCGGACCCAGTTGTGTCCTCTGTTCTGCAGTGTCGGCGTTGCACATTGTACCACATTGTCGTCAATGTGGGTGTGCTGTTCTTGCTATGTGTGTGTGCTGGAGTGTGCCACGGGGACCAGCGATATGATCTAGGGTCATTGCGAGTGTGCAGTGTGCTACACATCGTTGTGCATGTGTGCTAATGTGCCCATCTCCCTCCGTCCCCTCAGTCCCTGGTCGTTACTCACCCTGTTGATGTTGTGTCAGGTCCTCCGGAGCTGTGTCTGCACTCCAGACTATTTGCACAGTCTCCTCACTAATGACTGTGGCCTCCCTTTCCTACAGTTCCTCTTGTGGTGCAGGACTCCCACCTCCTATCGCCATTGCTGCCTTCCTGTTGGCAGCGGCTTAATGCCTGGTTTGGATTTTCACATCATGCCAGTGCCTCTTGGCCTCCTCAATTGGCCTCCTTGACACTCCAACTGCATTCCCGGTAGTCTAATTGTGGGTCGGTTGATGGTAGTGTTCTGTCACCTCTGTGATGCTGATCTGGTTTTGCTGCGGACTGCACCCCGTCTTCCTCTCCCTTGTCTACCGGGCCTCCCCCGAGCCCGCTGTTCCTTGATGGCGGTCTGTGGAGCTTGTGGGGATCACGTTGGCCTCTGCGCTCGGTAAGGGTGCATCCATTTTTCTACGCGCTTTGGTTTTTCTGGTGTGTTGTTTTTACTGCTTTTATAGTGCATTTTCCCACCGGACGCATGGGATTTGAAGGCCCGCCGCTGGTTTTTGCTGCTTTTTGTATCACGATTGGCCTCATCGCAGCTGTTTTTGCGTTCATGTTTCACATTTTAGCAGCGTGGCGTTGAATTAAACGCGGTCATTTGACGCGTTATCTGGAGTCTATCGCATGGTACCGCCGTGTTGTAAATACTTGGTTAACACAGCGCGATTTTCCCGCGATGGACTGCAATGTTGAGAGCTGCGTTAAGTTACTTTTGCGATGATTATCACACATTCTTGAGAATATGCCCTTGAGCATTTGGACTTCATTTAGCTTATTTCCCAATAATGAGAATTTAGAATGAAAAAGCTAGTCAGTTTTTAGACCCTTAGAACATTGAAAAGCCAAACCATCCTACTCATTGAAAATATTTTTAAGACCCAGAAATCTGAAGCAGTTTTCTAGAATAGTCTTTTATGTTTGCACTGTTATTTGCCCAAAGCAGCATCTCCATAACATTTGGCCTGACATCTTTAACATTTGAGAGTAAAGAACCAAAATTACTCTGAACTCCGATATTACGCACTTTATTGAAAGGACAACAATCATCAAAGATTGATTTTGGATCCTTTGTGAGATATTAACCTTCCTAACTGTTTCTATTACATCGTGGCAAAGACACCAAACTAGTCTCACTGGGAGAATACGCTTTAAAAAAAATAATTATAAGCATTATTTTCGAAACAATACATAAGTACAATAGCATGAGCCCATCATCAATATTCTTACGACATGTAGGAATCGAATTGCATAACACATCCATTTATGACATATACAATTATAGACCGCGGTACCCTGGTTCAGATGACTGGCGGTTGAATTGAACATTTCTAATTGACTCATATTTCGTGTCTTTTACCTGGATTCTAGTCCCCTATAACTTGAGGTGTATCAGGTCGGTAGTGTAATTTCCTAATGGGCATGTACCCTCATTGATCGTGGGGGCTTCTTCTTTCCTGCCCTCTAGGTGTGACTCTTTATCTGCCAAGAACATTTGGGTTTGTTAGCAAATAAGTGTGCAGAGGGTCCCAGACGTCTCTTGGCCTAGAGGATATAGGGAGTAGCTCCATGTAGGTCAGTGTTTGTTTCTGCCAAAAAAGTCGTGCCTGAATCCATTCCTTAAATTTGGGTGCCCGCCCCCTACCCCATTTGTATGCCACCCCGCGCTTAGCACATACTGTTTGTATGCTGTGGGTATTTCTTCTGTGTATCCTAGGAGCGTGGTTATGGGCAACACCACCAGTGGGGTTAGTATAATTTATCCTAGGGCTTCAAATTCCTGGTTCCAGTTATGTTTAACTGGCACACATTCCCATGCAACATGTAGAAAGCCTGCTCTTTCTTGCCCGCATCTATAGCAGGCATCATTATCGCATTAGCTGGAGTTTCAACATTTTAACAAGCGTGTAATACAGTCTATGGAGATATTTAAAGTGGATGATGCACAGCCGACTACTGGCTGACACATGCCCAGTCTGTTGACAGTAGTAGTTCCACTGCTTGTCACAAAGGGATTCACCCTGTTCCTCCCCCCATTGTACCCGAGTGGTCATCTCATCCCCCTGTGTATCAGTTTGTGTACTATGGTATATGAGAGATACTACATGTGCAGGGTTTTCGCTCTGCATTAGAGGATGGAGTGGGATCAGTTTAAGTGGTTTCGCTAGGAAACGCTGGGGTGGCCGCCCTCACACCCTGTCTCAGTCTAACATACATAAACAGATCCATCGCAGTGGGGTCCACATTGGAGAAAAACTGTTCTTTGGTATGGAAGACCTCATTTATATAGTGCTCTCCCCATTTTGTAATGCGTACCTTATCTAGTGCGATACATCGTGTTCAATTACAACACAGTTGTTACAACGACCGTGTTGTTACATCACAAACCATTACAATGCAAGTCGTTACAACAACTTGCTGTAGGGGGCAGAAGGTGTTAGATTTAAAATCCAACACCTTCCCTACTGTTGCACAGACTGGAGTTGGAATAGTAAATTATCCAATTCCAACATCCAGTGCCTCCTACAGCAAGTCATTACAACGACCGAGTTGTAATGGCGTGCAATGTATCGCATGCAATGTAAAATCTCATATACTTATCTAGTAGTTGGCGGCATTGTATTTCCTGGGTCACCTCTAGGGTGATGAGCCACTGGAAGCAGGGGCGAGTATATCATCCATATGCCCAGTCTTTTCCCAATTTTTTGCCATGCTGCCACAGTACATCCAACTGTGCTGGAGTCAATATCCCTCGCTCGTGTATGTGTGTCTACGAATCCTGACAATGGCGTTGGTTTCATAAAGCATTGTTCTACCGTTAGATGTGGCATGTAGAGGGGAGCATTGGGAGAATACACTTAACTTAGGCCAGAAAGATGGATCCCAAACAGATGAATATATCTGTCAGAAAATGGTAGATGTCCTGCCCACGCTATTAAAAAATGATTACATGGCCGTACAATCTAAATAGGGTAGACAGAACATCTACCAATTTTTGGCAAGTAACCTGCATCTGCCAAACTCTAAATGAATACCTACATCTCATCTTGGACTAAGGGTTGAGTCAGAGAGGTCTGACATGGTCTAGATTGAGACCTAACATGAATATTCACAGAGATGAGATTATCATTCAAGGATCAGATATCATCATTCATAGACATGGCGCAAAATCGTTCCGAGAAGTACCATCAACCTTCATTGATCTTATCATTCACAGATCTGACATCTTACATTGTAATTCACAGAGCTGACCTCATGATTGAAAGACGGGACGTTTCAATCAGGATGTGCCCACATGATGCACAGACCTGACCTCATAACTCACAGAGCATCACAGAGGCATCATTTTTCATTCATTGATTTGCCATTATAAGTCACATACCTCACATCATCAAACACTGATGTTGCATCGTCATTGACAGGCATGCTGTCAATTCAGTGACAAGATATCATCAATTACAATCCGTGTATAATCATTCTCAGACCTGGTATTTCCATTCAATGTCCTTAAATCATTATTTGGTAGCCTAACACCATCTTTCACAGCCATGAGCTCATCATTTGGACACCTGACATCAACATATACTCGCATCAGAACAACATTCACTGGCCTGATACCATCATTCTCACTTAACATCATTATTCTTTGAACTTAAACCATACCCATAACTCACAGGCTTAAATCATCTCTAATAATACACTTACCTATTTCAAACCTTATTTATGGTATGCAATTGCACAACTTTAGCAGTTTGTGTCGTGGTAATGATCAACAGCAGACTATGCCCACTGACGATTCAACAATAGTTTGGAAATAATCCGAAATCTACATCTCTTTTCCTTCTCTCTGTGGAAGAAACACTCCCCAGGAATGCTTGTAAGTGTCTATTATGCTACCACATCTAAGGAGTTATTCAGAGCTTGGCAGATGCAGGACATAATTTGTTTCAATTACCATCCATGAAGCATTTGTTGAGCTATAGAAGACATTGTCGCACAGCAGGATAGTATGCCGTTGTCGAAAACATCTGTCAAGTGCCTTTTATGCTAGCAAGGTAAATATTGCAAGATAATGATCATTGCATTGTCAAAAGCTACTATAAATTAGAGCTGGGGAAACGTATTATGAACTAATGAGTTAAACTTTTACTCCATGTACTAAAGGCTTCCTAAGTTTGGCATATCAATTTACTGACCTTTTTCTCTTCTCCGTCTTCTTTTTGCTTTTACTGGTGACAGTCAACAAGGTGAGCAAACTATGTGTGCTGTGTGTTAGTACCACTCCTATGCATGTGATAGAGGTATATCATGTCCTTTGGCATGGTCTGTCATGCTCACCTTCTGACCGCCTCACCCGATGACAGGTCCCACCTAGTGACACTATGCTGCCTTACCTTATAGTGCTTTGAATATGCTGAGCTGCTGATCCTGGGGACCACGGAAGCTGGCCGTACACAATATATGCCTGTGTCAAATACAGCAGCCCTGTTGGAGGCCACTGCTAAAGCTGTGCTTGGTCTTCCTAAGTCTCTCACTGGAGCCCTTGCTAAGCCTTTCACGTTTGAAATTGCTGCAACCTTTGATAAAGCAGAGTTCTGGTCATGAGAAAACAAACATAAATATAGAATGAAGCTGAGGTTTTGGAAATACATTAAAGAAAGAAGACTGATAAAATAGTGCAATGATAAGACAACAGTAACTTTGATAGGTGGAATGAGCTCTCTTCCCATATGGGATGGGCCCTCAGCAGATTTGGAGATTGTACTCCTGTTTGAAAAATCTAAACACTCCAGGTTTTGAGATTATTTTGTGAATAGCCAAGTATAATGTGTTAAGATGGCATAGTGGATAAAGTGCATAAGTCTCACAGACTTTGCCAAATGGAATTATCATACTGACCAGAACTTTAAGTAGCCAGCTTTGACAAAATGTTTCACACTGAGGAAATAAACGTACTTTAGGTCTAATAAAATTAAAATGAGAGCAAGGCACAATATTTTTGGCAGGTATTTATTGTTGATTGTTATTGTTCTCATATCAACCGTAATACATTTCAAAGAGAATTCTGGGCCCAGATTATGATTGTCCCGGTTAAATCCAATATTTGAGGTAACTGCTGAATAAACAAATTTGAATTATGGGTTTTGTGGCAAAAACCACCTTCTGCAGTGGACCAAGGAAAAATGCTCTGTAGTTAATAGGTCATGTGGATTATGGTGCGACAAGCACCGAAATCTGCATATAAGGCCCCATTTTCCAGGGAAAACTTGTAATAGATACTCCTGTTCTACCTTGACACGTTCCGATCCCTGCTGTTTTGGATTTTATGAGTGTGATACTATCACACCATTTTCTAGACCACTTATAATCGTTGCCCTAGTCCGCCAAATCAAATTTAAAGAAATATATTTATAACATTGGAGAAATTCCGAGCAGCCTTTGGCATGGAAATTGTACACTTAAATAGCAGGCTAGAATGACTGCCCTAAACACCCAGATAACAATACGGGACCTCCTTCATGACAAAACTCCTAGGTATGGCTTGACCTTTACATTTCAGCCCGAATCTACTTTTACAATTTATTTCAATCAGGGGCGTAGTTTGGTCAGCAACATTGGTGGGAGGGGATTCAGATTTTCCAACAATCACGCTGCCATATAATGTTAAAATACATTATACGACAAGCAGGGTGCATGGGAGGGATGGGGTTTGGTAAGAGTACTAAGTAAGAGAAAACACAATATTTTTTAAAATAACAAAACATTTTGAGGACTTTCAAAACAGAGAAAGAGATTATGTTTATGTTTTTGTTTGTCTGTATGTTAAAATCCGACAAATACCTCACTATACCCAACTGAAATCACCCATACCCAAACATTTACCAGTAAATACATTTTAGGGGGTGGTAACACCCTAAATACCATCCCTGATTTCAAGTCACAAACATTTGCAGAAGTACACCTGGAAATGACAGGGCGCAGGTTTCCAGGAGTACTCCTGGAAATTACATGTTCAACATTCCCTGGGCTCCTATTCCAGCTATGCCTAATTCTACATAGCAGATAATTGTGTACCTGGGAAATACAGCATGCTTTGCAAATGCACATTTTGTTTCTTTCTCAACGGGGTAAAAAGTACCCCCACCCCCGGGACAGCTCATCCCCTGCTTCCTAGCAGGTCTCTGAGTGATTCTGGGAGGGGGTTACTGCAGCCCTTAGGTGGGGTAACTTTATGACCATAAAGGATAGGAAGGGGTCAGTAGTTTGTTAATGCTCACAAACGTAAATATGGTGTTTTTGGAATCATATCTAGTGTTTCCAAGTAAAATAAATGTCTGCATATTGTGATGTACTCTACTCAAAATTAAAATTCCACACGTCTGTATTATGCCTGCAAACCACAAGTACATCTTAAAAATATAGGCTTGTCTAAATATGCTCTGAAGTCCAACCTAATCTCTGGTCCTCGGAGTGATATCCAGTCATGTGGAAGTAAAGTGTGCATGTTGACAGGAACAGTGTACTGTAGCTAGCGCACAAAGCCAGTGGACGGTTTTCTGAGTACTGTCCACCTACTGCAGATACAAGAGAACCTTTCTCTGTCATCACCAACAAATACATACACAATGCAGGAGTATATTACCAGTGCTTAAATGGTACATGGCCTTAAGTAGTGGTTCTCAGCTGAGCTAGTCTACACCTTCCATTGTGGTGTATGATAACACTCAAAGAGTGACACCCGCTATCAGTATTTCACCTGTGATCCGAAATGGGAGTAATAAAGGGTCCCCTAAGTGCTGCTGGGTATAACTGGAAATGATCCACCTATGCCGGGTGTTCCTTGGCAGTGATGTGGATTGTGATGGTACTGGAACAAAATTCCCAATACAGGGACACAATATCTCTGTTAAGGCCTTTGCCTCCCACGGTCAGCACCTATTTTTATTTATTATTTGATGTATTTATTTAAGGTTCTCATATAGCGTATATTGGTGAATAGCTAAAGCACTTCACCCATAACAATTCTACCCGATGAATCCAGGTGTACAACTAACAGTTACGAGTGAGTAACTGATCAACTCAATTACAAGGTGTTTGAGCATGAGAAACCAGTATTGAGATTAGTGAGGTAAAATCATCTTAAAGTGCTCGAGTTCATAGGTTCTGTGGTGACATGTTTTGATAAACACCATCTTGAGTGCCATGCCAGAGAGATCCTGTAGTGTGTTCTGTGAGCTATGGCAACCCTATAGTTTTTGTCCAGTGTTTTCTTTTAAGATTGCCTGTGGGTGTTTATTCATTGGTGTACTTCCTGGCAAGTCTTTCCTACCCAAGAATTCCTTCGGCACGTCATGCGATATAGTGTAAAGAAAACCAAACCAAACAGAAAGATCTAAAACATTAGTACTGGTTTACATATAAATCGTTCGACTTCCCATCCCGGGCCTTTTATGCACTATGTAAAATCACAATAATACATATATATTGAAAATGAATTGTTGGAAAACGCATGTGATATTAAACTATGCATTGCTGAAACGTTTTAAGACTAATTTTGGCAAATATTATACAAATTCTAAAAATAGTTAAACCTAAAGTTAACTCGAAAAAGTGAATTAATATTTAAGGGAAAGCACTGAAAAGATAATTGGGGACTACTTGAAGTTCATGCACCTCCCTCTTAAAAACTTCATTTTTTTGTCCAGGGAAGAAGACATTTTATTGCATTTTTATTGGCTCCTGTCATCCTTGATCTACAGGCAGTGGAATGCAGGGAGGAGATAATGGGGAATTTGGTCCTGTTTGCCCTTGATGTTACTATTTGTATTTCTCATATGAGGCCATATATAAAATAAACTTATGCTGAAAACTGAAATATAATTGATAGCGGGTTGCAAGATTTGTTTGTTATTTCATATTGGGTTTTAATTTTTAGTTCTTTCATGACAAAAATAGTTTTTATTTCTCCACTATTTACAATTTATTTCCCTCATGCTTTCATTTTGTAATTTTGCTTATTTTTGGTAAAATTGTTCATAGTCTGATATTTATTTTGAGTGTACATCTACTGCTTGCATTTATTGGAATTGCTTTTTTTCTGGACTATCTGTGGCAGTTCGTACGATACACTTGGGCGTTATCACTAGTTAAACATGTTTTATTAACATCACTGTTGCTTTTAAATGGTTTATTTTAGTGTTTAGGTCTGGTATCACATTGCAGCTCTCTGCCATAGATGATGTGATTACCACAAAAAGAGCTTTAAAAAGAGGTTCTGAGACAGCAGCTTTGGCTCCCACCCACATGTTCATCTTCTTTACGCACTTGATTTGACAGAAGTTAGGGCTCTCACTTAAAAAGACCTCTTGTATTGCACTCCTATTGGTTGCAGAAGGGTTTTCCCTGACATAAGTTCACCACCGTACTGAAAAGTAATGATGCATTGGCGTGCAAGGAGAAACCCTCCTTAATACACCTATGCCATCGTCTGGGAGGGCTATCCCCTCACTTCAAACAGTTGTCACATTCAAGCTGGTTAACGGAGTTGCTGTGGTCTTTTTGTTATGCCAACAGTCCTAAAGCTTATTTCTTCTCAGCAAAGATTGACCGGTATCTTATCATCTCTAACTGGCCTTCTCGCACTACCTCCTCCTCTTCAGGATACCAGCCTCTGTAAAAGGGCTTGCCTCAATGACTCCTCCAATGGGTCACCCCTTCCTCCCACAGCTCTGCCGGCCATCTCAACAGTGGCGGCTCCTCCGCAATGGCAGAGGAAGGTCGTCTCACTGCTTTCAAACAGTGTGAGAAGAGAAAACATAAAATGATAATAACTTTCAGTTATTATCATTTTATGTATGTGCTGCTTTACAGATGGGCAGGTGGGCGGGGCTGCTCTGCTCTCGGAGCAGGGGAGGAGTGCTTTGCCCACTCCTAAGTGTTCAATGACTGTTTGGTCGGCCCAAACCAGTCATGTGCACTTTCCCCGTTCTCCATGCAGGCTGCATGCAGGCTGCAATACAGCCTGCATGGAGAACATGCCCAGGCCCCATTCCATGGTTGAGCATCAAACCAGGATGCTCAAAAGCAATCACAATGCTGCATTGCAGAATTGTGATTGGTCTGGGGAGCCTGGTTGCCTACCAAACACAAAGCTGCATTGCAGCGTTGTGATTGGTCAATGGGGCCTGGCTGTGCTTTCTAATTCTTGAGGCATGGGGCAGAGACATGGGATCCGGCGAGAAGGTAAGTCAATTTTTTCTTTGGTTTGAGCATCCTTACGCGACCCCCCCCTCGCAAACCACCTCCCCCTGCGTGCGCCCACTTCCTCCCACGAACCATGCCGGCTGCCACTGCATCTCAAACCCTTGGGAGCAATGACAGAATTGTCTGTGGTTGCCTGCCTACGACCTTGCTGCTGCAGGATAACATATCAATGCCTTTTTCCTACTGTCCTACTAGTGCTGCTTAAGACTACAACCTGGAGACTCTGAGGAGAGGGGTGCCCAGAAGCAGCTGATCGCAATGCAAATAATGCGGTCCCTCCATGTCCGGGCTCTCATTGCCATAGCACGAGCAAGCATTATTCTGGCATTGACATGCTGGACGCAAGCACTGGAAAGAGAAACCCTGTTTTGCACAGTTAATGGATGTTGCAAAGTCATCCTTGTGCCATGGGCACCCACATGTTTTGCTGACTGATTTTGATGGTAACTGACTCTGACTGACCCTGGACTCTGCCTTACCAGGCCCAGGGCCAGTGCTATGCTAAAAAATCTCTTAAAATACATTGAAAACAACTACTACATACTAGGGTACTCTATGGGTTAGGGTATCCCTATGATTGGCATGACCTCCCCTATCAGGCCCTATTACATAATAGGGCATGGGGATCAAAACTACATTTATGTCCCGGTATATAATAGGGCCAGCAGCCCTTTCTGCACTTGCATGTGTGCACTGTTGAGACCTGAGGTCAGTTTAAAAGCAGCCCTGTGTGATGATTAGTAATTATGTTGGTACTGGCACTGGCAGTGCTGTGAGGGGCAATGTGTGATGCAAGCGTTAGTGGCCTCCCTAGAAGGGCCTTGTCATTTTTGTTTCTTACAGATTAAGCACTGCTCATATCCAAGTGCTTATGAGCAGCTAGAGATGCTGCCTGCCTGCTCATATGTGTGAGGTGTAGCACTCTGACCCTTGCTAAGACCTCTGGGCCACCCATGTCTCCCACCACACATGCTTCTCCTCTCCACATCCTCAGCAGAGTCTGACAGTTGACTTGCACATTTATTTTTAAAAAGTCTTCTGCAAAGAAATTGGTAACAAGGACATATGTGACAGTACATCTCATCTAGATTACTTACTAGGTCAGAAAGAGGCTGCATTTTAAAATGTCTTACAGGGTTAAGACACCTGCTGCACTGTAATCTGACGACCAAGTTACCGGGGGGTTTGTTTTTGTTAGTTCTTTTTCTGGATGCAGAATTTATTTACAATGGACCTTATTATTTGCATAACTTTGTAAAATGTGACCTTCCTTATCCTCCAATATCCTTCGGGATCTCATATATCTGAACTTCAATACGCCGCCGTACCCCCGGGTTGACGGCATGGGGCTGTGTCATTGTACTATTATAATGGAATGTTTGATTGAAAGCCGGCCCGATGGGTTGTAGGCGAGGAATGTCAAAAGTGATCTAAGTAATAAAGGTCTTTAAAAAAAAAGAAAAAAAAGAGTAGATATAGGTGAACACATGTTTAGTACAGCAAAAGCATCCTCGGCTGGGTTAAATATAATGCATAACATAAATAAAATTCTTACTTTAAATAGAATGCATACCTTAAGCAAATTACGTACCTTAAATAAATCGGCCACCAGCCCATAATCAGCCACTTGAAAAAAAAAAGAAAAAAAAAAAAGACACCTGCTGCAGAGACCATTGTTTGCCCATCAATGTTGATATCTCTTTTGCAGTGGTTCTTAAAATTCTGACTACTGATGACCCCCACTGAATCCCTACTGGAAGATGGGGACCACCAAGCAATTTGCAGGATTTGAAACGTACACAAGTACACCCAAACAAATTCAAATTATGAAATAATCATTTCACAACTGAAAAAAATATACCAGTTGGGTTAATTGACAATGTCATTACACCTGTCCCTTACTGCTTACTATTCCTTGTACCTGATGTCTACTGTGCATTCACTCAAGAGGCTCACTTTGTTGAACTTTGGTGGTGGTTTCCGGAAAGTAGAATTATTGTAGCCATTTATGGAAGTGTTTGATATTGAAGGTGGAGCTCTCTCCGGCTTCCTCGGCTGTTCATCTTGAACTTGTTCATGTGAGCCATCTCTAAGGCCTCGGGACATGCTGGCTTCTGGATCATCCTTGATGACTTCTGAAAAGCAGCATTTCGCTATTCCAAAGATATCGGAGATTGTGGTGATTGACGCGCACTTGTCAAACACAATCCCTGTGCTTGGCCTGGGTTGCGGTGCCTGGTGCTGAAGTTGTACCTGATCACAGGCATTAAGCGAAAGTTCCGTACTTCAACTGCAACACACGAGCAGTTTGCTTGAACCATGGCAAACTCTCTGGGAGGACACTGTCGATCTTTGCATTACTTGTCCCCTAACTCATCGCCAGCTGTAGCATCCTCACCTGCCTGGGTACCTGCCAATGACTACGCCAGGCATGGAGTTTAGTATTACATGTCTTTTTTTTTTGTTCAAATAGTTTTATTAGTTTGAAAGAGATAAAGGCATACCATCATGGATGAATGCGATATAAGCAAAATGTTTGCTGTACGTCTTTATTCGTCTGCATGTAATTGTGAACTGAACATTGTAAATCAGGCTTTACTGCATTCTGCTTTAAGACTTACGTCACAGTTCTACGGAGTCCATCAGGAGCCAAAAGGGTTGCATCATTTCTAATTTGCAAGACACTACACTGAAAATGTGTCCCTTACTCCCAAGGGTCTGCGGACCACAGATTAAGAACCACTGCTCTAGTTGTTATCATTGTTCTGTGAGAGATCTGCCATTTGCCTAGTCACAGATTTAACTCATAAACTAGTATTGAGGGTTATTGTGCTTGCACATCATGTAACATGCTCATCACAGATTGATATTGTTGGACGTGGCCCTTTTGGCAGGTTCACCCCGAAACTTTTTGCTTTTTCCTAGCCTGTTTCTGGAACCTGGTGTTGGTGATTTTAGGCCTTTGCGCACTTTTTCACTGTGGTACAGTGTAAAGTGCGTGAGCTCTCTGTGTATGTGTGGTGAGTGACCTGCCCTCCCATAGGAATGAATGGGGAATATATATGCCCATGGTAGTTCCTGATGTGTGGGGAGTGCAGGGTCGAGTTTGATATGTGCGAACTCGTGAGATTGAATGCTGCATAATGGTGTATGCGGCATGATTGTGTCTAGTCTAGAAGTGCCACTTTTAGAAGTTGGCATATTTGTGTAGTCTGTGACTGGCGTGTGACTGGCTGGTGAGCCAGGCCCAGGAGTGCCTGGGACTGCTTGTGGATTGACTGTCTGGTTTGAGGGAGGAAGGGGCTGGGGAGCCCCCCAGCAGGTTGTCTGAGTCAGCCAGTGGATGAAAGGCTGCATCTGCTGCCAGGGAAGTGGGAGGAGATAGCACCTGGGTGTGAATGAGGCTGTGCCTGCCTGCCACAATGCTGGCTCCACCTCCCCGCTGGGCGACTGTCACCTCTGTCCCTGATACTGAAAGGACTTCCCTATAACCAGTTCTAGCTGGTTCTCACACTGCCTGCACAAAGACTTCAAAGACTTTTCTCTGTATAAGAAGGGGCTGTGTCCCCTTCCAAAATGTTCTTGTTTTTGGGCTTGAATCTGCCAGGGGCGTGCTGCTGCTTGGGCCCAGGGGAATCCCTGGGCCCTGCCCAGCCCCTGGACATCTGATGGATTTTTCTTGCTGGGAGCTCTGTTGCTCCATCCTTTGATCTCCAGGACTGTTGATACCTTTAACTTCCCTGAGAAAAAGAGAGAGAGAGCCTGGGAGCTGGGCAGCACGGCGCTGTAGGCCTGGCTGAGGGAATCCCCCTCTCCTCGTGTGCTCGTTGTGGGTGTCACCCCGCTTCGATAATTATTTATATTGGGAGTGCCCACCTCGCTTATCTGTGCTTATTTGATCCCCTGGCAGGTGCTCACCCCGCCAGGGGCCTGGCCGCTATTTTTAAATGTTTAACTTAACTCGAGGGAGCCCACCCCTCGGTTAATTGTCCCCCAGCCTCTGAGTGCCTGAAACGGGCCGCAGCGCTGCCCGTGGCGACCCGGAAGTGCTGGGCCGGCCGGCCAATCCTAGTGCGGCCCCCGGAGAAGGACCGGAAGTCCCGCCCTCGGGGCCGCGGCACGAAGGAAGAACGCTGCTGGTGCTTGCGGGGCTCCCGTGTGCTGAGGGAGCCCCGGGAGGAGAAGGAAGCTGAGCGGCGTTAGGAGAGGAGCCGAGAGAGAGCCCCGCCGCGCCGCCGCCGAGGAGAGAGCCGCAGACCGTGGAAGCATCCACAAAAGCCCGGTGAGTGCCTTCAAAGGGGAGGGGGCAGTCGGGGCACATTGCCGGTGCCCGCCCCTCCCCTCCAGTGCAGGGCCTGAGTGGTTGTGAGCCCGTGAGGCTCAAGGCGGCATACTTATTGTTTAAAGCCCTAAGAGGGTTCGGGGGCATTGCGTGTTTTAGAGCCCCGTAGGTTCTCCCGATGGCCCGTGTCCTGCCCTCTGTCTAGGGGGGCATAGTTGGTGCAGCAGGGCGGCCCCGGTTGTCAGCGGGTCGCCCCAACGTTGAGTAGATCCCAGAGAGGCTCTGAAGGGGCATTTGTTTTAGGGCCCAGAGAGGCTCCAGGCGGTCCCCATGTGCTGGCGAGCCCAGTGAGGCTCTTGGGGGCAGAGAATTCACAGAGCCAGATGGCTCCAACGCCCCTCAGCCGACTGAGAGCCTGTGTGGCTCCAACCCCTGCGGCACAGTTCGTCTAGGGCCAGTGAGAGCCCTTGCCGCAGTTTGAAGTTCCCAGCTGCCCAGCAATTAGTGGGCAGCTGCACCGTTTAGGTCTTGTGTGGTTCCCAGGTGCCCAGCAAGTAGTGGGCACCTGCTACGTTTAGGTTTTGCGCCAGTGGCGCACCCCTGACTGGCGCTGCATGGCAGCGCGCCCTGACATTCTGGACACAGAGCCCTTTAGTCCCTTTATTAGATGGGGGCTGGTATGTGATTTTTATTTAGGCGCAATGTGATTATCTATGTGATGGTAATTGCCTAATGTGAGTTTTGTGCAATGTGATGTGGTGCTAGGAAATGTAATGCATTTAATATGATTACGCACCTTGATCTTACACCTCTGAATGTTTTTGGGCATCATGTGTTTCTGCACTATTGAGTTATGTTCTGGCACCTCTGAATGTTCTTATGCATCATGTGTCTTCCTGGATTCTACACCTCTGAATGTGTTGGTTTATGCATCATGTGTTTTTCCTTCCCTGCACCTCTGAATGTGTTTATGATGCATCATGTGCCTTATTATTACACCGCTGAATGTGTTTTTATACATCATGTGTTTACCTTTTTCCCTACACCTCTAAATGTTTGATGCATCATGTGTAATGTGTTCTTGCTGATACCCCTAAATGTATTTTATTCTTAGGTGGTTGTTCTTTCCAGTACAGGTGGTCCTAGTGAGGTCCTGGTCCCCTGCGTGACATTCTCCTAAGGTGGTTAGGGTTGCGTAGGTGGTACTTACCTGTTACCAGTAATTACTGGTTGTGTGCTATACTTGCTAATTTGTGCTACAGTGATTTTCTATCCTATATTCTATGATCTACAAAGTGCTATTTCTGACAGTATTTCTATTTCTAAAAGTGTAGATTCTGACAGTGGCCCATGTGGCCCTGTCTTGTGAATAATCCCTTGTGAATATCGCCCGTGCCAGTTGGCACAATGTACATGTGTGATTTCTATCTGATGTGATTTTGACAATACAGAAGTTATTTTTATATAACCTTGTGTGGAGTTCCTTTTGTGGTGTGCCTAGGATGTTGTTGCTGTTGTGCGCTGGCGCAAATGCTTTACACATTGCCTCCGAGTTTAGCCTTACTGCTCGTGCCAAGCTACCAAGGGGGTGAGCAGGGGTTATCTTGGCGTGTGACTCCCTTGCCCTGACTAGAATGGTGGTTTCTGCCTGGCTTTGGCGTCAGCCTTAGCCTACCAGAAATAGCCAGTTCTAACAGGTATTTTATCAACAGAAGTATGTGAGCTACTGCTCTTGGTTAAGATAATGTTGTAACTACAGTTCAAAAGTTGCAAGGCTTCTAATATAGTACAGTGATCTATTTGTAAGCATGAAGGAGCTGCCCTCAAACTATAAGTCATGAGTTTATGTTGTTATTATTTTATTCTTTGGGAAGCAATTAAGTCTTGTTAGTATTGACAACCACAATCACTGCATTACGTTTTTTATCCTGACTTTGTGATTCTCCTGACAGTTCACTCTTAACATAGAGGGGCTTATTAACAAGCCCCTTGCGCCACTGGTATGTCGTGACGCGACCTGCTGTCCGATATTTACAAGGACACGTAAAGCATTCATGCATGTAAATATCGCCCCTTCTCACGCAACACTTTGCGTGTTATGGGCGTGACATTGGTGTTCCCACACAACACTCATGTATTCTGATGCATTTCCACATTTACGAGAAATTGTAAACCAGGAAATGTGTCAAAATGCCACGCCACCCTGGGCATGGCGTAGCAAGTTGCAGTTAGGACATTTTTTTTATCTTTCTCCTAGTTTTTTTCCTCTTTCAATGAGTGCTGCATTCTGCAGCACACATGGAAAGAGGAAATCACCTCAATTGATTGTTTTAGTGCAGGAAGGTGTCTTTGCGACATATTGTTGTAAATAGGTCGCATCCCTGAGCTTTGACAGTGACTCAGTGCGGCGCAGCGAAATGGCCTGCGGCACACACTGAGTCCCTTTCATTGTAAATATGGCCCATAATGTCTACAATTATGGATGAGAGGCTATTCTGACACCTTATACGCAACATTTCCCATACATTGATTTAAATACTTGTATGATTTATTGTGCATCTATTTATGATGTAAAGCGCTCTGACACCTATACAAGGATGAGCAGCAATATAAAAGTATAAAATGAGAAAATTGTAAATGCCAGTTAAATCAATATTTGTGTAACTACTTAAGACATATAAATCTTGCTTCTTACAGAACAAGCTCATCTCTTATATAGGGAGTTGAACAAAAATAAAAACCTGCCACCAACAGTTTTTTTTAAGTACGTGTGAAGTGATAACCAGCTGTGAGCCTTTGTTTCCTTCAATTACATTGGCGTCTGGGCGTTAGGCTCCAGACGGCTCCCAACCAGGATGATAATTGCACAAAAGGAGGGCTGATGGCCCTTTAAGTAAAAGACACACAATTGATGGACGGAATGCAGAACAAATCAAAACATCATTCTTTTGCTCACCATGCCACCTTAGTTTAGACCTGGTCATATGCAAATCAGTCTTGACCCTGTGCCTCATTGGAACAGTCCAGCCCAAACTGCCAAGCCAGGTCCTCCCTGGACCGGAAACAAGCATCCTAGGATCGGTTTTGGGGTTTCACCCCTCATCAGCCAGGATAGCTTGATTCCAGTGGCACAGTGAGCCCAGGACCCACGTCTGGGCATACCTGGCGCACTTAGGGCGAGAAAACAAAAGACACACAATTGATGGACGGAATGCAGAACAAATCAAAACATTCACCCCCAAACAAAAGATCTGTGCTAAATTTATCATTCTTTTGCTCACCATGCCACTTCAGTTTAGACCTGGCCATATGCAAATCAGTCTTGACCCTGTGCCTCATTGGAACAGTCCAGCCTGAACTGCCCAGCCAGGTCCCCCCTGGACCGGAAACGAGCATCCAAGGATCGGTTTCAGGGTTTCACCCCTCATCATCCAGGATAGCTTGATTCCAGTGGCACAGTGAGCCCAGGACCCATGTCTGGGCATACCTGGCGCACTTAGGGCGAGAAAGCAAAAGACACACAATTGATGGACAGAATGCAGAACAAATCAAAGCATTCACCCCCAGTCAAGAGATCTGGGTAAATCCATCATTCTTTTGCTCACCATGCCACCCTAGTTTGGACCTGGCCATATGCAAATCAGTCTTGACCCTGTGCCTCATGGGAACAGTCCAGCCCGAACTGCCAAGCCAGGTCCTCCCTGGTCCGTAAACAAGCATCCTAGGATCGGTTTCGGGGTTTCACCCCTCATCAGCCAGGATAGCTTGATTCCAGTGGCACAGTGAGCCCAGGACCCACGTCTGGGCATACCTGGCGCACTTAGGGTGAGAAAACAAAAGACACACAATTGATGGACGGAATGCAAAACAAATCAAAACATTCACCCCCAAACTAAAGATCTGGGCTAAATCTATCATTCTTTTGCTCACCATGCCACCCCAGTTTAGACATGGCCATATGCAAATCAGTCTTGACCCTGTGCCTCATTGGAACAGTCCAGCCTGAACTGCCAAGCCAGGTCCTCCCTGGACCGGAAACGAGCATACTAGGACCAGTTTAGGGTTTCACCCCTCATCAGCCAGGATAGCTTGATTCCAGTGGCACAGTGAGCCCAGGACCCACGTCTGGGCATACCTGGCGCACTTAGGGCAAGAAAGCAAAAGACACACAATTGATGGACATAATGCAGAACAAATCAAATCATTCACCACCAGTCAAGAGATCTGGGTTAAATCCATCATTCTTTTGCTCACCATGCCACCCTAGTTTGGACCTGGCCATATGCAAATCAGTCTTGACCCTGTGCCTCATGGGAACAGTCCAGCCCGAAATGCCAAGCCAGGTCCTCCCTGGTCCGTAAACAAGCATCCTAGGATCGGTTTCGGGGTTTCACCCCTCATCAGCCAGGATAGCTTGATTCCAGTGGCACAGTGAGCCCAGGACCCACGTCTGGGCATACCTGGCGCACTTAGGGTGAGAAAACAAAAGACACACAATTGATGGACGGAATGCAAAACAAACCAA
This sequence comes from Lissotriton helveticus, assembly GCF_964261635.1. NCBI lineage: Eukaryota > Metazoa > Chordata > Amphibia > Caudata > Salamandridae > Lissotriton > Lissotriton helveticus. The sequence goes on along the minus strand of NC_136061.1, from coordinate 586,531,907 downwards.
AACATTCACCCCCAAACTAAAGATCTGGGCTAAATCTATCATTCTTTTGCTCACCATGCCACCCCAGTTTAGACATGGCCATATGCAAATCAGTCTTGACCCTGTGCCTCATTGGAACAGTCCAGCCTGAACTGCCAAGCCAGGTCCTCCCTGGACCGGGAACGAGCATACTAGCATAACGTCTGGGCATACCTGGCACACTTAGGCTGAGAAAGGAAAAGACACACAATTGATGGACGGAATGCAGAACAAATCAAAACATTCACCCCCAGTAAAGAGATCTGGGTTAAATCATTCTTTTAACTTAGACCTTTCTTTCGAGCACAACTCGAATCGAAAATGAAAAGGCCCCTCGTCGTCTGCTGTTGCTGCTCTGAACAGAATGCACTCAACGTGTTGGCACTGCTCAATTATGTTGTGATGTCGGAAAATAACACCAATACAAATTCAGCTTGCTTCTCCGGGTCAAGATCCATCTCAGAAATATCTGCCAGAACCGGGATCCAGTAGAATCCCCCATGACCCCTCTACTTTCCAGCATAGGATAATACTGATATTTATTTGATTGTTATCTAAGAATACAGATCAGAGGGTTAATGCAGCTGCTATATAATTATCTGTCAACTGTGTTTCGAAAGTCTAGGTGTTAGGAGTCCCTCCATGTACCTTGCAGGAGGACTGCTAATAACTGTGTTACATCGTAGAGATGTTCCGTAGTCGTAAAGCTGGTGGTAATATTCTGTGCATTGCTCCTTAATAAACAGAAATGTGATCTCACTCAGGAATTCATTCCCAGGTTTCAATTCCCGGGTCCCACTGACAATCTAGGTGTACTTAGAGAAGTACATTTTTATTTAGCTGTCCTTTTACAGTTATCTGCCCCAAGCTGAGCATTAACTGAATTGTGTACCTAGTTAGCCAGTGCAGATTTAGGTATAGTGTTACTCATAGCTTCTTCCACAGTAAAGACTTTAAATGAAGCTAAAACAATATGATCGGCAGTTCTTTAGTTGTAGCGACAAGGAGCAGGGCCAGTACCTCTGTGCATCTACCCTAAAACTGCCGTCTGTTGTATGTTAGTGATTAAGGGGCATATTTATTAATGAGTTGCATTACTCTTGTGTCATGCAACACAGTTCAAGAGTGACACAGCTCTTAAGTTTGATTTATCAAGCCACGCCAGCCCACTATGCATAGCTTGATACATCTAGAATGCAATGCAGCGCAAATCGCTGTGTTGCGTTACCCTGCCCGAGGGAGGTGTTCCATGGGTGTAGTGTGGTTGTTCCCACGCACCCACCCTTGGATTTTGGTGCATTTCCAAATAATTTACCATTACTGGTAGACCTGGCAATGCGTCGAAATGCTATACATCCCCAGGGGTGGCGTAACGAGGAGAAATATTTTATTTCTCCTCGATCTTTCCTCTTTCTATGTGTGCTGAAATCTGCAGCACACATAGAAAGAGGAAAATTACTTAGAGTATTGTTTTGGAGTAGAAAGGTATTCCTTCCTCCACAAACACAATCCTGCTTAATACGCAGGTACCCTTGCACCATGCCTGCATTGGCGCTAGGCAGCACAATGTGCGTCAGGGCTGGGAAATGACAGGAATGCAGCACATATATTGTAACGGTGAACTGTGCCTCTGTCATGGAGAAATTTTCAGCATCACAGAACCCATGTCCTGTGTGTCTCATTCCGGTAATTATTGCTTAGGAGCTGGATGGGGGGGGGGGGTGGGAGGAGGGTATGTCTTTCTGAGTTAAAATTTATTTCTTTGTTAAGTGATTCTATGGCTTGAGGAAATGTTCCCCTGACTCTGTCATATAAAGCAAAGAATCAAGAGCTCATGGTGTCCTAGTTTAGGTTGGCTCCATTGCTCTGGTTGCTGTAAAGAAGGCAGTGGCTCCTCTCTGTCAGTGGACTGGTGAGAGGTGATCAGGGGATGGGCTGCAGCTGTATGAGTACAGGGTGAGAATTGTGTGAGTGTGACTGCAGAGTTTGAGGTGTACCCGTGTCAGTGCAGCATGCCTGTGATTGTGCACAGCGAAAGATGTGCCTTTGTGAGGTTAGGGAAGGCAGGGTGCCTGCTTAAATGCAGGGGTTGAGGTGAAAGTTGTGCCTATGTGAGTGCAGGATGAGAGGTGTAATTGAATGAGTGCAGGTGAGTGTACCTGTGTGAGTGCTGAATAGGCAGTGTGCACATGAGTACAGGGTAAGGTGTGCCTGTGTAAGTGCAGGTGAGCAACATGCCTCTTTGCATGGAGGGTAGGCATTGTGCACACAAGTGCAGGGTGAGAGGGGGGTCCGTGCAGAGTGCCCATGTGTGATCAGGGCAAGGGGTCAGTGGCTTAATGCAAAATGATGGGTGCAGAGTGAAATTCATTCCACCTATGAGTACAGGTTGAGCAGAGTGGAGTGTGCCTTTTGAATGCAGGGTGAGTGACCGGTTTGTGAGGGTTGGAAAACGGGTTTGCCCATGTACATGCAAGGTGAGTGATGTGCCTATTGGAAAACAGGGTGAGTGATGTTCTCGTGTGAGTGTAGGGTGAGCGATGTGCCCGTTTAAGCTTAACGGAAAGTAAGAAATGTGCTTATGTGTGAAGAATGAGATGTGTGTGTTTATATGTGTATGAGAGTGCAGGAAGAGAGGTGTCTCCATGTGTGATGTGTGTAGAGGGTGAATGGCTTTGTTATGTAAGTACAGGATGAGCATTGCCTCTGTGTGAGTGGAGGATGAGAGCTGTGCCCATGTGAGTACAGGGCGAGGGGCTTTTCCGGTTGAGTGCAGGTGGAGGTAAGTGTCTGTGTAAGTGAGGAGTAATATGCCCTCTAATTATTCTTCAACATGTGCGGCAATAGATGATTTGTGTGCAGGCTTTTGTTGCCTGTGTGAACACCTGAGTAAATTCTATGTTGGAATTTCAACTCCAAAAAGTTGGGCTGTACTGTTCCGATTTGAGCAGAATCAAGACTGATGTGCCTAAAGCATGGTCCCAACTGAGGTGACAGGGTGGGCGAAATAACAAAGGATTGGTATGCCACCCAAGTAATTATCAGTAGCTGAGATTAATTAAAGCATTCCATTCATCACTTTTTTTTTATACTTTAGTTTATGACCATACTATTATGGTAAAAATATCGAGAGACAAAATATTGTGCAGGTAAGTATATGTAGTTAAATATAGATTTAATGTACTTAACTTCACATCTCCAAACCTTGTTGAGATATGGATTTAAGTAAAGTAAACCTATACTTACCAGTATACACTTCCCATTTCGTTCCTGCTTGATAATAACCCGACTGTCACAGAAATGTGACCCATGCGTGGACAAAAACGTGGCTGCTTTTTCTTGTACCGATCTCTCGCTGTCATATAATCTCGCTTTGTTTGTTCATTGAATTTTAATTTTTAATTTTAACTTGCTCGGTGAACACAGACTCTGTCAAAAAATGGAAAAACAGGTAGCGGCCCAAGGAGGGGTTCAAATTCCCCGTTGCTTTTTTTTGTTTGAGATTTTATATAGCGCAAACTCGACCGAAGGTATTGGAGCGTTTTACATGAGCCCCAGTTACGTTACACAAGGACACATTCATTTTTTTGGTAGGCATGGGGAGATTAAGGGATTTGCCCAAAATCACAGGATGTGGAGTCGGCCCGAGGCTCGAACCTTGGTTTCCCAGCTCCAAAGTCGGCAGTCTAGCAGTGAGACCACTTCCTCTCCCCTTTCTCAATTTCAGAAGGAAGATTCAGTCAGCAGCCTGGTAGTTTGGGCTGGACTGTTCCAGTGGGGAGCAGGGTCAAGAATGATTTGCATATGGCTTGGGCCACACTGGAATGGCGTGGTGAGCAAAGAAACTATTGGTTTAGGCCCAGATCTCTGTCCTGGGAGTGAATGTTTTACATTGTTCAGCATTCCGTCCATCAATTGTTCTTTTTGCATTAGTTGCCCTTAGTGGGACGGTTATGCCCAAACGTGGGTCCTGTGCTCACCATGCCACTGGAGTCAAGCTATCCTGGCTGATTAGGGGTAATACCCCAAAACCAGTCACAAGATGCTTCTTTCTGGTCCAGTGAGGACCTGGCCTGGCAGTTAGGGCTGGACTGTTCCCATGGGATTTGCACATTGTTGGGTCCAAACTGGAATGGCGTGGTGAGCATAAAAACGATGGATTTAGACCCAGATCTCTGTACTGGGGGTGAATGTTTGACAATGTTCGACATTCCGTCCATCAATTGTTCTTTTTGCATGTTTCATCATAGGGTTACCTGGTAGTATTATGACTTACAGATTTTCTGTCCATTATACTGTTCATTATACTATGTTAATATTTCCAAATCTTATCCAAATACCCTGATTTAAATAAACTATCTGTTATGCTCAGAGGTACAAAATATATTCTTTTTGTTGTTTCATCACTATGCAAAAATAATTATAAAATGAATACAAATAATTTTTTAATATGCAAATGTTTTTCTTAAAAATATCTACCATTATGGTAATTCATTCTCTAAAGATAGTGTTTCCTGATAATATTTTCATGGGCCCACCTCTCCTACTTGCACATTGTTTTCCATCCTACCGCTATTGCTCAATATGTGAAATGCGAGTGGTTTTTTCTATGGCTACAGACCTCTGAGCCATTTGCAATCACAATTGTGTTGAGAAATAATTTTTCTGGACCTCCTTGAGATATTATGAGATAATGCATTCTTCATGACCCGATTATGGAATTGCTTCGGGTGATTTTGTCTTAATCATGCTGATCTTTACATAGAGGATACCATTTTAATTATTTACTCAATGCTTTTGCTAATACTATTTAGTGCATTTTGCTTTATAAAAAATAATTTTACCAATACTTATTGCTTTGTATGCTTAATTGAAATGACTGATAAAGTAATCCTGATGTCAAAGATTTTTATAAAATAATCAAATATTTCATCTTAATATTTTTGTGAATTGTTATGCCACCTCTGCAAATTAATGTATTGTGAGGGTTTTCTTCTGTATTATTCAATAGCTATTACCACAATATTAATTTTTGAATGCACTTAAAGTGATTTCTGCTGTTTTAAAAGATCTCATCAGTTCATCACCAAGTGCTATATCTTTTTTGAAAAAGTACAAGAAACACATTTTAAAATAAAATAAAATCCCATTCTGGTATTTCCGAATAGAAAGTATTGTTGGACTTGTCCTCTGCAGGGTCACCTAAAGTGTTGCCTCTACCCTTCCTGTTTTCAAAATGTTGTGTTGTTCGCATTAGGACTCTGTGCACCTTGCAACTGCTAACCAGTGCTAAAGAGCTTGTGCTCTCTCCTCAAATAGGGTGGAATTGACTTACACCTGATTGGCATATTTATTCTACTTATAAGTTACTAATATATAGTGCTACATGTACCCAGGGCCTGTAAATTAAATGCTACTATTGGGCTTGCATCACTAATTGTACTACCCACTTAAGTAGCGCATTAAAGCTAGTATCGGGCCTGCCATTGCAGCCTGTAATGCTGTTTTAAAACTACAAATTTAACCTGCCAAAATAACCCTTTTGACAGGCCTAAACCTTCATTTCTCATGGATATAAGTCGCCCTTAAGGTGGCCATAAACGGCCCATTGGGTGGGGTGCATGGAATTTTAAAAAGCAGGACATGTGTTTTTCAGTTCTACATGTTCCTGGTAGTGAAAAACTCCTACATTTGTTTTTCACTATTTTAGAGCTATCCCTCCCATTGGATAAAATTGGGTTACCTTTTAACAGTGTTCCCCAAACTGTGGGCCATGACCTACGAATGGGTCTCGAACAAATTTTGACATTGAAATGCCATTCGAGCTACATCCTCCGCCTCCAAGTTTTGACAACTACTTGTCATTTCACTGCTGATGAAGGAATAAAGAACAAAGAATTACTTCTGATGTTATTTGCGATACAGGATTTCTTCACGTTCACTACATTTGGAATGGTGAGAAATCATACAAATAGGGAGGTATATTGCAACGCTACATAGAGTATATGACAAATAGCTGTGACTTTGAGAGATTTCATTTTACACATAATATTCTGAGGCTTAATATATGCCCTTTGTGTTTGGATTCTTTTAATGTAGGAGCCCTGACGAAGTTCCCCCTGGCAAAGTTTTGGGAACGAAACGCGTTGGCTGTGTGCCAGTTTTAAGAAATGTATTGAATATAAGGACTTAATCACGGAATAACTCACGCTGCTTCTTTGACTCTAGAAAGAGTGTACCTTCCAACTTCTGTTTTCGATTTCGGCTTTCATTTGACACCCCTGGACGGCGGGTGTTGGGAAGAGATTGCACCACCATTGAAATTGGTAGTACTTATGGACTGGATGTGCATGGCCTTGGTCTGCCGTTTGTTCTTTCATTAACAAGGTCCATAGGCCTCCCTGCAAACGCCCAGCTAACCTGCTACAACTCGACATTTCTGAGTCCTGCTTCCCTCTGCTAGAGGGAGTCCCTTATCCCCAAGAGGTGCCTTCCCAGTCATTTAGTCACAGGAGGTACTATGTGGCAATAATGACACCCCACCCATACAGATTCTTGAATATGTGTGATCCAAAGATTTCTGGGAATTCTTTAGTGGACTGGTCTTTTAATTAATCCATCAATGAAAAGTGTCCTCAGAAACTTCAAATTCTGATCATTATACAAGTCTACCACCTCTAGTTGTGCACAACTATATAACTGCAATTTAGCCAGTTACTTTTTGTGATAACAGCTTTCTTTGTTTTCTCTGTGTGAACTTGTCACATGACTTATTAGGATTGTGGGCATTGTAATTCCCTCTGAAATCCTAAGGTGCCTGATCAATAAAGATAATATCATGCACATTAAACAAAGTTTATATAGCTTGTCCTTGTTTTTTATGAAAATGTTTGTGCCAGAGAGAACTGCTTAGAAAATAAAGGATGGAAAGATGAGAGGTAATGATGCAACGCTGCTGCATACCAATTACAACAGAAATTGCACTTGGACATTGACTCTCCAAACTAGTTTGCACAGAAGCCCAAGTAGAGAAATATACTTCTATGAATTATGCTTTGTAGGCTAGGGTATTTCTTTGTAAGTGCTTATACTGTAAAGATAATTGGGATGCACATGTCTGAACATGGACAGAGTGCGCTGGTGACTGGACTCTGAAATGGCACACTTTATTACACAATGCCTCTCTGTATGGGCTGGTTTGTATGGCAAATAGGGCCTACAAGTTAGAAGTCCACATTTTACATAGGTGGGCTACAGTCATATGCAGCTATTCATTTTGAGAAGACGTACCACATTAATATGCAAGCAATTACTATGGTTGGGAAAACTGCATACCAATGCAATAACTTGGCTCTCGATGTTTGATATGACACGATATATGCAGTTTGGTATTTTTTTGGCAAACATGCATTAAAAGGCAGCTCCTAGTTCTGCATTTCCTCACTTGGAAACCCTCCCATGTTCCAAATGTGTATTATTGAGGCAAACTGAGAACAATGTCTTTGCATTGACTCCATCAGAAGCGGTCTTTCCACACGCCCCCTGGTCTCTCCTGGGTATCGTTGTGCTTTGCTCACATTGCTTTGCTGCCTTTAATAGAACTGGTGCCTGCTTGTGTTCCGTAGCGTTCTACCGCTCATTTGTGCATTGCTCGCATTGCCTCTTGCGATAATTTTGCCATTCTGTAAATTGCTCGCATTGCCTTAAAGAGTGTCTGGGCCAGTTTGTATCGTAGCGCTCGCATTGCATGATAGAATTTAATTAATACTGCCTGATTGTGCCAGCGCCACTGCCCACAGCGTAATTCCTATTTGTGCCCCAACCTGTTCCGGTTTCGCTTTTACTGCCATTTTGTTGTTGTTGTGCCTCGGAGCCCGTCCTCTACACCCCGCTCCCGCCTCCCAGCTGCTCCTCCCTCCCTCCGCCCCCCTCCACTCTCCACTTATGACAGATACTCTTACGCGCAGCGTTCACGCGGAGCGATCGCGTGCCGAAGGTGCGCCAAAGGTAAGCCCGTCTACGCCCGTCCGCACCAGGACCGCGCCCAGCGCATGACCCCATGGCCCCCGCGAAATCCCCTCCACCCGCATAACGTACGATTCCGCTACCCTCTCAGCACTCAATTCCGGCCATCTCCCAGACTGCTACCTAGCCACCCCAGGACACACCCATGGACCCTTCACCTGCCTCTCCTGCAAGTTTGACTGCATCAGGACCCACACCAAATCCACAGACTCCAAACGGAGCTCCGACACTAACCACCTGAAGTGCATCCTACTCAACACCCGCTCGGTCCACAGACACGCCATTGAACTTTGGAACCTACTCGACACCACATCGCCAGACGTCGCCTTTCTTACAGAAACCTGGATGAATGCCTCATCAGCGCCCGACATCGCCATAGCCATCCCGGACGGCTACAAGATCATCCGAAAGGACCGCATCAACCAAACAGGAGGAGGAATCGCCATCGTTCATAAGAACACCATCCGCATCACGACCAGTTCCGATGACAACCTCACAACCGCCGAACACCTTCACTTCCAAATTCACACCGACCCTAAGACCACACTCAGAGGCACCCTCATCTACAGACCACCCGGACCCCGCACACAATTCAGCGAAGACATCACTGACTTCATCAGCCCTCACGCCCTCCCCTCTGAGGACTACATCCTACTGGGAGACCTTAACTTCCACCTGGAAAAGAACAACGACAGCAACACCACCACCCTTTTGAACAACCTCGCCAATCTCAACTCGTTGACACCCCCACCCACTATGCCGGACACACGCTCGACCCAATCTTCACCTCCAGCAAGCACATCTCCTTTAATCACACCACAGCCCTCCATTGGACGGACCACAGCTGCGTTCACTTCAACTACAAAAAGACTACAACCCAAAACCCACTCACAAATAATTCCCCGGAGAAACTGGAATAAAATTACCACCGACCAGCTCTTCACATCGCTTCACCAAAATCCTCCTGCAAAATAATCGGACCCAAACCAAGCAGCCACCAACCTCACACAATAGATCACCCACAGCGCTGACGAATTAGCACCCTTGAAAAACCATCAAATCAAGCAAGGCAGCAAAAAAGCCCCCTGGTTTAATGATGACCTTAAGAAATCCAAGAAGATCTGTCGCACCCTCGAGAAAGCCTGACGAAAAAACCCAACCACCGACAACCTGACCACCTTCAAGGACGCCACCCGCAAACACCACCAACTGATCCGATCCACCAAGAAATCAGCATTCAAGGATCGACTCGACAACAACGCTCACAGCAGCAAAGAACTATTCAACATCGTCAAGGAGTTTACCAACCCCACCGCAGGCACCAACGACATCACTCCATCCCAAGACCTCTGCGACTCTCTAACCTCGTTCTTCCACAACAAAATCGCTGACATACATAACAGCTTTGGAGACCAGCCCACCCCACCTACCTCCAAACTAAAACCCCCCTCCAACAACCTTTACGCCTGGAACCCAATCACCACTGAAGACACCATCCGCCTGATGAACACCATTCACTCAGGATCACCAACCGACCCATGTCCCCACCACATTTTCAACAAAGCAGACTCCATTATCGCACCCCATCTTCGAGACGTCATCAACTGCTCCCTCAACTCCGCCACCTTCCCGGAAAGCTGGAAACACGCCGAACTCAGCGCCCCCTTGAAGAAACCTACAGCAGACCCCACTGAACTTAAGAACTACCGCCCCATTTTGCTCCTCCCATTCCCTGCCAAAGTCATTGAGAAAGCCGTCAACAGTCAACTCGCCGCCTTCCTCGAATCCAACAAATCCCTCGACCCTTCACAGTCCGGCTTCCGAGCCAAACACAGCACCGAGACCGCCCTCATCGCAGAAACAGACGACATTCGAACTCTACTGGACAACGGAGAAACCGCTGCCCTCATCCTACTCGACCTCTCCGCAGCCTTCGACACAGTCTGTCATAACACCCTTATACAACGCCTCAGCAACGTCGGAATACAAGGAAAAGCATTGGACTGGATAATCTCGTTCCTCACCGGAAGAACACAGAGAGTCCGCCTCCCCCCTTTTTGATCAGAGGCCACCGAAGTCATCTGCGGCGTACCCCAAGGATCTTCACTCAGTCCCACCCTCTTCAACGTATACATGAGTCCCCTCGCATCCATAGCTCGCCAACACAACCTCAACATCATCTCCTACGCAGACGACACCCAGCTGATCCTCTCCCTCACCAAAGACCCAAACACCGCCAAAACCAACCTACACGAAGGGATGAAAGAAGTAGCCGAGTGGATGAAGAACAGCCGTCTAAACTTAACTCGGACAAAACGGAAGTCCTCATCTTAGGATCATCCCCCTCCGCCTGGGACGACTCTTGGTGGCCATCAGCCCTGGGAACCTCACCCATACCAACGGACCACGCACGTAACCTGGGCTTCATCCTGGACTCCTCCCTCTCGATGACCAGACAAGTCAACGCTGTCTCATCATCATGCTTCAACATCCTACGTATGCTCAACAAAATCTTCCGTTGGATCCCCACAGAAACAAGAAAGACGGTCACCCATGCACTGGTCACAAGCCGACTAGACTACGGAAACACCCTTTACGCCGGAACCACAGCCAAACTACAGAAAAAACTCCAACGCATCCAAAACGCCTCAGCCAGACTCATCCTAGACATCCCCCGCCAAGCTCACATTTCCGGTCACCTGAAAGACCTCCACTGGCTTCCCGTCAACAATAGAATAACGTTCCGCCTCCTCACCCACGCACACAAAGCCCTCTACAACCTAGGACCCGAATACCTCAACACGCGCCTGTCCTTCTACACCCCCACCCGCCAACTTCGGTCGTCCAATCAAGCCCTCGCCGAAATTCCACGCATCCAAAGATCCACCATGGGAGGAAGATCCTTCTACTACTTAGCGGCCAAGACCTGGAATTCCCTCCCCACCCACCTCCGCCTCACACAGAACCACCTCTCCTTCAGAAAACAACTAAAAACTTGGATATTTGATAAGTAAAGCTCCCCCCCTCCCTCAAGCGCCTTGAGACCCTCTGGGTGAGTAGTGCGCTATTCAAATTTAAACTTGACTTGACTTGAGTGCAAATTACAATCGTAGGAGTGATCTAGGATTTGTAGAGAACAAAGTATTCAACACAAATGTTTTCTTTCAATGCCCTAGGATATGCTATGTTTTCTAAACTATCATGTCTAGAATTGCTTACATCTTTATTTCCTCGTATCAAGAAGAACTGAATTTCTTCAGGCTTATTAACTACAAGACACATTATGTGTGAATGGCTGAGATCAAGAATGGCCGTTTTCATGAATACAAACCCAATTCATTGTTTTTTGCTCTTCATTTTGATTGTACCAAGAGCAAAATGATTGTGTATAAAAACGATTTGTGCCGCTTTGGCTACTTAAAATGATGATCAGTAGGTTAATGCAATCTAATGAAGATGCTGGATGCTTATACTACAGTTTGGTTTGGGAATGGCCATTTATTTCCAACTTGCTTTGAACTGATGCTGCCCAGATATTCGGATGTGAACCCGCACAGCAGCACCTGCCTTATTAACACTTGTCATACTGAAAGTAGTTCGATATAACCAGCCTTACATATGCCACATTCTTCCTCGCTAAAACAATGCAAAGCAGAGCAAGGGAAGACATATGAAAGAAACGCTTCTGCTAAAAACCTTTAGCGGAGGAGTGTGGCGCAATGGTTAGAGCGGCAGACCCTGATGCAGAGTTCTGGCCCGGGACCAGGGTTCAATTCCCAACTCGGCGGGTCTTGGGCTCAATTTCCTCGGACCTGACAATTCTCGCCTTGGTGCCTATTCTAATCATGGGCCCCACGCTGCAACTCTGGGCAATAGCTTGCCTAACCTCCACACCGGCCCCAACAGCGCTAGGATGCCTGGCTTCACCCTGGGGGTGCCCCGGAGTGGACACTTCACAGGGAAAGCCAGGAAGGGTTCCACAGCGGTATGAGTAATAGCGCCAGGAAACAGCTTGGTGGCAGTGCGCTCTACAAATTTCTTGACATTTACATTTACATTTACGTAAATCACCAGTTAGTCTCACCCAGTCTATTTTTTTCTAAACTGTCAGAAATGTTTAACTGTTTGAAAGCGCCCACAACAAACGCCTTGATAACAACAGGCATATACTTCCACTTTCACCGGTCGCTCCTTACAACTGAGGCCTGATTTGCAGACAAGTAAAGTCTAGTTTTCCTGCAGATCTGTCCATTTTAAAACTCCATTCTGCTAAATTCCTTTCAGGGGAAACTAAACCAAGTCCCATTTGACCTATGACATATACAAGGCTGTGATGCTGAAATATCATGTTTTACCTTAACACAGGGCCAATAGCCATAACCCTGTATCTGTGCTTTTAGCCCCTATCCATTAAGACATATAATAAAGTTGTGGTGTCCCTAGTGAGATAGTTTTAATACACTTTTCTGTTGTACTCTGCCCCTCACCCTTATCCCAGAGGTATTAATACATTGACGTGCTACTTTAAAACACTCCTGCTCCTTTCCTGAGGGGAAGTTGTAGCACACACTGGGTACCTTACAGTCCGAGAGTGTGGAGGAGCCCAATGCTGAAGCATGATACCTTCGGGTGAGTGAGGGTTCTCGTCCAAACACTTGTAGTTCCCCCACTTCTTTTTTATTCTTACTAGTTCCTTGTGTACCACGCTACTCTGTGTGAGCAGTATGATTCTTGGAAGTAGTATAGGATAGATATTTCTACTTTTGTAGCCTCTACTTCCCTTTGACCCTTTTCGTGAGATATATATATCCTATTTTCTGGCATAGAAACTGAGGACCCCATTTATGAAAAGCGTTACATCGCTCATTGCGCCATCCTTGCAACACCATGGATGCTCTGTATTTACACTACGGTGCTCCATCTCGCAAGGCCCTGTGTCACTCCTTGCTCCTGCTTGCAGCAGGCATAAGGATTGTGACAGTCAAGTCGTAGGAGTGATGCTGTGAAATCCCATACTTTCACTGCACCACTTCTACAAGGCTTTTTTATGTGGGAATGCCCACCCTACATACATTATACCTATCGCAGGTATAATGTAGCAAATGGCTTTGCAAAGTGACGCATAGGGCACAGTGTGGTGCATTGTTAATGCCGCTGCATCATCACAAAAAAGTGACGCAACGGCGGCGCAAGCCCTCATAAATAAGGATGTCTCCATTTCTTATTGTCTTTGCAACACCAGATACCAACCCCTCGTCTTACTTTAATTGCTGCGAGGGAACCAAAAGGCAGTTGTATCTACTAATATTCAGAAAGAAGCTCAGCACCTACATGATGCTGCTAAGCCCAGACCATTCCCTTATCTGGCTACTCTCCATAACCACCGTGTCCCTTCTGCCTCGCATCCTGTCACTCTCACATCTACTGCACAACCCTAAGATTATCTGGCACCTGCTCCCACCCCAAAACTTTCCTGACGCTGTCTCCTCGATATACCTGTACATAACAAGTGCCTAAAAACAAAAATAAATTAGCTTAATGTCTTTGTTGGAGCGTTCTGCAGGCAGGAAGATATTTATTAAACACTGGTGTGTTGTAGTTTTTGTCAAACTGCGGCTTAGTTTCAATATAGTCCATTGTACTATGGCATACTTTACATAATTTCCCTAAGGTTCTTAGATCCGTAAAATAACACCATTTAAAATTGCTTCAAGGTAAAGCGAAAAAATAAAACGGTGTAGAATCAGAGAAAAAGCAACAGGAGAGAACTATAAGGGATCTACATCTGAGCCCCCTAATTTGTTTGCCTTTTGGACCTCTGTTGTGGTCATGGACCCCTAATGGAGTCTCATCCACGGTAATACTCTTTTAAAATGGATCCGAGCTGCACCCTCCATAGCCAATCTCTTAAACTAATGCTAGCCTCTGCACAGCTGGTATAGGGAACTGTGAGTAATGCACATGTGCATGACATCTGAGCGCGTGCAGGCCGAGTGAGGAAGATAGTTGACCGAGTCACCCTGGCATTTGCGACAGGTAGCATTGCTGCTAATCGGGCAGAGTCTAATTTGTTATAATTCTACTGGGGACCAGAGGAAACTGTACCATTACTTTTGAATAACGTGTAGAATGTATAGTGTATTTTCCACTTTGTGCAATACAAATTTAAAATGAAATTGTGTTTTGGTTACTGATTTTACAGAGGAAGGACCAACACAGCTGTAAACCTGTGTCAGGGCTTTTGAGGTGGCACACAATCCTGATTTTAACTCTGAAGTCTTTGGATTCTATTCAGAGCTGGTGACACCACCTCTCTGACTCTCGCCCGGACCCAGTGTAGTGTGGACATGTTGAGGACCTTGATGTAGGGGGTATCGTGGACTTCTAGTGGACTGGGCCTGGTGTAGTACCCTGAGGAGTAGGCACTAGGAACCCCTGCTGTTTTGCACACTCACTCTATAAGCGGTGTGATTCCTGGGTGACTAGTGAGTACAGGGAAGGAGCGTGGTCTGTAATGGAGAACCGCTGGGGCCAGATGATCACGAGGACTGCGCAGGAGGGCACGCCCAGAACCTGCGCAGCTCAGCTGATGCGAAGGGGAGGAAAAGCAGCAGTGGCTTGACAAGAAGCTGTGAGGAGGCTGCTTCAATTAACAGTTGGTCTGAAGGACCCCTAATGTAGGTGCTGGTGGCTGGCTCCTGGGAGCAGAATGCCCCAACCCCCTAAAACATTCAGTAGAGACTGTGACAGCCTAATGTGTCGACTGGCTGTGTGAGCCCTGTACTGGAGGCCTGGGGCTGTGGGCACCACCACAAGTAAAACATCTGAAGTGTGATTGCTCAGATTCATGAGATTCCCTTTGTTTTTCTTTGGTTCCCGTGGAGGGCAAGTGTACATGCCTGCGCTCTTGTTATGATCCTCCCTGGGGGCCCCGAAATCCGCCAAGCCATAGTGATCTGCAGGGACCGAAAGCAAACTGTCCTTGCCTGAGGGCATCACTTGGGTCTCTCTCACCAAGCACCTTCCAGTGAGTTCTTTTGGTTATTTATCCCAGAGGTGGGGGGAACCACCTATGCCGCATGATCATTGGAGACCAGAAGCAAACTGTCACTACCCAGAGACCCAATGCCCCCTCCTTCATGGCCCTGCATTCCACTCATCTGCTCCACGCGCCGAAGAAGACAAAAGCATGGGGCGAGCAGGAACACCGGATCCACTGAGCAGACATTGAGCTGCGTTAGAGCTGCAGCACGGCTTTCCAGGGTAGCGTATTGAGCGCTCCACGGAGGGGCTGGAACACCCATATGATAGAAAATATAGAGCACGTGTAGTTAGAGAAATTAAGCTGTCAGTGAAGCTTAATTGAAGAAAAATGTTAAAAGAAAGTAGCCGCCATCGCACAAGGACAGGAGCACATTCTAGCGGTGAAAAAAGGAAAGCATCTTGGAGAACACAGTAAACAGGACAACAGAGCAGTTGGCTGAACTGGATGCAGGTGCTTAGCACCAAAAGAATGAGTCTGGCTAAGAGCTTCTGTTCAGAGTTAGCAGGGACACGTTAGATCAATGGATATGATTATGTTTCAGTACATTTGTAGGTCTGACAGAATTGCTATGTAGGTTTTCAGAGCAGACTTTATGTTGATATTTTTAAACATGCTGTAGGTGTGCTCAAAAATGTTTTAAAATCTATGCAGGAAGCGTTCTCATGTTTATGTTAAAGCGAGTGGGCAGCTTTTAATGTATAGAGAAATGTATTGAAAAAGGTTATGAGTCTGTTAGAAAGGGGATCTCTGGTTGGCTAACGCTTGCGCCAAAGAAAGGCAGAGACCACCACTCTAGTCAGGGCAAGGCAGTTACACGCCAAAGATAACCCCTGCCCACCCCCTTGGTAGCTTGGCATGGGCAGTCAGGCTTATCCCGGAGGCAATGTGTAAAGCGTTTGCGCACGCACACAGCAACAACATGCCAGCCACACCACAAAATGTACTCCACACAAGGTTATATCAAAACTAGCCTTTGTACTCTCATAACACATTAGAATAGTAATCACATAATATACATTGTGCCACCTGGCACTAGGTAATATCTACAAGGGATTATGTACACCTGACAGGGCCCACTGGACCACTGTCAGTACCATCACAAAGTAAACTTAGTAAATGTAGGACATATCATAAACGTAGAACACAACCAATAATCACTGGCAAACTCAGCATCATCCTGTAACAAAAACCATGTTATGCACGGTATCCCATCTAGGCGTGAAATACATTCTGCACTAACCTCACCAGCATAAACACATTATGCAATCATCTCATAAGTCTAAACGCATTAGACAATAACCTCCTAAGCATAACTCACATTAGGGACATAGCTCACAGTAGAGGATAATCTCACTAGCATAAACACTGTATGCCAATAACCTCATACATGAACCACAGTTAGAGGCATAAAACAGGGTGCCTAAATCACAATACAAGAATTACATTTCCTAGCACCACATAAATCAAATTAGGGCCTGGCACCCTAAAAACCCAACAGTCACTGTGCCCTCTGTTGTCCCACTCAGGGACTCTCTAACAAATATGCCAAACGTTGCAGTTGCTCGCTAAGGCGGCGCAACTGAGGAAAATGTCACATGGGCCCTGACACGACTGTGCCCTCACGGCCCCACTGGGGCTCTCTCATTAAACTGCCCCCTTTATGCAAAGATGGCACTGGCACTATGCCTGACTGGCACCAACAAACTGTGCCACAAAATGCCCCCAAGCCCCCACGGGGAGTTCGTGAATTATGTGCCCACGTTGGAGCGGCCCGCTGCCAGACGGGCCGCTCAGAATCCATCAGCACAGGTGCTGTGTCTCGACGGCACCACCACCATGGAGAAGCACCCCCACTCACCAGCTCTTAGTGTTACTCTGGGTTCCTCTCTTCCTCTCTCGCTTCACCAGCATGCGGGCATCAGGAGAGCCCCCACTCCTTGGGGACTCTCTCCTCTTTGCTGCGGGACCGGCCTCACTCCTCCCAGTCTCCTTGCAGCATGTGGGGCTCTCTCCAGGCATGGGAGCCCACCGATGATCCCGCCTCTACTCACTTCACCGGGTCCCCCTCCTGGGACCCGGGACTTTGCATTGGTGCTCATGGAGGCGGGGAGGCTCCCATCCTCCTTTCCGCCCGCAGCTGAGCTTCCCCTCGCTTCCTGACATCCGCTGCAGGCTCCACCCAGAGTCAGGCGGCGCACCTGACTTCTGGGTCGCTCGGGCTGCGGGGGTGAATTTCAAAAGTAGAACGTGGGGTGGGCTCCCGCTAAGGCAGACAACGCGGCGTGGAAATAAACATAAAGCGGCCATGTGGGATGGACACCCACTATTTAAATATTAAATAGGCGGGGTGGGCTGCCGCCGCTTTGGGCATCACGGGAGAATCCCTCACGCTGGGATTCCCTCTCCAAGGGCTGCAGCTCAGTGCTGTGCAACCCGCGCTGTCCTTCTTTCTAGGGCAACCAAAAGAAAGCGCTCACAAGGCGCTATAAGCAGCACAAAGTCCTCCAGGTCCTGGAATACAAAGCAAAGCGCTCACAGGGCGCAAGAGGTCCCATCAAATCCTTAGGGATTAAGGGGGTAATGCAGGGCCCAGGGAGGTAAGCCCTCATGGCAGCTCCTCTTGGGCCCCAGCAGCAGCATGCCCCAGCAGGATTCAGGAACAATAACTGAACATTATTGGGGTCACAGCGCCTATATTTATACCACCAATCTCTTTGTCTGTAGTGCAGGGCATGGGGGGAACCAGATGCAAGTGGTTCAGGGGGGAATTGGAGCACTTTGTTTGCAAGCTCCTCTTCCCCTTTGTCAGGTGGGGGCTCATCATTAGACACACCACAGGGGGGCGGGGGCGGAGCCAGCATTGACTAGAGCAGGCACCATCCTTTTCAGTGTCGGGGGATTGCCCCTCCCTCTACTCCCTGCCCAGATTGCCTCTTCCACCCAGCGCTGACTCACCAGGCCATTCCTGGAGCCACGCACACCTTCTAGCCCCTGTCACTCACAAGCCAGACATGCAATTTACATCAGGCAGGCAGACACATAGCACACACAAATGCCAACTTCTTAAAAGTGGCATTTCTAAAATAACCACAATAAATCTGCGCACACCATTGTGCAGCATTTATTCTCCCAATTTAATACATATCAAACTTGACCATTCTGCTCCTCCGATACCATGAATTACCACTGACACGCACTGATCAGGGAATCCCCAATGCATTGCTATGGGAGGGCAGGCCAACCTTACTAAATGTACACAGAGAGGGCACACACTTTACACTGGACCACAGTGCTAAAAAGCCCAGGGCCTAAAACCACCAACACCATGTCAGAGAAAAGGCAAACAGTTTAGGGGTGAACCTGCCAAAAAGGGCCAAGTCCAACAGAGTCCCTTTTTTAGGTAGAGCATTCGAAACTTCTTGTATATACTTTAGTGTATACTCATATGTGTATGTACTTTGTGGGCTCTGGAGATCAGCCCTAGGACTTGTCTGCTTTCGCGTAGGGTATTTATTTTTCTGTTCAACTGCATCTAACTGTCTTGATAGAAAACGACCAGTAGAGGTCAGTAAAATACCAGAATTGATTTGTGTTGAGGGACTTTATTGTTTTTAGTTTTTCTGGCAACCGCCTCTTTTTAACCTTATTGATAGAAAACAACAAGGAGAGGTAAGTAAAATACGAGAATCACTTTAGCAGTCTCTACATTCCAGTCCACAGAAATGGTCTTCCACGAGCACCCGTAGACAATAATATTTTTTCCAAATCTTGGAGGAGGAGCTTCGCGCGCATCCGTGATGGCCGCGTGAGCACAGGGCTCCCGGAGACCCTCGCCGCCTCCCGCATTAATCCTGGATAATATCCTGATTTGATGGAAGGTCATTGAAGACACAGCCCGGCTGATGTACTAGCAGGTTTCTGGGTCGAAATCGGACGCAGGGTCCCCGAGCTACGCCATCCTGAAGTTTGTGGCCTTCTCCATGGAACCGCCTGGGCCTTGAGTTGTGGCTTTACCCAGGTCGTAATTCAACAACAACGGCTGGCAGAGATCAGTTCACAGCCTCACTTCACTTTCGGTTTCGTTTCTCCTGCGCACCGTCTTCCCTCTGCGGGGTGAC
This sequence comes from Lissotriton helveticus, assembly GCF_964261635.1. Lineage (NCBI taxonomy): Eukaryota > Metazoa > Chordata > Amphibia > Caudata > Salamandridae > Lissotriton > Lissotriton helveticus. The sequence goes on along the minus strand of NC_136061.1, from coordinate 586,512,701 downwards.
GGCTGATCGGGCTGGCTCCCATGCCAGTTCATTGGGCTTGGAGCTAGCGACAGTTTGGCTGTGGACTCAAATTGACTCAACTCTGCCTCTGGTATTAGTGTGGGTGAATTCTAAGGAGCCATTTGAACCAGATCCCAAGCCTCCCTTCGGGGCACCCGGCTCGCCATGACGGGAAAACCCGAGGGAGAAAAACGGAAAGTCAAGACCACTTTCCGAGGAGGCTCAACCCAGACAAATGTCATGGACCGCTACACACTTTCTAAAGGATCCCCCGGTGGCACACCCAAGACCCGGGAGGAGGCTGTTGACGATCCTGCTGTATCGGCGGACTTAACGCTACAGGACGTGATGGGCGCCATTGCAGGTATCAAGTCCTCTATTAGCCAACAATATGAAGCCCTGGCTTTGAAGCTGGACACGGTGGCCTTTGATGTCAACCTCATTCGAACTGATTTGGCCAAGACGAACGAGAGGGTGAAGTCCCTTGACCTAAAGACAGCCAGCCTCACAACGGATGTGTCCGACTTGCAAACAGAAGTGCGCAACCTTAGAACTGCCAATGATTTCTTTGCTCGTCGCTTGGAGGATTTTGAGGGCCGTGCACGGCGCAACAACGTGCGTATTATTGGGGTCCCGGAAGACTCTAGTTCACTCTCCACTGATCTTCGAGTGGAGGACCTTATCCTCAATCATCTTGCACCCAAGGGCCTTAGCAAATTCTTTGCCATTGAACGTGCACACAGGGTACCGGGGGGACAGGCGAAGCCCGGTTTTCCCCCCCGTCCGATTATCGCACGGATCTTCAATTTCAGAGATCGCGACGCCATCTTGCAGGCGGCACGGACAAGCGGTCCTACGCAGTTCGAGAGCGCTGCTGTGAACTTTTATCCGGACTTTTCGCAATCGGTCCAGAAGCAACGAATGGGATTTCAAGGGGTAAAACTGCGGCTTAGAGACATGGATTTAAAATATGCGATGTTGTTCCCGGCCCGACTTCGTGTTGAACACGACAATCGAACATTCTTCTTTGTCCGGCCTGAGGAAGCGAGTGATTGGTTGGACACTTTACCGGCTCGCCGTGCTGGCCGGGACCATACTGGTGGCGCTGAGGGGGGCCTAATGGACCAAGAATGACTATGGGGTCTGTGTCCGGAATACTTTTCACCGTGAACGGCTGCGGCTCACTGACTTCTTTGATCATTCCCTTCGTTTCCTGGGGGGTAGCGGGGTTGACGGGACCCTTCCTCCTCTGGGGTTCCTTTGTGTAGATTAGTTGTTTGTTTGTAATTGTTAGGGCGACAGGCACACTGCAAATTGGGGTGGCTTCTGAGTCTGTGCAGGGGTGCAGGGTGGGGGGGAGTTGCGTTGGGAACATTGGGGGGAGGGAGGGAAATGTGTTGGGGTTATTTGTTTCTTTTTTTTCAAGGCAAAGAACTTTCACTTTTTTTGACATTGGTGTGGTGCTCGTTTTGAGATGGGAGTTCATTGTGGATCTGGATGGGGGTAGGGGGTTGAGGGTACTATGCTGGAATGTGAATGGGTTGGGTGATCGGATAAAGAGAGGGATGGTTCTGCAGCTTTTGCGGCGCCTCTCCCCTGACGTTGTTTTGCTACAAGAGACGCACCTGATTGGGAATACTTGCTACGCTCTTAATAGACGGGGTTATCGTCTTGTTGCCCATTCTGGATTTATATCTAGTTCTAGAGGGGTGGGTATATTGCTTAGGACTTCCCTCCCCTTCGAGGTTGATGATGTGGTCCTTGATGCCAGGTGTCGATATGTTGCACTTGTTGGGCGGTGGGAGGTGTCGGTATATGTTCCTCCTGGCCTACAATCCACAACATTTGCTGACTTGGGGCGGATGGTATTAGGTCTCCCTGAGGGTGTTTTGATATTGGGTGGTGATTTTAACTCCGTCGTTTCTGGCAGAGCGGATCGCTATCCGCCCAGAGACCTTCCTGCTGCGCAATCCTGGTTGGGTGACTTTCTGGAAACACTGGGGCTTGTAGATTGTTGGAGGCTTATGCATCCAGTGCAGACTCAATTTACCTTCCACTCGGGAGCACATGGTAGTCTTTCCAGATTGGATTATATCTTGATACCGGCTGCCCTGTCACCTTCGATTGGAGAGATTAGACACCTGGCTCGGGGTATATCAGACCATTCCCCTATCTGGTTTAATTTTAATTTTAACGCAGGCGCTGAGGGAAGGATGGCCCCGATTAACCCCTGGTATCTTCTTAACCCCAAAACTCGCACTGAATTGATTAAATCATTTGATCTGTATTTTGCTGAAAACGTGGGTTCTGTGTCCTCACCTGTTTCGCTGAGAGACATTGCATATTCTCCACCTAAAACAAATGGAATACAAAACTTTGGTTACTGATGCGGCCAAGATGATGAGTAGGGAACAGCAGGGATGATTATATGATGTGGGCGATAAAGCAGGAAAATTGATTGCCTGGCTGGACAGAAGGGAGAGAGCGAGTCGTGTGGTTCCTGTGATTGAGAAATTGGATGGTGTGCGTGTAACGGACCCTGTTGAAATTGTTGAATGCTTTGCTGATTATTTCCGAGAGGTGTATACCTCGGTGTCTGACAGGCCCGAAGAGGATTCTCAATTGTTGCTTAAAGATATAGCACTGCCGTGTTTGTCAGAATCAGATCGGGATTGTCTGGATGTCGCACCCTCGGTGAATGAGGTGGCTCTCGCGCTTCGCTCCATTCGTTCTGGCAAGGCTCTGGGTCCCAATGGTCTTCCTATAGAATTGTATAAATTGCGCCCTGATACCCTGGCTCCCTATCTCCAAGATATGTTTTTGGCTGCGCGAGAAAATGGCTCCCTCCCTAGGGATCAGCGTCTTGCGACAATTGTGGTGATCCACAAGGAGGGCAAGCCACGGGATTGCTGTTCGTCTTACAGACCCATTTCGCTTTTAAATGCGGAGCCTAAGATTCTCGCCAAGCTACTCGCTAATCGTCTGATTATGGTGATCAGCGACCTGATCCATCCGGATCAGTCGGGTTTTATCCCTCATCGTAACACTGCATTAAATTTACGACGTTTGCATGGTGTTCTCGCAAGGGCCCCGACGTTGCGTGAACCCGCCATCTTGGCGTCCTTGGACGCCACGATGGCCTTTGACACAATTGAATGGTGGTATCTTTGGGCCGCGCTCGCCAAGTTTGGATTTGGCGCTGGCTTTATTGGTTGGGTCAAACTCCTGTATGCAACGCCACTGGTGCAGGTGGTGGTTAATGGTCGTGTCTCCATGCCTTTTGCTCTCGGGAGGGGCACGCGGCAGGGCTGTCCATTATCCCCGCTTCTCTTTGCTCTTGCGTTGGAACCACTCGCCGCTTGGCTACGTTGGGAACCTTCACTGAAGGGCATACGTTGGACCCCGGAAAATGAAGATCGTATTTCCCTATATGCGGATGATATTTTATTGTACCTCACATCTCCCCAAAAATTGCTCAACGTATTGTTCGACGTGCTTAACTCCTTCGGGAGGAACTCGGGCCTCGTTATCAACTGGTCGAAATCCTATATCTACGTGCTCGCATGTGATGTCCCTCGTTTACCGCAGGGCTGCCCCATCCAGTTGTCACAGTCTGGTTTTAAATACTTGGGTGTGTTTATCTCGCTGGATCCGGAGGTTCGCTACGAACGTAATATACTCCCCCCACTCCAAAGGTTGCGCTCGGATGTAGTGCGCTTGCGTAGATTACCGTTGTCTCCCTTGGGGCGAGCGGCCCTTTTTAAAATGATGTCCTTACCGCGATTTCAATATGCACTTCAGAATAGTTTTGATGTGATCCCGTCGAAATATTTTCGGGAGGTAGAATCGTTGCAGAGGCAATTGATATGGGACGGACGTTCGCGCATCGCTCTTCCAAAATTAACACTTCCCTGGTATGATGGCGGCATAGCACTCCCGGATATTCGTAGGTATTATTGGGCTTCCCAACTTGCTGCCATCAACCATGGGATGTATGGTCCGGCACTGAATCCGGCCTTTGAAATGGATAGGTTGCTGCTCCCGGGTGGAGACTATTATAGGGCGCTTTACTCTGGATCCTCCCGGTCACAACTTTCGGGACCTACCGCTATAGCCGTGCGAGTATGGCATAGCGCGACTGCGGCTATGGGCTGGAGCGACAGACTAACAGGCGCTACTCCGCTTTATGCCTCCGCAAAATTGGGCTGTCTATGGAAGACGAAGGGATTTGATAAATGGGACACGATCGGTATTAGTAAAGTGCGTGATCTCTGGGTTAAAGGAGGGGTGAAGACCTTTTTGGATTTGCAAGCGGAATATAAACTGAGTGACAGGGAAATTTTTCGTTATGTTCAAGTACGCCATGCCTTGAATTCAGTGTTTCCTGTGGGTAGTGATATTCCAGAATCCTCCCCCCTCGAAGATCGTATATTGGATGGTCATGTGCCGGATAGTACTATCTCATTGTTTTATAAAAAGATGATTAATGACCGATCGAGTTTGCTGGATCGCCTTCGTGAAACCTGGATTGCTGATGGTATTGAACTAGATGATGAGGACTGGCAATCCGCGATCTCCTCTCCCAGGGAGGTTGCGATTCCGGCCCGCCTCCGTCTGGTCCAACTCAAGATCCTCCACAGAATCTATGTCACCGGCCCCCGTCTGATCCATATGGGCTATTCCACGGATGGCTTGTGTAGGCGTGGTTGTGGTTTCCTTGGCACCTATCTCCATATAATAGGGGAGTGCCCTGAGGTGGTGCGTTTTTGGCATCGTGTACATGATGTGATGAGTGAAGTAACGGGTGTTGTGGTGATGCCAGAAGCCCGGCAATGTTTGTTAAATGTCTGGGGTCCGAACGATTATGACGTGTCGCAGCTTCGGTGGGTGACTCTTGCCAATATGGTTGCCAAACGAGATATTGCACAATTGTGGGGGTCCCCGAGGCCGCCTACAGTGACTGCGTGGAAAGAGTGTGGACTGGTGCATGTTCAGAGAAAAGACAGTGTATATAGCAAGAGGCAGGCCCAGGAAATGGGGAAAGATTTGGAACCAGTGGAACTCATACTGGGGAGATATCTGTACGCCCCCACTCGCAGAAATTCCTAGTCCTTCTCAATCGCCCTGACCTGCATTCCTTCTAGCTGTGGTACATTGGGCTGTTTATATGCAATTTTGCCTTTGACCCCCCCCCCCCTTATCTGCATTCGAAGAATTTTCTCTCCTGTTGTCCTGCGTCTCCCGTCCTCCTTGAGCACAGGCCTAATGGATGTACTATTGCTACATTGCCTTGACTGTTTGTTGATGTGTTTTTTCAGTTTTATGTCATAAAAAGTTACAACAAAAAAATATATATTTTTTCCAAATCTTGTATTTTCAGTGATATGACCACCAAAGGCCCTGATTTTATATTAAAAACAGAGCTTTGGACTATACCATTTCCCACTGAAAGGCAATATTTCTCTCCATGTGTTCCCATACCTGGTGGGTCACGCAGTTTGGTGCTTACTTTCCCTCTATGTTAAAGAACATTAGATGTTTCAGCACCCAAGTTAATGCGCTGCAAAGCTAAATACATGTAGGTTTCCAAAGGCGAGACCGATTTCATTGCAAATGCATGTATGTTTGTGAACACCTGACAAGGCATGTGGGCCTACTGTGTTATTACTGCGAGCCATATGTTTTTGCAATAGGCCTACATGAGGTGATTGCTGGTTTTGAAAGTTAGGGCCTCCTGGCAAGTGCATTGTTCACGTGGTACCTTGTAGATAATGGGATCAGAAAAGGTTTTTGATAAATCTTTAGGGTACCTAAGTTACACCATGGTAATTCTGCAAGGCTCAATCAGGGAGAGTTCACTTGTTTGTTTATCACAATGTAAACTTGTATATATTTCTAATTTTGCACGCCGATTGACTGTCAGGGTATAGCAAAGGACATTAGAACCAGACTCGGCTCACCATATTTACAGATGTCCCGCCCGGCGGTTATCTTGGTGACAAGAGGGGAACCTCTGTTACAGTGGTTATTTTGAATGCAGTACACATTTGGGGCCTGATTTTGAGTTTGGCAGTCGGACAGCCGGACCGCCGTTGCGGCATTTGGGAGAATGCCGCTAACCAGCGGCTTCCCAACCGCCCGATTATGACAACATCGCTGGGCTAGCGGTGTTGTCTGAGTGGTGCAACGGCGACGGCATGCTTCAGATCATGGATAGCCTGAAGCATATGCTGCCGCTGTGGCAGTGCCAATTACATGTCGGTGCACCATGTGCCATGCACGATGTTGTGAATTGCACACAGTACATGCACAACAGTGCAAGCACATGTGCCCCCATTCACACACCCCATGGGCTAAAACACCCTGGGGCCCTGTTTGGGTCCCCTTCTCCTGCCTTTCTGCTGACCTTTTCATGGCGTGGTTACCGCCATGAAAAGGACGGCGGAAAGGCAGATTGTGATCAGCACCTCACTGCCAGAATCAGCACTGCTGCCGCAAAACCACCACTTTCCCCACTGCCGTCCCGTTGTGATCCAGGATCCTAGTGGTGGTGGTAGTCTTGTGTCGGGCTAGTGGCGGTCTGACCACCAAACTCATAATCGGGTGGTCGGACCACTGAGGTTCCGGCAGTCGGACCACCACCGCAGATCGGGCCCTTAGTACACAGTCCCCATCTTTCAGGCTGCCGTGAACCAAATTCTTTTGTCTTTTCAAAAACAAACTCCCAAAGCAGGAGTTTGGTTTTGAAAAACAAACCACAATTCCGGTTACCCTCAAACAGGTCTTGTTGTGAGTGATATAAGTGGATACCTATTTGTGTTACACAGTCATGTCTGAACTGTTGATGGCCTGTGTTAGTTTTGAAAGTGTTTTTTTTATGTGCGCTTGAAAATATGTTGACTGAAATTATAGTAAAGTGAAACAATATTCTTTTAAGATAGATTCAGCCTGGTATAATGAATTAACCCCTCCCATGCTCGTGACGGAACCGTTCCGTCACAAGCCTCGGGTGGGCTGTGCTGGTGACGGAACGGTTCTGTCACGGCCCGCTCGCCGCGCCTGCGCGGCGCGAATTACGCGCCTGCGCTGACGTTCTGAAGAGCGGACGGGGCCGTGACGGAACCGTTCCGTCACAAGCATAGCTCACCTGAGGGCCGTGATGGAGCGGTTCCGTCACGAGTACGGGAGCGCAGCGCGGCCCCGCCTCCCCCTTAGCGCTGCGGCGGAATAGCCGCAGCAGCGAAGGGTTAATGAAGAAAATACTGAAAGCAGTACTGTGAAGCTCAAAACGTTTCCACCTCTCTGATTAAAAAACAATTCAAAACAAGTATTGGCAAAGCTAATGGTGCGGTCCTTGATAAACAGGTGAAACTTATTTTTTAAAATGTATTGTTGCATTTCATGGGACACAAAAGTAAAAAGAAAAAAGAAAACATCTTGCCACCTAAATGTGGTGGCCACATGCTTTTAATAAAAACTTACATTAAAAGAAATTAACCTCTATATATAACCTTAATAGAACTATGTGGATGCTTCCTAGCAGGCAGGTATACATTGAACAGGCATTAGAGTATTTTTTAGTTTTAGTGCTCAGTAAAATATGACTGTCACTAGTATGAAAGAAAAGGTACTCCAAGCTTTGACTTACTGCAACCTGAAGACATAGTTTAAACAGGCAGAAAATTGAGCTATAAAAAAGACTAAGCAAAGGAAAGAAAATAACAGACAAATTAAAGTATTGGCCCACCTGCCCCTGCACTGAAGGGCACTTAATTGTAGGCGAAGGTGCACATGCGATCAGAGAGTATGCTGTGACTAACTGTGCAAAAAAGTGCCAATTGCTGAGTGGACTGAGTCATTGTCCTTTGCTGTTGTGGCTGTAAGCAAAACATGAAGGAATTCAACAAACCAATGGATGAAGAAGGCAGATCCAAAGCACATATGCTTATACTTATGCATTTGTAATAAGCTACACCTAAAAATGCAACTTCCTGTTTTGCTTCCAGTTTAACCTAATGGTGTTTGTCACTAATATCTGTCCCGAAGGCACTTGTAAATAGGAACTAAGCGGGGCAGGGGGCGGGGGTGGCTTGCTAGAGAAGCGATCGAACGCCTACATTCAAAGGCCTGAAGGAATGGAAATCCAGTGGTGGCTTCTCCACAAAGGCAGAGGAGCGTCGCCCAATTGTCTGGTGCAGAGCCACCATACGAAAAATAAAACGATGCTCTAGCATCAGTTTATTTTTCGTTTGCCAGCTCTGAGGCAGCTTGTGCATGGAGGGACGGGGCCTGGGAGGGTGGAGGAGGAGTGCTTGTGCACTCCCTAAGTGCTCATGTGTGTTTTGCGGGCCGTCTCAGGCCAACCAAAACACACATGCGCCCTTTGGTTTCTCCAGCCCAGCTGCATTCAGCAACCAGGCTGGGATAACCCCACAGACTCAATGACCTGAGCAGAGCATCATTTCTGCGCCCTCAGGGCAATCCCCTTGCAGTTTTTTAATTACTATTACCTCCCTGTGCTCGCTCTCCCTCATCCACACTTGTTAGGGGCGGCCACTACTGTGGAAATCACAAATCCCCGTTCCACAAGAGCATGTTCAAAGTATTTAATTTTCATTGTTCCACTCACCTTACAAAAAAAATGGAGCATTTCCCAAACATTCGGGGCACGTGTTTTTAAGTGTTTTGTAAGCCGGGGTCACCATTTACTGTTTTTACACTGTAGCTATCATAGATTATAAAACGCGCCTCTATGCTACAGTCCCAACCCTTTTAGCAGCTTAAACTATTGTGTTCTAGAAGAGGTAGTTTATTGCACTGGACCGAGTGGCGGCTCCTCCATAATGGCGGAGAAGCTCTGCACTACTTAAAGCAGAATGAAAAATAAAACGATAACAAAACAATTTTACTATCCTTTTATTTTTCACTGGCTGTGGATGCTGCGGAGTCTAGGGTGCAGCAGAGCCAGGCAATCCTCTATTGCCAGGGTAGGGACAGGGAGGAGGAGTGGTGAGCACTTGAGAATGTGCATGTCTGTTTCGCTGGCCATCTTAAGAGTGCTGCTATCATTTGCAGTCTGGAGGTGAGTGCAAGACGAGACATGCAGTGACACCTCGTGAACTGCCCTCTGGGTCTTTCATAAAATAATCTTTGCTTGTGGTTGCCCTCACTGTAGGTGCACGTTTGGTATCACAGATCTGGTGTTGAAGCCAGTTGAGTAATGTCAAAATTTCGTCACGATGCAAAGTTAGTAGAAGGCAAGGATTTGCACCAATCTTCTAGTTATAGGCTCAAAGAACCATGGGCCTCATTACAAAGCGGTGGGACCGCCACCATCAACCCGTCGATGGCAGTGCCACCGTCATCGGACCCAGCATTACTACCAGCCACATTATGATGGCGGGCAGATGGTTGGCGGTCGGAGAGACCGACTGCCACATATCCAACGGGCTCAAGGAGGATCAACAATCCCTACAATGGTGGCATTGGCAGCCAGGCACCGCCATAGGGATTACGATGCCCCTTCCCGCCTGCCGTTTCATGGAGGTTTACCCGCCATGAAATAGCAGGCGGAAAGGGACATTGGGGGCCCATAGTGGACCCCACTTTTTCCTGGCCTTGACCTACATGGGCTCTGGGGGCACCTCCTGGTGCCTGCCACACAGTGCAGGGATATCTACAGAGTATATAATTTGTACTGCTGCGTGTGCTGCTGGCCACAGCACATGCCGCAATCCAAAAGATACACATTGCGACCGCCTTGAAGGTGGTCACATCATGATATCGGTTCCGGGACCACCGACAGCTAGTTGGGCGGTCTCGTTTCTGAAGGGATGGCGGTCAGACTACACGCTGCAATACAAAAGATACACATTGCGACCGCCTTGAGGATGGTCGCATTATGATACCGGTTGCAGGACCACCGACAGCTAGTTGGGCGGTCCCGTTTCTGAAGAGATGGTGGCAGGACGTAAGTCCAACCGCCATCCTAATCAGGCTCTTATACTCTTCCGCAGCGATTTTAGAAGTATAAGAGAAACATTACCAAGTGAGAAAGCAAACATGATTCAGAAGGATTTCCAGCTTTACAGCATCGGTAGCAAGTTGGCCCCAGGGAATGAAAAGCAGAATATAAATTTGTATGAAATCATTTAAGTGAAATGGTTTACCTCATAAACAACTTCTCTGACAAAGGATATCTTTTAACAACTCATCCCAAGAAGCCAAAACAGGAACACTATACTCACTGTGATTCTGTCCTTCACTTGTCGAAAAGCATTTGGAGTTTGATTTGTTTCACCGCCTGCTGCTAAGTGACAGGAGAAAGAGGGAAAATGAAAAAAGGGCGATGGTTAGTAAGCATGACAGTTGCAATTAGCCTTGTAAGTAACCAGATTCCAAGAACAGGCCCTGCAGCGATGGCAGAGTCTTCTGGAGCTCTGGACACATATTACATTGATCTTTTAGCTTTTACAAACATATACAAGCAGCGACAGAGAGGGAACAGGGTACTCTGCTAGCCAGCTGGCAGCATTGGTAAGGATTTATTTACTTCCCACTAAATAAGAAATCTGATACCTCTCTAATCGGGTTTTGAAAAAGACTGCCTTCTGAACTCTTCCAACGCCCACCCCATTTTAAACATAACCTGCCTGGAAGGGATAATACCAACTGTGTTATTGTGCATCAACCAGCATAGGTTCTGTCCCTATGCTAACCAAAAATATCACAAGTACAAGGATGGTATGGCTTTAGATATCACAGAATGAAAGATATGCCCGAAAGACACACCTGAGATGGACCAAGCACCACACTCCCCTCTCCTCCACCACCCAATTACAAACACCCAACTTACCCATCCCCATTATATATTGATATTGAAAGTTCCTAATTACAACGAACATACGAATAAATAATGATCTAGTATAATAAGTCACTTTGCAGAGTGTAACTTTATTTCGCTGCAATATGTTTGTCATACACTTGTAACCGGTCTGGTGTTTACTTTGCCGTCATTTAAATAGTGAAACAATATATTTTAACACAATGTCTCTTAGCTCTAAACACTGGCTGATTGAACGATGTTCCCTTACTAGAAGAAACCCCTTATCTCTCATTAGACATATGGAGTTAGTTGAACCCTGTGTTTTTCTTTCCTTGGGATTAATTCCTCTCATTGCATTGCTTTTAAAAACCAACCTCTGGTCGGTCGTACAGCGAACCAAAGCATGTCCTTAAACATCAATTCCTATTTACATACTGTAAACATCTGAAGTAGGCGCCTGTGTGGTCTTAGTAGAGTGTTATACCCTCTTCGTAGTCTCTGTTGGTCCAATAAACTCGCAACAAACACAATGCTACAGCATCATAAAAGTTACATTTCTGAAGTACAGGAGCTATTCATTCACTTTAATCACTGCAGGGGAATTGCACTCAGAGGACATCCCGAAAGCTCAATTCAAGCCACAGTCCTGCCGGTTCATTCGTTCTTGCAAAGCTAGTGCTGGAGGGCACCGCGGGTGAGACAGAGCAAGGAAGGCGAGAAAATATTACTTTTAAATTGCATTTAAAGAATCCTTTGACACATAAACCGAACAGCACCAACTCTTGCATTTGTTCAGCCACATTGTTTGCTGTAGTCTGCATATATATCTTCTGAATTGGTGGGGCTCCAGAGGGAAGTAAGAATTCCCTGTTGCCTAACAACTTGTTCTGCCATTCTGCCAAAAAGAGGGCCACTCTTCTGTTGAGAAGACATTTTCCTTCTCCACGACAAACAGAGCAGCCATTTGGTTTTTATTTCCCACTTGCATAGTACTCATGCCCTTGCCTATGGCTCCAAGTGCTACCGTAAACAGCTGCAGAAATGTGACTCACCTGAAAGGAGCACAACACCATTGTTGGAACAGAATATCTTGATCATGGTGTCACAGAAATTCATTGAAGCTCTACCGCAGGGTTCCTTGGGCAGTCCCTTCGCCAGTAACTGGAAAGGGCATAATAGCCACTAAAAGAACAAACAAATCTGTGGCCTAAATTCCCTAGGTTGAACTGAAGCTGCTGTTGCCCCTGACATTCAGGCAGTGAGGTCACAGTGGACTGTCTGGTACCACAGCCAGTCACTCTGTTTATGTGCTCAGTCCTGCCTTGCTGACCTACATAGGTTGGATCATCCCTCTAGAAGAGGTCAAATATTAATGATAAAGGAATTATTCGTTGTTACCAAAAATTGCTTCCTAGGGTATTCCTCATTCCTTTTATTGTAACTCTTTATGAAAACAGCTGTCAATGCCCTAGAGTTATTATGTACTCAAAACGTGGGCAAAATATAGCTGGACTTATCCATTCATTGTAAGTGTCTTCTTACTCTGTACCCTGGAATGAACAGAGAATTGTAGAACATGGTAGGAACATTATCAGTTTTAGAAGGGCTGAGAGCCAGATCTATCCAAAGCCAAAAATACTTTTTGGGTTAGATGAAGACAGGAAACAATTAGGGTTTGAGATTTACATCCTGGCTCACTACTTTTTTAAGGAGTATTGCTGGGAAATCAAATTAATTTTCTTGTTCTTTCCAAGCATATTGTATGATTTCCAAAAAGGGTCTGCACACCCATGTGCATGAAACCATAGATTCTTTCAGTTCAAAACCATGATATTACATTTCCTGCTTCCCTGGCCAGTGGTAGAGGACAAAGGAATGGTCAAAGTGACAGCTCCTGTAACACATTTTTAAAATTTGATCTCTGCCATGACCAATCAAAACCTTTGAAATGCTTTAAAAATATTCTTGTCAGAGAGTGGTGGGGGCACCACTAGATAGATCACGAGGCATCTGTTGTGAGAGCCAGGCAAAGAAAAATACCAATCAGAGGATCTTAACTTTTCATTTCCCCCTTCAATATATTGAGAATTATTCAAACGTACTGATTCATGGGCAAAGTGGGACAACCCAGAATGCTGTGTGAGATAAGTGTATGAATTCCGGGAAAGGAATGCGATTCTATATGTGCAGGTATAAAATGTGCTTTAGACGCTGTCCCGTTAATGAGACATGTTGTAGAGAAAGGCCGGCCTACCAATCAAGAAGTTGAAGAGGTATGAGGAGAAGAATGGGTCATTATTGACAAGAGCCGGATTTATCCACCTGTGTTTTGATATTCAGATGGTCCAGATAACTGCCACCCATTACGCTGTGGGTATTCACCTGGAGAGGGGCTGCCAGATTGCTCAATTATGGTTTATTACACTTTTTGGGGGGAGAAATAGGTGTTTGCCATACTAGCTCACTTGAAAGGAATACCTGAAGTATCATCAACTGAATAACTAACTTTCAGATTGTTTTTGTTTGGCCATACATTTGATGTCTAGTGCGTGTGGGCCGAATTTGTTCACTTTGTAAAGCAAGAACGAATCATAAGACCTCCATCCACACTTTCAGTCAAAACCTTCTTTGGTTGATTCACCCGAGTATGCATAAATTAGTTCATAAAACCTGCCTTGATTGGGTGAACACTTTGGTGCATTGAAAAGCACAACAATCCTAACAGCTCTAGTGGTAGAATGCCGGAAGTGCATCGTTCGTGATTAGTTATTTGACATTGAAATATTCACCACTTGCCCTATCAGAATAAATTGAATATCACCCAGCAAGAGAAAAAGGAAGCAAGGAGGAACGTTACAAATTACATCCGACAAAGAGAAGAAATAAAGAAACGACGAAAGAGATAGAGTGAAACACAGAGGAAGATAGAGAAAATAGAGAAAAAGAAAGAGAGTGCAGGAGAGAGACAGATAATGAGTGTGTTTGGGAGCTTACATTGAGGGAGCAAAGAGCCCCTTGCCGACACCGCCGAGAGTCATACCGCCACAAGAAGAGCAGCAGGGCGGTTGCCATACCACCGCCACCACCGGACGCCACCACCAGCGCCGCCGCCGCCCCGGGAATACAATCCCCGGCACCCTCAACGGCGGCGCGCCCAATTGGCACGCAGCCCTCCGCGTCGTGGGACGCCCGCGGGACGAGCCGGACAAAGCCCGGGCCAAGGGCAGGCCCGTTTGAGCCCGTTCGAGAACGGCTCGAGGACGGGACGGGGCCACCCTCAAGCACCGCCTTGCCAAAGGTTAGTACGTACCCGTCATTGGGGGCCCTCCTCGGATTTGTAACTTGTTCACTGGCTGTCGGCCTCTCGAGGGCTTATTCATTGGATCATTAACTGTACCAAGTCTATACTCACTGTTAAAATGTCGCTAAAGGCAGCGAAGGGCGGGAAAACGGCTCCTACTGGTACTATTACGAGAACGCTGGACCAATTTATTGTACGGGCCTCTGCAATCTTAGCTCATGAAATTGACCGTACAGAAAAAAGACTGTCATTGGACCCTGCTTTTAATAAAAGGTCCTCAATAGGCAGGCTGGCAAGGGTGGTGTCCCCTACTACCATCCCAGGCTCTGATGCTCCCTTAAGTGAAGGCGCCGGGGTGGATTACGGGGCTCATTCCGTTCTAGTCCATACAGCCCATAAGGAGAGTGTTCATTCATGCTTTACCCAAGGCAACATGCCGGATGTTCGTTCTGGTTCCGCAGAATGCAGCGTCTCGTACGATCATGCAGAGAGTACAGTAAGGTCCCGTCCCACACGTGGTGTAAAATCTGTGCAACCAATACCGGTTTCTAAAAGGAAGCATGGGGGTGCAGCCCATAAGGGTAGAAGAGCAAAAATTAAGAAGCCAAACGCTCTTGCTGAAACTCCAGGGGTCATATCGACATCTTTAAATAACAGTATTGAGGTGTTTTCACCGACGGCAGCAGCGGTGGATCTGGTGACGCCACCTGGGATGGACACGCCATTGGAATGAACCCAGGAAATGTGGGACAAACTTGAGCAGCTTTTTTATAGGTCCTGTATTCCCATTTATAATAGACTGGACTCCATTGAAAAGAGACTCGGCCAAAGACATTAGTAGGCCTGGGACTGTGGTCAGTACAGGGAGTGGGTACGGGGCTGGGGGTGTCCCTGAGGTTATTTTAAGTTCTAACCCCCAAACTCAGTTAACACAGGTAGTGGCACAGAAAAGTATTCTCACCACGACTGCTAGTGATTCTACTCCTCAGACAAGCTTGTGTGGTGTTAACGGTGTGCGGCCACCGGGTGGTAAGGGAGCAGGGGAGGGTGGTTCTAATCTAGGGACCTAACACCCAGGCTGTAGTAATAGGGCAGCCAATGACTCACCTCCAGACTGTCTACCATGTATAGATCTCCCCCCGGCCTCCGCACCATATGTGTGTATCTTGTCGGGGGTTCCACCACTGAGATCGGGTCAACGGGAGAATTATACAGACCTGAAAAACAAGTGTATCCACTGGTTTACCCTCTGGGGTGTCGGCTGAAATCCTATTCGCAAGAAGAGTGGATTGGGTGGGGTCAAGACATAAAACTATTAGGGGTGATAGTATTATCATCAATTTCAGGAATACCAGAGCTGTTGAGCACATATGCGGCTGGGAATATCAAGGTACAGACTCCCTTATTAAATCACTCCCTCTAACATATTTTTATCCAGCAACTTTCCCAGGTTCTTCGAATGCCCAGGTAGGAAGGAGTGGGTTTGTCCAAAGGCCCTGGGGTGGTTTTGGTGTCTGCACAGGGAATAGGTACGAAGTTTTATATGGTCTAGAGGAGTGCGATTGACATGAAAGCACTCTCAGACACCAAGTTCCATTATGTGCCCCGAAAGCTGTTATCCCCCCTAATGTTGGTCAAAGATTGATTGATTTGGATTACGGTGATCCTAGCTTAATTAATCCCCCAACTAGCAGGATTTCATCCTGCACAGAGAATGTAGAAAAAATTCCTGTTGATGGTAGTTTAAAACCCCCTGGTGGGCATGGGGCTAATGATTTGCTACCGAACACAGGGTCGACTACGGTTCCTGGTTCACCCCCTGTCCAGGATGACTTTCCTCTGATAGTGGATTTCTGTACCCATAGGTCTACTACTGTGTCATTTCTATCCTGGAATATCGCAGGGCTGGACTCCAAACTAGCACTTCCTGAATGGTCAGACATCATCGAAGCCCATGAGATATGTCTCTTTCAAGAGACATGGGCGGTAGAGCCCGTGTTTCGTCCAGGGTATCTTACTTTTCAGGTTCCGGCAGTAAAACAAGCGTGCAATGGGGGGTCTGGTGGTTTGGATACGGCAGGCATTGCAGTGTAAAGTATCCCAAATACCCACAAATAATATTGACATTCTTGCAATAAAAATCATCCCAGAGCAGGGTCCTAGTTTGTATATCTTTAACGTCTATGCATGAGGCCTCACTGGCGGGCGACGTTCGGATGTTGTAGCTGACCTGGAGAGGTTGTTGGATGGTATGCCGAGGAACACTGGTCCAATAGTCGCGGGGGACTTCAACACTACGTTTGAACCTCTAGGGCTTGAGGACCAGTGCCTCACGGAGGATGAAGATGCAAAATGGGGTATACCTATTCTTGAGATTGAGCCAATTAAAAAATGGTCAGAAGGGGCCATTCAAATGAAGGGGATGTGTATAGGTCACCAGATGAGGGCCATAAATGGGCGAACATTGTCCGATAAGATGGGGGTCGACACTTTTAACAACGGGCTAAGGTCTAGCTGTATTGATTACATTAAGTAAGTTTATCATTGTGGCAGTTTTTAAGGGATATGGTCGTTATTACTCGAGCTGAAAGCGATCATAACCCACTTGTCGTCACAATGGCTGGGCTGTTTGAAGAAGTTTCATCCACTAGGGTTGATCTAGGGGCTAGTGATTTGGCACTGACTAATGACACTCGCCATCTGAAATGGAGAAACGTTTCAGATTCTCCAGAAATATTGCTAGCCATGAATAATGAGGTAGACAGGGTATTAGAGGTTTGGGGAACTACTGAGGGAAGCCAGATCTCGCTGTCCCATGTTACAGAGACGCACACCATGCTCTTTGAGTGACTAAAGCTATTTTTCTGTAAACCTGCAAATATTAAGAAAGGCAGGAACAAGAAAGCCGAAGGGTCTCCTATAGAAAGGCAGTTAAAGAAGCTAAAAAACTCTGGGACCAGACAAGATGGCAGGAGCTCAAGGAAGCATGCGTGTCTCGAAATTCAAAGGTATTTTGGGATATGTATAAGTGGGACAGGGGGGGGTGCCCAGAACCCCCAGAATAATGTTGCCCATCATCTATGGGTTGAATACTTCAAACGCCAGTATGCTTCCTTTGAGGATGAACATAACACCGATCCGTTCAATTATACTTTTTTTACTAGTGGGATATTCACACTAGTGGATGTGGACAGGGCGTTAGATACTATTACACCAGGACGTGCTCCTGGTATGGATAGCATCCCTGCGGATGTATTTTTAAATCATAAGCCTTCCTGGCGTTTGTATATTAGACATTTAACAAACGCAATTGCCTGTGGTGCCCCAATCCCGGCTTCCTGGAAAGGGGCGGAGATAATTCCAGTATTCAAGAAGGGTGACAAATCTGTAGCAGCTAATTACAGGCCAATTAGCCTTTCGATTCCATTCAAAAGATTATGGGTAGACTGATCTTGCAAAAAATACAGTCATATATGGAATCTGAGCAAATACTTACCCCACTGCAGGCAGCTCACAAGCACCATTGATCAGGTCTTGCGTTTTATCAATATCTATTGGAAGACAGTTGTCTTGGGAAAAGGGGCTTTGTACGCGGTATTTGTGGATCTGAAGGCAGCCTTCGATCTAGTGCCACGTTGCAGGCTGGGGCGTGTCTTAAGTGAGATGGGTATGACCTCTGAACTGTTATCCTTGATCGTCTGCTTACATGAGGGTAACCATGCACGGGTTCGGTGGGGACCAGGGGAGAGGTTACTGAGTCATTTACCGTTAACAGAGGAGTGTGCCAGGGATGCGTGCTCGCACCTACCCTATTCTCACTCTTCGTAAACGGGGTGGCCGATTTCCTCTCGGTGGTCCCTTCCGACACCCCTATGCTGGCGGAAGAACATATAGCTATCCTCATGTTTGCGGACAATACCTTGATTATCTCCAAAACCCCCATCGGTCTGCAAAAAGCCTTAAGTAGGTTTGAGGATTTTTGTTCCATCTGGGGCCTTGTAATCAATACGGAAAAGACAAAGTTCATGTCTTTTAATGAACATAGGTCATTCCGGGGCAAGGTATACATGAACAATGCTCCCCTTGAAAAAGTCAATGCTTTCACCTACCTGGGAGTTATGTTACAGGCAGATATGGGGGGGTCTAACCAAATCAATGTGGCCACACTAATGCATAAACAACAGGCCGGGATTCTTGCAGCCAAATTCCAATCCTCCTTCTCCAAACCGATCACCCCATTGATGGAGATATATGGTATGAAAGTTCTAAGCTCCGTTCTTTACGGAGCCGAGCTATGGGGGTTTACGAATCAATCCACCCTATCTGCAGCCTAAAACTCATTTTTGCTAAAGGTTACTAGTGTTCCAAAAAGTACACCGATGCGCCCATTGCTGCTGGACCTAGGTAGGAAAGCAGTAATGGACTTGGCGAAACTCCGCCCCCTTCTATATTGGCGAAGATTGTGGTGTACAGCTGAACTTTCACATTATGCCAAGGGTCTCAAAGATGTAATGGATGCAGACCGTTTCCATAAGGTTAAATGGTTGAGAGAGATCAGGTCGTTGCTGGTGAACCTGGGTCTGAGTGAACTATGGGATGATCCCCTTAATGCTCCTTTTCCCTCAAAGAAGATTCTGAAGGAGATGTACTGCAATTTGATAATGGTTTCAGTATGTTCTAGTGGCTCAGAAAAGCATTTGACAGGTCGGTTTCTAGAATTTAAGGCAAGGCCTGCATTAGAACAGTTCTGGGACGCCATCGAGAAACCATTTGACAGGAAGTTGTATTTCCAGCTGAGGGTTGGTACCCTTCCTGTTAGAACATTTACCAGCAAATGGATAGGGGCCACCGAGAATGCATGTCCAAGGTGCCAAGATAGACAAGAAACTATCAGTCATCTGTTGTTTTTTTGCCCTGTATACAAGAAACCTCGTGCTATGTGGGTTAAACCTATTTGCAAGCTATTAGGCTTTAGAAGGCATGAAGAGGCATTGAGAGTCCTTACTACGGATCCAACGCTACCAATAGCAATTGCAATGGCCAAATTCTTGGGTTGGGCCTGGTCTATTCGATCTAGGGCATTTCCCTAGGACCATTTAAATGATTATTATCTTTAAAGTTACCCTGTATTACTTGTAATGAACTGGAGTTATGAATTTCTGGGGCTCAATGTTGATTTTTTAGACTTGTATATTTAAAAAAAAAAAACTATATGTCTTTTAGATCTATTTTATTTGGCCGCCTACTAATGTTTAATACTTTCTTAAAATGTTTTTAGGTCTGGAATATTTATGCATTTTAAAGTGTATGTTGTAACGTTTATGTTGTGCTTTTATGACATATCTGTTGAATAAAGCTATTTGAATTGAATTGAATTGAGTGTGTTTGAGCATACATTTTTATACGACGTCACCAGATCAGGAATTGCCTTTTAGGAGCAGGGTTTTTTAAGTGTGTAACAACTTTTTTGTTGTTTCCAATGTATTTCACTGGGGACAAATCTGCGATTTACTTAGAGAGCAACATACTACGGAAATAATAGACTGCAGTTGTGAAGCACAACCCTGTCAGGTAAGACATAGGGCACGGCTTACATAAAGGTCATAAACCTACGCACGGGTGCTTTCAGGAAATTCACATGCATACCCAGGAGTACACCTGTAACGCTGTCCATTATGCATGCTCCTGGAAATCTCATGAGACTTCGTAGGAGCTCGTATTCACTATGACCGAAGTTCTCCATTCCGAAGTACCTGCACAGCATGAATGGACACCTCTGTGCAAATGCTACTTTTTCTTTCTTCTGCTGGGAAAGCATTTTTCCCTGAGTAAAAACCCCTTTCCTTATCATCCAGCAACTAGAGGTTGATACGTTTTGCTTCCCACCTTGGAAGGGCAGTTACTGAAGCCTGGTGTTAAACTACCATGGTGAAAAGGGGAAGGAGAGGAGTTTGGGAACGCCCAGACACATACAGGTTTGTTGGCTTCCCAAGTGTCCGAGGCAACCAACGCCTTAGAACGCCCACTCTCCACTCTTTGAGTGTCATGTATAGCTGCCGAAATCTCTGCACTCAAGATGGAGATTTCTGACCTCGGGAATGAGTTTATGCTTCCAGGAATCCCTTTCTGAATTTCTGGCATGCATAAAATACATTAAATTCAATCCTAAACTTATGTTATGTTTGCACACCTTCCTGCAAAAAATCATTACATTCAGGGGATTTCCTCTTTCTATGTGTGCTGTAGAAAAAAACATTTCTCTTCGTTGTGTGTCCCTCACGCCACCCCTATGGTGGTGTTAGATGCTGACCCATTTATAGATTTATGATTTCACTTAAGTCTGGGAATGCTTCAGATTTCATGGGTGTTGCGTGGAAAACCCACAGCAACACCCATGGAATGCTCATTTCATGCAGTGTTCTGCGTAAGAGGGGCACATATTTACAAGGCAATGAAAAGCCAAGTAAAGTGGCATGATGTGGCCTTGTAAATATGCTGCTGCACATTGCGCCATCGGAACATCAAATACTGGCCTTGTGTTTCCTAATTTTACATGGTTTCCTTTGTTTTAGTTCGTGTCTTTCTTTCAAACATGAAAATGCGCACTGAGTAGCAGTAATCATTAAAGCTTAACACCTGGTACCCAGTAGACTAAGAAATAGAAAACAATATATTTTGAAAGCATATTGAGTAAGTAGGCAGGTTTACTGTTAGTGAACAGTTGTTTTAATGTTAAAGTATTATACCTTGTTTTTTTCATGGGAGGATTTCGCTGCTGTAATGAATAAATGATGAGCTTGCTAAGCAAATCACCCAATCAGTGCATTCATGTATTTTTTTATTCAAGAGGTTAGTATTCCGAGGAAACAAAGAGGACGAACTGACTAGTGAGAAGGGAAGCCACACAAACTGACAGAATTCAAGTGACTGGTAAGGAGGTTATATGTAAATAATGTGCACGTGTATTCACGTCATTTACTTGAACTGTGGGGTAATTAGCAGCAGCTTTTTGGTTTATTTCTAAAGGAGTGATCTGCTTGTTGAAGGCTGGTGGCAGTGACATGCCTTCATGGTTGATTTCATTGGTTGGAAGGGTGGCTGCACTGGAGTATAGTCCGAATTATTACATTTTATTATGGTTTATTCATGGCACACTATGCAGTCTATGCGTGTTACCCTCATAGGTCTTTCTGAAAACTAAACTAGGGTGACACAATGTCACTTCCGCCTGGTAAATAAATTGGCAAAACTCAGAATCAGCAAAAAATAAAACAAACAGTGGAGCCCATACACAAAGCATTTTCAGCATGGGAAGTAGCACGTTAGTAGTAATCTTTACATACTCACAAAATGCCATTCACACATCTTGGGAGATCTCCACCTAAGCCTATCATTTCTCTTTTGTGCAGAGATATTTAACACAAGTGTAGCAGGTCACTGTACCCAAAAGTGTAAATTTGGGACGGCCAAGGAGTAGTGGTGAGGTGCATCCAAATACTAAAACACATTCACGGAAGACTAATACAATTGCGGTTCAGAAATGGTAAAATCTACTAAAGTAGTACTACTGACAAAACAAGTTTCAACCTACTCCAGCTAAGTGTTGGAGTATGTCAAGCACTACACGTGACCAGTCACTGAATAAGCAACACACTAACATAGAAAACAATGGAAGCAGGAAATAATAGTAGTGCCACACAGGGAAAAGAGGAGGATCAATGGAAAAATATTTTTGAGCATCTAAAAAGATGTATTTCTTTATTTTATTAAATAACATTAAAAATAAAAACTTCAACTTTAGCTTCAAGTTCTATAAAACACATTTTCAGTTAGTCTTAAAATACGTAGCTAACACCTACTATTGCAAGGGGCAAACAGTGAATAATCAGGACTCGGTCAAGAGATGAAACTTATTACAACATCGCCCATTCACACACATCATGCAAAGCATACCCACATAACAATGCAATCTATAACACAGTTGGGCCATACTTGCAAATGGTAAAATAATGCTGTTCCTCTACTTCCTGGCTGCTGAATCTTTCAAGAGGGTCACTGTAGACACAGCAGTCATCTCACATGCAAGCTAATCACAATGCTCAGAACAGGTATGGAGACACATCACCAAGTGAGTGCGCCAGTTTATTGTCCATTCACATTCGGAAATATCTGCCACCACAGCCATCACCTTGGTGAAAACTCGAGGTGCAGTAGTAAAACCAAACGGAAGGACTGCAAACTGGTAATGTTGCGATCCCACCGTGAAACGGAGATACTTCAGGATGGGGATATAGAAATACGCATCCTGCAAGTCGATCGACACCATCCAGTCCTCTTCCAGCAGCGCCTGAAGAACCTGAGCAAGGATGAGCATCTTGAACTTCTCCTGTTTCGGGTAAAGGTTCAAGATCCTGAGGTCCAAGATTGGACGAAGTCTGCCATCCTTCTTGGGAATCAGGAAATACCAGGAGTAGCATCCCTGACCCTTTTCCTGCTCCGGAACCACCTCTATCGTACCATTTCGTAACAGTGACAGGACCTCCTCCTGCAGGAGAAGTAGGTGGTCCTCCGAGCAAAAACCTTGGCAAGGAGGGTAATCCGGAGGAAATTCCCGAAAGGGAAGAGCATACCCATTCTCTACGAGATTGAGAACCCAAAGATCTGATGTAACCGATTCCCAATGCCATAGAAAATGGGTAAGCCGTCCCCCCACAAGACCCACATGATCCTGAATGGCGGATCTAGGGCTGCTTTGCTGATGATGGAGGGGGTTGGGAAGAGGAGGAGGTAGAGGAGGAGGAGGCTTGACGTCCTTGAGGACGAGCTCTTTGTCTGCCCCTGTAGGATTTATATAGTGGATTTTGCTGTTGCTGCTGCTGTTGAACTTGACGGTAGGGTTGAAAGGACGAATGCCCAAAACCTCTATACCTATTAGTCGCAGAGCCTCTGGACTGCAGCCCCAAAGATCTGACAGTAGCCCTACTGTCCTTAAATCTTTCTAAATCTGCATCAGCTTTTTTGCCAAATAATCCAGTACCATCAAATGGCAAATCCAACAAGGCTGCCTGAACGTCCGCAGAAAAGTCAGATGACTTCAGCCAAGCAGCCCTTCTAGAGGCAACAGAAGTTCCCATAATGCGAGCAACTGAATCAGCAGTGTCAAGTCCACTTTGAATCACTTGACGTGCAGCCGCCTGTGTATCAGCCAACACCTCATCAAAATCCTTCCTGCTGTCCTCAGGAATCTTTGGAGCCAACTGCCGTACAGAGTCCATGAGAGCATGTATATATCTTCCCAAGAGACGTGGCATTGGTCGATTTTAGAGCCATACTCGCAGAAGAGAAAAACTTCTTCGCAGTCTGATTCTGTTTCTTGGACTCCTTATCCCCAGGCACTTGAGGGAAAGCACCAACAGACTTCTTCGAACAGGCGGCCTGTATAACCAGACTTTCAGGCAAAGGATGCGAGGATAGAAACTCAGGATCACCAGGAGCTACCCTATACCTCCTTGCAACACCCTTAGCCACTGCAGGAGCTGTAATAGGCCTGTTCAAACCTTCAATATAGGCTCAGTCAAAGCCTCATTAAAAGGAAGCAATGGTTCTACAACCGAAGATGGGGAATGAAGAACCTCAGTCAATATATTAGCCTTGAATTCAGCTGTAGGCAAAGTCAAATTTAAAAGAGCCGCAGCTTTTTTAATGACCACATGGTATGGTGCAACGTCCTTTGAAGGGGCATCAAAAACAGAGGACAGCTCCCATTCAGAAGGAAAGCTCTAAGCCACTAGCTTCCCTCAAATCCTCCTGAAGCTCACCTTCTTCCATCTCAGCCTCAGGCTCTCTATATCTCTGCTCCTCTATAAGACACTGAGCTTCCCGCCTCGATCTTTCCTTCACGAGCCAAGCCGTCGGATCCGTGACCGACTCCGACAGAGCCGGAGCCGGCGTCGAGATCGGATCCGGAAGCCCAATCTGCTGCTCACGAGGTCGAGTCGGAGCCAGCGTCAATGGAATTGGCGTTGACTACTTCGGCGGTGCCGAGAAATGCCAAGGCGAAGACTGCGCCGGCATAAATGGCATAAAAGGAGCTGGAGCATAGGAGTGGGGAACTCCTAAACTATATGCCAAAGGACCCATGGGACTCGAAGGTGCACCAGAGGGGTACAAAGCTCTCGAGTAGACTCCATACATCGCATTTAAAAACGAAGTATGGTCTTGACCTGGAGCTGGGAAGGGCGGGTAAGAACCCATAGGAAGCCCTCTCAGAGGTTCCGGATTCGCCTCCTCTTCCACAGGTGGATTGACTGGAGTCACCGAGCCCTCTTGTAACGGAGCCTCTTCTTCTTTTCAAGCCGGGGACGGTGCCCTTGAGGGAACCAACACCGGAGTGGCGAATGCACCGGCGACTCCAAGGGCGAAGCCTCACCTTCTGGAACACCAATCGAAGGAGACAACTTATCTTTTCTATGCCTCCTCATAGGCGACTTCGGCCTCGACTCCGAGTCCTTACCGGAGTGATGACAAGATCCATGCCTTCGCTTCTTATGCTTTTTCTTCACTGACCTCGAAGCATGACCAGAAGACAACTTCAAAGGCTATGCCGTGCGGGACCTCGACCTCGACTTCGACCTCACCTTCGACCTCGCCCTACTCGAACGCGATCTCGAAGTCTTCTTCTCTTTTCTACCTTTCAACTTCGCCACCAGAAGTTTCGCTTCCTTCTCTCGAAGAGCCTTCAGGTTCATCTTCTTACACAAAAGAACAGCCTTTGACATCGTGGTCCGAACTCAGGCACCAGATACAATCTTCATGCAGGTCCGTAATCGACATCATCTTGCCGCACTCCCCACAAGGCTTGAACCCGGTCTTCTTAGATGACATCTTCAGCGAGAAACAAAGAAGAAAGAAGCAAGAAGCCAAACAGAGAAAAACAGTAACAAAGTTACCAACAGCTACAGAGGTTCCCCGAAACCGTTAGCGTCGACGACGCGGAAAAAAGGGAACTGATGTCATCACGCCGGCGTAGGCCTATTATGGAGTCGGTGACATCAGCGGAGCCGCGAGCGATGTTGTGCGTTCCTGTGACGTCTTCCACGCCAGCGAGCTGCAAAGAATTTTCCGAACGTTGCTGACGCAGGAGGATATTCACAAGGTGAGGAATCCACTGGCAGATGTATCCATGAGAAAAAGCTGTACAAAAGGGGGTGGTGATGGACGGAGCATCTGAACCAATCAAACACTCACACCCAGTCAACAGATCTGGGTTTAATCCATCACCGTTCTTTTATACCACTCTGCCACCCCAGTTCAGACATGGCCATATGCAAATCAGTCTGACCCTGTGCCTCATGGGAACAGTCCAGCCCGAACTGCCAAGCCATGCCTTCCCTGGACGGGAAACAAGCTTCCTAGGACCGGTTTCTGGCATTTCAGCCGTCTTCAGCCAGGCTTGCTTGAATCCAGTGGCAAAGTGAGCAGGGACTCACGTCTGAGCATACCCTGCCAACTTATGGCGAACAAAGCGGTACAAAAGGGGGTGGTGATGGACTGAGCATCTGAACCAATCAAACACTCACACCCAGTCAACAGATCTGGGTTTAATCCATCACTGTTCTTTTGCCCACTCTGCCACCCCAGTTCAGACATGGCCGTATGCAAATCAGTCTGTAGCACAACTGATACACAGATGTAGTACCTACGGGATTAAATAGGACCCAGTCACTCAGCACATGCTCTTAGGAAAAATTCTGGCAAGTCAGCAGTGATACCTGTAGCGGTTGATTCCCAGATAGGTGTATATTAGCATTCTTTCCAAGAAAAAATGTTTAACTTGGCTATGTTGCCAGCAACCCCTCCATGACCTTCACAAAGTGATACATCAAATGTGTAATTCCCTGCCAAATGAAGGGTGAAATGAGTTTATTGTTCCTCTCTTCTATAACCTATGCCTGATCCTTACTCAGCACAAGTACCAGAATGTACTTCATGCAGGACATAGTCGATAGCCTCTTCCCAGTACTTGTTGATAGTGGCGTGTATAGTACTGGTACCATGTGCAGCAATAAAAAATTGATTGCGTATCACTTTCCACTTCAATGATAAATCTGTACTAAATCTTCCACAAACAAAATAATCTACATTTCATTCTGTAAAGGGGCTTGATGATTGGTCAAGGGGAGTGGCGGAATTCAGAAGGAGAGGGTCCAAGTATATAATTAAACTAAAAAACACACACAGAAACAACATTGTTAAAGGGATGTATGATGTAAAAGCCACAAATACGAAATGTATGTTAGGTCTGGGGTAGTCTCCATACCAGTCCATCCTTATAAACTATGGCCAAAGGATGGTTGCTGATGTCATGAGTGACATCACAGTTTATGTTAGAGTCCCTATGCTATCATTTGTGATGTTGTCTTAGACATTATGTGGGAGGTAATGAGCAGTGTATTGAGGAAGTCATGCCTGTGTAGTTGATTACCAAATTTCAGCGGTTTTAAATCATAGTCATAAAGAGAAAGACATACGATATCTGTCTCTCTATTTCTCGCTTTCCTTTTTTTCTCTCTTGCTTTCTCTGTCCCAAGAAACTGGGGAATTTTAGTGTTCAAAATGCGAACTCATATCGGTGCTTCACAATGTGAGATCTACACAATGTGAGACCAATATTGATAGGTTCTGTTACTCCACAACAGGAGTATGGGCTGACAGACTCCAAGCCCACATAAAGTCAAGTTTTTTGTATAAACAATGAGTATGCTCTTTTAGATCCAGTATATATAAATGTATGTAACACATATTTATTGTTGAAATCCTGAATATCTTGCTGGATTCATCCCACAAGGACTGTCGGCAAGTATAAATGCTCTACAATTTAGGGGCCCTGGAAATAAAAGCCGGCACTACACTTAAATGGAGACCAGTAATCCTACCAAGGAGTGGGCGATTCTAGTTCACAGAAATAATCCTACCAAGGAGTGGGCGATTCTAGTTCACAAAAATATAAAATAAGGGGGGGGGGATAAGGGATAAACTGTTGACGGTATGTAATGGAATACTAATTATATATACAATTTCAAACCACCTAGTTTTGGGCAATTTTCAAATTCACTTAATCCTTAAAATCATCATCTTTTAGTAATTGATCTGTAGTGTAAAATGTCAAAACCTTTAATGATCATATTTCCCTGTTTTCTGTGGTTGTTCCAGACCTTCCTGAGAAACATGGACATGATTCAGAATTCTGATTGGCTTCAAATGAACCAGTAATCAATTTGCACTTTGTAATATGCAAAACGTAGCACGTGCATAATTTTGCAATTTGATATGCCTGAAATGATCCAATCCTGATCCTGTCTTGTCTTCCAGGTCTAATTTGTAGATTTAATTGTGGAACCTTGTGACCTTTGTGTATAGAAGTACTTAAAATGGAATTAACAAGTTAAGTTGAAGATTCGATTGATAACTTTAATAGGCAGTTTTGGGGCACTTTGTAAAAGCTGAAATCTGCAAAATCTCTAGTGGGTGATTGCTGTAAGTTGAAGAAACAAACATAATGCACATCGATTGTCCTCTAAATATTTCAAGTGTAACTTGGGGACGCAAAGTTGGGTCATACGGACAATCCAAAGAATCATGATCATTTAGTGAATTATGAGGTATTTTAAACTTAATGGTGCATTAGATCACACAGAGTGTTGCTGGATCCGCAGTTTACTGGGCTCCAGTCACATGTTATAAGCATAGGGGCAATGACACCCTGGATCTATTTACACTCTGTAAGATCTTGGTCCGAATTCTCTGGCATACATAATGACTCACTGCTGCCATGAAGCAAATTACTAAACCATGGGGGACTTTAGCAAGCTCCATGCTCCTGTAGATGACAAGGTGTGGGTGCGATGGAGAGGAAGATTTGCTCCACTTATCCCTTGTTGTGATCCCTTGATCTGTAGAGCCTGCTACTGGCAGCCTCCACATGCCCTGCTGGCTCCAGCGGACGATGTACTCTAAGAATCAATCCTGTATGCTATCATGCAATACTTATTAAGGAGACACTGAATCAGTCTTGTTCTCAGTGTTGCATTAATCTGCCAATGTAACTGTCTCCTACTACTCCTATAATTCTCAATCTACCCCTTATTCTTCCAAGTGCTTTGTCTACATTCCCATCAGCTCGTCTTGAAACACTGTAACTTCAAATTCTTATATACCAGTGATTTGTTTTGTTTACTTTGCCTATAATTGTTTGCTTGCTTGTAATATGAGGCTAAGAACGAGAAACGCAAAACATTTTTCTTGTAATCCACAGTTAACAGAAATCAGGATAACATTTTACTGCTAATTTAGCTTTTTTTTTTTTTTTTTTTACTTTTACCCTTTTTTTACTTTTATGGTTGCATAGCTTCGAAGTTATGCTTGCCTCAACTTCACATTAATCCCCATTTGTTTTCACTCGATCTTCTAACTCTTTCCTTCTGCTTCTGCTTCTGAGTCTGAAGTGATCCACTCAGAACCTGAAAGAGATTCCCTTTTGAGCTTGGATTCTCTTGTGGAAGTCCACTGCTCTGTGATTAAGTGCAAATGCCTTTCTTCCCATTGATAAACATCAGCATCAGATTTGTTGGCAGTACCATTGCAAAGGACTAAAGCTCAAATACACATAGAAAATTTAACACATGAAAAAATACAAGCAAAATAATGGAGAATGTATACCATGGTTTCAAGATGCGAGCAAGCTCCAACCAGAACACACACAATGAATGTACGCACGTCCTACTGTAAAGCACTTATCACAACGCCATGATACAACCAATGCATTCCTAAGTTCTCTGATGGCAAGCATATGGGTTCATGAGTTCTGCAAAACAAAATTATATATAAATAAATATCACAGAAAATTAGAAACTAAAATGAGAATGATGCCAAGCACTAGAAGAGAAAAATTACTGACAGTGTCAAGAGGTTCTCCGATACGCAAAAAAAGAGATAGATTGAACAAAACACATCTACAGGCAGATGAGATCAATACAAAGCAATAAGAAACAGATGCTCATGTTTGTTTGCCAGCCACATTGCAAAAAAAAACAGATACCAAAAATATATACAAAATACAGGAACACATCAGTCACCTGTCGGCTTCCGTCTTACACAGGAGAGATGAGCTGGTCTAGAATATTTGGCAGCGGGTTTTAATATTATTTTCCTGGAGGGAGAATGTGTCTGAATTTCTGATTTATTAGCAAGCTCAGCTTTCTTATACACTGCTACGGACAGGGAAACAGAAGAAAAGTCAGACAGTCAAGGAGGGAGGGAAAAAACAATAAATAGCAACAAGGTTATGATCGCAGTTTGCTGTGCGCGCATGCGTATAATTTATGAAAAACAAAACCATAGTGCAGTGGGCTCCTTGTTAAAGTTTGAATCATTTAAATTATATCTCTTCTCTATGTTAGATTTGTTTAGTATCAGGAGCTCCTTGGGAGCAGTAATGTGGATGATACTGCACCCGCACAACGTCCCACTCTTTTGGATATTTCTTCTCTTTGAAGATCTTTGGGGACTAGGCTGATTCACTTATTCATTTTAATGCTTTACTTGACTATAATCACTGTTGAAATTATACACATTTTAATGGGGGAGAAAAAGCTAAAACAAAAATGTTGCCACTTCCTGGTGAAGAAATAGGAGAAAAAGTTAGGATGAACCTTTTTTCCTTTTCACGTCATCTCTGAGGACAGTGCTAGGTTCCTTTTTGGCAACTCTCCTTTCTGGGGTGGAAACCCGGCCTCGGGTGGTTTTATAGGGTTTCTCCTTTTTATGCTTATCGGCTGGTGGCCTCTGAACCGCCGTCTCGGGCTTCTCCTCTTCCTGTGGCACGTTCTCTAAGTTCTCGGTCATGATGCTCCTGTCATCATCTGTAGGGTCACAGCAAATTACAACAGCAGCAGAAGCAGAATGAAATTACTAAGGGACTCTACAAAAGCAACTAAACCTACCACAAAACAATTACCACGTACAACCAACTCTTTTTTCTCGTAAAAAACCCTACACAGAAAATCATGAAATATCGACCCGCTCAGGGGCCAAAAGACTTCAAAACAACCTTTGGAGCGTGCCAGAGCTTACCCTTTCTCTCATTTGCTTAATGTGAAATCCTTGCAACGCCTAGAATTTAGGTCCAGTCTTTGAGACTGATTTAGCTATCTCACCTGACTATTGATTTTTCCAAAATGTTATACATACTATATACACACGGAGATTTTTTTTGGAGACTTCATCAGTTGGTCTGTTTGATTGTCATTCACATTTTTTCTGGCCACCACAGCCAGGGCCGGACTGAGAACGAAAACCGGCACTGGCAAAGTGCTCGGCCGGCCCCCTGGGGGTGCGACCGAGCTCTTTGCCGGGGCCGGTTTTCGGCCGTTTTTGTTACAGGGCCGATTTTGCAGCTATGCTGCAAAAACGTCCCTGTAACAAAAACGGCCCCCAGGGCCCAAAACCGGCGCACCGGGGGATTGCCCGGTGCCCGCACGGCCAGTCCGGGCCTGACCACAGCATATAACATGGGGGCAACGGGTCAGCCCACTTTTCTTTGGACTGCCCACTGAGTGTGAGTGACCGCACAAAGCCTGTCTATATTGTTAACTAACATTCACCTAAAAATAGTCTTACTCTTCAGTGACACATCTGGTTCAAAGTGCACTTTTGTATATATTTGTTATATTATCCTAAACATTGGGTATTCATTTTGTCTGCACTTCGTGTGCCCATTTAAATGGAGATGTATTTGTTGTCTCCTCTTCAAAGGAACTCTTATAGATCAGACACATGGTATAAGCAGTAGAGTCTCTCTGCAACAAGCATATGTTCTAAATAGTGTATTGTTTGAACCATCCAATACAAAGCCCAGAATACAAATCGTGCGTTGTTCCCAGTCTGAGTTTCTGGTTGCACACAGGAAACACGGGGTGGTGTGCTTCCAATCGATCTGTATGTGTACGTACACTAATCACAACATACAGTGTAGTGTTTGTAGCCTCTGCCGCTTCCTGCATCATGTCACGACATGCACAGGGAAGTGTTTACAAAGTGTCCACAAGATTGCCCTTTCTGACTGCACCCAGCATGATACCAAGTGTGCAGTTTAAAGGCTGCCATTGGCCTAATGTTACTTCGCACCAGCCAGAGACAGTGCAGTGTGCATAGTCTGCGGTTGGTGGATTAAGCAAAGGGGCACATTTTACGTCTGACTAAATTGAAAACCTACTCACACTTATTGGCTTTGTCACGACCTGGTTAGCTATCTTTCACAGGAACTTGCATCGCTACGTAAAATGATGGTTTTAAGGCAGCTCCCACCAGGTACACAGCTGATCGATGTTCATTCTTGGTCTGCCTATGCTGCTAGTGATGATTCGTCTGCTGTTTCTGCGCATGCGCTATTCAGCAGCTCTAAACTTTAGGGAAGCTAGCAGGCCAGGGAGCCTGCCAGTGAAGAGGAGGCACTATACTCCAACGGAAGACTCGAGCACAGTGTTTTTAAAGCAAGGCACCTCTGACCACTGAGGATAGAAAAGTCAACCTCTGCACGCAGTTGTTTTGGGAGCTTTTTGGCCCCTATACCTATGCCCACTATGTTAATCAGGATAGTATCAGGCTAGTCATATGTGACATTCAGGTGAAATGGACAGACAAAATGTCCCAGACTGCGAATGCCCATTGAGACACAATTCTTGAAGTGTCGCACTGATTCATCTGTGGCCCGGCATTCTGCACCCCCTCGCCCCTCTCCTGCTATGACTACAATTAAGTAACCTGGATCTTGGATGGGCACCTTTCCCCCGATCTGGGTCTCTTGTTGTATTTGTCCTTTTCTTTTCTCTGCTTAATTTCTAATCAAACAAGGCCTACTGGTGTTAAATCCAGTCTGCAGTTTGTATATTTCAAGCTTTACTTTATATCCTGTCCAAAAATTCTTATACAACAGTATAAATGAAAGAATGCGCAGTGACCTCCTGGGTGAGTTCCCAGCAGGTCAATGCATCTGCAAAGCTGGTAAAGCTGGGGCATAGTCAGTCACCTGTATGGCTTGTTGCACTTTACCCAGAAGTTGCAAGTCAGAATACTGTGCTTATAAGTATCGTGCTCCAAAAATATCCTATTAAAGTATCATCAGGTAAGTATGCACAAGAAAGATTTAAAATTCTTAAAATCAACGAGAAAAATAGATTTTGAGTGATTTATAGGAAACCTATACTTAGTTATATAGACTCACCTTGGCGATGTTTTGGTAGTCGACAATTGTACTACAATATTTTTGGAGCACAATAGTTTTTGCACGATATTATGGTTCTACTCCATACCGAGGTCCTGTAGACCTTGCAGAGCTATGCCAGATTGCTATGGCATCTACTGTTGGTCCTGTTGCTACAATGCACAGTTCTCCTAATTGTGACCTCCCTTAATCCAGGTTACTTTGCAGTCATGCACAATATGGCTAAAAGGAAATCCCACTTGCTGGCCAGTGTGATGTGTATATAAGTGAAAATGGCTTCCTTAGGTTCCCTCCACTACAGTTCTTAACTTCTCGAATGGCTGTCCAGGGGTTAATAGAATGTCGAGCCTGACGGCCCAAGGCTTTCGAAGGAAGCCTCTATCAAGAGCTACTGTTGATCAGACTCCACCAAACCTATTTTAGCATGTTGTTTGCATGTCTACAAGAAATAGATTTCCCTTTTTTTTATCTATGTCTTGAATCTGCTGCTCCTGGTTCTTTGCCCCATCTTTTCTCCAGCAGAACTACATTGCAAATAGATTTAATAATGGAATAGGTGAGAGAAGTCAGGGTGAATAGTTTGTCAATTGCAATTTTACTTTGTGTTTTAATCCCATTTTCCTACTGACTTGTTCTTTGCGATAAGCTCTCTCTTCTAGCTCTTCCCTCCAAAAGTTTAGACTTGTTAGAAGTCACGGTGAGCCTGCAATGACTACCAATTATCAGCAATCCTCATGGCAGAACTCAAAGGTCATGTAAGTAACGGGATGTAGAATAGATGTGTATAGTGGACAATTATCCTTCCCAGGGCTGGTGGTACCCTGACATTCTGGCAGGCCACAGGTGGGGTGATACTGGTTCAAAGCTTCTTTTCTGAGTACAGCCCAACCCACTTCTGGTTCTCTGCACACCCTAAATCTGACTATTGGAAACAGCTTTAAAGAAACATATGGGGGCAAGAGGAAGAGAAGACTGTAGTTGGATGGAGGTTTGGTGGTGCTCCTTGAGAAAACTCTTTAAGTTAGTCAGCGGTGCCATTTCCACTTAGATACAAATTACGTGATAATTGTTTCTTATCATTGGACTGATGTGATTGTATCATCAATATTGAGTATGGACTATTGTGCTACCTTACTATCGTAACCAAAATATTATCAGGCAAGTGCACATAGGGAGTCTTCTTAACTCCACATCTATGTGCCTTGCAGGTATAGCTTATATCTTCAAGGTACATAGATGTGGAGTTATTTTTCTCTTCAATGTGTTGGTTATGTTATCAAGGTATCACGATATTTCATACTCGATATTCCGAACCCACACCGATTCATGTCTCTAATACCTTCTATTACACCCTTCAATCGACAGTGTCGCTCCAGCTTAATTCTAGTTTTAAAGTAATTGGAACTACAAACCTCTGTGACACATACGCTGATATGTGTTTAGGTGTCATCTTGCTCAAAAGATTGTCAAATAAAAGGAACTCTTTAAAACAACCCAATCCATGTCCGGTACTTTTTCAAGTATCGGTTTAGTACAGGGAGCTTTAGTGAGCCATATTTTCGTGGGTTTGATGAGCTCGGATCATTCATACAGATCCCATGCGAGCATCTGGGCCGAGTTTATTACTTGGGGATAATCACAGGGCTATTTTATCTTGGGGACTAGGATTTTGTTATTTCATTTGAAATATATATAGCTGCTGTAATGCAGACGATATAAATGACATCTTGGTTCTAGAGCCCATGGGGATGATTAATTATCTCTGTAAAGTATGTAAAGAACTTTAAAGGCTCAACCAGTTAGTGAAGAACAAGTAGTAGGGGTTCTGTCAACATGGACTATGTGTGTGCTTTGGATTATATATGCTAGGATTTTCATTGAATGCCACAGGTTAGGTAAATGTCTATAGCGCAAGGACTTTCACCGCTGTACTCAGTGGTGGCAGTCACAGAATTAATGCATTCAGTCTTAAGAGAAGACAAGCCCTATGTGACTTCCCTCAGGAGCAGCCTGGAAATAGTCATCCTAAAATTGACTAGATTTCCCAAGGCTATGCGGCCCTATAATAGGTATCTATGTTGACTGGATGTTGCAAAAAATCACAGAGGGGCTCAAAGTGGAAGTTATTACACATTGGGTATTGATGTGTTTCAGCTGCAAAGCAAAGCAGATAAGAAATGGCATGTCTCTAAGATTTTAAAAATAAATACATGCTTAATTATGCCAGGGTCAGGATGTAACCTAAATTCTGCCCTTCGAATCTGAAACTGTTAAGATGGTAAGTCTAATATTGGCAGAAATGCAGTACTCGATGTTAAAATATTGGCACCACTAGAGTAGGAGAAAGGAACAAAATCCCAACATACGACTAGCCTATGACGCTGAGGACACCTTAATTTCCCATGAACAGCAGTGACAAGAGTTCTTAATAAAAGGTATTTGGCGTTTAAATGGTGTTGACAGCTATAACAGCTCTACATTGACCAAACATAGATTAAAAGGGGGCAAAAGATCGTGCCTTTCTAATGAATGTGTGCAAGGTGAGATTTCTGTTAAAATTTCAAGCATGGGGATGCCAAATGTACATTCTCAAGGAGAGAATCAATCATAGCCAGGGAGGGTTTATCTTTATATCTAATGTTAACCCCTTGTAGGGAACCTGATCACAACACATACATTTATTAGCGTTAATAGATTCTAAGCTGGTGAGACATTGTCTGAGGGGAAATAAACTGAACACACAACATTACACTTTTAAGTATATTAGAGAACATCCAGTGCATGCAAGTAAAACAGTTCTTAACAGAATTACCCATATTCATTGAAAATAAGACAAGTATTGTTTGAAAAAGGGCTAGAGGGCCAAGATGTACTAAGAAGGGTCCTATTCTCAGAGCTTTTTGTGTGTTTGAAACCCAAATTGTGATTCTGTAACACATAGCTTTTCGACTAAATACCAAATCAGTATTTGGAAGAGGAGTATTTAGTGCGTTCTTTCCAAATAGCAATTTGCAATGGGATGTATTCATATTTTGTGACCGAAATTTGGTTGCAAAACATTCATATTTACAGATTACTGAAAAGTAGAAGTAAACAATTTGCAAACGGGTAGGGACCCCTTATTTTTTGTGAATGATGACAACAAATATGTTGTAAAGAGCATGCAGTGGTAACATGGTGCACTGCCGACTCTTAAAAATTGCCTTTTTTAACTATTTTTTTTTTTAAATACACGCTGTAAAATAATATTACTTTATTTAACAGCAATTACATTCATGGTGGTTTGCTCACCCCAGCATGCCACCATGCCTGCGATGCATTTTTCAACCTAACTCTTTAACATACATGATGTAGGTCGAACTGCAACCCACTATGATATGCTATTTTGTGAACTGACCTATTAGTACATAGGTCTGTTCACAAAATATTGCACTTGTCACAAAACTACTGGTCACAAATTGCGACAAGTATTTAGTACACCTGGCCCTTGGTTATTACACATAATCACACTTGTGACTGGTATGATTTTGTTCAGAAGAAAACCATAGATAAGAAAAAGTAAAGTAAACACACCTTGTGTATCCACCCAGACGCTGTCTGTATCCAAGACTGAGTCGTCAATGGTTGTTTCATCTTTGTAATCATCGTTGGTCTCTGTTTTGTATTCCGTGTAAGGTACTTCTTCCTTTTCAGGAGAAGCTGGGGCATCAGGACAACCATCATGAGGCTCTGGCTGGGACTCTGCCTCTTCTTCCACCTCTGCGGCTTCATCCTGTGTCATAGAGACCCCTGCTTCTTCAGCGGGCATGCTACCCGCAAATCGGACACTATGTGAAGAAGTCTCTCCCTCATCTACAGTGGTCTGCAGCACCATGATAAAATCATCTTCAACAGTAACCACCGATTCTATGACTCCTTTCAATTCTGGGACATCAGCTATGATGAGCCCTTCACCCGAGGCTGCAGGCCCTAAATCTGTTTCCTGTTGAGATTCTAATGCTATTTCTGATTTCATCGCTTCCTGTGGTGGTGTTTCTTCCGCTTCTTCCTTTGTCTCTGGTGTCACATGTGGTGGCAAGATATCCGTAGGTAGTGTAGGTTCAGTTGACAGTGCTGGTTCATCATGAGGCTGTATGCCTTGCACCTCCATGCTGTCTCTCTCTTCCTGCACAGATGCCTCTTCTGCTAGTAGTTCTACTGTGGACTGAGGGGAAACAGCTTGCACTTTTGGTGGTTCTTCAAGAAGAACCTCATCAGATTTCACAGGTGCTGATGGCTCTTGAATCTGATCATGTTCCCCACTAGACTCGTATGATTCCTCTTTGTCCATTGCCTCCTGGTGCACTAAATCTGGCTTTGTTCCTTTCTCTTTTAGTTCAGTCTCTGACGGTTTATATTCATCCTTTCCTTGACTTGTTTCGGTAGTAACAGCCATTATGACCTCTACCTTCTCTTCTGATAAGCAGGGCTCATCAGGCTTTTCTGGCACTTCTATTTGCTGATCTTCAGAATCATTTAATTTTTCAGATTCAGGTGCTTGCTCCAACGAAGCTGCAGCTGACCCGCTTATCTTAATGTGTGGGGGACTTTGATGGTCTTTGATAACAGAATCTGACTTAGGCACTGCTCCGAGATCTGCTTCACCGTGTGTGAACTCAGGACCTCTTTTATTGTCCACCTCTAGGGCAGGACTAAGGCACTCTACATTTCTTTCACTGGCTTGGTATAAATCTTCCTTCGGCTTGACAGCTTTTTCTTCAAACCCTTTATCTGCAGAACTAAATTCTGTCACATCACTCGGATGACTATCATCCCCTTTGTTGAGAGAACTGATTTCATTAATCCCTGATGATATCTGTACACATTCTGTCTCTCCTGCTTCTTGTATTTCTTGCATTTCAGTGAGGTCTTCACTTTTTTCATGGACAGTGCCAAGTTTATCAGCACCCGTTCTCTCT
Source organism: Lissotriton helveticus (assembly GCF_964261635.1). Lineage (NCBI taxonomy): Eukaryota > Metazoa > Chordata > Amphibia > Caudata > Salamandridae > Lissotriton > Lissotriton helveticus. Next base: position 586,475,337 of record NC_136061.1, on the reverse strand, counting down.
TGCTCCACCTCCCACCCCTTCACTGTTGGTTCCCCAGATGCATGATGCTCCATACCTGTTGCATCATCTCTATATTTCTCTTGGGATAGTTCAGCAGCAGCAAGCTTTATTTCAACACTTGATGGGTCTGCCACCTCTCCTCTGCGTATCTTTTCATCTATGCCTTCATACAGAGTGCTTATACCACATGCTGAGCTTTCACTGTCCTGGACAGGGGAAGGGAGTGGTACAGTGTACTTGTTGAACACACAATAGCCTAAGTCTTCCTGTAAGCTGTCTGTTTTTACAAGTATCTGGCTTTCATCAGGTGGCTGCAACATATTGGAATCGTCAATGACTATTTCAGAAGGAACAGTCTTCTTTCCGGCAGTGCCAGCATCTGTGCCAGCATCGGTGCTTACAGAATCCAATGTTGACCTCGTACCAGCTAGATCTAGCAATTCAGGTAAGTCAGGGGCCATTACAGATCCATTTTTATAATATTCCTTTGGCAAGATTGGTGATTCTGACAAAGGTGCCTCCTCAGTATTCCCTCCTTCTTTTATCTTTACTCCCTCACTGTTGTCCTCCTCCTCTTCTTGGTCAACTTCTTCGGCTAAACTAGGCACTCTGCCCAGGGCTGAGGATGCGTCTTGAAGATCCTCCCCTCCTTCGTCCATGCTGCCACTTGTATTGGAGAGGATATCTGTGGCCATGGGAGATAGGTCATGACCATGGGCTCTGGCATAACTGATACCTAGTGCTAAGGAATCTAGGCAGGACATTGGCAGGTTAATTGACATGCTTCTTTGTTCAATGGCAGACCTGCCTCCAAGTCCTAGACTCCTGCTGAGTGTCAAGTCATCTTTATTTTTGTTGAGGAGTTCTGATCTATCTGAATAGTCTTTGGGGTCAATGGTGAATATCCTGTCTCTTTTGGGGTGTCTACTTGGGGATTTATCTAAGGGGAAACCTTGAGCAAGTGTACTATATCCTATATCATGAGATGGACTGCTGTCCTTTCTGCCCATTGTCTCTAGCTCTTCATCATCATAATCTTCCTCTTCTTCCTCTTCATCCTCTTCATCTTTAGAGATGACTGGAATTGTGTAAGGTTCATGCACTCTTTCCTTAGTATCACTTAGTTCATAATAATCACTGCCTTCCTGCAAGCTGGTCTTTGTTGCTTCCTCTTTCAATGCAGATGTTTCAAAATATGTTGACATCCCGGACTTATCTTCATGTAAATGCATGTCCCTTTCTGGTGTTTCAGAAGTGCAGACACCATGCCTAGTGTTCTTCTCAGAATCTTTTTCCTGCAAATATGTTTCTGTGTTGTCTTTGGAAGTCTTGGGAGTGGCTGCTGTCTCCTGGTGTTCCTGAGATACTTGGGAGAATATATGTTCCTCTCCCACTTCTTGGTCACTTTCCTCCACAGGTGGCCCAGGACTTGCTCTGTCCATGCCCGTTTTTGGACTCTTTGGCACTTGATTTGTATCATCACCAAGAGAATCAACAGCTAATGGCACAGGGCTTGTCTCTATTCCTTTAAGCATATCAGGTGCCTTTTGCAGGTCATGTTCTCTAACTATAGTGTCAACATGAGCACCCAATGTCTCATCTGGGCTTGAACAGAGGCCACTTTTAACAATATCTTGAGCCTTCAGAAAGTAAGAATCAGAGTATTCATCTTCCTCATCTCTCATTTGCTCTCCAATATCTTCTGCTTCCTCTCTGCCAGATACATAGATGGCAGAGCTTTCTTCTATGCTTAACTTTTGGATGTCTACTGAAGGTGCTGCCACCACTGGGACACCTGTAAACACATTATCCTTCTCAATAACTGTAGGACTTTCATTGGCTCTGAGATGGTCACTGAACTCTTCCATGGTTCCACTGTGCTTTTCAGAAGAATCGTGAGGATAGATTTTCACTGTGACATCTAGTGATGCTTCTGCTGGTCCGTCGCCTTTATCAGATGTAGTTCCCAAAGAAGCACAAATTCCTACAACAGGATTCTGAAGACAATCGGAAGGTGAACTGTCCATCTGATCATTTAACTGAGTCTTCTGAAGTTCATGTTTGTCTAGTGTGGAGGCTGCCTGACTGCTACTTTGTTCTTCTGTCATGCTCAACGTTGGCATTTCACCAGACAGGTCGGGTTGTCCCTGAACCACTGGAGGAAATGCAGCCATGTTGATAATAGATTCTTGAAAACATATATCCTCTTTGTGTGAGACATAATGCAGATCCTTTTCCCATGGCTGCTCTAACAACACAGAGCCTTCTTCATGGTCTAGCGGGTGCTTTTTCTCCATTTCATCTTTCAGGGCTCCGTATGCACCCTGAGCCTCTGGAGATGGCTCTTCACCAGTCTTAGTGTTTAGCTGTGCTTCTCCTTCCTTTTTGATTAGGGCTTCATCAGCAAAAAGGCTTGGGTACTCCTCACCATGGATGTTCATCTTCGAGGCTGTAAGTAAATCTGAAGTGATTGGTTGCATTTTTATCTACTTGAACGTGCAACAAGCAATCTCCAAAGGTGAAGTGATACCACTGAATGAAAAATGGATGGAGAAGAACCTATGACAGCATGCAAGAAATTCACAGCAAATGCAACATTGGTTAACTGATGTGCTATACAGTCAGACCTGATTAACATGATCAAAATGAGCATATTCTTTCAATGTTCAGGTAAAAAATGTTTATTTGTCTTTGGTGATGCCACTGTGGCAAATGTAATGTGATTGTTTCTAAGAGATTAATTTACCAGCATGGATAAGTATGTAATTTGAAAAGTTGTACACTATGTTTTTTTCATCATGGACTCTTCACTTATATTGTTTACCTCCATCTATGAGCTGGATGCCAGATCACTATGAGAAAAGAAAACTGTCTCTTTTTTTTATTAATGCACTGTCTGTTTTTAGTAAATAGTTTCTCTTTTTCTGTCTAATATCAAATGCATAATTTTATTACTGAAATCTAAATTCAGGCAATTTTAACAACGCCTGTCTTCCTAATGGTGATATGTGTCGAATTTCAGATGTGCCGAATTGATTGCAGCACAGCCAACATGTAAATTTAAACTTTTCAAAAGGCATGGTGGTAGGAGAGTGTTGAAATATATTTTGAAATGGGTATCTAAGGGTCAAGTGTCAATTATGCTGGGCTTGTTTCTGACTAAAATGTTACCTTAATGCATCAACAAGTACATGTGTAGCTCTAGCGACGATCTATTAAATCCTATAGCCATGGTGTTAATCGGTTTGTTGAGTTACTATGTGACTTAAAGTGGTGAACAAGGCTAAATTACACAGTGATGAAATAATTCCACCTTAATCCGTTTTAAGGAGACATTTAATGTTGCTTCCAAACCTTTCTCAACTTTTAGGGATCTGCATTTCACATCGTTTTCCACATCTGTGGCAAAACCGCTCTCTTGACATGGAAACTACCTGCCAAATATGCTTGTCTCGCGAGTGTCAGGATTAGTCTATGGAACCCTAGCCTTGACTAAGCTGTCAATTTTTTTTGATTTCTCATTCAATCACTAATTTGCCTGTTATATTTTTCGATGGATTTTTCATAGTTCTTAATTGTTCTCTTACAGAAATGTTTAGGCTGCACTGAGTAAATTGCACCTGGACATGCCATTCCCACTAGCTTGTGAATCACCTGCACATTTTAATATTGAATGTGGCATTCAAGAATGAAGTCACCAGGTCTGACTGTGTATGACAAATGAGTATGTTTCTTTTCTTTGTACGTGCTATGAGGCATATCAAGCATTAAACATTTATGTCATTTATGTGCATTTCCTGATTCGTCTTCAACAAAATAATTTTTAAAGATCCAAAACGCATAATTAGTTCTAGAACCCAACGCAGTCCTGTAAAAGGCAGGGTGCTGAATGACAAAGATGATCTCGTTGGATGATATTCAGGCATGGGTCCTAGGTGGTTTGTGAAAAACACAAATGATATTTATAGCAAGGTTTTAACTTGGTGTGAGAATCATGCTGAAAGAATTCTGAAACTGGATCACTGTGAAAGATGGTGATTTGCTCAAACACTACAACACTTGTGGCCCTTTATCCACTGAGTGTAGCAAACACTTCCTATCACCCCCAAAATTCACGTCAGGATGACGTAAAAGTGCCTAGTGCGCTTGGAATGATGAGGATGAATATGATAGGTAAAGGGAGTAATTGCACATAATAGCTCAGAGAAGTGTGAAAGGGAACAATGATTCTAATTTGCATCTCAAGGAAGAGCTTCAGAAGTAGAGAGGGGCTATAGGCACAAAATATCTAAAAGACGTGCACTCGCCATTGAGGGGAAATAATTATTATCGCGATTCAAGTACGAAAAATGTAGGATTCTTACTCATTGTATCTAGAAGTGCTCCAGGGAAAGAAAGAACACTTAATCTATACGGGGGTCTGAGTGCACATTTTATCTGTGAAAATGTGTAAGAGGTAAAGGTCAGAGGCTGCACATTGCACCTCTAGAAGTGTCTGGAGGACTAAGGGAGCAGATCACCCTCTAAATATTAAAGGAGTCCTAGAGACTGAGTTGGCAACTGTATAATGCATCTTTACAAGGTCAGTGAGAGGAATAATGGAATTGGCAGAATATTGGACCTTTAAACACGAATGAAAGGGAGGTATTTTGTTAACTGAATGTGCATTAAGTGTCAATTGGAGTGGAACTGGCTGCACATTTGATCAAGAGGATATTTAGGGGGTAGAATGGTTGAGGTACACTCTTGGGACTCAAATTACAACTGCAGGTTTGCATGTTGGTGTGAAAGCATGCAAAGGAAAATGGTCTACAGATGAATCAGAAGTTTTACTTACACAGTGGTGCTTCTGAAAGGCTGGTGGGACTGGGCAGAGTCAGTCAGTTATGTGTCAGGCTGATGTCACGCTTACCCAGCCTCACTGGCATTTCTGAAGCACTCTCTTTTCGGAATTGCTCTCAGATTGCCTGTAGGGCACTCTGCCTCTTGACTTATAAAAAAAACACAGACCATCAGAAGAGCAGTTCTCTCATTATTGTCTCCCCACACCCATGGGAGTCCATCAACCAACGGGGATACTTGTGGGGATATGTTGTCTTTCTTTGTTTGGAACTATTTTTCAACTTCATTGTGTGATTGGGCGACAGTTGTCCCACTGGAGTCCATGCGGTCAGAAAAATCCTGTCTAATAACAGATTAAAACCTCCTGGGGGTACACTGCAATTGACAAGCCTTACCTGTGCCCCAAAGCATGTCTTGTCGCATAGCCACAGACAATAAACCACCTGCGTCGTCTCAAAAGAGCTAGTGTGGCAACACAATGAAAGCAAATCGAACAGGGCTCATGAGCAATGAATGAAACAGAAATGATGTAAAAAATATCTGCACTGGCAGCAAGTAGATGGAAACCATAGCGCCAAGCATAAATGAATAAAACAATGTTGTCCACAAACAAAAGAAGCTCTACAGGCAGCTTCACCGTATGGTAGAATAAATATTCAGTCTAGCAAAATACATTGAAAAGGAAAAAAAAACGTATACTGGTATCAGCAATGTGACTGGCAAACGCATCTGAGATGAGAATAAAAAGAATAATAATGTAGCGCAACGGTTCAGCAGCAAAACACTGTATCATGACAGGCGCCGGCAGAAGATGTGGCAAACCGGTGTTTTTAGCGGCATTAAGATTACCACTTCCGCTTCAGTCAACTTTTAACAGCAGCACCGAACAGCAAGGATCACAACAGGAAGTGAAGTCGAGAAGAAGAGGACGTGGTTTTGGTAAGAAATGAAACTAAGGGACACCAGAACAGGAAAATAGCAGAGACAGTTAAGAACAAAACAGGGATAGGTCAGCACATGAAGTGCGAGAAATTACGTGGACCCGAACAGGAAAGGAGCTACAACAGAACAGGACATTGTGCAAATGAAAACAAGTATGCAAACAATCAGAGCAGATGATGTGAATCAGGAAATGATTTCGGTTAGAGCAAGAAGTTAGGCAAATTAGTAAATGTAAGGAAGTTGAAACAGGAAAAGGTCAGCTCATAAATTAGGCAGGTTAAACTAGGTTGGATGCGCAGGCTTGACAAGCTCTCAGGCAAGTGGCAGCTCAAAGGAGGCATACACATGCAATGCCTTTGAAGGACACACCTTCCTCGGATAAGGAAAGAACTGCCGGGGATACCTCCTCCCCCAGAGATACACTTGGGCTGTGGGAGGCGGCACTCAGCACACTTTCCTTCTGGCTTCCGGTGGCCTCCCTGCAGGAGTCCATTTTGGTTTCACTTGGGCACTGGGTTTCGGCGGAAAGCTTGAGTGGCTCACACTCTGCCCCCTCCTCCTTTGGAAAAAAGACAGCTGACTCCTCTTCATCAGTCGCCGACACCCCAACTGCCTCTTCGTCTTGGAGGTGGTAATGTGGTAGGGTGGGGAATGGAAAAATGAGTTGACATCAAGACCACACGAAATACAAAGCACAGGCAGAGTTTCTTTAGGAGCACTGTCAACTCTGCTACAGTGGATGATAAATGTATCCTTCACAGGGGACTACAGCTATCCGTGCATTACGGTCCATGCCTATTTTACACAATAGATGCCACAGGTCACAACAACGTGGCACTGGTGCTTGCCTCTCGCTACCAGTTCACTAGTGGCTGAATAGATACACAGATATTCGGCGTGCGGCCAGTGTTTAAATAATTACTTTTTCTGTGGCATAAGATATGAGAATTACTATATTGTTCAGACAGAGCCAACCTTTGTATTTTTAATTGAAAGGATTACAATGTATTGTGTAGTCACAGTCTTGAAACCAATAAACTGTTTTAGTGATCCACACCAAGCATGCATGATTGAACACAAACGGGTTGATATGTAAACTAGTACTAGGCGAATTGCATTATCACTTTTCATGGACTAGAGGTATTTCAAGATTCTATGATATTAGAAACATTTTAGAGAAATCTGAAACATGTTCCATAGAATGGGAGTTTACAGTTCTGTGCTAGTGCACTATTCTCTTGAAGGAGATATCTCACGCTTTTCCAAGTGAACAAGTCCAACTCCCTTGGTCAAAATTATCATGATAAATTTTTTCATCTTGAAGATAACATTTAAATGAAGCAGCAAAAATATAGCTCTGCCAACAAACAACCAAATTCAGAAAAACTGTTTTAACCATTCAACACATCTGGTATCTGTGTTGTGATGCTGGAAAAGCATTACAATGTCTTCATTATCCAACACTACAGTTTTCTTTATGAGTTAGTGCAAACGATTAGAATTGTTTTGATTTATTTACTAAGAATTAACATAATGTATCCTTCATAAACTTTTCAAACATTTTGGTGGCACCTGGCTAACATTAGCTGAGTTTTCTTTACAGATTTGATAATGTAGTTTCACAACAATAGGGGAATAGCCAAGGTCGACTGATGTTTTGTGCATGTTTTCTACCTATCTTTTCCATGTTTTGTTGAGTTGCCCAGTTTCCACTGGACCATGCACAAGAGAACCAGGCAGCTGCCCTGCAAGGAAATTGCTTTAAACTTGTTACAAGAAGGAAGAAGACTCGTACAATTAAAGTGTTGGCTATAGCTCACGTATTTTGCCATAACGTCTGATCGGAAAACATCTGCTATCCAATCCCAATCCTGCTACTCATGAATGATCTGTGAGCAGACCGAAAAGCCCAGTACAAACTTGTGGTTGTTAAGCCAAAATAACTCTTGCCCTCTGATTGGTGGAGCTTTTTAGAAGTATCTCAGTATCTATGTGTATGTATATATATTAGCGAGATATAGATAGATATAGAATAAGATATTTATCAACAGAAATTATGCAGAGCGGGCTGAAACATGCCATGTCTCCCGAGAGGGTTAAAAAGTAAACACAATTACTGGCAGTTCAAATATGTTGTGCGTGGGATCTATTCCAGGGTCAAACTCTCCATTTCCAGTGGGTGGTGTAGATACCACACAATTAGCCCTGGTTCATGTAGCAGGGGGACTTATATATATATATATGTATATATATATATATATATATACTGCATATTTTTTATTCTGGAATATTGCATATTTAATAGCAGGGGTAACAGCTAAGCATCTCTGTTTTTTAAATAAATGTATTTATATGTGCATGTATTTGTATATCACACTGGCAATAATCAGCACGGTAGTTATAGTTAGGATCAACTTTTCCCATAGCCAAAGCATTTTGTGTTTTGCTAATAACTTTGGCACCGTTTGACCGATCTTCACAAAATGTTCAAAACTAGTACGTAAGTTAGTTGAGTTGCTGATTGGAAAGTTTCAGGGTGATTCGTGAAGCGGGGGCCAGGAAAAAGCGGGACCCAACTAGATTTTTACCCACGCAATGTCGAAGGGATTTTGGCGTTTTTAGACATGACTACAGCTCGAACAGCTGAATGGAATTACACCAAATTTTGCAGAAAGGTAGATCTTGGTCTAGAAAGAGACATTTTTGTAATTTTGCGTAAATCTGTTCAGTAGTTTGGGAGTTATTAAAGAAAGAAATGTATAGAGATCTAGGGCGTGGATCCTCCGCAGACCCACAGGTACCCATGAATCCTAAGCACCATTTAAAAAAAAAAAAATACCTCACTCACTATTATTTAATGTTAAAAAAACATACCAATTCACTGAAAAAAACAAAGGTTACAGGGATATTATAGTTAGGTTGATGTTTTACCCACACAAAACGATAGAAATTCAGCAGTTATAGTAAGAAAGCAACTTTAGGCAACAAGTTAGAGTTATTTATATAACTAAAGCTGATGAATTTCTATGGTTTTGTGTGGGTGAAACATCAACTTACCAAGAACGTCCCTGTGACCTTTGTTTGTTTCAGTGAATTATGTATGTATATATATATATATATGAATATATATATCAATATGTATGTGTATATATCTCTATATATATTATTATTTATAGTATGCCTATATACAGATCTATCTATCTATACATACAATATATATATATATATCTCATACCATGCGGCTCCGCCATGCACAGTGTTGTCATCAATGATGTCATCACAGATGTCATCAGTGAAGTCAAAGATGTTATGAGTGATGTATATGTGAGGTCATAGCAGTGCATAGCGAAGGGGTGAGTTGCGATTTTCATTTTGTTTTGTTTAAAATGTGATGTTTCAACTGACTTACCAATCAGAGCGTAAGCGCCTGATAGACTCATGAGAATCTGTCGCTCCTGCAGGCCTATCCGATCCCTCTATTATTTTAATTTGCATGCCCACAGGACTCCTGCGTACCTAACCGTCCACCTAGCTATACATTTTGAACTTTAATTTCTAAAACACTATGGAACGGATTTTCAACAAAACACAAAAAGCATGCTCTCTGCCAAATTTTGTGTAATTCCATTCAGTTGTTTTGACTGTAGCGCGGGTCAAAAACCCTATGGAAATTGCAGGGGGAAACTGAGTTTTGGGACACACACCCTTTTTATTTGGCCTCTGCTTGGCAGATCCCCTAGAAACGTCCCAGGAAGGAGTTGAGGTGGGTAAACTTTTAAAAATAAAGTTTTTTGAAGGATGGCATCAAAGTTATTAGCAAACCAAGAAATCAATTTCCTATGGTAACTAGGTCCTAACTATAACTACACAGTGGAGACCATCATTGTGCAATAGACACAGACAGGCATACACACATATATACGAAACATAGAATCCGTGGTAGTTTCCAAGTTTTAAATGTAGAGCAACTCCCTCATTGATATTGAACACTCTACAACACCAACAAAACTCCAAATCTGCTCAGATCAAAAGTTTTATTTTCTAGCAGAGTTTTTATGCGTGGAATTAGCACAGTGCAAACCATGCTGAGAAGGAAAAGTGACAAAGCCTTTTGCCATTTGTGCAGCAAAGTCTTTCAGTTTACGATTATCAAGTGCTATCCATAATGAACATAAACAGAATGAAAATTTTTACAATTCCAGGCACAGCATTTCCGATTTGGAGTCATAAAATACCATCCAAGCCAAGGTGGAATGAATAATATGAATATGAATAAAAACATCCCGACACGTGTTTAGCTCTTCTTAGAGATCGTCAGAGAGACACAGCTTTGTCCAGAAAGCACCTAGGGCCTCATTTATGAGGCTGTACGTCACTTGTACGCCGCCGGTGCGTCACTTTTTGTGACGCACCAGTGGAGTAAAAAATGCGCCTTGTTGCGCCATATTTACAAAGTGACGCATCTAGGTAGATGCGTCACTTTGTAAACCCCTGCGCCACATTATACCTGCGCCAGGTATAATGTGGCGCATTATGTACGCTCCTTTGCCTTACCCAAAATTTAGCTGCACTCATGCACGGAGCCAAAGGTGGCAAGCCTTTATTCAAGAGTACAAGCAGCATGCTGCAGGCAGTTTCGATCTGACAGCCATAAACGCGACCTGCCTGACACGTTTCGAGGGAGTGTCCCTCTTCTTCAGAGCCAATCGCGGTAGCAGGAGTGCTCCGGTTTCAGTCCCAACATGGCAATTTTAACGCCCCCAGATGGGCGGGTCAAGTGTCCCCAGGCGTTATGGGTCTTGCAGTCCTGGTAAATCCAACCACTGATGGTGCACCAATGTTCTGTCCCTTTCAAACCCACAGATGGGACACCGCCCAAAGAGTCCGCTTTAATCCCTGGTCGGTGCTCCACAACGACTGCTACGGCATATATCCTGCCGTGTGGCCCCCTCTCTTCACGGGGTGGTACTGCTCGACTGCCGGGCCACCGCCAAAAATGTACGCTCCTTTGCCTTACCCAAAAATTGAGCTGCACTCATGCACAGAGTCAAAGGTGGCAAGCCTTTATTCAAGAGTACAAGCGACATACTGCAGGCAGTTTCGATCTGACAGCCATAAACGCGACCTGCCTTATGCGTTTCGAGGGTGTGTCCCTCTTCTTCAGAGGCAATTGCAGTTGCAGGAGTGCTCCGGTTTCAGTCCCAACATGCCAATTTTAACGCCCCCAGATGGGCGGGTCAAGTGTCCCAGGGCAGTCCCGGTAAGTCCAACCACTGTTGGTGCACTAATGTTCTGTTCCTTTCAAGCCCATAGATGGGCCACCGCCCACAGAGTCCGCTTTAATCCCTGGTCTATGCCAGTTGTGGAGCACAGACCAGTTTTGACTGTCCCATGCAGCCTTTGTCAACCTTTCAAACGTCGGTTTGTGCATTTTAAATAAAGTCTGCACATGAGTCCAATTAGCAGCCATAGTGAAAATACTCTCCTCCTCACACCTCATGCAGTTTTTTAGGTAAGTACTAGACTAGTGTCTTTTTAAATAAAATATTCATGTTTTCTCCATGTTAATTTCCATGGGAAACTTTAGACAAAAACAGTGTAATTCCGTTCAGCAGCCTGAACTGCTGAACGGAATTACACCAAATTTGGCAGAGAGATAGCTCTTGGTCTAGAAAGCACGCCTGTTTTAAATGGTGTAATTCCGTTCAGTAGTTTTAGAGATATTCAAAGATTTACATATATCAATATTTGAGAATTGTGAGATATGATTGGCTGAGCCATCCCGAGCACGAAGGTGCCTGTGATTGGCTGCCAACGCTTCAAACCAAGAAGTATTGGCAGCCATCTTGTGCCTCGGAACGAGGGAGAGGGAAAAAAGGTAAGAGAAACATTACAAAACTTTAAAAGGGGGCAGGCCTAAAAAAAATTCATTTTACTTGTGAACATGTTTGTCCGGGTTGCGCTGGTTGCGCGAACCTCGTAGAAAATGAAAAAAATGAGGCACGGGCTCCCGCACTTTTGTTTTTTAAAGCCCGCGGGTGAGCCTGGTCCCGGCGGCAATTCTGAATTGTGAATCGGGGGCCCGCGGGGGCCCCCACCGCCCCGGGGACTGCCACTTCCCTGGGGCTTTATAATTTATGCACGGGCGCATGCGGCCCCTGCAGCCCCGGTGTCCGCCACCTCCCCAGGGCTTTCTTATAAAAGGGTGGGGGGCCTGCAGGGCCCCCCAAGCCACGGGGAAAGCCACCTTCCTGGGGATTCATTAAAATAGGATCAGGTGGCCTCATAGGCGCCCCAAGTGCCGGGGAATACCACCTCCCCAGGGATAAAATAAACCCCCCACACTGACCCGGGGACCACCAACTCCCCGGGGCTTTAAACACTTGGGAGAGGGACCGCGCGGCTCACCTCCTGGAGCCCTTGATGACCCTGGGGACCGCCACCCCCCAGGGCCAGCCAACCCCCGGGACATTCCTGTTTGCCATGGCAAACTTTGCTTTGCTTCATTGAAGCTATTGCTTCAATGAAGCAAAGCAGGATTGCTTTTGTGCGAGGGGAGATGCATGTAAGCAGTTCCCCTTGCTCAAATGCGATCCCACTAGGTACCTCCAGTAAGCACCAGAGAGCTGGATTGCAGAGAGGTGATCTGAGGCCACGCCTCTTTTTACACAACTCTGCGAACGCGCCTCTTCGCTCACTGCTGGTGGGACGATGAGATCCTCTTGTGTCCTGAGGACCTCAGGACACAAGTGGACTTCACCCTCTGAGCAGCAGTGCGCCAGGAGCTAGGTTTGCAGAGTGGTGTAAAAAGGGGCATGGCCTCGGACCACCTCCTGGTGGAGAAAGGGGGCATGGCCTGGTATGAGAAGTTAGCAATCCTGCTGTATGAGACTTACTGGAGGTAATAGGAGGGGTAGTTGGCCCCCAAGGTTGACGTTGGGGGCTAACTACCCCTCCTGTTAGAAAAGGCTCGGTCGAGAGAATGGAATCAAAGGTGTGGCCTGCGATATGAGTAGGCTCGCTTACTCTGGAAAATAGCCCCAGCGATTCCATTGCCGACAAAAGGGACTTGAGTCTGAATTCAAAGGGTCTCCTGTTAACATAAAATGATCTGCTTGAAGTATGTAAGGGGCGAGTGTTTCCAACAGAGTAGAGCAAAACAATTGCTTACTTTCTCCCGGGGGATGGTACACTACCGCTCCTTTCCACCCTTTCAGGGACTCTATCTGGAACACCATAAGCTCTATATATGAGGTTAGGACTGTGTCTAGTACTTTGATGTGGTGGGGGGCCCGAATTGCTACTGCCAGCCCTCCTCCCCGCTTGGCTATCCTATCTAGTCTTGTCACTATATAGTCTTCGGGGAAGGCGACTGCTAGCACCGGGGTGAAGTGGCTGTGGAGCCAGGTTTCAGTCAGCATGCATAAGTCTGGTTTTTCCTCCTCTAGAATGTCGCATAACTCCCCCGCATGTTTAGAGATTGACCTGGCGTTGATATATAGCCCCTGAAAGGAGCCTGCCTGTGATTTTTTACACGCCAGGGGTTTCCTCCTCCTTGATTGGTTCAGTCCTTGTACTCTGCATGGCTGGAGGGATGGAGAAATATTAGTAGGCCTTACAAGGTCCCCTGTCCACCCACAGCCCATACAGTGACCTTCAAAGGCATCTGGCATACCTCTGTTACATCTCTGCTCCATTCTCAGCAGTTGCTCTCTCGAGTATCTAATTAAGGGCATCCTGTCAGGACCAAACGGGCAGCACTTCCTGGCAGGCGGCAGCGTTCAGGTTGGACGGGCACAGACGGGCTTGCCTTGGCGCACCTCTGGTGCGCCAGCGGCGCGCCCGCAGCGCGCGTCCACTGCGCTCCCGTGCCTTGCCTCCTCTTTATGCCCCCGCCTGGATCACTAGAACGCCAACAGCCAGCCGCCCCAATATGGCCGCTGCTACTGGCGAAATACAGCGCTAAAGGCAGCCTCTCTCCACAACAAACGGCCCCTGTGGCAGCCGCGATTGGACCGGAGAGTTGCCCAGAAAGTTAAAACCCTAAGTGTTCATTTTCACACACAAAAGAAAAACGAAAGTTAAAAATTTCAAGTAGGGGAGAATTAGGTGCTCAAGGGAGAAATACACAGCTCAGGTCACCTGCTGTGAATGCTGGCGTGTCTGCCACCCACTGCGGCGCTCCCGCGCCTTGCCTCCTCTTTATGCCCCCGCCTGGATCACTAGAACGCCAACAGCCAGCCGCCCCAATATGGCCGCTGCTACTGGCAAAATACGGCGTTAAAGGCAGCCTCTCTCCATAACAAACGGCCCCTGTGGCAGCCGCTGTGGACCGGAGAGTTACCCAGAAAGTTAAAACCCCAAAGTGTCAATTTTCACACACAAAAGAAAAACGAAGGTTAAAAATTTCAGGTAGGGGAGAGTTAGGTGCTCAATGGAGCAATACACAGCTCAGGTCACCTGCTGTGAATGCCGGCGTGTCTGCCATCCACTGCGGCGCTCCCGCGCCTTGCCTCCTCTTTATGCCCCCGCCTGGATCACTAGAACGCCAACAACCAGCCGCCCCAATATGGCCGCTGCTACTGGCGAAATACGGCGCTAAAGGCAGCCTCTCTCCACAACAAACGGCCATGTGACAGCCGCGGTGGACTGGAGAGTTGCCCAGAAAGTTAAAACCCCAAAGTGTCAATTTTCACACACAAAAGAAAAATGAAGGTTACACATTTCAGGTAGGGGAGAGTTAGGTGCTCAAGAGATAAATACACAGCTCACGTCACCTGCTGTGAATGCCGGTGTGTCTGCCACCCACTGCGGCGCTCCTGCGCCTTACCTCCTCTTTATGCCCCCGCCTGGATCACTAGAACGCCAACAGCCAGCCGCCCCAATATGGCCGCTGCTACTGGCGAAATACAGCGCTAAAGGCAGCCTCTCTCCACAACAAACGGCCCCTGTGGCAGCCGCGATTGGACCGGAGAGTTGCCCAGAAAGTTAAAACCCTAAGTGTTCATTTTCACACACAAAAGAAAAACGAAAGTTAAAAATTTCAAGTAGGGGAGAGTTAGGTGCTCAAGGGAGAAATACACAGCTCAGGTCACCTGCTGTGAATGCTGGCGTGTCTGCCACCCACTGCGGCGCTCCCGCGCCTTGCCTCCTCTTTATGCCCCCGCCTGGATCACTAGAACGCCAACAGCCAGCCGCCCCAATATGGCCGCTGCTACTGGCAAAATACGGCGTTAAAGGCAGCCTCTCTCCATAACAAACGGCCCCTGTGGCAGCCGCTGTGGACCGGAGAGTTACCCAGAAAGTTAAAACCCCAAAGTGTCAATTTTCACACACAAAAGAAAAACGAAGGTTAAAAATTTCAGGTAGGGGAGAGTTAGGTGCTCAATGGAGAAATACACAGCTCAGGTCACCTGCTGTGAATGCCGGCGTGTCTGCCACCCACTGTGGCGCTCCCGCGCCTTGCCTCCTCTTTATGCCCCTGCCTGGATCACTAGAACACCAACAGCCAGCCGCCCCAATAAGGCTGCTGCTACTCGCGAAATACGGCGCTAAAGGCAGTCTCTCTCCACAAAAAATGGCCCTTGTGGCAGCCGCAGTGCACCGGAAAGTTGCAAAGAAAGTTAAAACCCCAAAGTGTCAATTTTCGCACACAAAAAAAACGAAGGTTAAAAATTTCAGGTAGGGAAGCGTTAGGTGCTCAAGGAAGAAATACACAGATCAGGTCACCTGTTGTGAATGCGGGAGTTTCTGCCACCCACTGCACTGCAAATATGTTTGTTTTCATGATCTCCTGAAGTTTGGATGTAGCAGTCAGCAAAATTTCAAGTGAGAGCTAAACGTTAATTTTTCTGTGATAACCTTTTTCCGTACCTGGATCAGTATGTGAATTTGAGATCTGGCAAGACGAACTTTAGCTAGTTTCACTAGGGTGTTCCCTGGGGCCGAATATGGCCCAGGAGGGGTGGTGGGGCGCACAGCCCCTCACCCCCTTTGATAAATGCCCTTCACCCCAGGGAAGCGGTGGTCCTGCCAGGGTGGTGCAGACTGTGTTTGCTCCCATTTGGCTGAAGTTTTAAAAGTGCTCCAGCCAGATGGGAGCAAACACAAGTTTCCCAGCCTGCACGCTCGTGTTGAGAGGGAAACTGCTACGCCCCTGAGATTGGCTCCCCTGGACACTGAAAGTGAGCCAGCTCAACAGATTTCCCACTGGGCCATTAAAGACTTAGGAAGGGGGGCCGCAAACCCCCTCCCCTTAATCAAACAATGCAGCCCAGGCTGCCATTTTGTTTTTTTCTTGCTAATGTCCCGCTGGATCAAGGAAAAAAATGCTGATTTTTGTATACATTCTGGCCCCAGGGGGTTCCTCTGGGATCCCCCACATGGGACCTTTGGGGCTGGGTATCCCTAACCTTCTTTTTTTATATCTTTTTTTCTTCTAAACTTCAGGACAGTGGACTAAGCCCTGGATTCCTGTAATGGCTGCCCACAGCATTATTCTGATTTTGCCGGCAGCCATTTAGAGCACTCGATTCCTCAGGCGTCTCACTCCTGCGGGAGCAAAATGGTCAATGGGAAAAAAAGCTCCCTGAGTCAATTAGAAGCTCTGTTTTTTATAATTGAGTTAGAGGGACTCTTGAAAAAGTCCCTTGAACCCAACTATCCAGATATACTAATATTTTTAAACCTTAATATCTCAAAAATGGATTTACCCAAAATCACAAAAAGCACAATCTGCGTGCCAGAATATAGTTTCTTGCCAAATTTGGTGTAATTCTGTTCAGCAGTTTTTGTGTTAATGATTCTTATCGAGGTCTATTGAAAAGGCATGTGGATTCTGTGTTTCGGGGCACCCCTTTTTTCTTGACCCCAACTTGACTGATGACCTTGAAACTTTTCATACACAAACTATTGAGAAAGAAGCACCTTTATCATGGATAATTGTCAAACGGGGTTAAAGTAATTAGCAAAACAAAAAAGGGATTTCCTATGGACATGTGGACTAATTTATAAGTACCCAGTGGCACTGAGTAATAATAAATACACATATTAACTGAAAAAACTAAGGTTAAAGCATCATTATAGTTAGGTGAAATGTTCAGGAACAAAGTAAAATATATATTTGCTAGAGTGTGTGAGAATTGGTTACCTTGAGGCACAAGTTAGAGTTACTTGAGATAACTATAACTGGTGAGTTTCTGTGGTTTTTAGATTTTAAACGTTATATTATTACTGATCATTTCACCTAACTATAACGTTACTTTAACCGTTGTTTTGTTCAGTGAATTTCGAGGGTATTTCTGACATAAAGCAATATTTTATTACCATATGTAAATCAAACCCCATGCCGTACACCGCATTTGGCAGTGCACAGCAGGGGTTTGGCAGCAGAGTTTTGGTCTGTGGCCATGCTGTGCGACCAACGCCCCTGCATACAGCCAACCCCAAGTGGCCAACTCTACACTGCGCTGGGCCTTAGGCCGTGCATGGCGCATAGTAGGCAACAGGGCCTGGCCTGCGGCACTGCAGCCACACCACCCCGCAGTCAGCCAACCCCACGCTGTGCATGGCCTTTGGCCAGCCACGGTGGGGTTGATCCTTTGCCAGGCGGCTTAGGATTGGCCTTTAGGCCCCATGTTGTCCCCCTCTCCGAGCCTCATTAGGCCCTAGGGACCTCCTTCCTCCATGGCTTTCTTTTTTAAAGAGGAGGGGAACCACATGCCCGCCCCGCCCCAGGCTTATTATGGTCCTGGGGATCCCATCCCCCAGGCCTGTAAAAATACATAGATATATATAAAATGAGGGGAGGAGGGCTACCCACCCCTTCCTGAGCCTATTATGGCCCTGGGTACTCCATCTCCCAGATCCATATGTATTTTAAAGGGGAGGGAGGCCATGCAGCCCCCACCCCAAGCCTATTACAGCCCTGGGGACCCCATCCCTCCGGGTCTTATACATATATTTTTTTTTACCCCATTAAAAAAAAAAATATATATATATATGTGTGTATGTATATATATATATATATATATATATATATATATACCAATATATATAATAAAAGGGGAGGGGGTCATGCACCCATCCCTTCCCGAGCCTTTTATGGCCGTGGGGACCCCATCCCCAGGGCTGTATACAGGCCACATGGCCCCCCTCCTAGAGCCATATTTGCCCCTGGGGACCGCATCAATTAAAGGTGGGTGCCCACCCAGGTACCTCGCTGGCTCCCCACAAGCTGTGGGAGACGGCATTGCTCCTTACCATAAGGAGCACCTATTTATGCTGCTTCCTGTAGGGGGAAGCAATATCTTGATCTGTTCCCCTGCCCGCATCAGTGTGGGCATGGAAACAGAGCAAAAGCATGCTCCCAGCCGGCGGCAGCATTGTTAAAGCTCCCACCCGCTGGGAACAGACTTTGTGTTTTCTCCTGTTTTGCAGGAGTTTTAAAAATGATGTGTTCTGGGAATGGGTTCCCCACGACACAGCAAGTGAGAGTGATGGAGGCCTCTTGGTTCCCCTTCCTCTTTCTTTACAAGAAGCGGCCCCGGAGGATCGGGTCCCCCAGGGCCTTTTAAAGGGCTTGGCAAGCAGGGCCACACAGTCCCCCTCCCCATAGTTATTAAAGCGAGCCCTAAGGGATCGGGTGTCCGAAGCTAAAAGCGGCTCGGGGAGGTGGGCCACAAGTGCACTCCTCCCTTAAAAAATAATCATAGTTCGTCCACCCAGGCTATAGCTCACTGCCAAGCACAGGACCCCGCCAAAGGCCCAGGAGGGTAAGGTATGACTGCCCTGCCCCCTTATGTCTTCTCTTTAACATTTATTTAGGACTTGGGACGGAGTACCAAGTCCTACGATGGCTGGCACCCCTTCCTGGTTGAGGTAGTGGCAAGCTAATCAGATCTCAGTTTGAGTTCTGTCGTCCCTACGGGCCTTCCGCTGCGCTATATATACAATCTTTAAAAGGGATGTACAAAAAAACATAAAAAGCTCTCTTTCTGGACAAATTTGGTGTAAACCCATTCAGCAGTTTGGGCTGTAGTGGAAAAATGAATGGGGAAAATGCGTTTTGGGACGGCCCTGTTTCTCAGCCTCAGGTTGACAGATCACCCTGAAACTTTCCATGCTCAAACAAGTAAAGAAGTAGCACTTTTCAGGAAAGTTTTGTGTGGATTCACCAAACAAGGCCAAAGTTATTAGCAACAAAATAAATGCACCTCCTATAGAAACATGATACCAATTATACCAACCCAGTCGCGACCACCCATTAGCCCTGGACCAATGATAACTTCTTGCAAAATGAAATCATTAGGTGACATTTTGACACAGAGTTACTATGACCCCCAAATGGGAAATGATTGGCAAACTGAAAGTGGAGAAGGCTTTATTAAATGCAGCACATGTAAGGTCTGCCAGTATGGGAAGAATTGGAAGGACTAAAAACTTTTGAGAGACGAATAATCGGCATACAGGACAGAATCACCTGTAATACGAAATTTGTTATTTATTTACTCATGAGTGATTGTCTCAAGCTATATGTTAGAAGTACCATTATAAAGCTGAAATTAAGGATTCTTGTACATATGAGGGTGATTAAGAATGGTGACAAAGGTCATCTGATGGCCAATCACTTCATGCAGTATTACGAGGGATTGTTCTTTGGATTCAGATAATATGGGATTAAGCACATAACAGCCCACCCACGAAGAGGTTATAGGGAGAATGAACTGAGGAAACAAGAATCCAGGTTGATCCTTACCTTGGAAACAGAGAAACTCTGGCGTGATAACACTGACGCAGAACTCTATGTGCGTTTATAAAACATGGATTGGTGAAGGATGCAATAGGAATCTCTTATGCTGAAAATAATGGCTGCTTACCTTTTCCCTTATGGTGTTTGACCTGATTTCCCATGTATGATCTAGGTACAATGTTTTGGTAGAAGTGTGTTGAGAAATGTATAGCAAGTCTAGGAGATGGGAGTAAAATGTGGACAATGTGGTGAAAAGTAATAGGAGTGATAGAAGTGGAGAGGATTTTTTGTTGCTATGAGTTATAACTTCCTCCTTTTTCCCACTCCTATGTCCCTTTTGAGGATTACAATGGCATTACTGATTTGGGACATATTAATTGACATCATGTGTCAGTATTGAACACAGTGCACTTCTTGATGTCCTTTATCCCTTTCTCTTAGTTGAGTAATCAGGAATTTGCACTATGGGGGCTATTATCTTGGGGGCATTATGAGTACCATGTGACTGTGAAACGGTATCTCCTTGCATAGTGCACTTCTTTAGGGATTAACGCAATGACATACAGCAACAACCCACGTTTGGTTAGCAGGCGCTGGTACCAGGGATGAACAATGTCCTTTTGTGACTAATGAATGCAATATGAAATTTAGGTTTATTCCATGGTTTATTCTGGCATTTAAATAGCAAACCAGCACCCCTACGCGTTTTGAGGCAGCTTGCCTCTTGCTCCCGGGGAAAACAAGCAAAACACCCTTGGCGGCCATCTTATTTTCTAACAATCATTAATGACATCATGTCCTTTGATCTGCCGCTCGGCATTTTGGTCATGGTAGTTTACAGCAATTTTATATAAAAAACATTTTTCAACAGGTTGTTTCATTGTACTTATTCAATCTCCTAAATAGTTGTGCAAATCATCATTGTTAATAAAGATACCACATGATCTTCAAAAAACTAAATCATTCTTATTAAACTAATTTATGATTTTTATTCAACATAATCTAACCCTCCGGTGGGCTAAGTAGTGAATGCATCGCTAATCTCTGAAACCAGTTTCTACTTTATATCCTGTTATTCAAGCCCTCCAGTGGGCATAGATTTCATTCACTAACATTATATTTCATTGTATCATTCTTTTATGTCATGTCTTTCATCATGAATTGTCTGAGACAATACCATTGACTTCATACTTTTCTCTATCTTTTAAACAATTCTACATCTTAGGTGGCACCATTAACCACAAACAATTCAAAATTCATCAAGTTATCCTGAAATTATATCTTCTAGCATCGGGAAGGGTTAGTAGAACACTTTCATTGTAATATGTATTAGGTCACACATTATCAACAATCCCGACTTATGAGCCCACGAGTCCGGGTGATTTTCTGTCTAGAGGCGATACAATTGTGACATTATCTGGATATTGTCAATAAAGTTATATTGTTTATAAATGTGAATGCAATTCTTCGTCCTGATTAAGCCCCATCGGGGTCAGAGTTCTGAAGTTTAAAATATGTTTGGATTCTTTCTGTCTTAATATTTTCTAGCGGTCACCACCCCTCACATTCAATGGTACCTGTTCCACTGTATATGTAAAATTTCAAATCCTGCCATTTGCTGGTGTGATATTGTTCCATATGTTTTGCAATAGCATTACTCCTGTCATTATTTGTGGTTGCTCGAACATGTTCCAGAATGCGCTTCTTTAGTTCGCAGATAGTACTGCCCACGTATTTTAACGCGCATGGGCATTCCACAATGTAGATTACAAATTGACTCCTACATGTGATTGATTGGTGAATTTTCCATATTTTCTTATTCGCCATTTCTATCTCTTTTGTGTTTTCTGCAATGGTGCAACACTTGCATTTTGAACATTTCGCAAATCCCACTGATTTTAACCAAGTTTTTAGTGTTGTATTTGTGAAATGGCTGTGGACCAATTGATCCTTTAAGTTTGTTGCTCGTCGATATGTTATTTTTGGTGCATCTCCAACAATTTCAGCCACTGTCGGGTCCAGTCGTAATATGTTCCAATGTTTATTTAAAATTCTCTTGATCTGTTTATTTTCTGTAGAAAACATTGTTATCGGGCGAATTTCTTTGTCCTCAGGCATTTCTTAGATCCTTGATTCTATCAAGTCTGTTCTTTCGATTTTTTCGGTGGCTTGTGATTATCACTTTATTATCATATTTCCGTCTCTTGAATCTTGCACACATTGCCTTGCTGTTTTTCTGCCATTCAGTTTCCTCTGAGCATATGCGACGTACTCTAAGTAATTCCCCATAAGGGATACTTCTAATTGTACTTTGCTGATGAAAACTGTCCGCATGCAGTATAGCATTAGTTGCTGTAATTTTCCGGTGTAGTGTTGAGTGGACCTGATTTTGATGCACATAGATCTCCGTATCTAAGAATATTATTCGTTCCTCACTTATTGTGTATGTAAATCTTAGATTGCAGTCCATGTTGTTTAACACATTGAAATACTCAGCAAATTCCTCATTGCTTCCGTCCCAATTAATTAGTAAATCGTCAATATAACGAAGCCACATGACAATTTTGCTGACATATTGGTCATTCCTTGAGTTCCAAGCATAGTTGGACTTCCATCACCCCATAGTTAAACATGCGTAGCTCGGACTATGAGCAAATCCCATTGCTGTTCCGCTCACTTGTCTGTATACTTGTTCTCCAAACATGAAAACATTTTCTGTGGTAAATATATTAATAATTTCCAATAACATTTTGGTGTGATTGGAGAATTGGATGTTCCAGTCCTTTAAATAGAATTCACAAGCTTTCAGACCCGTTTCTTTGACAATATTGGTATAAAGTGATACCACGTCCATGGATATCAATTTATATGAATCCATCCGCCCAGGGTAATTCTTGTATGTGCCAGAATAAACCATGGAGTGAAAAGCAACTTTGAATAGAAGCGTGATTTATGCTGCAAGAGCGAGGAATTCTTTCTTGAAAAGGAGGGTGTTTGAATATAGGTATATATATATATATATATATATATATATATATATATATATATATATATATATATATGTTTGCTATAGTGTATGATGTGTACTTCTAGCGTACTAGGGTGTCTAATGTGCTACATCATTGTTGAGTGTGGGGAAGGTTCATGACTCATCAGAGGCAATCAACTGTTTTCTCACTTCAAATCTACTGTACTGTGGCAATACGCTGGAATGTAATCTTTAGTAATAAATGTGTGGATGTGCTTTTATTAGTACTATTGTTCTTAATATGTGCTATTGAGCAACATTTATTTTCACTCTAGCAGCATATATACACAAACATACATACACCACACACAGACACTTGCATACATGTATAAAATATACATGTACTTATATAATATATCTATATATAAAGTATTATCATGACATCCTAATTATGTATTTAACATCAAAGCAGCCCAATTAGTTGTCCTTAAATTGCTGTACATTCATAGTTTTGGTTGTAAAGTGTATCCAGATCTTTTGCATTCGGATGTAAGGGGCACAGCCAATGTTACAGACATATACACACTTAACACAATGATTGCTTGAAGATCTATGACTATATATGCAATTCTCTTTTCAGGTGGAAAGAGTCGGATGAGAGGGGTAAACAAATAATGTTTTATTCTTATGAAATACGAAAATAAATCCATCTACCATCATGTGGGCTTTAAAATAATATTCTTGTATATGCTACCACTTACTATGTAATTACCAACTGGTGCTCCACTGGAGTGATGGTTTAAGACTTTGACACGGGGGCTAGTGGGCTATTTGGGTGCTCCCTTTCCTCAACTTTAGAGTGAGGAAACCTCACCCTTAACGCTGAGATTAAGAGCAACGAAAGATTGCTCTAAAAATACTCGTTGTATTCTCTGCCCTTAGTTGTACCAAACTGACATCCCATGTCAGTAGTGAAATGGTGTAGCAACAAATTTGCTTGGGACATAAATCCTTGAGCACAGCTAGGAAGTATTGTACACCAGAAGGAGAAGAACTACATTAGATGAGGCTGCTCAATAATGCTTAGCCTTCTGCAATGTGTGATTTCTGCACAAAGCTACTGCCGAGTGGAACATCATTTATATTAAGGAGCATTGGGTATCACCTGGTCTGTTCCAATTAGCTGCCATTGTCTTTACTGGAAAACATATGGTTCAGCTCAGAAGCACACGGTTTGGTAATTGAGAATAGTTTTCATGCATAGGAAGCTGTATAAGGAATTCTGCATTCAATCAATCGGTCAATCAATCAGATGTCTTGAAAAGCGCTACTATTCACGCGTAAGGGTCTCAAGGCGCTGCATTCAGTACATTACACTCTCATAGATGTGTATAATTGTACAATGACGAGGTTACTCAATGAGTATAATAAAAAATACAGGCAATGACCATACGTTCAATATCCAAGACTGGAAACTCTGCAGGTGGCTTACTTTTAATCTGGAAATAGCAACAACAGCCTGGTACACTTAAAACAATTCAGGGTAATGTCATTCATGTACTATATCAGGTCTTTCCAACCAGTCCACCGCGAGCTACCAAGAGCTAGCTCCCAGACACCTTCAAAGCAGCTCACTGCCTTAAATTCATTTTTTAAATACATATAGAGTCACATTTGTCTTTTAACATTAATGGGGAGGCTTTGTTTACAGCAGAGCCTGATAATGAGCAGTGTTCAGTCAGATTTACTGGCGAGGAAGATCACCGCAGTGAAGAAATGAAGCACTGTAGTATTTAACTGTTAAATAAAAGTCCTTGCCGACTCAATATTGGAGTGTAAGAACAAACTTATGTCAATGAATACTTTTAAATGAGAGAAAATTAAAATGAAAAAATTACCTCAATGATTAACTTTTCATTTTAGTTTTCTCCTATTTCAAAGTGTCTCATTTACAAGCAGCAGGCCTTTTGCTCCCAGTGGACAATAGACACTGTGCCATATTTATAACTGAAAAATAGTCATTTTTTTCAAATGGGAGAAATTTAAAATGAGGAAAACTTTTTTTAGGAAACATTTGGTATTAATGTCTTTATCCACTTTCAATTAAGCTAAATACGTCTAAATATTTTATGAAGCATATTTATTCACTTAAAAATCCTCCCATTTAAACAAATACATATGGCACCCTGTCAACAGGCCACTGGGAGCCAGATGCTTGGTGTTTGTAAATGTGACACTTGGAAATGAGAGAAAATGTAAATGATGAGTTTTATGGAAACTATATAAACAAAGTTAACTGTTCAGTTTAATTTTCTCAACACAGTGTCCAATTTTAAAAGGGAACAATACAGCCAATTCTTTTAAGTTGGAGAAATTTAAAGTGCAGAAACATTTTCATCTTCTGAACATTTTTTCTGAACAATTTTCTGCACCTTAAATTTCTCCCATCTGTGTTATACATATAACCTCCCAGTGGAAATCCGGTTGCTTGAGGACTTGTTGTCCTTCCGTAGAGCCATTAAGACTTTCTTGTTGTAGCTTCCCCTCCGTGGCACTATTTTCTGTTATGTTGTGTTGCTCCGTTGTCTTTTGCGCCGGGATGCCCCTTTGCTGGGGTCGCTGAGCGCATTATAAATTGTTATAACATAACATAACATAACATATGGCGAAAAGTAACCCTGTGCCACAAGTACATATGACACAGTATCTCAGTCACTAGTACACATATATCCCACTCATACAAACACATGTCCATACACCCCAAAAGTCCACGCTCTCACTGACACACATGGGCGCCCTGTCATAATGCCTCTAGTCAACGTATTTTGTTCAAACCATAGCATCTGGCTCTGTGGACATTAGGCTTAAAGTCAATTAAGTCGGGCGTGGAGGCATCTAGTAACAAGGCACGAGTTGCTTAGTCTTCAGTAGCTCATGATGATTTTCACTGATCAGAAGTAGCTTTCACTACAGATAGTACCCTGTACTACATGTTTGAGTAGGGAAGTAAACCAATTGAACATTTACATTCCACATATATTGTGCATGCCTTTGAAGTAAAAGCTGAATTTATTTTGTCCTGCTGATATTTGAAAGACTGGTTCAAAGCAATGCAAGTTATTTCAGAAAGTTTAAATTCATCTACTACAAAACATTAGACACAATGTCATCTATTACACTATCTTCTATGAAACAATTTAAGAGTAGAGGCCCATTACAGTGAAAAAGTTTAATGAAGTTATATTCCATATGCACTTTTAAAATGGAACATATAACATAATATGAAGTATTTAGATGAATATGAAGAGAAGTAGAGAATATATTCATACTTACAAGAGTCTTCTAACACTAGTTCCACTAACAATATCCGTACTACTGGCACACCACATATACTGTTACTTGTATTACTACTCCTGCAGCAGTATGTCAGGTCTAAAGCCAGAGGTAATGCATAAGTACTAGTTACTAGAACTACTACTATGACATCTTAGGCTACCTCTTGTAGATTTCGACTGAGTGGTTTTCTACTAGTGGGGCTTAAATTGCTATACCACTAATGCTAAAAATACTGGTGCTACAACATCTTGTCCCCGCTACTACTTTTTGCACTGTTACCAGAACCTACTGTAATAAATTCTACAACTTTTGTAGTGGTCAGAAGGGTACACAGCAGAACTGTAAACTCCTGAAAAATAAAATCTCTGATAAGGGACAGCTCTATCATCTCCTCATCATCCTTTAACTTTTCTTATTTTGCTTACTATTCCACAATGCCTATGAACAAGAGTCTCGATAGAAGTTACTCTATGAAACAAAGTAAATGTAAAGTGTGTTCTGTGAGTTTGATGGCGATGGGTTCAGACATTCTTAGTATAGTCTCTATTGTAACACATAGCTACAAAGTTCAAAAGACAGTGTGCCCAAACTGTTATGAATTCAACTTGAACATTATGGAATGATTTTCCATATGTACTAAACTTAACCTGATACTTAACACCATGTTTTTCACATACATACTGAGCTTCTCTGACTAAAGGTTTCAGTTGTCATTGAGGGAGAGGAGCCTAATGCATTTGGATGGTGGGAGAGAAGACGAAAAAGGATATTTTTCTCAAAATAAATACTGTCCATTAGGCACTCCCTGCCTCCCTCTTAGACATATAATTTTGCTTCATTGACAAAGAGTTGATTTTGAATAGCTTTCTGGAATGGAGAGATATCAACAGGTCAAGATTTTCTATGTAATTTATGAAGATACATTTTTTACCATTGACTGAGCCTTTCTCCTACACTCCTCCCAAATATGGAGGTGATCCATTTCCCTTCACATCCTGGAAAATAAATTACTCCTGCCATATGCTAGAGTAAGTCTCCAACCACTTTTAAAGGGCAAGGATTCAGAAAGGAGTTTGGTAATGCTCACAAAGGTACATTATTTTGAGCATTTCAAACCTTCCAGGGCAATGTATACCTTGGAACACCCACCCATCTTTTAAATATGGTTTACGAGTGCTTAGATCTTGCACTTGTGGCTAAGATGATGCCTTCATGAAATATTTATGCCTGCAAAGAATTCCTTTGTATGTAGATGCATTTACGACCATTTTTTTGTGAGAATAAACCCCTGTTGATTCACAAAAGGTTGACAGTTTCTTACTAAAGACTTCACCGCAGTCAACCCTGTGCCAGGAAGACAGCATTTTAAGTGAGTAATAATATAATATGCCTAGAACATCAGTGTGAGCTAATGCATTTTTTTCACCTACATCTCCACACAACGAAAATATGGCCACAATGGATTGGAACAACTTTAACTGTGCATTGTTTTAGAAATCCACACATTTACTGTCCAATTATTGAGTGGGATAATGCGTAAAGCATATACTTCATTATCCTTGCCATTTCCCTTCACTAGCTGTATTGCTTTGTAATTGTATTTATACAGAGCTTAATACCCCTGACGAGGCGTCAAAGCGATTTTCGGCAAGTTACACGCTACTCTGGATCCCAAGGAGGATTAGTGGTGAATTAGTATAGGAAGATATGGAACTCTTCAGCATCGTTAAAAAGCTCTCCAACCCCAGCGCCTGCAACAACGATATCACACCCTCGCAAGACCTCTGCGACTCACCCGGCTTGTTCTTTCACCGCAAGATCACCGACATACACAACAGCTTCGGCACGCTGACCACGCACCCAACCACTGAACCAGCGCCCCCCACCACCACCCTCTGCACCTGGACCCCTGTCAGCACCGAAGACACCATCCGCCTGATGAACACCATCCACTCCGGTTCCCCTACCGACCCCTGCCCACACCACATCTTCAACAACTCCATCATCGCACCCCAACTACGGAACATCATCAACAGCTCCTTCGCATCCGCCAACTTTCCGGAGAGCTGGAAACATTCCGAGCTGAGCGCCCTCCTGAAAAAACCCACCGGGGACCCCACGTACCTCAAGAACTTCCACCCCATCTTACTCCTCTCCTTTCCTGCCAAAGTCATCGAGAAGACCGTCAACAGACAACTCTCCGCCTTCCTCAAGACCAACGGATCCCTCGACCCCTCACAGTCTGGCTTCCGAGCAAAGCACAGCACCGAGACCGCCCTCATCGCAGCCACCAACGACATCAGGTCACTGCTCGACAACGGGGAAGCTGCTGCCCTCATCCTCCTGGACCTCTCAGCAGCCTTCGACACCGTATGCCACCACACCCTGATACAGCGCCTCAGCAACACCGGAATCCAAGGAGCGGCACTGGAGTGGATCATCTCGTTCCTCGCCGGAAGAACTCAGAGAGTCCGCCTCCCCCCGTTCCGATTCGCGGCCACCGAAGTCATCTGCGGCGTTCCGCAAGGATCCTCACTCAGCCCCACCCTCTTCAACGTCTACATGAGCCCTCTCACAGCCATCGCTCGCCAACACAACCTCAACATCATCTCCTACACCGACGACACCCAGTTGATCCTCTCCCTCACCAACGACCCCGCCACCACCAAAGCCAGCCTCCAGGAAGGTATGAAAGACGTCACGGAATGGATGAAGATCAGCCGTCTGAAACTGAATTCAGACAAGACGGAAGTCCTCATCCTCGGACCATCCCCCTCTGCCTGGGACGACTCCTGGTGGCCCCCTGCCCTGGGCACCGCACCCAAGCCAACGGACCACGCACGCAACCTGTGCTTCATCCTGGAGTCCTCCCTCACGATGACCAAACAAGTCAACGCCGTCTCGTCATCATGCTTCAACACCCTGCGCATGCTCCGAAGGATCTTCCGATGGATCCCCAGCGAAACCAGGAAGACGGTCACCCAGGCCCTCGTCACCAGCCGTCTGGACTACGGGAACACCCTCTACGCTGGCACCACTGCCAAAATCCAGAAAAGACTCCAGCGCATACAGAACGCCTCAGCACGACTCATCCTGGACATCCCTCGCCACAGCCACATCTCTGCCCACCTAAAAGACCTGCACTGGCTCCCCGTCAGCAAGAGGATCATGTTCAGACTCCTCACCCACGCACACAAGGCTCTCCACGACACGGGCCCGAAGTACCTCAACAGCTGCCTCACATTCTACACACCCACCCGCCAGCTCAGATCCGCCAGCCTCGCCCCGTCCCACGAATTCGCAAATCCACCGTCAGAGGAAGATCCTTCTCCTACCTGGCGGCCAAGACATGGAACTCCCTCCCCACTCACCTACGGCTGACCCTGGACCATCTCTACTTCAGGAAACAACTCAAGACCTGGCTGTTCAAGCAGTAGCAACCCCCCCCCCCCCCCCTCAGCGCCTTGAGACCCTTGCGGGTGAGTAGCGCGCTTTACAAATTTTGCTGATTTGATTTCATTTGATATGAAAGTAATTTTAGTGGTGGACATGTGAGTTTGTTATTTGGACTGAAAAGAATAGTGGAGTGATAGAAGAGAGAAGGGTCTAAAAAGTGTTTTTTGGGGTATCATAGCAGTAGAAGGAGGTATTGGGTGAGTAAATGGGAGGTGGGGGGGAAGAGTCAGAGGGAAGGGTTGAAAAAGACATATTTAGGAGATCTGAATAGTAAATTAGCGGTCCATAGTAATAGAATGGGGTATGGGATGAGTCAGAGAGTAGAGATAGAGGGTATATTGAGATAGGTATAGGGTGAGAAATATGGTAGTGCATTGGAGAGAGTATTAGAATGAGGTTTATGATGAGTCCGAGAGTGGAGGTAGAGAATATGTTGCGAGAGGTGTAGGGTGATATATAGGGTAGTGCTTTCAAGATGCTGAATTCAAAGTAAAGTAATAAATATAAGGATACATGAGGTATAGATGTATAAGAAAGGTAATATGTAGATTTAAATAGTATTAAATAAACTCAGGCATTTAAGTGTTGTAGTACTACAAGCCAATTTATTTGTTTTAATAATGTTTTTATAATTGCTTTTTTTGTAATTCAATAGCAAAGCAATTGTAGATAAATAATTATAGTAAAAACTTACTTATTTATGCAGTGGCCTATATAAATGTTAGACATAGAATAGTATAACCATTAGTAATATGTATCCATGTCAAGCAGAGCCAATGAATATCCATGTATTTACAAACACTATTAGACATGTTTCTACAAAGGTATACATATATGTAGGTGCACACTTATAGTCCAAATAAGTGCTCACATACACCGGGACACAATGCACATTTATGTTTGCACATGGTGGTAGTCTTCTTAAGATAAGGTAGTTATCCGTTAATCTTATGTTTGGGGGTAAAGAGTTCAATAATTTGGCTGCTTGAACAGAGAAGGATGTGCCACCTATGTTATTTTTCTTGTTTGGTAGGACTTTGAGGCGAGGTGCTAATCAAGAGTGGGGGTTCCTTTGTTGAATGTATTTGGTGATTTTATGAAGGGCGGTTCTGTTCCATGTATCACTTTGTGGGTAAAACAAAAAGCTTGAATGTGGATCTTCTGTCAACCGGTAGCCAATGTAAAGCCTTCAAAACAGGGGAGATGTGGGCTTGTGGCCTCATATGTAAGAGTAGTATGGCAGCAGAGTACTGATTCAGTTGTAGTCTTTTCATAGTTGTTAAAGATGATCTGCAGTAGAGGCTATTGGCATAAACCACACACAAAAAAAGGGGGGAGGAGATCATTCCTTATTTCGCCCTCCTCTGGGTATACCTAATCACACACTGAGAAGTAGGAAAATATAGATTGCTTTTTAAGAGAGATAAAAGTTGGCAAAGTACAATGCTTTGAAAAAACTGCCTTCACCCACAAAAGTTTGTGGAATGCTTATTCATTGGACTGCTACAAACACCTCTGTTCAGACAGACGCATGAGGTGGAGCAATAGGGTTG
This sequence comes from Lissotriton helveticus, assembly GCF_964261635.1. Lineage (NCBI taxonomy): Eukaryota > Metazoa > Chordata > Amphibia > Caudata > Salamandridae > Lissotriton > Lissotriton helveticus. Next base: position 586,444,490 of record NC_136061.1, on the reverse strand, counting down.
GGGAGTCAATGCAAACATATAGAAAAGGTCAGGATCTAAAGAAAAATAAGTGCAGACTATTTGTGAACACTAACTCTGGGATATCCCAAGATCTATTTTATTTGCGATTCCCTGGTTAGAGCTAAAAGGTATCTCAATACCAGTGAATGACAGTGAAGTGAGTACATTATGCACCATTCACCCCTCCATTCTGCAAAGAAGTCGAAATGTCTCAGCCGGATATCGTGTCTCTCCCGGCTTTCTTCAGGACTGTTAGATCCCTTGTCTTACTCTCTTTCTAATATACCTAAATCTGCATATTGATTACTACACCTGTAACTTTATGAAGGTCTTGTAATCACACTCCAATTTGAAGCTGTAAGCGAGAAAAAAAATATGGATACAAGTGAAAAGAAAACTGAAGGCCATGACAATTAAGATACATAATGTGCTCTTGTGTGAAGAAGCAGTCCATTCTTGGCCCCTCTCAACCCATTTGTCGCGATGCGGCTGACGGATCATTCTATGTTAATCACTGCTTGTTAGGATTGTGCTGTTATTTAACAGTGAACTCCATGATTCCTAATCTGGATCTCCATCAATATTAAAACCATTATCATACACACACACATATCAATGTCAAGCAAATCATCACTTAGAGAAAGTCACATGCATATACCCTTCATGGAAACATATCGGGTATTAATTTATTCACTTGGTTATTCTTACTGACTTTCACTGTGGAACCTGCTCACACTGGCGTGGGAATCAGGGCGACCCCCTGTAGTCACACACTGATTTAGAAAGTGCGGGTAATGTATAGATAGTTAGAGAGAGACAAACATCTTTGATACAGTTTCTCACCCAATCGTTGTCTGCCTCTCATGCATTCGAAGTATATTTTATTTAATGAGCCCTACTATTGGAGGTGCCCTGAGTTAACCATGCCCGCTCGGGCCCAGGGTTTCTGCTACCCCCTGTGAACTAAGAGCGACATCCTTCAGCTGAACGAATACGTTCTCTCTACCCTGTGTGTGTCTGGTGCCCCGCTTACTAAATCAAGGTATGTTCGACCTCTGGCTCAGTGTCCCTCCTGACACCATGTAGGTGCCAAGAGTATGTGTTCGGGCGTCTTCAAAGCAACTCCACGTCCTGCCACGTGATCACGGGGGCATGTCATGTATGCAGCGTGATACACTCGGAAAACTAGAATGGTAACTCCTCGGCTGGTGTGTGATGAATGCATCCCCTGCCCTAGTCACTATCTCCCGAGACTTGGCTCTGTATTCTATTAGCCCAGGCATAGAATTATATTTTGTTTTATATATATGATCAAGACCCGATTGGGGGTCGAAACGCGTCATGGCGGACTGGCTGGTTGAGAAATAAAGCATATTTGATTGGCAGTGATACCTGGGTCCACTTTTCGTCTTCCAGAGGCAGTCACACACGGCGATTTGGAAGCATATATATATATGTATATATATATATATATATATATATATATATATATACACAAATCTTTTATATTCCGGCTTTCAGGGTCATACGAGTGTTTGTATTGATATATTCGGGGTGAAGCTGTAGGTTTTGTCTACACCATATGTTTCCTTCTCCTCTAGCTTTACCGCGTATTCTCCTGCGCCTCTTTAATTGTAAGCTGTGCAAGAGTAGGAGTATGTCCAAGCTCACTCCTGTGTCCACGACAGATAATCAGGAAGTAAGAGTCAAATAAAATTGGGTCACCTCTATTTTTGCAATCTCATGCTACATGGTGAATGGTGCATAATTTACTCGCTTGACCGCCATCCACTAGTATTGAGATAACCTTTTAGCTCTAACAATGGAATCCGCAAATAAAATAGATATTGGGATATCCCAGAGTTAGTTTTAACAAATTGTCTGCACTTATTTTTCTTTGGATCCTGACCTTTTCTACATGTTTATATTGCCCCTCATACCCTATTGCTCCACCTCATGCGTTGGTCTGCACGGAGGTGTTTGTAGCAGCCCAATGATGAAGCATGTGGGTGAGGGCAGTTTTTTTAAGCATTGCACTTTGCCAACTTTTATCTCTCTTAAAAAGCAATCTAAATTTCTCTACTGCTTAGTGTGTGATGAGGCTATTGACGTAACTGAGTTTAGACAGAACAAGAGAGATATTAGCCTAGACCTTGTGCGGAAATCCCAAGTGGGGGAAGCAGTGTTGCAGAGTTTTTACAGTATGAAGTTTGATTTTACTAGTTTGTCCACTTGGGCATTCATTGATAGCTTGGAGTCCATGGTAATTCTGAGATTTCTTACTTCCTTAGATACTTTAGGCTGTGTTCCCAGATTTTCAGGCCAGGCAGTGAGTGGGTCATATTTTTTCCAGTCCCCACATACGTGTATTTTTCTTTTGGAAGCATGTCATTTGAGATGGCTCCCTGTCATCCACTGATCAACGGCTCTGAGGCAAAGATTTGTGAGTTTCCAGTGTCTTTGGGGATTTCCAGTTTAAGGAGTATTTGTGTGTCATCTGCAAGTTATAGCATGTGAGGTGAAATCGACTGATCAGTGCTGGTAAATACTTCTTGTAGATGTTGAAAATGTATCGGCGAGATGATAGAGCCTTGAGGGCCCCCTGCTTTTGAGAACTGTGGTTTGGACGAGAAAGGGCGGTATGGATGACATTACGTCTGTTTTAATGTTAGGATCTGATTCAGTGGAAAGCAGTCCCCTCTATACTGGCTTTGTAAAGTCTATGTATTGGAGTGTCATGGTCAACCATGTCAAAGGCAGATGAGATGTAGTGCTGAGGCCCGTTCCAGTCAACAATGTTCTTAAGGTCATCCCAGATAGCAATGAGGGTAGATTCTGTGCCTCGTCCTTGACGGAATCCTGTTTGGAAGTCTGAAAGTATGGAATTATCTTCAATGAATTATGACATCTGGGCGAATGCTGCTCTTTCTATCACTTTGCCCAGGAAAGGTCCATTAGTAATCGGTCTGTAGTTGTTGGTGTTAAGCAGATCCAGGTTTGCTTTCTTAAGTAATGGGCATATGTATGACTTTTTTAGATCTTCTGGAAATATTCCTGTAGTTCAGGAATTGTTGATGAATCTTCTTACTGGTGTGGCAGCAGAGGTAGTTAGAAGACGTTTCTTGAAATTTGTGGTGGACATGGGTCAGAAGGGCTGCCGGCAGGCCTGCTTGCTTGGACCTGGTCCAAAAATTAATTGTGTGATATTTGTTGGAAGGAATGAAGAGTCTGAGTTAGCATATTCTTGCATGCATCAGTTATTTTATTGTGCTATTGTGTTCCAATGATTGTTTTATGTCCTGATGCCACAATCTGTCTAGTATTACAGACTCCACTGTGCCTTTTGGATGAAGGTGTGCTGGTGAGCAGCAACCACCTCAAATATTAGAAAAGCTACATTTTCAAGACACTTGTAAGGAAACACTTCTTGAAAAATCTCCTCTTGCTCAAGGAGGCACATATGACCCCTTATATGTCAGGTGGGCTTGGTTTGTCCAAACATAGGTTGAGCTGTGTTCTTTAATTGCACAACTGGTTGCAAAGGATTACAAAATGCACAGTGATTTGATACCTTCCCTAGGAAGCCAACAAGCCAATCACAATGTATGGCTATCTGAACGCCAACTCCTTACTTCCTCTGTCCAAACGAACTGACGGTTCAACTGTATGAATAACTCATTAACTGAACCAAGATTGCTTTTCAAGGTCATTAATAATTCTTGGTTTCTGTACCTTCTTGACATTACATCTGCTTACCAAATTTAGACCTTCTCAAATGTATCTAGAATTTTCTACATGTCAAAGGAGCATTGCACCCTGTCTTTAGAACACATACATGAACTAAAACAATAACAGAGACCTTTGTAAAGAAATCTCTGAACTAGCATTTTGGACAATGCCTTGCTGTACCACTAGGGTTCACTGAAGATAATTTTTAGGAGGAGTTTCTACTTTTAAGATTAAATGTACCCTTGTCTAAAGAATAAGGTTGTAGAAAAGGTCAATGTTTCTAGTTTAATATTGCTTACAGTAAGATGGATATTAAGAAGCAGACTGGGATTGTAACATGCCATAGGCAGGATGCTCTCCCAACTATTTCCATCTGCAGTATATTCTAACCCTGACGGTATGGTCAATATAGGGAATTTCTGGTGGAAAAAACAAGATATCTCCTTCTTTCACCCATTCCCCATGAGCATGTCAATGAGGCAGTATGTGAGAGGATGAAGGTGGAGGGTGTAGGAACAGGGAGTGGCCATGGCTAATTCACCTTCAGGGTTCAGTAAGGCCCCTGCCTTCTGCGCTGAGGCAATGGACTGTGTACGTGAGTCAGTCCACTCTGAGCTGAACAAAGGGTGCTCGTAATAGTCCTCATCCGAAAGGTAATGGTCATCATCAGGCACAGACACCGATATGGAGGGAGCATGGAGTTTGCGCCTCTTCCCGCTGGAAGCACACCTGGAACTTGCTGTCCAGTACAAAGGTTCCACATTATCATCTGCACCTTTATCTACAAACAGATATACAGGAAATGAATGCAGGGAGAGCAGGCAGGGCAGTCAGACAGAGACAAGATGGGCACATTGATCACATAAACATACATAGCCACCAATAGGACATATGAAAGGGATGAAGTCAGCCAAGCCAGGTCCATGTGGATGGGAAATTGAAAATACACACTTCTATGGCATTTCTCAATTCCTTTTTGTACAAAAGTCAAGCGTTGTAAGTATTTTCTCTCATAGACTGAGTAGGCACGAAGAATGGTGTTGCACAGGTCATAGAGTTCATAGCTGACCTCTACACTTTTCAATGTTTACCTTGCTCTACTTGCATCTAGCATTGAATCCTATGGCATACAAGTTAGCTCCTATGCGATTACACTCAGCCTATCCTGTTCATAGGCAAGAAGGCAGAGGCAACTCAACTAGCATTTAAGAGGTGTCTCATCCATGTTGTTCAATGGATGAGAAAGAGATGCCTGAAATGCAATTCCAATCAGATGGTGGTGCCACTGTTTGGTCAGGTGACGAAAGACTGGTCAAAGCATTGGTGGCCAGTGATGCAGGCCCTGCACCACAGCCTACAACTGTAGCCAGAAATCTGGTGGGTAAATTTGAGAACATGTTGTCCTTTTGTTCCCAGATTCTGTCTGTAGCAAATTTCTGCTTCTCCTTGATCCGGGCCCTAAGTAAAACCTTGAAGTTCCTCCTAGTTGAAATTAGGAAAGCAATTGTACATGTAACAAATGTAAAAATGTGACTATGCCAATGCCCTGTTTTTAGTGCAGAATGTGGCAGCAAGGTTATTTTACAAATTCCTTGCAGACAACCGATTGCACACGTGCACAAAGAACTGCACTGGCTGCCAGTTAGAAAGCTGGTACTCTTTAAAGCACTTGCTATTTCCCATTGTGTTTCTATAAGACCAACACTACATACTTAATTTAACAGGCTTGCTCACTACCAGCCGGTGAGATGTTTCAGATAATCAGAAGCTCTGTTACTAAGAATCCCTAAGTGCAGGCTTGCGACCAGCGGAGGCTGACCCTTCAACTATTTGGTAACAGTGACCTGAAATAAGCTCCCTCTACCACTGCATAGAATATCAAAGGAAAACGTGTTTAGATCTCAGCTCAGAACTTGGCTACACGATGACTAAAGTTAACTTTGATGCTTACTCTTTGCTTCTTGGTGCCAGGACACCCATTTGAGCAGCTGCGAGCTATATAAATCTGATTGATTGATTAATTTATAGAGGTTATGCAGTACTTAGGCCAATGTCTGATATGGAGAAAGAGTTCATTAATCCAAAAAGTAACTATAACATTAATTACACTGCTACATAGTCAATCAGCGACCTTTGACCCTGCCTGCAGGTAGGTCGCCCCCCCCAGCCGCTACACGGTCCTCCTGCCACTCCATGACGCTGTCGCCTTGCTGCTGACCCTTGTGCCCCTTCCCTCGTTGGCTCCCTGTGCCTCTGCCTGGTTTTCACCCCTTCGCTTTTTTCCGCCGTTTTTCTCCCTCTCTGTGCCCTTGTGCCCCTTCCCTCTTTGGCTCCCTGTGTCTCTGCCTGGTTTCACCCCCTTGGTTTTTTCTGCTGCTTTTCTCCCTCTCTGTACCCCCCTTCCCGTTTCCCCCCCTCTCCCTCCGTGCCTTTTCCCGCCGCTGCGTTCCTGCGGCCTCGCCCTCCGCCGTCCCATTCGCCACCCCGCTCCCGCCTCCCAGCTGCTCCGCCCTCCCACAGCCCCTCTCATGGAGGAAGCGCAGAGGTAAAGGGAGCGACCTTTGACCCTGTCTGCAGTTAGGTCACCCCCCCAGCCGCTACACGGTCCTCCTGCCATGCCGTGATGCTGTCGCCTTGCTGCGGACCCTTGTGCCCCTTCCCTCGTAGGCTCCCTGTGCTTCTGCCTGGTTTTCACCCCCTCGCTTTTTCCGCCGTTTTTCTACCTCTCTGTGCCCTTGTGCCCTTGTGCCCCTTCCCTCGTTGGCTCCCTGTGCCTCTGCCTGGTTTCACCCCCTTGGTTTTTTCCGCCGCTTTTCTCCCTCTCTGTACCCCCTTCCCCTGTCCCCCCCTCTCCCTCCGTGCCTTTTCCCGCCACTGCGTCCCTGCAGCCCCGCCCTCCGCTGTCCCATTCCCCACCCTGCTCCCGCCTCCCAGCTGCTCCGCCCTCCCACAGCCCCTCTTATGGAGGCTACACAGCGGCCGCGCAGCGGACATGCGCAGCAGACGCGCCAAAGGCAAGCCCGTCTGCGCCTGGCACCAGAACCCCTGGACCCCGTGCCCCCCGCAACGCCAGACTGCACTACGACTCCAGCACCCTCCACGCACTCAACACCGGACGAGACCACCCGTGCTACCGGGCCACCCTGAAGCGCACCCAAGGGCCCTTCACCTGCCGGAACTGCAGATTCACCAGCATCCAGCCCACCAAACCACCAACCAGAAAACCCAACCACCTCCGCTGCAACCTCCTCAACACCGGCTCCGCTCGCAAGCACGCCATCGAACTCTGGGACCTCCTAGACTCTACCGCCCCCGACGTGGCCTTCCTGACGGAGACCTGGCTGAACGCCACCTCTGCACCAGACATCGCCATAGCCATCCCACAGGGCTACAAGATCACCCGCAGAGACCGCACCAACGGAGTTGGAGGGGGAATCGCCATCATCCACAAGGACAACCTCAGAGTCACGGAAATGTAAGTCAGTGATGAGTACAGCATCTAAGCACACTCGGGAGGGTCCACAGAAAGGAAAGTCCAAGGCTCAGATTTGTAGCCCAATTATGAACACCTAGATGCAGATTATGGAAATACAAACATGCTTCTTCCCTTTCGCAATATCTTGTGCATGTGTGTGCTACCGTATTACCCCAAAGCGCAGGGCTGTCATCATCCCGTAATACTGGAATTTGCACAGGGATTTGTGGCACAAGATGACAGCCTCCAGGAAAGACTGCAAGCCAAACACAGCTACTGATCCAAGATATTGGGGCCCAGATTTACTAACATTTAGTGTCGGGGTTGCCTCACTTTTTGATGCAGGCCAACACAAAATGTATTCCTGAAGTTACTAAGCCACGCAAAGCCCGATTTGTGTGGCTTTGTAAAACAAAGCAACACAAGGCGCATTTGTGTCAGGGAGGAGTTCCATGAGTGGAACATGGGAAATCCCATGCATCCACCCATGGATAGTGACGCAAACCTGGATTTACTAAAAGCAGTAAACCTTGGTTTGTGATATAATGGTTTGTCTACCTGAGGTTGAAAACGAGGTGAAATATCTTCATTTCACCTCGCTACTTCCTCTTTGCATTTTGCAGCACACTTGGAAAGAGGAATATGCCTCTGAGGATTGTTTTTGTGCAGGAAGGTGCCCCTTCCTGAACAAGAGCACTGCCCATAAGGCAGACACCTTTGCACCATGGTGCACGGGTGGCTGCATTGGCACGAGGCCATCTGAAGTTGCGTAAATGCTTTGAGAGAGCAGAAGTGTGCCATATCCTGGTAGATATGGCACATTTCCACTCTCTCCCTTTCATGCCACGCAGCGCAACAAGATGCCTTTCTGCGATGAACTGGGTGAAAGGTAGGTAAATCTGGCCCTGTGTTTTAGAGAAGTTGGTTGAGAGAGACTTTACTGGCAGCAAAATAAGGTACAATACACAATGAGGCTGAAAAGGTTGCATAACTGATCCATCATGAAGCAAATCACGATGCACACGTGCAGGTACTGGTTGTATCCACAGTCCTATCCATGCATTATTGTTTATACTTCTAGAAATAGCAATAACAACAGTTTGCGCACAGAATGCGAACAGTTGCTGCCATCTCATGTGTTAAAGGGACAGAAATCAGCTCCTGTGACCGAACATGGAGTTATTGTCTCAGTTGTGATAAGCTGTGGTTAGATATGTGCTCTAAAATGGACATGAAAGTTGATGCTCTTCTTGGATTCTAGAACTCCTTGGCATTGACCATCCTGACTGAGGGCCAACAGGTTGTTAATAAGTCAGCTATGATATTGTTGACAGCGAAGGGATAAGTTGTTAGAAATAATACAGCGTGTGTATTCGGGTGACTGTCATTCTGAGCATCCAGAGTAAATGCTCCATATTTTCATGACAACATATGAGCACTTAGCCTGCCAGGCACAGGATAATATATGAAACCGAAAGACAGATTGGCACACTTGTCAGTGTGTGTAGAAGGGAGGTAGGGTTAGGGCACAGCTGGTCATATGTCAGAGGAATTGATACCGCAAAACAACAGTCCTGCTCCATCAGTAACACTCCGAGACAGGTATGTCCCAAGCGAGGCGCAATGGTAGATGCGTTTATATACCTCACCTTGTCTTGAAGGTTCTATTCCCAGGAGAGGCACACCACAGTACCCTAGTGAGCCTTACCTTCCTCCATGGCGCCCATCTGTTCCGATGCCGGGGAGGGGGGTGGAGAAGGCGGGAGATTGGCGGTCTCGTCAACGGCTGCAAAGCAAGTCACAGAAGAGTGAAACTCAAGAGCTGCTTTCTAAACACTTCAAATGCATCGTTCTTTCTGCTTTTCTATTTAACTTAACTACAGCTATTTCTTTATGCGGTATTCAGCAAGCAGTTAGAGTTCAGGGCACTTCATGTTTTGGGATGAGTTCCCATTTAGCTGTTGAAGAAGGTGCAGTTCAACACACAAGCAAAAACACTAGCTTGTGCACTGGGCGCACACAGATACACAGACTCTTCCATGTAATGGTGCACCTGTTGTGTGTGTGTGTGTGTGTGTGTGTGTGTGTGTATGTTAGCCAGTACTGTAGCTCATCTGTGAATAAGGGAAGCTTGTTGGCCATACTCTACGTTTGAAGTGTAAGTGTGACTCTTCCAATGCTGAAGCCATGTTTATTACATGTGGTTTACAGAACGGAATCTAGCATATGTCTTACATATATGCTAGACAAGCTTCTGAAAACCTTTTCATTATGAGAAACCTAAAGGGTCTTGAGAGGGTGGTAGGATGTTACAAGGCATTAACTGTAGTTATTGTGGGTGGTGGCCCTTGCACTTTCTGGGAAAGCTAGCAGTACCTTCCAGGCTGCCTCAGCAGAGGTTATGTGTGATCTTTTTTAACAGGTGGATGTTGAGAGTAGCCCTTGCTTCCACAATATGTATATGTGTACGACTGGTCAGATCAGTGCCCAGCTTGGGCAGATGGCACAGCAGAGGCATGTCAGGGCTGAGAACGCAGTGTGCCCATTACTGGTTGGGCTTTTTGTAACTTTCTACTTTTATCTGCTACTTCTGCTTGAGGATGTTACTTCTTTATGCCAATAAAAAGACTACAGAGTAGTGTCCAGCATGTTACATCAGCATAAAATGTTTGCAACCTCTACATTAGTCACCGTGTTAAACCGATAGAAAGTTGTGAACTTGTGGATTCTGTCAATAACTGACACTGTAGGAAGCAGATGTGAGAGACAACTGGAGTTAATAGCAAGAAAGCAAAGTTAAGGTAAGAGGAGCTCCAGCAGTACTGTGACAACTGGCAGCCCTCCAGCAAGTGATGAGGACAGTTTTTGAGCCGCATTGAAAGATGTGCCTAGAGAGAGCTATGCGAGGAGCTCAAAAGTCAGATATTGAATTAAACGGACAGAAAAGGAGCTCACCATGACGCAAATCCGCCGTTCAGCGGTCGGGGATACAGCAATACTCAGAAAGGATCTGCTGGTATTTGAAATAAGGCAGAAGTGCTGTGATTGTTGGTGCTTTTCATGTTAAGGATAGATCTAGTACTGAAGTACATTTTAATTGTGAATTTGCAAGCACGATTGGGTGCTTCATATCTTGGGCACAGCTGCATGCCATGGGATTTGCCTGGTGTCTGTAGGCGAGTACGACTGTTTCCTCGAGGCAGCCAATGGAAAGAAGGATGGAGCTTAGCAGATCCAAGGACTGTGAGTCTCCTTGCCTTGGCATGTTTCCTTTCAAGAAGGTCAGTTAGAAGAACTCGACTTTCCACATAGTAACTTAAAAACCTGCCTGCTAATTCAGTTGATAATCAAATGTGTTTATGATTAGTTGCAGTTTATCTGAGTCTTATCTGTTCCTACTCTTCAATGCTGGGGTGTGTATTATTGGGATGTTATTTCTATTATTGCCACAGCATTGGTTGACGTTATTTTTTTTTGACTATTTTGTGGGCGATTGAAATACATTTGGAGATTTCAACTGTTCAGTTGACGTGAATTGTATGGCAAATGTTTGTATGTGATTGTGTTGTGATTGTCATTCCTTACTGTAGTAATGTAGTTCATTTGCCCCTTGAGGTGGGATTTAGAAGAGCAAATATCATGCAGTGTCTTTTGTGCGTAGTTATGTTTGCCTTCTTTGTTGTATTGAGTGAGTGTGAGACAGTTAACAAAATACATTATTAAGTTGCTATGTTTGGATGGTCATGTGTTATTGTCTGTAGAGCAGGCTATAGAGAACATCCCTACTGGAGTCGAACACCCTATGATAAAGGGTCTCAGTTGTATGTTGATCTGCTTACCTTTGAGTGTATGTATCAAGTTTTACTTTTCAAAGCAAAGTCGATCCTGTGAATTTTATTTTTATTTTTCGTGTACTAGGGAGTCAAACCTGTGACCATATCGATAGCATATCAAGAGTTGCAGGGAGTCAACTCTATGATTAAATCTAGACCGCATCAAGTGCACAGGGGATTCACTCCATGAACAAATCTGGAGTGTACTTGGGTGTGCTGGGGAGTCCGCCACTTAAATTAATTTGCGGTATTCATGTGTTGTGTGTGCTAAAGAGTTAATCTCATGAAAACACCTGGGACATTAACGTGTTAGGTGGGCAGTGCTGTGGAATCAACCCTGTAAAGGAATCTGGGGCATACATGTAGTGTCTGTGAAGGGAAGCCAACCCTATGAGCAAATCTAGGACATGTGTGTAATGCGGAGTTAACTTCTTGAACTAACCTGGGCATGAATGTGTGGTGTTAGCTGGGGAGCCAACCCATGAACAAACCTTGAGCATACTTGGGCGTGAGTTTTCGCGAGTCAGCCTTGTGAACAAATGTAAATGTAAATGTAGAGTTACTTGTATAGCACACGACTACCGCTGAGGAATCCTTCCTGGCCTTTCCCTGTGAAGTGCCCACTCCTGGACACCCCCAAGGTGAAACCTAGCATCTTAGCGTTGTTGGGCACTTTGTGGAGATTAAGCAAGCTATTGCCCAGAGTTGCAGAGTGGGACTTATGATTAGAATAGGCACCGAGGAGAGAATTATCAGGTCCGAGGAAATTGAGCCCAAGACCCGCCGAGGCGTGAATCGAACCCTGGTCCCGGGGCAGACTTCTGCATCAGGGTCTGCCGCTCTAACCATTGAGCCACACTTCTCCACATCTGTAGCATACATGTGTTGTATGTGTTGGGAAGTAAAGCTATGAACATATCTCAGACATTCAGGTGCCATGTGTGCATGGAGTCAACACTGTAAAGTAATCTGGAGCACACGTGTTTTGTGTGTGCCAGGGAGCCATTCCTTTGAAGTATATGTTTAGTGCATGTGTTGAGCTATGTCTTACTTGGGGGAATACTACCATGAGAACAACTACAAGATACATACATTATGCCAGAATGTTGGCTCAAAAGGAAGGGGGACAGCTGTGTTTTGTGAGTGTGCTGGTGTAAGAAATTGGGTTACGGGGTGAAGGGGGTGAAACTCTCCTCAAGCAGTAACCACAATCCATGTCAGGGTGAAGTCACAAGCAAACTCCAAATGAACCTGTGCTCAACCCTCTGGTATCTTGACACAGAGCAGTCAGGCTTAACTTAGAGGCAATGTGTAAAATATTGTACATCACTTGAAACAGTAATAACATGAAATCACAGCACATGAAAAATCCCACACCAGTTTAGAAAAATAGAGTACACTTTAATACATAAATTAAGACCAAAACAACAAAAATCCAATCAGGAGAACTGGAGGTGCAATGGAGGTATGCAAAATATATTGGTGTTTAGAGGTTTGTTAGGTGTGTTGAGTCTACTGCTCAATATCCGCCCGGCACTCTGACATGAAAGGTGTCCAGTTTTTTCAAAGTTTATTGAGGAAGGTGGAGGAAAACTCTGAAGGGCCTAAATAGCCAGGTGTTTATTGGACCAGCTGATTGAGACAATTGCGGGCAGACAGCAGGCAGTAGAAATCCTGGAAGTTGAGACCAACTCAGAGATGAAAGAGCTGACAAGCTTCAAACACTGGCAGCTGACACAATTGTGAAATAGGATATTAAATTGGAACTGTTGGACAGCTTGAGGAGGGGCGCTTACATTTTTCAGCTGGGTCTCCCTGCAAAAATGCCTTGTGGGGCCCCTATCAATCAATCAATCAATCAATCAATCAGAACATTTATAGAGCACGCTACTCACCCGTGAGGGTCTCAAGGCGCTGTGGGGGGGGGGTTGGTGTCGCTACTGCTCGAAAAGCCAGGTCTTGAGGTGTTTCCTGAAGGTGAGTCCTAGGTGTGTGGGGAGGGAGTTCCGTGTTTTGGCTGCCAGGTAGGAGAACGATCTTCCTCCGGTGGTGGTTCTGCAGGTCCATGGGACGGTGGCGAGGGCGAGGCTGGCAGAGCGTAGCTGGTGAGTGGGGGTGTAGAACGAGAGGCGGTTGTTGAGGTATTCTGGGCCATTGTCGTGGAGTGCTTTGTGTGCGTGGGTGAAGAGCCTGAATGTGATCCTCTTGCTGACGGGGAGCCAGTGCAGGCTTCTCAGGTGGCCGGATATGTGGTTGTGGCGGGGGATGTCGAGGATGAGTCGTGCGGAGGCGTTCTGTATGCGCTGGAGTCGTTTCTGAACTTTGGCTGTGGTTCCTGCGTATAGGACCTTTCCGTAGTCCAGTCGGCTGGTGACGAGGGCCTGGGTGACGTTTTTTTGGTTTCGGTGGGGATCCACCGAAATATTTTACAGAGCATGCGCAGGGTATTGAAGCAAGATGACGAGATGGCGTTGATTTGCTTGGTCATAGTGAGGAAGGAGTCCAGGATGAATCCCAGGTTGCGTGCGTGGTCCGTGGGTTTTGGTGCGGAGCCCAGCGCTGTGGGCCACTAGGTGTCGTCCCAGGCGGAAGGGGATTGTCCGAGGATGAAGACCTCCGTCTTGTCTGAGTTCAGCTTCAGGCGACTGAGTTTCATCCATTCTACAACGTCTTTCATTCCTTCCTGGAGGTTGGTTTTGGCGGTGGCTGGGTCTTTGGTGAGGGAGAGTATCAGTTGGGTGTCGTCGGCGTAGGAGATGATGTTGATGTTGTGTTTGCGTGCAATGGCGGCGAGGGGGCTCATGTAGATATTGAAGAGGGTTGGGCTGAGCGAGGAGCCTTGGGGTACGCCACAGATGATCTTGGTGGCCGCTGAGCGGAAAGGGGGTAGGCGGACTCTCTGGGTTCTGTCGAGAGGAACGAGGTGATCCAGTCCAGGGCCTTTCCTTGGATCCCTGTGTTGAAGAGGCGGGTTATCAGGGTGCGGTGGCATACGGTGTCGAAGGCAGCCGAGAGGTCTCGGAGGATGAGAGCGGTAGTATCTCCGTTGTCCATTAGGGTCCTGATGTCGTCAGTGGCTGCGATGAGGGCGGTCTAGGTGCTGTGGATGGCTCGAAATCTGGACTGGGACGGGTAGAGCAAGTTGTTTGCCTCGAGGAAAGTAGTCAGCTGTTTATTGACAGTCTTCTCGATGACTTTAGCCGGGAAGGGAAGAAGAGAGATGGGGCGGAAGTTCTTGAGGTCTTTGGGGTCCGCTGTGGGTTTCTTCAGAAGGGCGTTGATTTCTGCGTGCTTCCAGCTCTCAGGGAAGGTGGCTGACATGAAGGAGTTGTTTATGATGTTCCGGTGGTGGGGTGCGATGATGATGTTGGCTTTGTTGAAGATGTAATGGGGGCAAGGGTTAGAGGGGGAGCCAGAGTGGATGGTGTTCATGATGTGTGTGGTGTCTTCAGTGCTAATGGGGGTCCAGGTGCTGAGGATGGTGGTGGGGGTCGGTGGTACGGTGGCTGGAGGCAAAGTCTGGGGTCCGAAGCTGTCGTGTATGTCTGCGATTTTGCAGTGGAAGAACGTGGCGAGGGAGTTGCAGAGGTCTTGTGATGGTGTGATGTCGTTGTTGCTGGCACTGGGGTTGGAGAGCTCTTTGACGATGCTGAAGAGTTCCTTGCTGTTGTGGGTGTTGCTGTCTAGCCGCTCTTTGAACGATGCCCTTTTGGTGGTGCGGATCTGCTGGTGGTGTTCGCGAGTGGCGTTCTTGAGGGCAGTCATGTTTTCGGTAGTCTGATCGTGGCGCCAGGTTTTTTCGAGGGTTCGGCAGGATTTCTTTGAGATTTTGAGGGTGTCGGTGAACCATGAGGATTTCCTGTTGCGAGACTCGCCTGGGGGGTTCTTCAGTGGAGCGAGGTCGTCAGCGCAATTGGTGATCCACTGTGCGCGGTTGTGGGCTGCGTCCGTGGTGTCAGCTGGCGGGTTCTGGCTCAGTGATGAGAGGAGCTGGTTGATGGTGATTTTTCTCCAGCATCTGTGGGGATTTGTTGCGTGTGGAGGTGGGATGTAGTCTTTTTGAAGGTGAAGTGGATGCATCTGTGGTCGGTCCAGTGTAGCTCGGTGGAGTGGCTGAAGGAGACGTGGTTGCTGGCGGAGAAGATGGGGTTGAGCGTGTGGCCAGCTAGGTGGGTGGGGGTGTACACCAGTTGCTTGAGTCCGAGGTTGTCGAGGTTGTCGAGCAGGGTGGTGGTGTTGTTGTCGTTGTTTTTCTCCAGGTGGAAGATCAGGTCCACCAGGAGGATGTATTCTGGTGAGGCTAGGGCGTGCGAGCTGATGAAGTTGGTGATGGTTTCGCTGAGTTGTGTGCGCGGGCCCAGGGGTCTGTAGATGAGTGTTCCTCTAAGGGTGGTCTTGGGGTCGGTGTGAATCTGGAAGTGTAGGTGTTCGGCAGCAGAGAGTGTGTCTTCGTCGTTGGTCGTGATGTTGATGGTGTTTCTGTAGATGATGGCGATTCCTCCTCCGGTTTGGTTGATGCGGTCCTTCCGGGTGATTTTGTAGCAGTCCGGGATGGCTATGGCGATGTCGGGGGCCGAGGAGGCGTTCATTCAGGTTTCCGTGAGGAAGGCGACGTCTGGTGCCGTTGTGTCGAGGAGGTCCCAGAGTTCGAGGGCGTGCTTGTGGACGGAGCGGGTGTTGAGGAGGATGCACTTGAGGTGGTTGTTGTCGGTGTTAGGTCCGGTGGGAGGTCTGCAGGTTCAGAGGCAGGTGAATTTGCAGGCTTGGCAGGTGAAGGGTCCATGGGTTTGCTTTGGGGTGGCTTGGTGGCAGGCGGGTGGTCGTCCGGTGTTGAGTGCGTTGGAGTCGTATCTCAGTCGGGTAGCTTGGCTTCAGCGGGGGCCAGTGGTTCTGGCGCTGGGCGCGGTCCAGGCACGGACGGGCGCAGACGGGCTTGCCTTTGGCGCGCCAGCTGCCCGCGGCCGGCCTCCATAAGAGGCGAAGTGGGAGGGAGGAGCAGCTGGGAGGCGAGAGCGGGGCGCCCAATGGGCAAGTGGCAGGGGGTACAGAAGAGAAAAAGGGGGCGGGGCCACGGGGGAGCAGCGGCGGGAAGCGGGGGGGGCACAGAGGACAGGGGCGCCTGAAGATACAATACAGAAACGAAATGAAAATACAATTAAAACAGACAAAAATGCAAATACAGTGCCAGCAGAGAAAAAAAGGTTGGCAGTGCAGAGGGGGACAAGAGCACCGTTACCAGGGGCGAACCGGCGGAGCAGTGGGGCAGAGACTCAGGCAGTCAGGAGGAGCCATGCGGCGTGAGGGGCGGCCTGGAGTCAGGTCACACTCACCTGCGCCGCGCGGCCTCCATAAGAGGCCAAGTGGGAGGGAGGAGCAGCTGGGAGGCGGGAGCGGGGCAGCCAATGGGCAAGTGGCAGGGGGTACAGAAGAAAAAAGGGGGCGGGCCGCGGGGAGCAGCGGCGGGAAGCGGGGGGGGGCACAGAGGACAGGGGCGCCTGAAGATACAATACAGAAACGAAATGAAAATACAATTAAAACAGACAAAAATGCAAATACAGTGCCAGCAGAGAAAAAAAGGTTGGCAGTGCAGAGGGGGAAAAGAGCACTGTTACCAGGGGCGAACCGGCAGAGCAGTGGGGCAGAGACTCGGGCAGTCAGGAGGAACCGTGCGGCGTGGGGGGCGGCCTGGGGTCAGGTCACACTCACCTGCACCGCGCGGCCCTCATAAGAGGCCAAGTGGGAGGGAGGAGCAGGCGGGAGCAAGGCGGCCAAAGGGCAAGTGGCAGGGGGTACAGAAGAAAAAAGTAGGGCAGGGCCGTGGGGGAGCAGCGGCGGGAAGCAGGGAGAGGGGGGGGGGCACAGAGGGCAGGGGCGTCTGAAAATACAATACAGAAACGAAACGAAAAAAACAATTAAAACAGACAAAAATGCAAATACAGTGCCAGCAGAGAAAAAAGGTTGGCAGTGCAGAGGGGGACAAGAGCACTGTTACCAGGGGCGAACCAGCAGAGCAGTGGGGCAGAGACTCGGGCAGTCAGGAGGAGCCGTGCGGCGTGGGGGGCGGCCGGGGGTCAGGTCACCCTAATGTTCTTATGTATTTGTATTTGTATTTGTATTTGTATTTTAGACTTGTAGAGCGCCTTATCACCCCGGGGTCTCTAAGCGCTTGACAGGCGAGTGAATACTGGCAGTAGGAGAACAGACTAGATATTACCCCATGCCTCTTGGAAAAGCACGGTTTTTAGCTTTTTCCTAAAAGGCAGGAGTCTGGTTTCTTTGCGCAGATTTTCAGGCAGTTGGTTCCAGGCTTTAGGCATTGTGTGGGAAAAAGTCCGACCACCGATAGTGGATCGTTTGATCCTATGACAGATCCATAGAGCGGCGTTGGCTGAGCGTAAGTTCCTGTTGGGGGCATATGGGACAAGGCGTTTTTTGATGTACTTCGGGGCTTGCCCATATAAGGCTTTCTGCGTAATGCATAGGCCTTTGAACTTGGCTCGTTGGTTTACTGGCAACCAGTGTAGCTCCCGAAGAAGGGGGGTGGCTGGTGTCCTTCTTGGTTTATTGTAAATAAGTCTGGCCGCGTCATTCATGACGATCTGAAGTCTCTTGGTAAGTTTTTTCGGGATGCCGAAATACATGGCATTGCCATAATCCAATCGGGCCAGAACTAAGGCTGACACTGCTCTTCTGAGGGTGTCTGCCTTTAAGATGGGAGCTAGCTTGCGCAGTTGTCTCAGGAGGCCTACACAGGTGCCCACCACCGCCGAGACCTGGGCTGACATAGTGAGATTTGTGTCGATGATTATGCCCAGGCTTTTTACTGCTGTTGCCGGTATTGGGGGTTTACCTAATTCTGAGGGCCAAAGGAGGTCGCACCAGGGGCTAGATGAAGTTGTGATAGGAAGAACCTCCGTCTTATCCGGGTTGATTTTTAAAAAGTTTGCCGTCATCCAATTGACGGTAAATTTTAGAATATTCTTCAGTTTTTGATCAGCCATAGGGGAATTGCCTATCTGAATGATGATCTGGGTGTCGTCAGCATAATTATATATATTACAGTCCATCAGATTCAGTGATGCAATGAGGGGCTGCAGATACGTGTTGAACATCAAGGGGGACAAGGCAGAGCCCTGCGGGACGCCGCATGTAATTTTAGCAGCCTCTGACACCAGGTCATTCAGTTGTACTTTCTGGACCCGTCCACCAAGGAACGAGGTCAGCCAGGCGTGGGCCGAGCCCTTGATGCCAAACTCCCCCAACCGCGACAGAAGGAGGTCATGATTGACCGTATCAAATGCCGCGGAGAGGTCGAGTAGCACCAGGGCACAGGGATCTTTATTATCTGTTTTAAGGCGTAGGTCATCTAGCACTGATAGCATGACTAGTTCCGTGCTGTTGTGGGCTCTAAACCCAGCTTGGTTGGGTTCGAGTAGTGCATTACTCTCGAGGTGGTGCGAGAGGGTAGACAGCACGTGATGTTCCAGTATTTTAGCTAAAAAAGGCAGTTGAGATATGGGCCTGTAATTCTTTAGAATCTTGGTGTCGGCACCGGCCTTTTTTAGTAGGGGGATCAGTCTCGCCTCTTTAAGAATAGAGGGGACTAGTCCCGAGGTAAGGGAACTATTAAGGAGTGATAAAATATCCTCCTCCAGCCCTGGCCATGCTTGTTTAAATATCTGCGGGGGGCAAGGGTCCGCCGGAGAACCTGATTTAACTTGGTTCATCACTTTTGTTAGAGAGTCCTTGGTGAATAGGGGTAGGGAGGTTAAAGGCTCAGTGATTGTGGGCGGGACAGGTATCGGAGTTAGCGGGCAGTCAAATCTGGGGGTGCTTTCGATTTCTATCAGAAGGTCGGATATCTTTGAGGTAAAGAAGGATTGAAATTTCTGGCAATCTTCTTGCGTAAAAGAGGGCGGTTGTTCCTTCTTTTTCCTCAGTTCAGTGAGAACTTGGAAAATTTCCTTCTGGGGGTTAGGTGCTGTGGCAATTCTGCTCTCGTAGAACTCGCTTTTTCTAGTTCTGATGGCTTGTTTATACAAGGCGAGCTTTTCCTTATATAGAGTTTGGCAGTTGAGATCATACCCCTTTCGCCAGGGAAAGGTGATTTATAACTTTCAGGGTCTAAAGATGGCTAAGGATGCAAGGTGGTTAGGAAAGCCTACATACGGTCTTTGAATAGGCAGAAGAGTGGTAAAACCTATGGGTGACTCTTTTGCTGGTAGTGACTTTGGTAGATCTAATAGAAAGTAACTTTCACGCTATTTTTTCCTGACCTCAATCCCGATATCCTGGCCGGGAAGAGAGATCTAATGACCATGAGGAAGGAAATGATCATGTAAGAATGCATGTGTCAGTGAGGGTCTGAATTAGGCTCATGGTGGAGGTACGGGACGGAGTATGTCTTCATGCAGGCAGGGGACTTCTTGTAAGGTCTTTCAGTTTTTAAATGAATTGCGTACTGGAGGAGCGTTTCTGTTGCATGGAGTGCCAATTGTGCTCTCATGGGGAAAGCTGGGGGCTCCCTTGGAAATGGGTGGTGGAGATGTAGTTGGAATAGTTTCTTCAATTGTGGTTGGTCTTTGATTGTTGGCCCGCTTTACCTTTCATTCACACAAGGAACTACGGAGCGGCTTGGATTGTGATTGAGGGATTGTTGACCTCTGCGAAGTTAATTTGCAAGCATATTTCTGAGTATTGTTCCCTGAGTTACTTTGAGATGGCCATCAAAACATGGTATAATATCTCTTATTTCAAACTGCATTCATTAAACAGATTAAAACATGAAGTGGTCCTCAGTTAAAAAATAATTAAACAAACATTACCTGGTAACAATTGCTCTCATAATCAGAAATGATTGTCAGATATAATCAGTCTAAAAGAGAGCCAGTGCTTAATTTGTGCCGGTGGGGGGGGGGTGGACCATAGCCTCTGCATGTGTGTAGGGTGGGGGGTTGGGGGAAGGGTTTTCTTTTGTCCGCTTTTGTTTCTATGGTACCTTATTTTTCTTTATGTTCTCACCCTTTTCTTTTCGCTTTTTCTGGGTCGGTGGGATCGTTCGGGATTAGATGGGTGACGCTAGGCGTGCTATGTGTTTCTGGTGCCTATTTATCCTTTAGTGTTGTTCTTTAGCCGCCATTTTGATTAGTTCTCATTGCTTGCTCTGAATCCTTCGGGTACGCGTTGCCCACCCTTATCTTCGGTGACCTATATGTGTTCAGATCCTTCTCGATTCGTATGCTTTTCTACCAATTAATTATGTAACCTTTAAAAAGTGAACCTTAACTTCTCCTGTTTCTCGGTAGCGCCCGCTTATTTGCAGTAATTTGGTTGTTTGTTATTATTGTACTCCGTGCTACTGAGTTGCGATAATTTTGTCTCAATGCTCGTATATTTGTCTCGGCCGGCCGGATGGTTGTAGGCCCGTATCTGTTTATGATAATGCGCAATAAAGGTTTTAAAAAAAAAAAAAAAGAACCGACACAGGTAGAATACTCGTGTAGATGGCCAAGTATCGATTGGCACTATGGTTAAGGCACTCCAAGCTTCTAAAGAATAAGGGTTAAACGCTGGTGGGATGTTGAGCACCCAAACTGTGTTTATGTGTTCCAACACAATTATAATCCCACAGCAACAAGAGGGACGGGATGTTATCATATAGGCATACATTTACTCGCTTAAAACTACTGCAATGTGTATGTACGTCTGTGTTATTCCTATTTTAACTCCTTCCTTGTTATGGAATTATCATAGAGTTATTATTTGATTTTAGCATCCTTGGGAAATCAGATGCTTTTTTGTAATACTATGGTATGTAAAGTTAGGGAATATGGCTTTGCACTGGACACTTTATCTCAGATAAAAATGTGATTTGTTGTTTATCTATAACAGGTATTGTACAAGAATTTGAGAAAAAACTCATTATCTTTCATTTACTGCTTTGAGTTCCTTGATGCCTTGACCTTTTATGATTTTCTAATCATGATTTTATAATATTGTGTTTTTTAATATTGTATTTTTACTTATATTCGACCGTGAGATTTTTTTGAATATGTACTATTTATTTTTGAAAAATTTACTTTTTATTATCCCAGTGATCGAAAATAAAGTTATAAATGAAAGGTTGCGTATGATGGTCAGTGTGTTGGTACATGTTTTGGCATATAATAATGGGTGTACTCCCACCCTGCTGCTATCCTTATTTGACCCCACATCCAGCAGCCCTTTTATGTTCCTATGTCCCCGTCAACCCTGTGTTCCGACAGTCCTTTCACCAATGACGCGCTGTGTACTCTCACACCGGGTATGAGATCCATGGAGATTTCTGCCCTAGAACCCCCCTCACCCTACCCGGTCATGAGGTCCTGGGTGGACATCTGCCCTAGAAGCCACCCCCCCACCAGTCATGAGCTCTTGGGGGGCCTCTGCCGCAACCCCACCCCCTGGAGCTCATGTAATATATTCGTGTCTCCATCTCCTCTTTTTCTGCTCTGTTCCTCTACCCACTGCTACTCTTTAGGGTTCATTTGCCCCATATACAACTCCTGTGTACTAGCTTACTTTTTGTAAAGCATCCCGTTTTCCATTAAGGAAAACAGGCTGCGTTACAAAAAAAAAAAGATTGTTTATTTAAAAGCAATCACTGACATGGTGGTTTACGGTTGTATGTTAATACAACGCGGTGTTTACACCGCACTACCATTACAACGCTGGTTTTACAACTCAAGTCGTTACCACGACTTGCGCTGTAGGGTGCTGGACTTAGGAATAGTAAGATTTACTATTCCAACACCAGCCTATGTACAGTAGGAAAGGTGTTGGATAGCCTAGAGCGCCCTCCAGCGCAAGTCGTGGTAACGGCTTGCGTTGTTGTAAAACCAGCGTTGTAATGGTAGTGCGGTGTAAACACCGTGTCGTAATGGATGTTCCCCTGGTCTGCTGACCTCAGCAGGCCACCATCCCTGTGATTTTTGCGAATCCTAGGGGGTCACAAACTGCGATCTACCTCATTAATAATAACGAGGTAGGTCGGTTTGCGACCCACTGCGAACCGGTATTTGACACTCATGGAGATCCATACATTGGAAATTGTGATTACCTAATTGCGATTCCCAGAAAATCGCAATTAGGTCATCGCAGTTTTCAATTTTGATACATGTGGCCCGTAGTCATTTACAATGCCAATAGCTCAAACTCTCGCGAGACCTATTGCATTGCAAATGCTTGTTATTGCTAACTCTAAGTACAAGGCACATTAAGTTCACCTTCTCTATGGTAAATTGTTATATCCTATTGTGTAGCATGTAATGCACTGAAAATGTAAATGCAATTTTTAAAGTGATATGCAACTTCGAAGAGGTAAAAAATATGCATTGTTTCAGTTCCTCTTTACCATAATAATAAAGAGACCAATATAAAACTGTAAATGAAGGGCGAGCAGTGCATCATCCAAAAATCAAAGGTCAAGAAAGGGGCTGTTCCATGTGTTTTTTGCTCACCGGAGCATGCTTCAGCACCTCCTGCACCCGCCAGTACCGGTCCGGGCCCCTGCTCTGTAGACAATGTGACAAACTAAGGAACACCATGCTTCGGTTGGGGCAGTGACCACCTGTCAACAATTTCACTTGACTGTATGGTACTCAAAACAGATGTTCCCTGTCCTTTATTACAATTTTAACAGATGGTGTTTGTCAATTAAATAAAGCAGAAAGAAACAGAGACTGGAAAGCGCACAGCCAATCGAACAAAAATAACATTGCCTCTAGTTGAAGGAGTGTTGCGATCTTGCATTGATTAGAAGAGCTATGTATTGTGGGATTGGCTAACTCAGCTCTGTTAGCTTTTTATCCACTGAGAGCTCGTGGAGATTTTCCTTTGCTGGTGATTGGCTATAAAAACAATTTTACATTTCCTATAGGCTGAAATGCTCCATAGAAGTGTATGCGACTCCGAGTGAAATACACGTTTCTTTGATGGTATTTCTTATCATCATTTCTGTATTTATGTAGGTATCCTACAAATAAAATATATAGGTTTTTGTGTGACGGTCATGGGTATTGTAGTATCAGAGAGGGTTTAATTTACAGAGTAGGAAGGATTGAGTCTAAGGTTCTGATCTGCAAGTACCAGTCGCTGTCTGTTGCAGGGAAACACCCGAAACAAACTGCTACATGCATTGATAATAGCCATGCCCCTCCTTTCTTGACACCACCCTAACTGGTTCTTAATTCGACCGCAGAGAAAAGACAGCCGTTTCAAACCACTGCTGGTTAAGAAGGAACTTTTGCTGCACTACACCTTTCTGTACACGCATTTCTTCTCTCTTCTTGAGTAGGGAAAGAAGAGGGGCAAGAGGGAAGATAGAACTGCAGGGGTCGACAGAGGGCAATATTGATGTGGGTTGCAAGGAAACACCCAGCATCATGGAGCGCGGGGGTCATAGGAAAGCCTACAGTGCAAAAGAACAACGGGGGGCATGTGCAAAGAAGTGCGTCTGCCTAATATTATTTATCTGTAACCAAGGGGGACTCCGATGAGCGACTCAAACAGGACTGCTCCGGAGAGATTAGAGAAAGTGTATTAGAGTTGCAAAAAAGGCTAAGTCAATTTGAAAAAATGAGTGAACTGAAACTACACATATGGCCACCATGAAAGGATCCATGTAGCAGGGGCAGTCACCAGGGCGTTAACAAAACAGCCAAAAGGTAGGACAAATGTACACTATCCATCAACAAAAGTAATGGAATTTCTAAGCAACCAATGAAAATTTAGTGGAGGTAATTAAAAGCCCAGAGGGATAATAGAATGCCTCGCAGAGCAGCACTTGCATGCTGACTCTAGGCTCGACCTAAAAATGCTTTTCCTTTGGAGTAATATGTCAGAGTCAATAATGCTCATCTAATGAATACATTTGTACGATAAATATATGCCATCAAGTCTTACCTGATGACTTTATTGATAACATTTGAGGATAACTTATTTTACAACCACACCTTTGGGTAAATATAATTCTTCTGTGCTTATGTCCAACTTAATTATTACATCCTTTCTCTGTTGTGCTACTAATTGTTCAGTGTAGGAAACTTTTTTGTAACATTTTAATCAACGAAGATATGCAGCTATTCCTGCAAGAATGCTTGCTATGCTAAAATAGCAACTCAATGTATGTCATATTCACAACCATCACAACTACAATAACACCAACACCAACGGTAATAAGACAAGTTCTTGCTTAAAAACAAGGAAATCAAAAACATATATGTAGCGATTGCATAAACATTTGAAAAAAGTACAGCAAATAGCTCTTTGGGAATGATACTGAGAGCATTCAGCATTTTTGGGAAAATCCATTCATCAAAGTTAATGCCCTAACCTTGGCAAGCACTGAACAGTTCCTTCTACCTCTTTAATTTTGTTCCTATCAATCTCTGTACCATCCCTGACTACTTAACATTTCAACACAATTTTGAGGCTCTTTTTCTTCCACAACATCTGGTCAACTCATAAAGCTTCAAGTCACCTGGTCAAACCCCAAACAAATGTATTCCCATACTTGATTAGTCTTCTTTCTAAATCTTACCATAAGAAACTAAACCATATGTATTTATTGTTAGATATGTATTAGGCGCACACTATATAGTGAATAGTCTCTTTCAGCCATCTTGCTTCATAAATAACAGTGGTGTCGAAATTGCTAGCCTTCACACAAGACAACATCAATTCATTGAAGAAGAAAGGTTTCTCCAAGCAGTAGCACATCGGGCTCCAACCCAATACGAAGAGACAATACATTTCCCAATTCAGGGCC
Organism: Lissotriton helveticus; assembly: GCF_964261635.1. Taxonomy (NCBI): domain Eukaryota; kingdom Metazoa; phylum Chordata; class Amphibia; order Caudata; family Salamandridae; genus Lissotriton; species Lissotriton helveticus. The sequence goes on along the minus strand of NC_136061.1, from coordinate 586,419,646 downwards.
CAGAGCTAAGAAGCTCCTACCCAGTGAAAGTTAGCCTTTAGACGAGAAGGTGATCCAGACTACCACACCTCAGAATTTTGGAAAGATGTGGGCCCCAAAATATTCCCAGATATAGGGGGTAATGGAATGCTCAAACGTGTACCGAAGATATTACTCTTTGGAGAGAATGGCCTTGGCATGAGGATAGCGAGGGAAGCCTCAGAAAGTGGTGGGAGAAAGTGGCAGTCTAAGAATTATTTTCCCCTAAATAATTGGATTCGGGGGGCAAATGGGTAAGGGAAAGGTGCTTTATTGGGGCTGGTGGGACGCTGCAGGCATTTGCACATAGTTTTTGCTTCCTTGGCTAATTCTGTATTACAGAAGGACCCACAGATGCTTGCATGTCTCCTTCTTTAATGTTGTAAGCATAGGCATAGAAATTTGGCATTTGCATAATGTTAAAGTGCCTTATGCTTGAGTTCAGGGAATCCATACCTTCCTCTTTAAAATTAGGGCGGTCCACTAGCACTGGAAATTAGACCAGCAATTTGAAACCACGATTCAGTCTTTCAGTTGTTTGCTGTTCCAAGTGCAAGCACAGATTCCCAACATAACTAGGCACAACACATTACTTTTGGCACTAGGCCAAAGGATGGTGTGAAAGATGGCAGAGTACAAACCACTTATATATTTGAATGTATAGGAGGCGGCGAGGGAGGAGAAGTCATGTTGTGATTGACTTCCTCAAGACTAATCTGCTGTGAGTAGCTAATTCACCTTTACGTGACATCTGAGGGACATACACGCATAAACAACCTAAAATTTAGGATACGGCGCTCTCATTTATAGTTTTTTTTACCTCAGTGTTCTAGGAAATATTATGACAAATTGAGATTTGCTCTTATTGTCTGTGATGTCACTGGAAAGATTGGTGAAATTCAACCCCAGCTATCTATAACTCTACGTACTTTTTCATTTCATTTGGGTCAGGAGTCCCAACTAATAAATATACGGTTTCGAAATGTGCTCTATAACCCAAATGGATGAGCATTTATTTTTCTACTGAATGGTTTGGATGCTAGTGCAAGTTACACAGGGAGAAAATATAACAAGCATTGGAAATGCAATAGGTCTCGCAATAGAATAGTTAGACTTTTTTCTTTTTGCAAATGGAAGAGTGGCGTTGCGTGGATGAGTGGCGTTGCGTGGATGAGTGGCGTTGCATGGATGAGTGGCGTTGCGTGGATGAGTGGCGTTGCGTGGATGAGTGGCGTGTGTGAGTGGCGTTGCGTGTGTGAGTGGCGTTGCGTGTGTGAGTGGCGTAGCGTGTGTGAGTGGCGTAGCGTGTGTGAGTGGCGTAGCGTGTGTGAGTGGCGTTGCGTGTGTGACTGGCGTTGCGTGTGTGAGTGGCGTTGCGTGTGTGAGTGGCGTTGCGTGTGTGAGTGGCGTTGCGTGGATGAGTGGGGTTGGATGCGTGAGTGGCGTTGCATGCGTGAGTGGCGTTGCATGCGTGAGTGGCGTTGCATGCGTGAGTGGCGTTGCATGCGTGAGTGGCGTTGCATGCGTGAGTGGCGTTACATGTGTGAGTGGCGTTGCGTGGTTGAGTGGCGTTGCATGGTTGAGTGGCGTTGCATGGTTGAGTGGCGTTGCATGGTTGAGTGGCGTTGCATGGTTGAGTGGCGTTGCATGTGTGAGTGGCGTTGCATGTGTGAGTGGCGTTGCATGTGTGAGTGGCGTTGCATGTGTGAGTGGCGTTGCATGTGTGAGTGGCGTTGCATGTGTGAGTGGCGTTGCATGTGTGAGTGGCGTTGCATGTGTGAGTGGCGTTGCATGTGTGAGTGGCGTTGCATGTGTGAGTGGCGTTGCATGTGTGAGTGGCTAAATGTAGCACAGGGAGACCACCAGCGGTAAGACAATCAAAAACAACTTAGAAAACATTTCACAGTATGAAAAGATCAAACTCATGAACGAGCGTGATACACCTCAGCTAAACATCATGATAAATAACAACACACATTAGAAGTGAAACTGCAAGTACAGAAGGACCAGCTTTGCTTGTTTAAAACTCAGAGGCAAAAGAAGAGGACATATGTACTTATGACATATGCTCTCCCACTTCAGGCAGATGAGTGTAATGTGTAAAGCGTCTTGTGGAGCAACCATGTCACATGAGCAGATCGTGGAGTCTGAGAATGGCAGCCGAAGCAAATACAAACAAGCAGCAATTGGCCAGGCCTGCCTGCGAGGCTCAAAGTGTTAGAAGGCAGGTCTTGGGCAGAGGCAGAGTACTGACTTAGGAATGACTGTGAGGCGCATTGGTGTGAAGCACATCAAAGGGCTTCTCCTCCCCTAATTAGGTGAGGAGAAGCCGTTTCGGGAAACTGAAAGTACGGCCGGCCTGTGGCCGGCCATGAATAATTAGGGGAGGAGAAGCCCTTTGATGTGCTGGGCTCTGAAAAGATCCATGCCTTCAGAGCAGGATAAGTTGCGGCCAGGCCTCATCGGAGAGCTGTTTGGCAGCAAAGGGCCATATCCCAGCACTCGTGCTGACGTTGCATACTTGGCGAGGCACAGATTTGCTGGCTCTGTTTTGGGTGGGGAAGGACCCAACCCGGCTGAAGACACATCAAGCTGCAAGAGCCAGAAGATTCCAGCACACAAGAATGAAGTTGGCAAAAATCAATTATCAAAGGAAAAGAGTCTTTCAGTCTTTAAAGCGGTAAATCACACAAATGCGTGGAATAAGCCCAATTACGCACTCCGTAAAAAAAATGAAATAAAATAAAATAACACTCCCTTTTCTGAATGCAGCTCCGCTCATAAAGACAGCTAGTTCCGCCCTTCACGGGAAACATATTGTTTTCAGGCTTAAAGATCAATCCAGGAAAAGCACGTGAATTAAAGGTTTACAAGCTCCATGCTCGGTAAACAGTACTTACATCAGGAAGCGCACCCTGATGCAGATGAAGTGAGGGGCTCCCAGTGGGGGGGGGGGGGGGTTGAGGCAGGGGCAGGGGCAGGGCAAAAACTAACGCCGGCTGATGACGCATCAAGCTGCAAGAGCCAGAAGATTCCAGCACACAAGAATGAAGTTGGCAAAAATCAATTATCAAAGGAAAAGAGTCTTTCAGTCTTTAAAGCGGTAAATCACACAAATGCGTGGAATAAGCCCAATTATGCACTCCGTAAAAAAAATGAAATAAAATAAAATAACACTCCCTTTTCTGAATGCAGCTCCGCTCATAAAGACAGCTAGTTCCGCCCTTCACGGGAAACATATTGTTTTCAGGCTTAAAGAGCAATGCAGGAAAAGCACGTGAATTAAAGGTTTACAAGCTCCATGCTCGGTAAACAGTACTTACATCAGGAAGCGCACCCTGATGCAGATGAAGTGATGGGCTCCCAGTGGGGGGGGGGGGGTTGAGGCGGGGGCAGGGGAAAAACTAACGGAAGGGCCGAAACACAGCACCATTTGCACTACTAAGTTACAGAGTGAAAAGACTTGGCAGACTGCTGCATCCTTTCAAACTGTCTTTGAAGGAGGAGGCAGGTTCTGTCCCATCATGCCACCCTTCACAAGCACAGCAATTCTCTGCACAGGTGAAAGTGCGAGTGAATTCTGTGGAAGAGCAATCTCAAGCTAAGACGGCTATTGTGGCAATGTTTAACTGAGAAGAACAGGTACGCTGTAAGAACAGCCTCGGCAGAGATATGGTTGAAAATATATTTTAAAGGCGAGGCCCTGCAAAGCATTATGGGGAGAGTTTGCAGCAAGCAGTGAATTTTATTGTAGCTTCTCTCCCGCTGTACCAAAGAGTCGCAGTGATATTTCCTTGGCTTTTTTTGAGAATGCAGCCTCCGTGTACCTAGGCAGTCAACGCTAGTTCTGTAATAGGAAGAACACCATGGCAGGCACACTCATTGCAATCTACGCCGACTTTTCAGAAATCTGCACAGGTGAAAGTGCGAGTGAATTCTGTGGAAGAGCAATCTCAAGCTAAGACGGCTATTGTGGCCGAGGTCACACGGCGGGCAGGGGAGGGGGCGGAGCGGGGAGAGCGGCATGTGGGTGTGAAGAAGCCGGGCCTTTGAAGTGAAGCTAAGCTTCACTTCAAAGGTGTCGGAGGAATGCGGGCGGCTGTGCACGCGCTTTTAAGCTCAATGCACATGCGCATTGAGCTTAAAAGTCACGGGCACTGCAAGGAATCGCCACGATTCCTTGCTTGCTAGTTAAAGGTTGTTTAAGCCGCAATAGGCTCGCAAGCTCGATGCGCATGCGCATCGACAGGCGAGACCTAAAAATGTACTATTAGGCTGCCTAGAGATTATATACAGAATGTTAAAGTTAATTATTTCGCTGTCTATAACTAGGTTATTCTTCTATATTTTATTGATTCAAAATCTGCGTGACTAACATGCCACAACGTAAAAATAATACAATGGTTTTTTATTGTGCACTTGAGCTGCTCTGGTTTATTGTCTTTGAAAGTGTGTTTTATGTGCGTAATTTTATAGTAGTGGTAACATAAAACAATAAAAGGTGGAATTAAACTGATTAACAGCCTTACAGCTCTGCTTAAAGGAAGGCTGAGACCACTGCAGTAGCGCTCGCCTGACTAGCCGTCATTCTTCCGAAAAAGTGGCATTCAAAACCCCAAATAATTCCCATCTAAGGATTTCTACAGTGGTCATGCAGCTTAATGTTCATCCTGTTAAACTCTTTGCTTGATCCTACTCTTTCTTCTCGTTGATGCCCTATTAAATGGTGTAGCAGCAATACAATTGTTGGCCAAACCATAGGGGCCTTTATGTCTGATGTCCTCCCAACAACCCATCCCACCCTTCACCATTTTCTGCATCTCTTATTTTGTGATTCTGCTTTTCCTGTGGCCCTATGGTCGACTACAGTCGAATTATGTGCCGTACCGTCATCATCTTTTCTTAGATTGAACTATTTTCACCAGCAGTGGGTGCCCTATTTCCTAGGCTAGATCTGCGGCGATGGAGCTTGTGTCACAGAGCTCTGCCATGCAGTGTCAACTACAGAGACACCAGCATATTGCATGAATTCAGCTCTCACTGTAAATGAACTTGCTCACACTGTTAGAAAACCTTCAGATGGATTTAGGAGATGCCCACTGGTTCACAATGTCCGACTAAACCTGTTAGGGTATTCCACACTCCTTTGTAATGCTGCCTGCTAGCTCACTACATGTGAGCACCTGCACGGATCTGAAGTGACATCTCACATAGAAGAAGCACAGTCCAGGCATCATTGTATTCTTTGTTCCCCGCACACTGACATGTCTGTTGATACAGAGGTCCCAGATCAGACTCTTCCTTCAACAACCAAGGATTCCTCCATACAGAACTACCAGACATAGGGAGATACACAGAAAACACAGACTTAAACAATACATACTAGACTGGGCAATACTAACAACCAACAAACTCGACGCCAAAACCTCCTGTGATTCTGGGCAAATCACTTAATCTCCCCGTGCTTAAAAATGAGTCCTCATGTAAAAAAAACAACAAAAAAAACGTAACTTGGGCTCTGATACCTGATTCGGTTCGGGTCTAGTTCGCGCTATATAAAACTCCACAAAAAACAAAAACAAAAAAAAAAGACAAGTAGACAACAAGCCACCCTATCACAGGTCCTACTGCAAACACATTGAAGCCAACAACCCCACCACTGCACAGGCATCTATGATTTACCTATGTTTATTTAACAAACTTTTACGTAGGTCAACATTAACATCAACAGAAAATAATCTAAGCAATCACTATATTTTTAGCCAAGCCTAAACAGGAGGACACTCTATAACATAGTCTTCCAGTACTTATAACAAGTTACTATATTGCACCCTGGCACTAGAACATTGTGTCACAGCACTCCACACGGGTGAGGGGGAGAAAAGAAAAGCTCAGAATATATGTACTGCACAGTAGGTCAATGCACCACACGCAAAATGATAAATGAATAATACAGGCCTCTGCTAAGGAAAAAGTAAGCAATGTATGCATTCCCTGCACTTGCACTGACATATCTCGCCCTTAATACATAAAAGGATCATTATGACAGCGTACTGGGCAGATGGCGACATATCAGCTTTTTATTACAGTAACTGTATGCTGTATACACGTAAGTAATATACTTAACTAGATATACATAGTGCACAATGCACGTGTACTACAGTGTTATATCTCACCCTGCACGAACTAAATGACACACCGTGTGCGGCAGAGGCTTCTGAGCTGTTTACAAAGTGAAATACGTGTGAACAAATAAGGACCTGAGAACACCAACAGTCCAGGGAAGCCTAAAAAAATACCGCATTTTGAACAACATTATACATTCGGACCCAGATCACTGATTTGCATTTTATCCGGAAGCCTTCAGTACGGTGCCTGAATCATTTACAGTAGCAAGTGTTTAGAAAAAAAAGAACCCGTCTAAAGTATTCATATTCAGCTCAGCAATGCATTTTCTTGTTTGCATTTGTTAATTTTTCAGCAATTCACCCGTATACATGTTTTGCCTTCTGTGGTATAATGCTAAGCAATTGTGAAGATAATCATGACTCTAATAGTCATTATATTAATGATAATGTTGATAATGATATTCATTGTATTATTAATAACTGAATATATTACACAGAATCTCTCCTCGTCTTAGGGCATTATTATGATTGCCTGATCCGGATTTCAAGTGCGGGAACTCGGCAGCTTGGAAATATTTCACACGATGGCCCAGATTTACAAATATTTTTGCACTATGGTAATGTCACAGATGCAAACCTCTGCAAAATGTTTTTTTTGTACCTTCCAGTGCAAAACTTGTTTTCGGCTGAAAAGATGCTTCAAAATAACACAAAGCGGTGGAAAGCAATACTTTGTGTCAAGGGGGCGTTACATGGATGGTACTAAGGTGTTCTCATGCGACCATCCGTGGTTTTAGATGCAAAACTACTAACAGCATTAGACAAGCTTTTGCACTAAAAAATACTGTCAGTATGAAGTAGGCATAAAAAGCAAAAATGCTTTTATTTCCCCTGACTCTTCACACTGCATATATGCTGCACTGCACAGTGCAAATCCGAAGTTGGAAATGTTTTAAAGCTAGTTTAAGCACAGTATTTTGTACTGGACGGGGCCTCTTCCAGTACAAAACCTATGCTAGACATGATGCACGCACCTTTATACTATGGTGCAAAGGCATTTGCCTGGCACTAGGCAGACTTATTGTGTTCCAGCACAGGAGAGAGCGAGCAGGATAGTGCCATATCTTGGTAGTTATAGCGCTTCCAGCTCTTTCCGTCTTAAACAAGCCAACGCAGCAACTTTGGCTTCTGTGCTGCCTTGTGCAAACCCTTTGTAAATCTAAGCTGAAGTCTTCAGGTGAAACTCCATCAAGCTACTGAAGGGAAACGTATGGAAATTTGCGCAGAAATACAGATTCCTGCATGATATTCCCCATTGTACAGGAATCAGGAGTAATTCCCCCAGCCCAAGTTTCCCAGTGCATGCAGTTTTGATAACTCCAGGGTGGAGGAGAGAATTCCAGAGAAAAAACCAGGCCCCCCAAGTGCTTTATAGCAATCTCTCCCGCTTTATACTTCTTTCACTGCACTTTGAGTTGGTACAACCAAAAATGAATTCTGCCTCGTATCCCCTATTGTTGTTTGAACAAAGCTGTGTAAATGAATGGTGTTCTCTAACAATGCTTACTTACACCCGTTTTCCTAAACCAAATGTTATACTGCTAGATGCATCAACGTCCGATTTTGCGAGTCCTTAAATGCGAAGTTTAAGGATTCGCATTTAGGTACTCGCAAAATCAGATGCATGTAGGATTTGCTAAAATATTAGCAATTCCTAAATATTCCTTATCTGCGACTCGCAGAGTGCAATTCGCAAATAAGGAATGACATCTCATTGATTCCTATGGGCTAAGAGGCCCATAAGAATGAATGGGGAGGAATTCTCAATTTGCGATTAGCAATAAGCTAATCGCAATTTGAGAATGCGATTTCAAGGGTGATGGGTGTCCAAAGGACACCCTATTGCACCCCTTAAATTGACCTGGACACTGGAATTGCGCACACACATGTCCCAAGGACATGTGTGTGTGTAACATACAACTATGAAAGATGCACTTTAGTGCATTTTTCAGTTTTCTCTACTTACCATGAAGTTTGATTTCACGGTAAATAGCGACCCCTATCAGCGAAATCGCTAGCTATTTTACATTCATGCATTGCATTTAAGGAATCTCAATTTGAGATTCCTTAAATGCAATCGCAAATAGCGATTTATGCATTTGGGATGATGCATCCCAAATGCATAAATACCGGTCGCAGAGGGGCAGATTCTCAGAACCTGCCCCTTTGTGAACGGTATTTCGCATGATGCATCTAGCTGATTATGTCTGTGGTTTATACTGTGCCATTGGTTTCTGTCGCACGTCCTTTTCCTCTTTCCTTATCACATATGCCCATCCATTTCTAGCATTTGAATGTTTATCTGTTTAATCCGACATTCTAGTGGGAGAGGTGTGGCGCCGCGGCCAGGGCGACTGAGGCTGGAATCTGGGGATCAGGGTTCGATCCTCGGCTCCGGCGGCAGGTTAGCCCAGCACCATGTGACTCTGGGCAATAGTTTGCTTAATCTTCCCGACGGCCCCCAGCGCCTAGAGACCCTTACGGGTGATTGTGCGCTTTACAAATGTATTATTGTTAGGTAATTGGGATGTGGGGCAGCAGTGTGACAAGTTGTATGATGGTACCGTCTCTACACCTATTAGAACACAGTAGGCCTCATTATGATTTCGGTGAGACCGCCTCTGACAGGCCGCCGTTGGCCGTTCCCCCGACAGATAGCCCTTCAGTCTGACTGCCGCATTACAATGCTGGCGGTAGGACCCTTGTCTGGTGGGGGACGGACTGCCGCCTCCACCTGGATCGGAGATCCCGAATGGAGGGGGTCTGCCATCAGGATTATGATGGCCCTTTCCAACAGCTTTTTCATGGTGGTCCAACGGCTGACATCATAATGAGGCCCAGTGTTATTTTCTACTGTTGGGAAATTTGCATTTTTCATACTTTAACTTCTTCCTTAACCATGCTACTCTTTTCACACAACGCCTTTGAACACTCAGGCATGATGCATGTTTCCATATTTTCTGCAGTGTGTGCATATCTTCAGGGGCAACTTAGAGGTGCTTAAAAGTGTTGGAAATGCATGCATGTTTGTGAATGTCCATTAAGCCAGAAGTGAATCTGCGTTCGTTATACTTGCATGGGATTTCACTAGCCACACCTCTGGAACATATCTGGCACCACTCGGTCAAGTTACGTTGAAAACTGTGACTGTATAAGCACTGGCACAATGAGAAACGATAGGCAACCTCTAAATAATAGGCACCCACAGCAGAATGTGATGAGGGTCTCCGGGTCTTCCAAATCTCGCAGACATTCATTGGCTTCTAGCTGACTGGGGCACCCGAGATGTTGAGTGCCTCCTGTATTGCCGGCCTGCAGGTGTTTGTGTTAAGCCCCTGATCATAAACAACTCGTGACGGACTGGACTACGCAGGTGTATACCCAATATAGTTTCACCTATTTTGTGTTTTATCGATAAAGTTTAAAATAACACCAATACAAGTTACAACATTTTCAAGGTCACTAATACACACTAAAGGCTTAGAAGAGAAATTGCCCACGACAGACCAATAGGACAGTTGCATCCCTTTAGGTATTAAAGGAGGAAATGCCTAGAAGACCTGACAAGGGACATTTATTGGCAGTGTTGGGTGAAGTGAAAAAATGGCTCGATAAGATCAGAATGCGTTGGTTTAGAACTAAGAGAACAAGGTGACTAATGACACCCTAGACCACAAGGACAGGAAAAGAGGGCAGGCTACTACTTAACCCACACAATTCGGACTGGGACAAGCTAAAAGGAGAATTTTAGAAGACATAAACGGCTAGGGCAGCAAATAACTTTTAGTAACAGAGGGTCTACATTTCACTGGAAAAAGGGGTTCTCTCGCTCCGCTATTGCAAGACTCAGCCAGCCAAGTTCAACTCATAACTCTTCACACTTTCTTTTCTTCAGAATCTCAGAAACTTTCTAGAACTCTACCCGGGGCCATTACATGGTTTGACATCAAGCATGGGTAGACCTATGCAGATTTAAGTGGTTGATGACAATGGGTGAGGGGCTTAAAGAGGAATACAAGGGTACCTTCTGGCTATCAAATGCACTTTGCTAGAGTACCTTGCAAACGTTCATCCGCCATTTTGTATATGTGCTATTCAGCTTCTCCCCAACCCTCCACTCCCCCACCTTAGTGGTAGTGAGGAGCAGACTGTTTGTGTTAGGGCCTACAGCAGGGCTTCCTAATAGAATAAAGTTATTTTGAGGAGAAAAAGCTTGGTCCACAGCACTGGTTAAGGCTTATGGGGCTATGGGTAGGAAAGCAGCGGAGCAGACCCAAGTTTCGGCTTCCTTCAACCCCATTATGGGAAAGAGTTCCCGACCAGTAGTCTTCTCTCACATCATAGGTCTGCATGTTTTCCCTATCCTTCGTTATACTTTCTCCTTGTGCAGCCCTTCACAGCACTTTACCTGACCCACACAACTGTTTTTTTTCTCATCTGATACACCATCTACACCATACTTGCTAATCCCATTTCTATGGACCATACAGCAACAGAGGTAGACTGGCAAGATGACTGACTAAAACCTCAAACAAAATGGAGATTATATGAGATGGAGGGAAAATGAGATAGATCCTGGGATACTAGAGGGCACAGTGTAAGGCCTACAGTGCTTAGCCCACAGTGCTGGCTCTCTGACCCTGTCTGAGATCTCTTTATGAGCCTGGGCAAGTGGTTCGGGAGAGGTTTGACATAGCATTGCTGCATGGCTTAGGACATGAAAATCCGCTTGGGGAACTGACATTCCTTCTGTCACCGTTACCTCCTTACCTATCACTCATGCACCCTACTGCTCCTATCTGGATTCCAATACCCCACACATCTCCACTAGAGTATACATTACGCAGGATTGATAATAGACTGGGAAATGGAGTGGCCAGCCTAGGGAAATGTGTGTGCTGGTACTTCATCATGCTGCAAGCAGTCATGTGCATGGTAGTCCGAAGACAAATGGTCTGACGCCGCTCCTGAGGCTGCCTCTGCACCGATCGTCCTTCCCGCTACCATAATGGGGAATCCCACAGTGGATTCATTCACCCAACAAAATAGCAGACATTGCATAGAACACAAACTAAACTACTAAGAGAAAAAAATATCAACTCACACAGCAGGTTCTCTGATAGAGAGTATCATTGCATTAAGCAAGATCTCAAAGTCCTCCATAGGAAGGGAAACAAGAAGACTAAATTGGACCTGTTGAGATTTTGTGCTGTTACTTTATAGACACATAACCATCATCATTACCCATGCCCCACCTTACAAGAATATTCTCACCATTTACAAACCCTTTGCAATGACATATTTCTATTCCCACTGATGTCAACTACAGTCACTAGCTGACTGGGTCTTTCTAGGCTAGCCCTTTATCTAAAAGCACCCACACAATGTACCGCACTAACACCACTTTTGAAACTCCTATTGCCCACCATCCACATTCGGTCAGTACCAAACTTCTGTCCCCCACCCTCCCCTTTGCAAGCACCCAGCGCCACTGCAGACTTGCTGCTTTACCTAAAGGTAGACATCCAGGCTGACCTTTCTGCAGGGCTTCCACTTCCTGTTCACCTTTCAGGACTGCTACGGCCTCAGCTGTTACTACTTGGACTATCCTGGCAGATACTTCCTCTGCGGTAGCAGCAAAAGCAGTGGCAAAACAAAACAAGCAAACAAAACATAGAATTAATAAGAGACAGAGGGAAGGGTTTGCACATTCTGCGTCCATCAATATCCACTGTCTCTATGTTTTTCTGGGAAACTCTGAGTCCTTCATTAGACAGAAGAGACTCAGGGCCCCAGGATCTCTGGTTCTTTGGATTCATCACGTCTGAGTATATTTTTCACCTTCAGGATTACATTTCTACTCCTGGCCTCAACTCTAAAACCAAATTATTCCAATACATACAGGGTGTATTCCAGCAGATGATTATCTTTCATGACAATATTTCCGATTTGCTATGTTTTTATGGCTTTTGACAACTTTCTTGCATTGGAACCTGCTACTTTCGAAGATGCTTTCTCACCCCGAAAGAAGCGTATACTTAGAAACTGGAGCCTAAAACATGATGAAGAAAGAGCCAGACGAGCAAGTAGGAAAATCAAATAAATTTTCAACAGAAGTCACTGAACAACTGCTAGACAGTACAGTAGGCAGTGTGCAAGGGGTCCTGGCGCGAGGAAGGAAATTGACCCTCTTTCTGATGCCTGAATTATAAAATACACAATAATCAGTATTCAGTGGAACCCTCAGGCCTCTGGTACCACTGCACCAGCTGCACCAATGGAAGCTACACCCCACACTGGTAGGGAGTGTCGGTCACAGGTCAGGATTTTCTGCTGCGTGATCGACTCTTTCTAATCCCTTCTTTTCTGCTAAGCGGCTGTCTCAGGCAGTTGTGGCACTGCCTTATGGGCCAGCTTGAAAGTAGCAGGGCACATGCCTTTTTTGTCCTCTGAGCCATGGTCTAAGAAAAAAATAGCCAACAAAATGGTCCTTTCAAGCTGGCTCTTCTGGCAGTGCCAGGCTACCAGAAAACATGTACATCACAAGGCTTTTCTGGACAGGATGCTCCACATGTTGTCTTTCCAAGCATTGTGGAGCACCCGCAACATCAGGGTGTGACAGCTGGCATGGACAAGAAAGACAGCTACATTGGTGACAAATCTCAGAGCAAGAGGGGTAGCCTAACCTTGAAGCACCCATTAAACACAATATTGGGTACTGCAACTGAAGAGCATCCAGATCTGCTTACAGATCTGCTTACAGAACCCCCTGTGCCCCAAAGTCAGAAGAGAAAATGTTATCCAGATGATGTTTGAGTCTTTGAAAACCTCAGTCATATATGTGCCCATCCAGGCCTCGTATTCCTCTGGTCATGCTATAGGTATTGTGATGGACTCTGGTGACAGTGTCACTCATACAGTGCCCATCTTTAAAGGTCATGCCCTGCATAATGCCATTCTCTGACTTCAATTAGATAGACATGACCCGACATATTACCTACAAATCATCATGACAAAGAGGGGTACAGCAGCACAACCACGGCTGGAAGGGGTTTCAAGTAAAAGCTCTGTCATGTTGCCCTAGACTTTTCAAGAAATTGCCACTGCTACTTCTTTGTCTTCGCTGGATAAAGGCTATGAATTGCCTAATTGTCTTCCTTTGTGTGCAGTCCTTAATCCTGTTGTTCAGAACGTTACTAAGCGCTACCAAATTCAGAAGACTAATGACCCAGCTAAGATGAAGATAAATTGATTTGTACAGAATCACACATTGTTGTGAAGTCAGAAATCAGGATTTGGATGTGGGCCTCCTGTTTCCACAGTTACCATATTTAGCAACTAGACCATAGCCCCTTCTGTTTCAACTAAACACAAATGGTGCATACTTGTATTGTAATTGTACCTTCATATCATCCTAGTATAAATGATTTTAAATGGAAACTCTAGACCAAGGCTACACTGTGATCTTAATTGCTTCTGAGCCTTACATTACATATAGCATCTATATTTGAGTCACACTGAAAGTGATATCAGGTACCAACGGTGAGGCACAAACTATGCTTTTGTAAAGGTTGTTTCCCCCAAATTCCTGCAGATATTACCATGTGAAAGTTCCACTGGGAAAAGAGGTTGTTGAGGGAAATGGTGCCTGGCACACGGTTCATGGATGTGCACAAACTGCCTTTTTCTAGAGAGGCTTGTGCTGCAGCCCTTTTCCTGGGCCGTAGCACAAGCCGCTGTAGAAAACTGAATTTTACCACACCTGAGTCTGACGCTCGTCCCACTGCCATCGTAATGAGTGCCAATGTTTTAGATGCATTTATTGTATAATTTATAGGTATCCTATTTTATGGGATAGACATTTAATTCTTGGGTGATGTATTTTATTTTAAATTAATTAAAGATCTTTATTATAAGTTTCAGATTTATTTAAAGTGATTGGTTTATGTGAAAGTTGGCTTGTTGATATGTTTTAATTGAATTATTGCTGACAATCATTTTGTAGTTTATATTGTGGTAATCAATATGTTTGACATGGCATATGTTTATTTATAGGTAACGATATTTGTGTTTCCGATATTTTTGTTAATGATTTATTAAAAACCAATATTTTTGTTAACAATATTTGTGTCCTCGATATTAGTGATTTTCATAGTTATGTATATGGAGTCGAGATTTTTGTTCTTGATATTACATTTCCGATATTTCTGTTTCTTGATCTTTGTTGGATCGATATTATGTCACTGATCTCTTCCCTCACTTGACGTTGAGGCTGGCTTGAAACTGAGACTGGCTTAGTTGCCTGCACTGAAAGATGGACCAGGAGTTTCAGACAAACTGCTTTTCGCTAGTGTGCTGTCACTACAGCAGGCGTGAATTTACAACTGCATTGGGAGCAGTGCATTTTTCTGGTTCTCCATGACGGTCTGCACCAGTTGTACCCAATTAAGGCTGCACAATGGTACAGATCAGAAATGTGTGCCTGAAGTTTGGTAGGGCTCTTCTTTGCATTTGAGTAATAGGACAGTGAGCTACATGAACAAACTGATGAGTCTTAAAGTGGTATTACAATTCATAAATCTGAATCCAAGCTCATATTGTCAAAATGTGTAACTTATTTTGTATTACCCTAATCTAATTTCATTGTAATCTGGCCGGCCAGGAATGCGGTCGGACCACCAAAAACCGACAGCGGTTCCCCGACTACCAGGGTCGTAATCAGGCCCTTTGTTACTGCTGAGTTTATTTGGTAATTATATTTGTTTACTGTATAAGTCCTGGTAAAACTAATAACTAGGCTTGAACTACAAAGCTCTCGTGGGAAAAAGTGGACATTTCTTCTTTGTTTGCTGTAAATTTCTGACTTTTCAAGCATTTGCAAACATCTGAGGGAGTACTGTAGGAAGATAACAAGACTTTTGGATTTCCCAAGTTCTCCTTCCCCACCAAATTTACTCAAGCAGGTTTTCATCCTGGAATACTTTTATTTTTCACCACATCCACTCTACTGACTCTACATCTTCTGAAAGAAATTAGCTATTTTGGAAACATGTGTGCCCTATTTACATAGTTCACCATTTTTTGAAATGGTATTAGAAGTGTAAATGGAGTGAAAGTCTCCATTGAAAATGTTTGTGAATAGTTTGTAAAATGTTTAATGGTCACCGCTCTTTTTCCGCTGCTATGAGCTCCCCAATGCCTCAACTTGCAATGGTTGAATGTCCACACTGACATTTGTTCCACCACAGTAAGTGGAATGATCAGCCCTAAAATCATCAACTTCTGACGATTCAGTGGATCAGGATGTAACAATTTGAGTCTATTTAGGTGAACATGTAAATCGGGCAAACGGTAATAAAATCCGACCTTTCATTTAGAAGCTTTGGGTGTTCCCAATAAACATCACTTCACTCTTTGAGTAAAAAGATTTGATTCTTTTGGTGGCATTCAAGATTCATGAACGATGTTTTATTATAGTACATCCACTGTGAGTGTAGTATGCTTGTATTTCTTTCCTATATCATTCAGTCGTGCACACTCTACTTTAGAAAGTTTCAGTGGGTCAATTTGAAGTGTTGACTTTGCAGCTGGTTGCATCTTTTTTCAAGCAGGCAGACACTTCCCATGTGGGAATGCTCTACATCCAGCGAAGGTTGTCTTTTCTGTCAGTGTCAGAAGCCCCCACAGGCTCTGCAGCTGTCTGAGCAGATGAGCCTTCCTGCCTCTACTGATCTAGAGATGACTCTATCCCCCAAGGTGCGCGGGAAAACAGGAAACGCTGTCAGAGGATACGAAGTAATCAGACAACAAGAGAAATCTAGGTCTGGCAATTAAGCAATGGTTTAGAGAGAATGAATCCCACTTGTAGGCCTAACCCTTTAGGGGTGGAATTAAAATAAGGAAAAACAGAGGAGGCTCTGGGTCACAGATGTGTATACTTTAAAAGTTAAAGCAACGTTCTTGTCTGATAGAAGAGCTGAGTAGGGAAAGGGGAACATCTGGGCAAAAGAAATATAACTGTGGCTTGATTTCTAAAATATTGTTAGTAAAATTAGCATTATGTATAAGGCATTAGTGATATACACAAGATCATACAGCGTAATAGATACTCAATCCCTACAGTGATCACATTTCTTTGCAATTTACTTTCGTCTTCATCCTGTGCAGGGCAGATTCATAATGTAACAGGATAATAATGTGTTTATGTTTATAGTGCTTGGGTCCGGTGTCACAGTGCTGCACACAGCAGATAATATGAACTTAATCAACGGTGCTCATGTTATTACATTCTGAACTGGTCCTGTCGCGATGCAAACCTAGGATCCTCAGGATGCACATCTATCCCTCAATCATTTATGATGAGTCCATAGTACACTGAGAAAGGGAGCGCAGCTACCATTCCTGGGTTCGATCATTTGTGAAGATGAATTGCAGCAGCAGATCGGTCTTTATGGAACATGAGAGAGACATCTATGGCTGGGACAGAGATTTAAAACAACTAGGCTTCATCACTATTCGTTCACTTTTTTACATGTTCAGTCATTACCGCTTCCTTTCACCTTTAACATTATTACTCAGTGGCGGCCAGCACAGGTAAGAGCGGTTAAGCTGTGTGTTGAAGCGGGGGCAGGGCAGGGTGGGGAGCGGGGAAGTCGACATACGACGGAATGACTTAAATAAAAAAATATATATAAACCACTTACATTGAGCCTGCTACATCGCCAAGTCAGTTTTTTTAATTTTTTATATTTAATTTAACTTATCCTGTCGTGTGTCAACTTCCCCGACCTCCAACACGCCACGCCTCACCGCTCTCACCTGTACCGGCTGCGACTGTTATTACTGCTAACTTTTCTAGTTTTCCTTTTTTTATGCATCATTGTCACCTCTGTCATCCTAGCTACCTTAACAGTTTCATACCTACTCCCTTCCACAATCTCGACCATAATTTCTTCTCCCTATTTTATGCCTCACCTGTGCCCCTCTCACAGAATAGCTCCCTCATTCATGTTTACTTCAACATGTCATTCCAGCTTCTGCTGACAGACTTGTCTTTCCTTTTGTATAGAATATTTAGTGGTGTAATGCAAAATGACAGGGCACCCCTGCACAATTTGATGAAGGGCCCTGGTGTCTCTCAGATCGTACAGATATTAATTGGGCTTGGGTTTAATGGGGGACCCTGGAAGGGTTGGTGCCCCCTACACTGCATGTCCCTGCATTACGCCCTTGCCATGGACATGGAGGCACAGGAAACCTTTTGCTGGGCCTCTGCCTGTCAGCACTATTAAATTAACAGAGTTGCTTTTCGGTTTCTTTTTGCTTAGGAAAGCAGAGTGGCATTCTTGAGTGTTTAACTGTTTCTTATTTGATGCCATTGCACGCATTCTGCCAGACATGCAATGGCATGGCTTATGGACTGGGTGAGCCCTCCAAACCAAGGAACCCTGGGGGCCCACACAGCCGGGGCGGAGTTGTGGCGGCCTCTGTTACACTAGTGAGACCAGTGGTTCTCAACCTGAGGTCCGGGAACCCCTTGAGCCAGTGAAGCCTACTCGGGGGATGGCAGCTGCATATAAAATTAAATAATATAAACAGATTAATAAAGTGTATATAATTAAAAAAGCTAAATTGAAAACTTTTAAGACATTCTGTAAATGTGAAGTAATGTGACATTTGAGGCTAAAAATGGTGGGGCAGATTTACAAGGAAAGCAGATGCGTCAGTTTCCCTGACCCAGTGCCAGATGTCCTTGGCCCACCATGGTTGCGCTCTATTTACAATACAGTGCTCCATGGCACAAGGATTAACAGATGCATCAGAAATACTGATGCATCTGTTGGCACAAAAGTGACGCATCGCTGGAGTTGCTCATGAAAGTGACGCAACTCCAGCAATGTGCCACAACAGATAGGTGAGTCCCATACAAAAAGCCCAGCGTCATTTCTTACGCCTGGTCTGAGCAGGCTGAGGGATTTTGCCGCAGTGAAGGTGTAGAGTGACTCAGTGAAATGTTGTCAATTTCACTGCTTCAGTACTACATAGCTTTTTGCTTGGAAACTCCTAGCCTGAATACATTATACCTAGCGTAGGTATAATGTGACGCAGGGCTTTACAAAGTGACACATCTCCCTAGATGCGTCACGTTGTAAATTGGCCGCATTGTTTGCACCGCCATTGCGTCAAAAAAGGTGACGCAATAGTGGCGCAAGGGGCTTGTAATTCTGCCCTAAATTAGTATCCTCAGATTGATTCGTGTGAGCAGTGCTAGTGCAACAAACAGAATATAATATGGATGATGAATTACCATATCTGAATTCTGAAAACTTTAACCTTCTAATTAAAGTTAACATTTAACACATAACTTGCTTGTAAATTAAATAAAATATGTCACCATTCGTATACATGTTTGATGAATGCTTTACTTTTCGTGTTTTGATTTGTGGTTAAGATCACTGAAATTGCTTAGGCCGTGTTCCCCTGCTTCCAGTAATGACTCAGTGAGGGTCCCTGGATTACAGTAATGAGTCACTGGGGGTCTCCGGATTCCAGTAATGATTCAGTGGAGGTCCACAGAAGTCAAAAGATTAAGAACCACTGTAATAGACCGTTTTCCATGCTGGAAGAGGGAAAATGCATGGTAACAGAACATGACTGAGAGGAGGTGCTATTGACAAAGGTAATAGGATGACTCTGAAAGTAGCGAGTCTGACAAAGAATGTCCTTATATGGACAGTAGGAACAATAGTTACTTACCTGTAATCTGTGGTTCTTCAGTATTCGTTTCTTTCATAGATTCACATGCCTGAATCATTCTCCATCGTCGGAGTGGGAGTCCCATGGTACATAAAAAAGCAATAATATGCACCTAATAACCAGAAAACCTTGGTAATAACCAACCTGGAAGTAAAGTAGCCCTAGGCTACAAGAGAAAATCTTCCACACTCATGACTATCATAGGCATTTTATATAGTTGAAACTACAGCCAATCAGGCAACAGCACCCACCAGAATGTTCTCCCTAGAGGCGCAGGCTCTCAGATATTCTCGCAAAGGAGTGAAATAAAAACATTATAGCCTAAACAGCCTCTGAGTGGAGGTGGGCGGGTTGCATAGGAATCTATGAAAGACACCAATACTGGAGAACCACAGATTACAGGTAAGTAACTATTGTTCTTCTCCAGTATTGGGGTGTCTTTCATAGATTCACAACACTGAATCAGAGTAGATAGCAGTAAATAACATAATGCTCGTTAGACGCTATTGGTATCGCAGTATACTTATATATATATATATATATATATATATATCAGCTCATCGATGCCTCTGTAAAGCTGCCGCCTGCCTGAACAGCGGGTGTGTTGCAAAATTAGGACCACCGAAGCAAGGTCCTTCCAAAATTTTTCACGTTCACTCGTCAAGGATAGACGACACAGCGTTCTGGCCAGAACGCTGTGTCGTCTATCCTTGACGAGGGAACGAAGAAAAAAAATAAATATATATATATATATATATACATATATAATAAAGAAGCATAAATAATATCATAAACGTATATAAATACATAGTGCTTACATATGCATACTAGATTAGGATATATAACAGCATGTAAATAAGCGTCTAAAAAGAGAAAAGTGGAGGAGGGCGAACAGAGGCTCACCTTACTTAAAATACGGAGAACAGCTCATCCCACTGACCTATCTGCATCACTTGCAGCGTCCAAACAGTAATGTTTGGTAAAGGTGTGTCTGCTGGACCAGGTTGCCGCTCTGCAGATCTGATGAAGAGGCACACCAGCAAAGAGCGTGGTAGATGAGGAGATTGCTCTTGTAGAATGCGCTCTCGGGGTTGTCTGCAAAGGCCTTCCCACCTGCTGATGACAGACTAATCGCCGCAGACATCCAGTGAGCTATGGTCTGCCTGGATACAGAGTAACCTTGACGTAATCTTCCATATGCTATAAATAGCTATTCTGATTTCCGAATTGTTGCAGTTTGTTGAAGATAGAACTTGAGACACCTCCTGATATCAAGGGAATGTAAGGCTCTTTCAGCCACTGTTTGAAGATTTGGAAAGAAAACCAACAAAATTATCGGTTCATTAAGGTGAAAATCCGTAGGTACCTTAGGCATGAAGCTGGGATTGGTACGAAGCACCACTAAATTGGAAGTGAACTGTAGAAAAGGTGACTTTACCGTGAATGCTTGAATGTCGCTGACCCTCCTAGCTGATGTCAGCGCCAACAGCAGAGATACCTTCCAAGAAAGGAACTTAAGATCCACTTTATGAATAGGTTCAAAGAGGTGACGCATGAGTTGAGCAAGCACCACATTCAAACGCCAGGATGGAGGTGGACGCCGAATAGGGGGAAATATTCAAAATAGTCCTTTGAAAAATTGCTGAATAACTCTAGTAGAGTAGAGAGAGTTAGAACCATCCAGACAGAACCTTGAGATAGCTGCCAAAAACACTTTCAACGTGGAATGAGATAAACTTGATCTTGCCAATTGAAGAAAGAACGGTAAGATCTGCTCTGGTCTGGCATGAGTTGGATGCAAATTGGCAGATTGACACCAGGTGCAAAATCTTTTCCATTTGAGTTTTTATGTCCTAATCGTGGCAGGTGCTCTAGCATTGGCTAAAACTTCTTGACAGTCCGCAGGGATATCTAAGTGTGCAAACTCAAAGTGTTGAGGAGCCAAGCTGCTAATCTCAAGGAGGCTGGGTCCAGGTGACAGATCTGACCATCCTGAATGGACAGAAGGTTCGGTATTGGTGGAAACTGAATGGGATCGCACTCTGAAAGGAGGAGAAGTTTGTGGAACCAGTATTGACGAGGCCATCTGGGAGCAATGAGAATGAGGCGACAAGGCTGCTTCTTCATCTTGCGGATAACTCTGGGAACCAACGGAATTGGAGGAAAGGCGTCGGCATACATCTGCGACCAGTTTATTGAAAGCGCATTCCAGCACGAGTCCTTGTAGGGAAACCAGCTTGCGAAGTTTGGGCATTTGTGGTTCTGGCTTGTTGCAAAGAGGTCCATATCAGGATGACCCCACTCCCAAAAGGCTCGGTCTAATGTTGGTTGATGGATCAACCATTTGTGATTGGATATTGAAGATCTGCTGAGGGAATCCGCTAGAGTATTAGAGATATCCGGAACATGGACAGCTGAAATCCAGATCTTGTGACTCAATGCCCAGTCCCAGACCTCCTGGGCTTGTTGAGAGAGCATGGCGACTTTGCACAGCCCTGTTTATTTAAGTAATGCATACTTGTTGTGTTGTCTGTCCGAATTAGTACCAAAGCCCCTTGGATGACTGTTCGAAAGGACTTCAAGGCCAAGAAAATGGCTTGCAGCTCCAGGAGGTTGATGTGCCACTTCTTTTGATGCACATTCCACTTTCCGTTGACCGTCATTCCCTGAAGGTGTGCTCCCCATTCTTCGAGAGAGGCATCCGTGGTGATTTTGAAATTTGGTACTTCCGCCAGGAATGCACATCCTTCCTGCAAATTCTTCATCCGAGTCCACCAGAGAAAGGCTTCTCTCATCCGAGGAGTTATGAGAATGACGTCGTCGAACGACTCCGAAACCTGCAACCATTGGAGGTTGAGTTCTTCCTGTAAAGATCTCATTCTGAGACGGCAGTTGGGATGCAGGATGAAATCATCCAAAGGAAAGATTTGAACAACCGAACTGAAACTTACTCTTTTTCTTGCAATAGGCGAGCTAGCTTGCAGATCTTGTGTTGTCTCTCTTTTGAGACGAAAGCCTGAGTGAGTTGGGTGTCCAGCGTGGCTCCCAAGAAAGACTTTCTTTGCGAAGGAATGAGATGAGATTTCTCGAAGTTGATTGAGAGGCCCAGAGACTGGAATAGTAATAGGCATCTTTGAATGTGTGCGCTTGCCTTTGCAAAAGAACTTGCCTTTATAAGGAATCGTCCAAGTATGGGAAGATTTGAATGCTCTCTAAGCGAAGGTTTGCTGCCACCGGAGCTAGAACTTTTGTGAAAACACGGGTTGCTGACCGAAGTCCAAAGGGAAGTACTTTGAACTGAAAATCCCTGCCAGCCACTCTGAATCATACAAATTTTCTGTGTCTGGGGAGGATCGGCAGATGAAAATAAGCGTCTTGAAGGTCGGGGGTGGCCATGTGATCCCCTACCGAAAGAAGCTGGAGGATTTCTTGAAGTGTTAACATCCGGAAGGACAACTTTTTCAGGTATTTGTTGAGGGCGTGCAGGTTGAGATGGGCCGCC
Organism: Lissotriton helveticus; assembly: GCF_964261635.1. Classification (NCBI taxonomy): domain Eukaryota; kingdom Metazoa; phylum Chordata; class Amphibia; order Caudata; family Salamandridae; genus Lissotriton; species Lissotriton helveticus. Next base: position 586,397,182 of record NC_136061.1, on the reverse strand, counting down.
ATTCTTCCGATTTTTTTCCGTATGAGGAAAAATCTTGAGTAAAAACCTGCTCCTTTTTTGCAAACGAGAGACCTTTTCGATCGCTCCCTTCCGTATTATCAAATTCATTTGGATAAACAACTCCTTGATATGAGCTGGAGGTGAGCCCTTGGGAGGAGAATTTGGAGGGATCTTGATGAATTCCAAATTGTGGCCCCTGGCCACTATTTCCCGGGCCCACTTGTCTGTAGTAATTGCGGACCAGTTCGAGTAGAATCAGGATATTTTTCCTCCAACCTTTGACTGGGGGAGGGTAGAGATGGTGGCAGGTGGCATGTCTCATTGCTTCTTAGTGGAATCTCTTCCACGGTAGGAGGGCTTTCTTCTTGACTGCGCGTAGGAGTTACCTCGCTGTCTGTAAGACTGTTGCTTGTAGGGCTGGTATCTCGGATTAGTTTGAGAGGTTTGGTATGACCTCTGCTGATTGTAACTTCCTCTTTTGGAAAAGGATCCACACCCCTTAGCACCTTGAAAGAACGACTTGCGAAACTGAAGGCTACCCAAAGATCTTGCCGTCTCCGTATCCTTCTTGATAGCCTCAAAGGCCTCGTCAACATGCTGGCCCAGAAAGAACTCACCATCAAATGGCGTGTCGATTATCTTTGATTGCACTTCTTGGCGAAAAGATATGGATTTAAGCCATGCCTGCCTTCTTAGCACCTCTGCACCCGCTAGCTGCCTGAATCCTGTAGATGCCACATCTACTGCTGCGTCAATCATTTCTGCAGAAGTAACTTCACCTTCTCATAAAATCTGCCTTGCCTCAGATTTTGCAGGTTCTGGTAGCATTTCAACGTAAGGGGAGATGTTGGACCACATTTGTCTGTCATATCTCCCTAATATCGCTTTGGAGTTTGCGGCCCGTACAGTTGTTGCCGCAATAGTGGAGACTTTTTTCCGGATGGAATCTAGAAGTATGCCATCTCTATCTGGTGGAGCAGATATAGAAGAAGAGGGGTTCCTGGCCTGTCTTTGTGCCACTTGGGCAACGACTGAATCAGCCTTAGGTTGTCCTATAAGGCATGCAGGAGAGTTGTCTGGTGCCTTATACTTCTTGTCTAACCGGGGCAAGACAGCAGGAAGAGAATTGGGTGTTGCCATAATCTTTAATCCTTCCTTCCATATGAAATCAATGATGGGAATAGTTTTCACTTGCCTTCGTGGTTGATCTTTAAAGTCATAAAGAAAGCAATCGTCTTTCTTTGTCTCCATTGGGATCGGAAATCTCTTTGTAGCTCTCTCCATCAGGAGATGGAAACCTTCAATGTCTACTGGAGGGGAGTTAGTGGTAGCTGGAGCAGAAGGTGATGGCGTCTGAATTTGGTACTCATCCCACTCCGACAGAACAGATTCGTCATCCACCTCTCCTTCCTCTCTATCTTCATTCGTGGTGTTAGCCTCCTGAGAATGGTGAGATGGTGCTGAGGAAGGTGGTCTTGGAAACCTCAAGGAAGATGCAGAGGCCTGAAGCATGGGCGTTGATGGGAGAGACCCCGCCAACTTAGATGGAGGGAAATGGTGATAGTAGTCGTCTAACATGAATTGTAAATTATCGAGAAGGGCCAAAGGCATCTGTGCTGTGGGCACCGTTGCAGGAGCTTGATCCACAGGCTCAGAGAACAGTTCTTCGTCCTGATGTTCATCCTGATATTTAATGAGCAATTCTGAAGGGACTCGTAGTAGTACGGAATCTGTCATCTACATCAGATTGCTCCTCGTCGTCATCAGAATCCAGCAATTGGTCAGGTAATTTAAGTGGTGAAAGAGCTTGCCATGATGAGCCACGTCTTTCTATCGAAGAAAACTGTTGTAGCCAGTGGGACAAAGGAGGCCGTAGATGGTGTGGTGGACCATACTTGCAGTTCAGTGCAAGAAGACAGAAGAGGCGTCAACGGTTTTGCCGTCCACGGTGCCCTCGTCGATGGAGATGGTGCCGATGAGACATTTAACTTCGTCGACAGTGAAATCTTCGTCGACGATGTCTTAGTCGATGAGGCGATTTTCGTCAACGATGTGGCCGTCGACGACGAGGTAGACTTCGGCGTAGGTGAGGTCGTCAACGTCAAATCAGTCTTCGGACGGGGTAGTTTTCGGCGATGATGTAGCCGTTGCCGAGATGGACTTCGTCGACGGAGCACTCGTCAACGGGATCTTTCTTCCCTTCGTCGCTGACAACGGAGCGTCAAAGATAGATGGCATTACCTTCGTCGACGAGATGGGTCTAACTGCAACATAGACCAGCGTCGACGGAGAGGAGGCTGACGACATTATCATCTTGGGCTTCGGTGACGAGAAAGTGACCGTCGACTTTGAAGTAGCGTCTACGAAGGAGCCGTCGACGACGCTGTCGACAGTGGGGTCTTCTTCTTCCGAGGAAACACCTTCTCAGGAAGCTTTTTAGATGCCAGAGACTTCCCAGTCTTTTTAGGGGGGAAACAGATGAAGATCCAGAAGTTGGAGAAGCCTTTTTTGTAGAAGGCAAGCCAGAACCCTTGGAGGGTTGAACTTTCCTCAACACCTTAGCCCCAGGAGAAGATAAATCTTCCTCAGCCATCCTCTTTCTGGAGGATACAGATGACCCTGAGGCCACACTTCCCACCTCAGATAAATGATTATCCTGGTCCTTAATCTTCTGTAGCCACAGAAGTAGGCGTCCTTCCCTATCTCTGCGGGTCTTCTGAGGGGAGGTCCTGCAGATCTTACAATCTCTCACCTCATGATCAGGATAGAGGTAGTAGATGCATTTTTGTGGGGATCTTCTGAAAAAAGCCAGAGCTTCCCACAAGATTCACAAGGCCTGAAGAGAGATTTTTGAGTAGATGACATCCGAAAGGAGTGAAATCCAGACAAAAAAGTGAAGTACTGAGCAGAGCTCAGGGAGACTCCCTTCACACGACGTGCAGTAGAAAATCTGAGAGCCTGAGCCTCTGGGGAGAACATTCTGGTGGGTGCTGTCGCCTGATTGGCTGTAGTTTGGACTATACAAAATGACTATGATAGTCATGAGTCTGGTAGTTTTTCTCTTGTAGCCTAGGACTACTTTACTTCCTAGTTGGTTATTACCAAGGTTTGCTGGTTATTAGGTGCATATTATTGCTTTTTTATGTACTGTGGGACTCCCACTCCGACGACGGGGAATGATTCAGGCAAGTGAATCTATGAAAGACACCCCAATACTGGAGAACAGTTCTTCATTTGTAAGTAAATAAATCAATAAATAAAAAATTAATGTCGAGTCTTACGTTTTTTCAGAAGTCCACTGCTAGTGCTGTCAAATGACGGAGTTACCAAATTCCAGAGCTGTCTAGTCTTAATTCTACCCAATATCACTATCTTCCATCACCCTACATTTTCCGTCTCTTATCTCATTCTTGCAGGTTCTTCTAAATCTCTGCTTTCTCCCTACATCACTGTTTCCCGGTCTTTCTCATCCTAATGCTTCTCCCTTTCTCTTTCTGGCTTTGGGTCGAAATCTGATGATATAAAATAAGTTTCAGTCCCTACAAATGAGAACTGGGGCCCACCTCCTTCAACCCAAGCACAAATTAAGCATTGACTGTCATGTAAGGGAAGATGGCTGCATTGTAGGTCTGATAGTGTGGCACAGGCTGAGGCATTGATCCAGAGACTACCAGTAGCTTTTTCCAGTGGACATTGACGTGACTTTTGGATTAGGAAACAATGTGCTGGACATGGGCACCATAAGGCAAGGCCAGAGCTGAAGGTCCAAATATGGGCACGTGAAATTGCCCACTTCCTTCTTTAAGACCTCACAAAAATCACATATTTGAGCTGTGATTAAATGGCACAAATGGGTAGAGGGCAAGATACGGAGAAGCACTATACTCAATGAACGGAAAGAGATAAAGCAGGAGTTTTCAAACAGTTGTGCAATAATGCAAATCAAATCAAGATGGGGATATCAAACCAAAGCCTTTTCTGATTGGCTAGCCCTGCTCTCATATACACAATGAGAACGGGCTATGAGCGAAAAAGGGGACAGTGAAGATATGGCAGGCTTATAGTAATCACTTATTCAACCAGGTATGGGGAACACCTTAAAGTATCATCATATTTCATGCTCATTTGCAAGAAATAAAGAAGCCTCTATATCTAAAAGAAAGTACAGACTATCACCAGAGACAGCAGCGTCAATTTAAAAGTTTTTCTTTGAAAACAATAATTGGTATCAACAGAACACTTAGGGCCTAATTATGAGTTCTGAGGTCCCATGGACCGCATTATCAGCGGTGGCGGTCCGAGTGTGGAGAGCTCGTCCGTCTGACCACTGTATTATGAGTTGAGCTGTTTGGCTTAGGGAAGACCACTGCTGAGACCGCCAGCAGGCCGCCGGGTTTGTGGTCAGAGATAGGCAGTCACCAAAAGGCGGTACAGGGGAGCTGCACCGCCATGCAAAGTACGAGTTGCCTGATCCACGAGCGGACCGCAGCAAGCCGACCGCCTGCTTCAGGTGGCAGTGACGAAGGATTTGGGGTGCGTACTCACCCCTTTCTTCTTCTTCAAGGCAGAGTATGATGTGGACTCCTGTCTCCAAGTCCCCCATTCGCAGCAATAACTTCACCCCAAGGAATACGAACTTGTGTGCGGCGATATACAGGAGAGTCTTTTTTGTACCATATACCCATTGCCAGGACTGCCCACAAATGGGCTGAACCCATTTTCCCATGACATTTTCCCACATATATCATGCATATGTGTGCATCCGAAACATATGCAGTTGAAAGGCACACACGGGCATCAATACATTTGGAAAAAGTACTAACCCCCACTGCAAGATCCCTGCCTCCACACCGCTGGCCCCGTGGACAACTTGTAATACAGCTGTATTTGGACAACCAGCAACGCGGGCTGCTTAAGGATGCGGTTCTACACCTGTCAGTCCACCAATCTCGTAATAAGTTCCTAAATCTCAAAGAACTTAGTCGACTTTAGACAGCAGATAGGCTGTTTCAGCTGCATTGTAAACACATTCAATGTGCCTGCATGTAAGAACCGTTGGGCCTGCCAACATGGCTATTGTATTGGCAGATACATTATGGCCTCCCACTTTAGCCTTTCATTAAAATGGATTGTGGTAATTTCCAAGCAATCCACTGTTTTTAACAAGAAATTTTAGAACAAGCTTCATTGCCTGCTGTATCAAAAAATGGAGTGCACTAAGAATCTCACTAGCCAATATTTTAAAGACAGAATTACAATATATATCAACTACTGTCCTATAAGTATATGGTTAATATTCAATTATTCACTTAGTTACCGTAAAAAAATATAGAATTATAAAGTGCTGCACTGCAAACCAAAGCGCTTGTGAAAGTGGTATACAGAGTATTGTAAGTACTACATTTTGTCGGCAGGTGCTGTGTATAGGTGATAGACAGACACTTGATGTTTGGATAGGGTTTTTTGACTGCAAAAACTACCGTCATTCATGAGGCTGCAAGCTCAGGGCTTCTGGTTAGTTTTGGTTGGATAGGTGCAGAGTGTCAAGAGATGAAGCCTTGTATTTTGTAGCTGAGATATTTGGTATCTTGAGGGTGCATTCGTTTGGCACACTTTAGTGGGGACATGGCCATTAATGGAACCATCGGAGCTGAGGATATGGGATCCTACTTATTCTTTTCTGGCTGCCTCTGGATGGGGTTCTAACCTTTTGCCAGGCCCAGGTAGAGGGTTCTTATCAAGTCTAAATGTGAGTTAAAGATGGTACACGTGTTACCTGACAGTTCTTGGAGGGTTATTTGGGAGTTGGCATAGGGAGTGACAGTAGATGATGACTGTTACTGATATGATCTATGTCAAAAGTCATTGGTGAGAAATAAGTGATTTCTTGCCTTTTGACCTTGGTACTGGAGACAATCTACGCACCTACAATGATAGACAAGTGTATATGGTGTGAAGGTCCTTTAGCGGTGGTGCGGTCGTTTTGTTTTAGATCCAGTTGAAGTTCCATCTAGGGTTTTTATTTTGCTACCATTGTGAATAAACACAACACACACATTTTAGACAGAGGTAAACAACAATATGCACACAAATCTAACAGCAAACTTTCCTTTTTGCAAAACCAGCATAGAAGTATAGTTAACAAAAGGATAATATACTTAATGGACACAGAATAAGGTCATGTGCTCTACTGAGGTGCACAACTGGTGTCTGATTACGGCTCATGTTCCTCATGGCCAATTCGCAATAATTAGTCTGTCATAGTATATAACCCAAGAAAAATATGCAAAAGCCCAATAGCACTTTGTCAGACTTTTTCCACAGACACTTTTAGACTGAGTTTGAACTGATCATATGAAAAATATGGTCAGGGATGTGGCACATTGAGTCACATGTGGCAGACAAGAGCATGTGTCTGCCTTACCGCAACTCTCCGGTTGGTGGTGCCAGCTGGTTCTGAACAAGCCAGCAAATCTTTACTTTGGAAGAAATGTTGACTAGTGAATTAATGCATCGAGTTTAAATTTACAGTGCCTGGGCCTGTATCTTCTTGACTCATTTGTGTGAATCTACACAGTGTATCTGTGCCACTGATGGCAATCGCGTGCTTGCACGCGCACACACATACACTTTTTGCATGACATATGAACTAGCATGCGGATTCTAAAACTCAAGTAACACATGCGCTCAGAAGTGTTCGATAGGCACTCACTAATGATTCAGCGGGTGGCTACACCACAATAAGTGGGCACTGGAACTAGCGCACCAAGGGCCATATGTATCAACATTCCGTTTTGCGATTCCTAAATAGCGATTTTTAAGGAATCGCTATTTAGAAATCGCAAAATGGTATGTATGTAGGAAACCGCTTCTTTTTAGCGATTCCTTAACATTCCTATATTGCGATTAGCGAATTGCTAATCGCAAATTTCCCATTCATTTCTATGGGCCAGGAGGCCCACAGGAATGAAGGGGAAATTTGCGATTAGCAATATGCTAATCGCAAATTGTGAATATTTTCAAGGGTGCAGGGGTGTCTCAAGAACACCCTGCTGCACCCCTGAAAATGACATGTGTGCGCATATGGCGCACATACATGCCCTAAGGGCATTTATGAGCGTCACATGGCACCTTTTGATGTTTAAACAAATGCTTTTTTAAAAGAATTCGCAACTTACCACCAACTAGAAGTTGGTGGTAATTTGCGATTCCTTAATGGCATTTTCGAATGTTTTTTTCCTTGATACATTGCATTTAAGGAATCGCAAAATTTGCAATTTCTTAAATGCAATCGCAAAATAAGGAATGGCAAATTTAGCGATTCCTTATTTTGCACCAAAAATGTATCATGCATACCATTTAGCGAAAATGTGTTCGCAAACGCCGGAATTCTGCAAATTTCGGCGTTTGCGAACCCATTTTGCTTTGATACATATGGCCCCAAGTCATGTGCAAGGCAAGCATGTGTAACTGGCTCTTCTTTAACCATAGTGGGCTTGCATGGCCTGTCGAGCTTCCTCCATAGGCCGCCATTAAGCCTTAACCTGGAAGGAGATGGGCTTTCCTAATTAAGATCCTGAATATAAGTTACATGGCACTTTTGGGGTGCAGATCCTGCACCCGCAAACTAGTACAGTGTTAATTCCCACAGAATGGGGACTAAGCATGCGTACATGGTTTTTCCGGCTCAAATTACGCATTAAATTGCCACTTCCACATGGTTGAAGATGGATAATAGTAGGTAACATTGCACAAGTTCTTATGATGAACTGACACTTGTGATAATATTCCACTAACCAATGCCTTCAAACGACTTTTCTGATATGTACCTTAAGATGCATTCCATTCTTGACCTCTATCCTAAAATCATCAATTGTTTTTCAGCTGTAGGATCCTATAAGACCTGTAAGCATAGGCTGCTGTCCCATGCATTTCATATGAGATTGCGATCTCCAGTATTCGTACTCCACTGTTTTCAAAACACTGTAGTACATATCCCCATATGTTCTACTAGTGATGATTTTCCTCACTTGTGTCTAAGTCTGACTTGTGTCTGTGTCAACTGCCTATTCATCTACCTATTTTCAAGGAAATAAAGTAAAACATTAGATATAAAGGTCTCAATATTAATCTTTTACACATGGCCACGTTGCCTTTTTTAGATGGTTTTGAATATTGCAGCCAATAACATGGAATACTGCACACCGTATTCGGATGCTGCATTACCCAGGCCTTAAGTTAAGTCTAATTTATTTATCTTTGTTTTGACAAACACTACATTACATAAGTCATATAACTGTTGTAGTGGTAGCTTTCTCGTATGTTGCATTGATGGAGGTGCAAGGGTGTCTGGCTATTGAGCAAGTGCATACCCTTAAAGCCTCTTGGTCTTTGCAATGTACAACAAGGCCAGGGAGTGTCACATATGGACACACAAATTAAAAGCAAAGAGGCACAGTTGCACTGGTGCTCGTCCTGCTTTCCTGCAGGGAAATTGCACTGGGACCAAAGGGGCAATGGAACCTTTCCCCAGAATGGGTCCTCCTCCTTGCCCTATACAAAGACTGCCAGGGGTGCGCTGATGAGACACCATGAAGTAGCTTTGGCATCCCTGCCAGTAGTCTCTAAATTCGCCTGAGGGCAAGGGAGCTAGGTATGAGCATGATAAGATGCGGGTTGAGAGCATATGGGGAGGGGCATAGATAATTTGTAAGGGCAGTGCCAGCTGGTGAAATTTGAAAGGGGTGGGGTGTAAACTTTGATGGGGAGAGGTGTTCAACACCCGCGAAATTCTGGAAATTTATGTCAACAACCGATCAGGCCTAAGTACAGGTAAAGGCCTCAGAAGAGGACTGCTTGCCAGGCTTGAGATGCACAAGCAAAGCTGTGGCTGGATCTGTGAATTAAATTCTATAATATCACACTGATTTCTTGCAGCACCATAGCAGAACTTTACTTCAGCTTTATGCTAGTAGATACTGATGGAGGCGGCGGTCTGTCCCCGTCCAAAAAGGGTGTGACCGCTCGCATCATAATGCAGCAGTCAGACCGAAGGGTTGCCTGTCTGTCGGACCGCCACCGACGGCCTGTCTGTCGGACCGCCAACATTGTTCTAATCAGGCCCTTAATTTGATCAATTCTTGCACCAGCTGCATACATGTGTGTGTATATCATGTTCTTTTTTGTTTACTTTGGACATTTGATATATCATTAAGTTAATTTCAAATAGCAGCTGAGCCCTTCACATTTGTTATGCCAGCAGGAGCACGTCAGGGTAGAGAACAGTACTGTGTGTGTGTGTCATTTTATCGAATCTGCTTACAAAAACCAGAATGTTGAGAAAATGTTTTGGACAACAGAATGTAATTGGGACGTTTCAAGACAGCATAGAAAACAGTAGGTTTTTGTATTAGTTTTGCTTCACACATTTTTATATTACACATATTTACTATTTATATACTAGGGTGAAAAAGCAAATTGCACACCATCACGAGATATTTTTGCCTCACGAAAAGAGAACTAGATTACAGGATCAAAGCTCAAAATAAGTACATTTGAATAATCTAATATTTAAAACTGTTTATTAAACTAGAGTATAGATGGAGGAGGCCAGTGGAGATCTGAAAGTCGGGGATGTTTTGCTGAACAGGGACCTACATCTGTGTAGTAAATGCTGACATGTGGGGGACTTTAAGAACATTCCATAGTTCGTCTACTCATCATAGCAATACAAGAAGGTGTGTAGAGTAGTGTTCTCTCCTCTTCCATGCCATGTTCAGGAAACGTGCTGCCCAACAGGGAACTATTGGTAGATCTCTTGCTCTTCCCTTCCCAACACATCAAATATATTCTTAAATTGCCAGTACTCTGAAGCTTTTATTTCCCAGGTCCACATGCGAGTATATAATGAAGTCCTGTCATCTCTCTAGGTTTTCTGTTTCTTGTAATCCAGTGTATCCCAGTGTAACTAAATGATAAGTAACACAACAGAAAGAGAAAACAGGAGAGGATGAGCCACTCACATGTGGGCTTGGGGCATGTGTCAAACTTATATTTGTGTCTATGAATCTCTTGGCAGCTCAGAGACATTTGTTTTAATGGCAGAAAAGACAAGAGGTGTGGTGTCTCCTTAGCAGCTCACTAAAGAGACCTCTATAGTGCCTGTTAATCACTGTCTTTTTATCCCTGTCCTGGGTGGTGTGTGTTTGTGTTTGTGTGTGTGAAAGAGAAAGAGAAAGATGGAGGCTGAGATGGAGACAGAGTGAGAGAACTGGGCTCTTGTAGGGGTATAGTTGGTCAAAACTATTTCTTCAACTCCCGCCCAACTTGATGGTACACCCATGGTGGGAGTGAGAGAGATGGGGCAGGGTTATCGGTGGGATATCGCTCCGAATAATTCCAGGCAGCCTAGTATCCCCTTCCAAGAGTACCGTACCAAGAGTACCAGGAGCAGCAACACTTGGTCCAATTTTACAGGCTGTGAAATTTAATGCAGGTTTGGGGTTGCGGGAAGAGGCATAGCCTGGTCCCTACCAACACTTTGGGGGAGCATGGAACGCCTGCCCTGGCAATTAGGGATAACCATCCTGGAGAGGTTCAATATACTAATCCAAGGTCCTCATAGTTATCCCTCATTCTGAGGACTTAAATTTGTAAACAGCACAATGAAGGAACGTATTACTATCTGGAATTGGTGATTCTGGTCACTAGGCTTGGGCAGCTGTCCAGGGCCCCTCGCCTTCTCCCATCCACGGGGCCTCGGACGACTGCTCCACCTTTAAAAAACCTCCAGTGTTACGAGGCCCATGGGCAGCGATGGTGCAGAGCTACGATGCACAAGATCCTTGCAGAGATCTGTTGAAAGGGCTTCAGAAATATAATTGTGCATCTGCATAAGAGTAGCGATTAGATGGGTACTTAAAGTGCCCTTAGGTGTGAAGAGAGCCCTGCCTGAATGAAAGTCAGGGTATCCTGCAGGGCCACCACAATGGCCATTTCTCACCTAGGATGAAGGCAAATGTAGGAGCACAGATAATGGAGAGGTTGTGAATGTGAAGGGGGTACGACAAAGAAAAGAACTGAGGTAAGAGGTGGGGGAGAGATGATAATGGAAAAGTATAGTGGAAAGGCGGCAGCTTGAACGTAGAAGTGGCAGAATTGGCAATTAGGAGGAAGACGCTGAAGGAAATATAACAATGAAAGAGGAGCAGTGTATGTGACAGGCAGAAACAGTAAGAGATGGGAAGGGTCTAGGGTTATACTTACTAAAATTTTGTGCTGAGTTTGGTCACAAGAGTGGTGCACATTAGTGCAAAACATTTATTTGAAATTTACTTTCCTGCACAACACTTGTTTTACGCTGGAAAGTCGTCTGAAAGTCACATAAAGCAGTATAGTAGAAATGCTTTTATTTCTCCAATCTTTTCCGTCTTTGCATGTGTACTGCACTGTACAGCCCAAATACGAAGTAGAAATGGTTTAAAGGTAGGTGTAAGCATAGTATTTTGTAGTGGTATCCTTCAAGCACAAAACCTATTCTACACTTCATGCAAACACTTTTCAACTAAGGTGCAAAGGTGTGTGCATGGCACTGGTAGCTTGATTGTGCACCAGCACTGGGTAGAGTGCAAGATGGTGCTATATATCTGAAGATATGGTGCTATCCTGCTTTCTCCATCTTACGTAGCACATCACAGCATTTTGGTTGCAGCTCTGCATTGTGTGACATTTTAGAAAGCCAGAGCCTAGACAAGGGTCGAATCTGTCTCTAAGAGTCTGTGCACTGTCCAAGCCTTAAAAATGTATGCCTGTAAATTATACAACAGACATAATTTTAGATTATGATAAGGTGCCACCAAATTCCAAAAAGCATATTTCTTTGACATTTCTTAGTAGAGAATATTATACCACTGCATTGCGAATTATTTATTCAAAAACAATAGTTTTTAAACATAAACTGAGTAATATTCTTGCCCCTGCACTGAAATGAATGGTATTGTTGAACTAAGAGGCACACCAGGGTTCATGTTAACCCTGTATGTGGGCTAGGTTCTTATTATACATGGAGTAAAATGATAATCTATTACATTCAACACAAGTACAGCACCAATACTGAACTCACATATTTCAAAGTACTCTGATGTGTGATAATGAACAAAATGGAGTTTTAATGAAATAAAGCATTTGCCTAAGATCACACAATGTGGTCAAGAAGGGAAGCCAGATTTGATCCTAGATTTTTAGGTCTCTCACTGTGCAATTCTGCCACTCGGTGGGTACCTCTTAAGGATGTTACAGTTTAAGGCTGTGTCTTTAATTCTCGGAGGTTAGGACTAGAGCATGAGTGACAGGCAGGGTCCACATTGCCTTTTTGGAAGTTTTACATAGCACAAACCTTGTCCATGGACATAAGAGCAATTCACAACAGACACAGACTACGTTCAAATTTTTTTTTCTGAACAGGGAGATTTGCTAGGTTCACAGGATGCAGATTCTAGGCCGGGATTAGAGCCTGTCTCCCCATGATGCACAATGGGCAGCTGTAGCCAATAGGCCACATCATCTTCTGTGAATTGTCGGGTTGTTTTGGGCTCAAGGTTCCAAGAGTACTTTAAGCTGAGTGAGAATCAGGCCTCTGGCTAAAGGTTTCAGTGGTCTGCCTACATCTAACAGTCTGCAAAAGAAAATAATATTTAGGAGGGCAGAATCCATTAAAAAATGTAAGATGCTTTTGGACAATAGAAGGGGGCAAGGGAGAAGGTAGATGTAAAGGAAGAAAATAGCTGAAACAAGGTAGAGGTGCGGGGAGCAGAGTGGTGAAGAGCAGCACTTGGAGGAGAGAGGTGGAACCAGTTAGAGACAGTTAGAGGCTAAGGAGAGAGCAGATGAGAGGTGAGAGTTGGTTGTAATAGGAGCAAAACCAGTGAGAAACATAAAAAGATTTTGAGATAAGGTGTAGTGTTGAGCATGGCAAGGAGAGATAGATGTAAGAGAAACAGAATCCGTGAGAAAAGATAAGAGACTGGAGGGGGATGTAAAGAGGACAGACCAGCAAACAAAGGGTACGAAACTTGAGGAAAAGGTGAGTGGTAAAGGGCAGTACATGGGTGGGAGATGTAGATGTAAGAGAGGCAGAACCATCAGGAGAAATAAAGATTAGTAGAGAATCGTGAGAAGTGGATGTAAAAGGACCAAATTGGGAAGAGGCACTTGGACAGATGAGATGAAGCGTAGAGCATGGAGGAGAGAGGTTGATATAAGAGGGACAGAAACAGAAAGACAAGGAATGGAGCTAGGAGAGAGATGGATGTAAGAAGGGCATCATCAACAAGATATGGTTGAGCAAGGAGGGGAGATATGACATGAGAGGGGTAGAATCAGTGAGAAATTATAAGAGACGTCAGGCATATAGGAATGGAAAGGTGGGTGTGAATAGGGCAGAACCAGTGAAAAAGTTAAGAGGCTGAGGGAGAAGATGAGAGGTAAGGATAGTGAAGGGGTAAGAGGCATGGATATAACAAAAGCAGAACTAGCAAGGAAATGTGAGAAGAGTGGAGAGAAAGACAGTAGTGAGATGTGGATGGAAGAGGGCAGAAAATCAAGAGATGCTAAGGTGGGGAAAGATGGATCTTAGATGGGCAGAAACTGCAAGAGAAAGTTAAAGGCTTGGTGAGAGATGAAGATTAGATCAAGGAGTTAGATATCAGTTTAATAGGGGCAGATCATCAATAGATGGTAAGAAGAGCGAGTGGAGGAGGCAGAGGAGAGGTCTATATAACAGGGGCAGAACCAGCAAGAGAAGATAGAAGGAAAGGGGGAAGGGAAAAGGGATCGGTGGATTTAGGATGGCAAAACCAGCAGAAAAGATAAAAGGTTTGCTGGCGAGCTGAGGGGTGAAGAGAAGAACAGGCAAGGGAGACATGGACGCAAGATGGGCAGGACCAGTAAGAAAAGTTCAGAGGCTGGGTGGAAAGATGAGAGGTAAAGACTAGAGGGGAAAGATTGATATAAGAGTGGTTGAATCAGAGACAGAAATAAAGATGTTTGGGGGAGGTGAGCGAAGCAGAGGAGATAACTAGGGATCAAGTGGATATAAGAGTGGCTGAACCAGCAAGCGTAGATAATAGAATGGTGAGAGATGAGGTGAAAAGTTGAGCATGGAAGGGAGAGATGGATGTAAGTGGGCAGAATCATCAATAAAGTAGGAGGCTGGAGAAGAGGTAAAATGTTTCTGAATTAGTATGTGCTGCTAAGTCTGTTCAGCCTTCTGCCAAAGTTTGCAATTCCCTAGCTCTTTGTAAAACATTACAAAAAAATTCATTCATTTTGAGTTGTGTGTGTCATCGTTCACAAAGGGTTGTGATCTTAAGCCATCCTCAATGTGGCTGCAGGATTTCAACTTCTCTCGCTGTACTCTATTACTCCTCTTGACCTTTCTATTACATATTGCTCCTTAAGACAATTTCATTTAATTTAGATAAAAGTTCTTACGTTTGGAAACTTGTCTCTCCAAAGGTGCCAGTAGCGTGCAGCCAGAGCTTTCCACAGGAAGTGATAAAGATATTGGTACTCAAATACATGATAGCACAATAAGCATACCTTTAAGCACCTTATCTAGCCAGCCTGCCATGACTTTTAAACGGAACTAATTTTGAGATGGTGGTTATTAAAATAAACAGGAACAAATTAGCTATGTAACTAATAGTTTCCCAATACCCAACAAACTTCTTTTAGTGTCTCTGTGTGTGCAAAGTTTCCTGCAAAAAGATAATGGACAGTAGGCCATCCTGCTAGAATTAAGTGCTGTTAAGTCAAGGGAAGGTGGCTAGGCTCAGATAGGAAAGGCGGAGAATCAACATTTAGCCGGGGGGCCCATGGCTGTGGCCAGCTGATGGGACAGTTTTGTTTTATTACTGGGGACACCTTGCTTGGCTGGCTTTACCTTTGGTACACAAACCAAAAGGCTGCTGCAGCCTTAGAGTTGGTGTGCACAGAGTCAATCTGACCATGCTCACAAAAGCCAGCCGGCTCAATGTCATGTGCAGAATGACAATGGATGGGCCTAAGCATCTACGATATAATGTGCACCGCCTACTCCCACAACAAATAATCCCAAACCTCAGGGAGTAAAAGACGAGGCACAGGGAAATTTCAGCTTTTCATGAACACAGTTAGAATTAGACTCTTGAAGCGGAAGTGCGCAGGAGAAGGAGGCTGTGGTGGGGATGTGTGGGGGGCTGAGGAGTGAGAGGGAATTCTATAAAGTACACATAGAGTGATCTACCACTCATTTACTCTATGCGACTAGGTAGCTAGTAGGTTCATGGAGGCATTTCTTGTACTGGAGGTATGAAGACCAAAAGGATTTGGTTAGGTAGCCTAGGGCGTAACTTGTGGATGATGGAAATAGTCTTGCAATGGTCATGCATACAATTATCTCTTTACCAAGATCCAATTAATTTTCCTGAGGGCAAGTGTAAGTTGGTTATTAACCCTTAGGCTAAATAGGAGTCAAGTGGCATGGTTCTGGTCCCTGTGCAGGTTATTAAGTGTCTACTCAGATATTATAGACGGATGTATGACGGTACAACGCGTGGTATTACCACACGTACCGTTACAACGCAGGTTTTTCAACGCAAGTCGTTACAACGACTTGCGTTGGGGGGCGCTGGATAGTGAATAGTTTAATTTACTATTCCAACTCCAGTCCCCGTGGAGAGTAGGGAAGGTGTTGGATAGTAAATTAAACTATTCCCTATTCTAGAGCGCCCTCCAGCAAAAGTCGTTGTAACGACTTTCGTTCCTCTAACCTGCATTGTAATGGTACCGCGTTGTTAGGGATTCGTTGTAAAGGTTGTTCCCCATTAGAGACATGTGACCTCAATTTTTTCCAGCTGTAAATCACTGGGTTTAAAGTTAGCTTTATTTTGCAAGTCAAGTACCAACTCCCTCAACCAACCTATTCCACATTGCTACATTATTTTTCCTTATAGGTGTAAACTGCACTGAGTGTACTATAGTAAGTCCCTATTGTTTTGTTGATTTGATATATTACTGCTCTGTAATCTCAGCATTCCTTCACCATGCACTTAGGTATTAGGACAGTACATTGTGTAGGAGGGAGAGAGAGAGAGATATGTGGTATAAAGGCTAAAGAACACAGAAAGGTATATGGAAATAAGTTTGAGGCAGTAAGAGGGTGAGAGAGCGGGTAAGTGTGAGAGAAGAGAAGATTGTGTTCACAATAGTGAGAGAGAAAAAAGTGGGAGGCACAACGAGACCTGGGCACCGAGAGAGAGGGGTGCAGCTAGGGAGAGGAATATTGAGAGAAAATAGACTGAGAGAATAAAGGGGACCGAGAGAGCAAAGAGAGGATTGGGACAGAAAGAGAGAGGTGGAATACACATGAACATGGAAAGGAGATAGCGCGATGAAGAAATAGACAGAGAGACAGAGACCAGAGAGGAACTGAGAAATATGGGTGCATAAAAAAGTGTGCACTAAGATATAGGCTCATGAAGAATAGGGAGATGCAATTCATTTGGAGAAATGGGAAGAATGTGACAGTGACAGAGTGCAATGACTCCGAGTTCGAATGACGTGAAACACAAGGAGAGATGAGCAAAGAAGGAAAAAGATCCTGGGATAAGTGTACAGCAGTGTTGAATTTGATCCAGTGGTTTCCAGTGCTCGCATTAAATTGTCAACAATGACACTTAAGACAGCCTGCCACATGGTAGGGCTGTTTGTCTAATTTAGAGATGAGCACAACAACAGTTCTTCATTAGTTCAATATTCATTAAAAATGACTAATACATGCTGTCCAAGTCATTCTTCCTTCTTTGGGGGCCTGGAATAGCCTGAATTGTAGGAGTGTGGTGGTTAGTAATTGTGTTGGTACTGTCATTGGCAGTGCTACCAGGGGCAATGGGTAGTGCAAGCTGCAGTGTCCTCCCGACGAGAGCCCCGGCACTTATTTTGTTACAAATTATTTACTGGTGCACACAAAGATGAATATAGACCAGAGAAGCCTGGGAGAAATAGGACTACAAGTAGCAGGAGAGCATGGGGTGAGGGTCTAGACAAGAAGGAAAGAGGCAACCTGTCTAGACAATGAGGAAAGAGAGAACCTGGAGAATGGGTGGATCGCAATACAAAAGCTAGAGTGTGGGGAAGTTGATTGCCCACTTAGAAAAGAGAGATGATTTGAGGTGACTCAGGTGACTGGCTGGCACACTGACAAGAGCAAACAATACAAGGTGGAATTCTGGTGGTGCGAGAAGTAAAGCGAGTGAAAGAAACAGTTGCAAGAAAAAGAAAAGGAGACAAAAAGTATGAAGGTTTGTCTTTGAGAATAGAGACAGTAAAAGCCAGAGACTGGATGAGGCTGGAATCTAGAAAAAAGAGAATAACAACACATATTGCAGAGAGAGATAGAAATGAGGGCAGAGAGAGAGAGAGAGAGAGAGAGAGAGAGAGAGAGAGAGAGAGAGAGAGAGAGAGAGAGAGAGCAATTCTAAGTGCATTTGACCAGTCGGTGTGTGAGAGGGGCCGTATTGGGTGAGAGGCCGCACAATAAGGCGAGAGTCAGGGAGACAGTGAGTGTGGAACGAGAGAGGAGGGGAGGCAAGGGCAGGCCCGGACTGGCCATAGCGGGCCCCGGGCAATCCCCCGGTGCACCGCAAGGGTGGGGGCCGGTTTTGGGCCCCTGGGGGCCGATTTTGTTACTTTGCCGTTTTTGCAGCATAGCTGCAAAATTGGCCCTGCAACAAAATTGGCCGAAAACCGGCCCTAGCAAAGTGCTCGGCGGCACCTCCAACCCCCCCCTACCCCCCCTGAGTGGAGGGGTGCGGGGGGGGGCGGCCGAGCACTTTGCCAGGGCCGGTTTTGGTTTCCAGTCCGGCCCTGGGCAAGGGAGACTGAGGAAAGACAGAACGAGAGGGAGGGAAAGTCTGCTAGAAGGGGGGGTGCACTTTGAGAAAAAAAGAGACACTCAAAAGGGAAGAAGACTAGACACTGAGGGCCAGATGTACGACCATAGCATTTTGCGACTCGCAAAGTGCCCTTAATTGCAAGTCGCAAAATGCTATGTACAACAGTGTCTGAGACACTGTTTGCGATTCCAAATGGGGTCGCAAATTGCATGCCTCATGAACAGGCACTCGCAATTTGCGACCCCATTGGGAAAGGCTGGCCCTCCCAGGTATGGTGTGACTGCTTTTAAATAAAGTAGTTTTTTTTTTTTTTTAAATGCAGCCTGTTTTCCGTAAAGGAAACGGGATGCATTTAAAAAAAGAAAAATGAAACATTTCCGTTTAATCTTTTAAGGTAGGTAGTGGTCCCTGGGACCCCACTGCCTGCCCCATAAAAATATTTTCCCCAGCATTCACAAGGGGGAAGGGGTCCCTTGGGTACCCCTTCCCTTTTGCGAGTATTTACCACCCTCCAAAGAAGGGTGGTAAACGGTGACTGTTTTGCAACCACAATTGCAGTCGCAAAACATACATAGGACTCAGACTCGCAATTATGAAGGAACGCCCTCGGAACACCCCTTCCTAATAGCGAGTCGCTAATCCTATTTAGCGAGTCGCAAATAAATTGCGACTCACTAAATAGGGTTAGTATATGGCCCTGTTGTATTTTGCATGCATCTGGCCCTGAATCGCATAGGAGTGTGGGAAAGAGTGCAGACTGAAGAAACAGAGAGAATATCTGAGAAATAAGACCCTGCCTCCGAGGAGAGGCTGAGTCTGAGAAAGGAGCTATGAGAATGGAGATGCATGCTCGAAAGGGAAACTGAAATAAGAGGACTAGGGGAAGAATAGAACACTGGAAAATGTTGGGAGCCGGAGGCACACATGTTGTAATGGTATAAGAGATCACACATAAAGGGATGCAGTAGAAGCGGTAACTCAATTGTACTAAATGGGAGAACTTGAAGTCAGAAGATACGTTTTAACACTACAAGGGGTTCTGTAGGGGCAGCATATATGGTGCCCAGGAAGGGAAAGGGGATTTAGACCTGCACCATTTTGAGTAGCTAAAATCTTTTTGCAGCGAGTGGAAGCCCCACACCCCCTACACCCTCGGAAGTAGATCTTTCACACAAGTCAACGAAAAGCATGTATATAAACATTCTGTTAATGCACACAGAGAATTAAGTTCAGGATTTTGTGAAGCCAATTGTCTCTTGGACTCGAATCATGTCAGGTGCAGGCTTATGCTGAAAACTATTTCTGGTGGCACCAGAAGGCCGAAGTACCAGTGGTTACTGCTTCTTTTTCCATGATGCTAAAGAGAGATTGCCACCTGACTGCTAATGGACGTGTTGTAAAAATAGCAGAACAGATGAGTATGATCCTTGGGGACAGGCACTCAACTCTCCTCAGTGATTTAAGGTTCAGTGCAAGTTCAAGGAACTCTAAGGGTACAGCTGCAGCAGCAGTAGCGGTCGGTGGTGGGAGTGCTGCAGGGAGGTAACGTAGGGCGGGGGAGCAATAAGGTGGGGGTAGTAAACTACGCAATATGGCCAAATGAAGGTAAGTAAACATATAAATAAATAAAACGAATTTCGTCGCGCACACTGCATTGCATTTTGAAATTCGTTTTATTTATTTATATGTTTACTTACCTGTATTTGGCCATATTGCGTAGTTTACTACCCCCTACCCTGCCCCTCCCCTACCCCACGTCACCGCCCGGCAGCACTCCCATCACCAACCGCTACTGTGCAGCAATGGCTCAAATGTTTGGATGTATGACGTTACAACTCATACTTTTACAACGCATGCCATTACAACAAATTTTTTACAACGCAAAAACTTTTACAACGCATGTATTTACAACGCATGTTTTTACAACGCAGGTACCTCAACGCATACCATTACAACATAAGTATTGGTAAGTATATATATTTTTTTTTATTTAAAATAATTGAAAATAATATAATTTAATTTAATTTAATTTAATTTAATTTAATTTTATTTTATTTAATTGATTTAATTGATTTAATTTAAATTTAATTTTATTTTATTTTTACCTTATACCCCTGTACCCCAAAAACCCAAAACTGACCCTGAACCCTAAAAATACCCCTGTACCCCAAAAACCCAAAACTGACCCTGAACCCTAAAAATACCCCTGTACCCCAAAAACCCAAAACTGACCCTGAACCCTAAAAATACCCCTTTACCCAAAAACCCAAAACTGACCCTGAACCCTAAAAATACCCCTGTACCCCAAAAACCCCAAACTGACCCTGAACCCTAAAAATACCCCTTTACCCAAAAACTGAAAACTGACCCTGAACCCTAAAAATACCCCTTTACCCAAAAACTGAAAACTGACCCTGAACCCTAAAAATACCCCTGTACCCAAAAACTGAAAACTGACCCTGAACCCTAAAAATACCCCTTTACCCAAAAAACCCAAAACTGACCCTGAACTCTAAAAATACCCCTTTACCCAAAAACCCCAAACTGACCCTGAACCCTAAAAATGCCCCTTTACCCAAAAACTGAAAACTGACCCTGAACCCTAAAAATGCCCCTTTACCCAAAAACTGAAAACTGACCCTGAACCCTAAAAATACCCCTTTACCCAAAAACTGAAAACTGACCCTGAACCCTAAAAATACCCCTTTACCCAAAAACTGAAAACTGACCCTGAACCCTAAAAATACCCCTTTACCCAAAAACTGAAAACTGACCCTGAACCCTAAAAATGCCCCTTTACCCAAAAACTGAAAACTGACCCTGAACCCTAAAAATGCCCCTTTACCCAAAAACTGAAAACTGACCCTGAACCCTAAAAATACCCCTTAAAAAAACCCAAACATATAAAATTTAAAATGTAATTATATACTTACCAATACTTACGTTGTAATGGTATGCGTTGTAAAGGTACCTGCGTTGTAAAAACATGCGTTGTAAATACATGCATTGTAATGGTTTTTGCGTTGTAAAAGTTTCGTTGTAATGGTAGTGCGTTGTAAAAGTTGCGTTGTAATGGTTGTTTCCCAAATGTTTGCACTCAAGCTGTTGCTCCTCAAAGGTTCAAGAGCACAGATGTGTACACATAACCCATGAAAGGATTTGATCAATCTGTATTTCACAGTAGGAAAGGATCCTTCCTGAATTTTTCTCTTGTCATCTCTCGTATACTTACATGGCTTGAAACATTTTTTCTGAATGAAAAACAATTATTTTATTTAGATCTTTTGTTTCTAATACATAACAACTTAGAATGGGCTTTAGGTCAGCTCCTTGCTCATAATTCAATGGGTTTGTTATCCTTCTCTTGTGTCTGTCCTTGATTCAGTGCCATTCCTTTCTTGTGTTTGCCCCACCCTGGAGTATTTTGACCTCACAGTGTTCTGACTGTATGAGTTGTATTATTCCATTGATGCCTCTTTTTGCTTTATGTATCAGCACTCACGTGGAAGGACATGGGGTTCCTTGTTTTCTCCTCTGCCCCCCTTTTTTTTTAAGAAAGCCTGGCAGCTGGAAAGTGCTATTAGGTGCCCAAGCACTTTATTTTTACACCCTTGCTCATCGTCCCGCTTTCTGTTTTATTTACTTTTTTATTTTTTTGTAAGAACCCACCAGCTGCAAAAAGTACTACCAAACCGCTTTCTCCAATTTTTTGCACTGGCGTACAATTTTTTCTTTTCTTTATTTACTGGTCTGACAGAGCAGCCTCTCAAATTAGAACAGTTAACATAAATGGCCACTATGGGTTACAAAGCAAGTTTAATGATGCATGTGTCACAAAGCATATGCATGCGTTTGCAGGCATCATGAGCCCCAACACGTACCTACACATCGGCGGCAATCTTGAAATCCCATTGCTAGTGGCCCTGTGTACACATGCGTCTTGACGTATGCGGTCCAATGAACATGTCAGAAAGCCATATATAAACAGCTGTATAAAGAACTAAAATGTTGTTTTTCTTTCTTCTGCTGTTTTGTCAGCTATTCAGTGACAAGAAGAATGGAGATATTTATGGCAACATATTTATTTGTTGCACTCCTTAGGTTATCATAAACAGGCAAGAATCTCTCTGTAGGATTCTACACATTCCAGCTACTGTGGCTTTATTTTTAATTACTTGCATTAAACTGGTCCTAATATCGTTTTGCAACAAATGTATAACAGTTTTATAATGTGTTTAATTTTGTTGTAGAGATTTTACTTTTATTCTTCATGTTTGCAAACATGCTATCTGTTTCATATTAAAGAGTTATGCACCAAGGGTTTGTTGAATGGTGATGGTGTGACCATGTATTATAAGGAATGAAGTACCCGTTAGTGTACATGAGAAGGATATTGCACAAATCGGAGGTCCACAACCTCGTAGAGGAACTTAGCCTAAGGGCCTGTTCCTCTATATGGGCATGGACCTCCTCTGCGACTGGTAATATCCTTATAATGTCCGGCAGGTGGTACTTATGCATATGTCATTCATACAAAAACAATATGAGATACTGGAATTTCTTAGAAAAGAGCCAATATATTCCCTGTTCAAGCTGAAAAGAATAGGAGAGAGAAGATTGAGCCTTGTTGGAGAGGAAAGACCATTTTTATTTGTTAACATTTATTCACTGTGTAGAAAGATAATTAGCTGAGGATCATGGCTTTCGTTATCTTTCTTTCCTCAAAGATTTTTGAGAGGGTGATCTGTTTTACTGTAACTAATACCATCGGTTCAGGATAAAAAAGATGACAAAAGGCATCATTGTTACGAAACGTATATCTTTCAACCTCACCCACATTCAGATTTTACATACAAGAAATATATATTTGCCAAGCCTCACTAGTATGTAATTACATGTTCGTCCAAAGCACTAACAAGTCACAAATATCAAAAATAGATACAAAGTGACATGTGAGCTCAAAATAGAACCCATGGAATATATATATAAAAGTTAATAAAGAAGAACCCATTGCACACTTGCTAGTCAGAACAGAAGGGTCCTGTACAAGAATATCGTTAGCAAAAATATAATCTGACAGCAATACCTTGTTCTAAAATATTGGGTACAAAAATATATTCTCATTAGGTGTAGATGTTTCTATTATTAAGAATTATGGGATTCAAATTTTGTACATTTTTATTAATGCCATAACATTTCTGTCAGATTATATTTTGATTACAGTATTCAGCTGTTATACCTGGAGAGACCTTTTCTACTATGTAAATCAAATGAAAAGCACCTTCGGTACAAGTAAACAAAGATATTCTATTCTCTTATACATCACCGAAGGTCATTTGGACAGTTGGTTGTGTGCCACAATATCAAGTGAATATATTTCAAGGTTTACAGATATGGAGTTAGGAATAGTAAATCTAAAACTACCTCTCTATACTTACCTTAACGATATAGTGTCGATTGATATCCTGTACTCAATACTCTTGAAGAATAAAATGAAATACTTGAAACTGTGGTAGAACCTGCTACGTAGGGACCAACCACACACAGTTTCCTCATCACCTGAACTTGTGTTAATTAATCACATGTGCGTTAGTGTTTGGAGGTCACTGATCACTATTAGTTTGAGGCATTGCTGAGCATATGACTTAGTCTGTTGTTTTCAGAGTCACTCTGTATGTGGCCGAGGACCAAGAATTTGATGTGCAACTCTGCTAATCCCAGGAAAAGTAATATGTTTGTGTGCTCATGTTTTATTAATTTTAGGACTGAGTTTGAATGCGTGTAAACCTATGGATAAGTTCTTTTAGGAGACTTGTTCATTATAATGACATTTTCCATATATGCTATAAATAGGGTATGCGTCCATTTGACTTCAGAGTTGGTTGTAGACGGTCTTATGGTTAGAAGATAGATGGAATTGGTTAACTTAGTCTAGTTTGTTAATTTAATGGGATAATGTGAGATATACTTTGTTTATATAAGGAGATAATATGAGATCTGAGGTGAATTATTTTTTCTTCCTGAGTTGTGGCAGTGGAAAATCTCCTCGTTGCGAGTCACCACAAGTGTCAAAAGTTTCTTTCACAGAACTGAGATGCAGATAGTTCTTCTTCCATTACAAATACACATAATGTGATGTTAGTTGGATTCACAATTCATTACCGATGTAGAGGTAAATCAAGTTGTCATCTGTGAATATGTAGAACTGAACCTGGGGCTGTTTTGTTACGTATGGGTGTTTATCAATACTAACCTGGCATGTTGCATGTGACCATACGCAAGAAGGATTCGATTAACCTTATTTTTATTTATAAACTGAAGTTCTGTAAAAGGACTTAATTAACTTCATGTTGGGTGTCATAGTCAAGCATATGCATGCATTGAAGTTGTAAATTTTCTGAGACTTTTATTACAGATAGGTTTGTCTTAATTGACCTGTGTAATTGAAATAGACTCCTCAAATGACTTGCATATTACAAAGGTACTTTTTGATTAATTGGTAAAGAAGATTGACACTTTTTATCTAGTTCATATGATGAATAGCTGTTCTGGTCAAAAGATGCTTTTTCATTGATCTGAGTGGTAGCCACGTGTTTTTGAATGACATACTAAATACAGAGGGACCATCTTGTTTCACTGTTTTTAGGGGATATTTACAACAAAATGTGGCTGCACCACACTACGACACTTCCAAAATGCATTTATGCGCCGTATTTACTACAATACGGCACACCCCTGTTTTCCCTAGCGCTGGGGCTAAAATTAGCTGCCTAGCACAAACGCAGGCACACTTGCACCATAGTGCAAGGGTGCCTGTGTTGCAGGGAATGATTGTGTGCAGGAAGGTGTTCCCTTCCTGTATATAAACAATCCATAATGGCTATTTGGTAATTCTATGTGTGTTGCAGGAAGTAGCATATGTAGACATAGCAAATTGCTATTAATAACTGTTTATGTGCAAGAAGGGACACCTTCCTGCACATAAACAATAATTAATAGCATTTTGCTCTTTCTATTTGTGCAACAGAATGCAGCACATATTGAAGAAACAAATACAAGGAGAAATAAAAGCCCTTCTCCTCGTTTTGGCCTGCTCTTGCATGGCATTCTTTTTTGGCGCTGCCTCAGATTTACAGATCCTTGATAATCTGGGAGTAGTGTCAAAAAGCAATGGGTGTTGCGGTGGAATGCCCACCGCAGCAACCACTGCACGCCCCTTTCAAGCAGATACCTGCATGAAAGGGTACCATATTTACAAAGCAGCGTTAAGCCACAAAAAGTGGCTTAACACCACTGTAAATATGGAGCAGGGCATTGTGCCACAGGATCATCAATAAAAGTGACGTTTCAGTTGTGCAATGCCCTTGTAAATATGCCCCATTAAATGTTCAAAAGCTGCTTAATGCAAACAAAAACATACATAGCATAGTTGGGGGGAGCTGCATAAACTAAACTCATTTAGATGTGTTAACCCACCCTTGGCTGAAGACAAATGTCCTGAAATGAATTTATGGCATGTGGTACAGGATATCTTGGGAAAGAAAAAGTATAACAGCTTCTGTGCACAGTATTCATACTTCTCAGGCACTTATCAGGAGGGCTTCAGTAGGTTACAAACACTTGGCATCGCTAATAAGGGTTACAAATGTATGTATTGCTCATGCAAGTTTTTGCAGGGCTGCAGTACACTACCAAGCCTTCTAGGCAAGGCTTCCTGGATCTTGGCTAGGCTGAATCATCAATGTGTTATTATGAAATTAAAGGCCAAGTGAGTGTATCTGGAGAGTAGTCGGATTAAGGAAGGGTCCGTTGCATGACACATAATCCATAATCTGCTGCATAATTTGCAGGTTATACTTATAATAAAATTATATCTACACACAAATTAAAGGTTACTAAGAATACAGGGCCATATTATCAAGAAAGGGCGATACATTATCGCCGCTTTTATCGGCAGGAAACTGCCGATAAAGTGGCGATAATGGGCTTGATAATAGGCCCTTGTGAATTCCCATAGAAGCCCAGGTTCTGGTGCTAACCTGGGCATCTATGGGAATTCACAAGGGCCTATTATCAAGCCCATTATCACCGCTTTATCGGCAGTTTCCTGCCGATAAAAGCGGCGCTAATGTATCACCCTTTCTTGATAATATGGCCCACAGTGACTTGTGTTGCCACGCTGTGAAAAGCCCTTTGCAAAAGTCGAATGGTCGTCTTTTTTTTGCCTATTGCTGTATTTGAATGTTAAACTGTTATTAATGCGGTGGAACGTTTGCACAGACAGTGTTAACATGTCACAAAATGTGCTGCATTATGCTGAATAATTTGTCTTTTTTCACGCATAGTTTAGTCCACTACACTGCATAATTTGGTCCTCCCTTTCACATAATTCCAGTGGCCGCCCGTGGCTAGTGCTACTGCCCTTTTAAAAGCCACCCGTCTGTTCACCGTGAGGATGGTTTTTGACACTATTGCAACACAGAGAACAAATAAATGATGGATGGAAATAATCAAATAAAGTAACTAAATCAAATGTCTAAATTATACCAAACCACGTTTAATTACTTTGGATGTGTTCCATACCTGCTTGAGGCTGTTTCTGGTCCTATTCAGAGTCGACATTGTCTAACAATTCAGCCTAGAGTACTGCGATTGACTTGAAATTCCGGAGGTCTCTGTCTGTAACCGCCCCATGAGCAAAGCACAAGTGAATGGAAGGTACCCCACAGTAATTGCCATGAATCGAAAATGATTCAAGCATTATGTTTATCGCTTGTTTTTTTATAAGTAGACAGCCTCAGTGACGTGACAAGACCTACATCGATGTAATGCCCAGCATAAGTTAGCAGTCTAGTGCTGAAGCCTGTATTCACACTTAACACCCACCCACCACTGATGTCACTGGTCATGTGACACAGCATCAATAAAAGAGGCCGAGCGCACGTGCTCTGGGCCAGTTGCACCAGACCTCCAGTGTGTCCTGCGTCAGTGATCGTGTGCCTGCTAGCATGTGGGCCTAGGGCCCATCACAGTCCCTTACAATGGCGACGAGGCGGTAACGCGATGCCACGCGTGCCAGCTGTGAAAGCGAAGATGAAGGAAAAAGGAATGGGGAGCTGCCAGCAGTAAAGGCACACCCCCGAAGAAAGCAGCCGGCCGCCGCGAGGCCCACAAGGCGTGTCAAGAGCCTCGGGCCTAGAGGAGAAGGAAGAGGTGATCTCACCCTGTGCCCGGCGCGTGTGTGCCCCCTGCCTGGGGCGAAGAGAGAGAGCCATGCGGTGTCCACCCGCGTGAGAGGAGGCCCGTCGGCCGAAGGTGAGCCCTGGCCGTGACTGGCAGTGTAAGCGGAGCCCACCCGCTATGGACAATAAACAGTTGATGTGCCCCCTGAAATGATAGCTGCGCCAGCTATTGACTTTTGTTAAGCAAGGCTCACGGAGCCCACCCGCGGCCTGCCTGCGGCGTCTGCTGTCCCCCGCCGCGCCGCGTGTGAGGAGAGGCGGCCGCGGCGAGGGTGAAAGACATTGAATTAAAACAGCGCCAGCGGAGCCCACCCGCGGCCTGCATGAAGTGTCCCCGTCCCCCGCAGCAGCGTGCGAGGTGCAGAGCTGCCGGGAGGGGGGAAAGTGACTGTAAATAAAGCGGAGCCCACCCGCGATCGCAAGGGCGCCCAGGGAAAGGAACTGAATTAGGAGCGGAGCTCACCCGCAGTGGAGCGCTAATCGCGCTAATTGCTCCCCACCCCGCGCCGCGTGTGAAGTGTGGCTGCGGCGGCGGTGGGGGAGGGGAGGCGATAATGTAGGCACCCGGCCACGGCCGGTGAAGAGGAGCTCCAGCCGCCCACCGTGCAGCGTGTAAAGACTGCAGCTGCGGCGGCGGAGTGAAGGAACTGGTACGCCCGCAGCATGCAGTGAGCTGCCGGGCGAAAGGAAGACTGAGGAGAGGCAGAAGCAGGCAGCCTCGAGAATAGCGCGACCCTCACCCACTCCGTGCAGCGTGAGTGGAGAGAAACTGCAGCGGCAAAGGGGGGGGGAGGAAAAGCAAGAGTTGGACCAGTGTCTGCCCCAAGACGTAGTGGGAGAAAGAAGCAGCACGCCTCATGTTACAGTGCCCAGAAAAGAAGGGAACTCACGGTTATTTCATGAGAGGTCCCCAGTGGTTCACAGTGCTGCAGGCATCCGTGGGAGATTGTGCCCGGAGTCGTGTGTCCCAGCTTCGAGGAGGTGCAGGGGGCCCAGCGCAGGTGAAGGAGTGAAACACCGTGTTGGGAAGACAAGATTGCCGTCCGTAGCTCGAAACGATCCCCTGCCACCCGGTGGCCGTTTCCATGTACTGCATGCCAGGAGAGATTACAGTGCAAACACACACAGCAGGGAAATATCACAAAAAAACACCGAATAGAGACACATATCCAGGTTTTGCTCAAGTGAAGGACAGATTATGTGCAGCGACGCCCGTCTGAAGGGCAGGAGGAAGTTGGACGGTGTCTACGGCCAGGTGAAGGAAAACAAAGCGAGAACCGTCAGTGGCATTACCACTCTACTGAAGGAGGTCAAAATGAGACAAGCCTACGACAAGTAAAGAAAGCCCATCCAACGCAAGAACCCCCACAAGTGACGCCCAGAGACGGATAGAGAAAACACCTGCTGGCAGGTGGCTACTCGCAAGAAAAGAGGAACGCGCCACAAAGTGCAAGGAAGCACTGGAAGAATTCCTAGGGAAAAGACTGCCATAATCACACGACGGAGAGAGCAGGTCAACGATCTAAAGCAGCAAGTACCCGACGACACGGACGAACAAAGGAGCAGAATACACGCCCAGTAGGTGTCGACGCCACCGCAAGGAGTAAGAGGTGGATCTAAAGTGCGACACGGCTAGAAGCTGCGTAAGTGAAAGAGCAGCGACAGTGGTCAAGTACAAGAAAGCACCAGGAGCTGCGTAAGTGAAAGAGCAGCGACAGTGGTCAAGTGCAAGAAAGCACCAGGAGCTGCGTAAGTGAAAGAGCAGCGACAGTGGCCAAGTGCAAGAAAGCACCAGGAGCTGCGTAAGTGAAAGAGCAGCGACAGTGGTCAAGTGCAAGAAAGCACCAGGAGCTGCGTAAGTGAAGGAGCAGTGACAGTGGTCAAGTGCACGAAAGCACCAGGAGTGCCCAAAGTGCTCAAAAGGAGAGCGAGGAACGGAGGTCAGCACTGCCACGCCAGAAGCGCAGGCACTCTCCAGAAAGCTGAGGAAGACGTCAGGAGACCGCGCAGGAATGCGACAGGAGTGCAAGAATTCCACACCCCGCACGACAGGACCGCGCAGCACTGCGCCGGAACGTGCCAGGAATCAGGCGCGCCAAAGTGACGCTACACAGCGACGCGCCAAGGGCACCGGGACGGTGAATAGCGACCAGGAAAAGATAGCACAACATGACTACTCATGCAGAAGGTGAAAGCCGAACACCCAGGATGGTCGCCAAGGAAAGAAAAGAATCAACTGAGAAGATAGCGACAACCGGTCCAGTCACTAGAAGAACAGACCAATGTCTGAGAGCCATGCCCAGAACAGAGAGAAACAGGTGGAGTGCACGCTACCTGGAGAAGACTGGCGGGGAAGGCCAAGGCAGCACAGTGACCAGATCACGTCGCAAGAAGGAACAAGGAGAAGAAGGGCGTGACGCCAAAATGAAAATGAAGAAGGAATAGTAGAAAAGGTCGCAACGCTAACCCTGGAAGTGAGTGACAAGAAGACAGTGTCCTAGGACAAGACCAGGATGACACGTGCAGAGTGCGCAACTGCATGGGGAAGCCTGGCCAGAGAAGATGAAGGAAAAGGGACCAGGGTACGTCGTGAGAAAAGGAGAAGAGAAGAAGAATGATCGTAGTGGCACACCGCCACCCAAGAAAGGAAGAAAGGAGAAATCGGAATGGCAAGCTGCCACTGCAAGAAGAAGTCGCCCCTGCGGAAAGAAGCAAAGTGACAAGCACTGGAACACCTGAGTGCAAAGGAAGACCAGCCTGGCAAGAGCACCGGCAGTGCAGACCAAAGACAACCACCTACGAGCCATCCATCCACATGGCGATCGCAGAAGAGAGCAAGCTAGACGGTTGGCGACATCAACCTCTGTGGTTTGAGCGGAAGATTTGGATGACGAGAATACTCAGGCCTCTGGAGGTTGAGGACCTGACCTACCTCGCACCAGCCCGTGACAAACCAGAATCGGAGGCCTCGAGGGACTCTGGTGGCAGCAAGTCCCGCACGGGAGACAGGTCTACCGATGCACGTCTGCAGGACCCAAGGGGATGAAAGCCTCGCGAGCGATGAGAAGAGTCTACAACCCAACCTTCAGGTGGAACTAGGACACGACGGTGAAGCTCGTGGAGCGCCCTGCTCACGGCCCGAAGGCTATGGTGGAGCACCACGACCGAAGACACCAGTCCAGTGGACGCCTGGCAAAGAGGTCCTCCCGGACATCTGGTGAGAGAGGAATACCGGCGAGAGGGGCATCCTAGTGAGAGGGATGTGTGCACCTACTCTATTCATCTGCCAAGAGTCAACATGAAAGCCTGCCCGGAAGAATATAACGAAGCCAGAAGAGAGAACAAAACCAGAAAACTGTCAACACCTGTATCATCTAGTTATCTCTCATCACCAACGGAGCAAAGCAAAGGCAGGGCTGAGAACAGCAGACAGACAGCACAGCCAAGGAAAGAACCCGCCGAACAACTGCGGACCGTGCCTCCGAGAACTGCAAGTCCAGAATACGAGAACTATACTGCCTGCGGTTTGCAAGCAGCCAAAGAGACTCATTTTGAAAATGCTAGTCCAGTGTTATTTTCTGTGTTTTCTTTCCCCTACAGGTTTTGGACTTTTTCTGTTTGGTTTAATTTTAACCAATTTGGAAAGGGATGTAATGCCCAGCATAAGTTAGCAGTCTAGTGCTGAAGCCTGTATTCACACTTAACACCCACCCACCACTGATGTCACTGGTCATGTGACACAGCATTAATAAAAGAGGCCGAGCGCACGTGCTCTGGGCCAGTTGCACCAGACCTCCAGTGTGTCCTGCGTCAGTGATCGTGTGCCTGCTAGCATGTGGGCCTAGGGCCCATCACAGTCCCTTACAATCTCCATGGTCCATAGGGACTCCAGCTGCACTCAGGCTTGATGTCCGAGTCGCATGGTTTCGGTCCCGGGCGCCATTAAAACAGCATTAGCGCCGTGAGCGGGGGATCGGGAAGGAAGAGAGAAAGTGAAGCTAGCACACGAGTGCGGTAAGGGGGTTCCATGTGAGGGGCTCGTGTGAAATGGAATTACTCAGTATTGATTGATGAGGGCAGTGATATCGTCATTCGGGATTGACTCATAAGCACAATGTACTGTAGTGTGTACTCTCTCGACAAGGGATCTAAAGCACACACGATTGTGATATTGTAGACCACGGTTCAGTAGGTGACTGCAGTATGAGTCTTCAAACAGCGGGACTCGTGCTGTGTGATGGGTTGCTTAGCGAGATTGGGGCCGATATGCAGGTGTACTAAAAGACACCAGAGAAAGCAGGTTACTTCAGACTGGAGATCCCGTTAGGGTGCCTTATATTAAGAATGGGCAGCGTGTATACGGCGAAGCTTGGCACATATGGAATATAACTGTGTGCAGGCATGGTGTCACATACGAGTATTTTATTGAGTGTGAGATTTCAGGTGGAGACTGACAATTGCAGTCGTTAAGGTGGAAAGCAACCATTTGGCGCATGTTCCTTTACTGAAGGTGGTTGCAGGTACACGGTAAATACATGACTGGATGGAAGGGCTTTCTCTTTCCTGCTTGAAAGAGGCTGTCTATAAACTTTTCTTGTATATAGGGTTGTTCATGATTGGCACGTTCTTCTTTTTATCTTGTCAATAACCACAGATTTGGTGTGAAAAGGGAGGTTAAGACTGGTTCCCCAAAAGCCCTGACGTAGTTGCTTAGACAGTTTGGCAACTAAACATGTTGGCCTTCTGTGAGTGAAAGTGGCCAAATACATGCCTGTACTTTAACCTGAGGACACTCACAACATTTAATAAAGGACGTCTTGTATGTGAGTGGTACCTCATTTTTAACTCGTGAGAACCTTGTTCTCTTTGCACGGTTGGGGACGAGTGAGCCCTGAGTGAGCTACAAAGTCTCAGTGTTGTCTGTCACACTTTATTATGTTGTTTGATTCCTAACCCTGAGGAATTCCAGTGCACACCTTCTTTTCTTTTTGAGGCCATGAAAGCAACCGATGATGAGAACGTGGGCATACTGGCGAGTGCCATCCAGCAGCTCTGTGGGTTTGCGTATGTGAGGTGCTTTCTGGCCTTTTCTCACATTTTTTTCATGTTTTGAGTTTTAGTATACACATTTATGTGATGGTTTTAAACCACAGTGGTATGTGTATCAGATGTGGTTATTGGCAGTTTTTTTTAAAATTGAGCAGCAATGACTAATCAGTTCAGGGACATTTAGACTGGACAGGTTTGGGAAATTGAAAATTCTAAAAACTCTCTGTAGTTTCAAAAAATATGAGACTGTCTGCTCATTAGAGGTCAGACCTAGTAGTGTTTATAATTGATGGAGTGGGAGGCGGTCTGACTTCTGAATCCCCCTGTTGCTCCTATTGTGGATATGGCGCCCTACAAGGCCAAAACCTATCTGGGATTGCTTCTGCTTTCTTTTAGAGGGGACCTGGCCTAGTAGTTCGGTCTGGGCTCTCCGGGTTGAAATAAAATGTGCACATGGTTTTTAGTCCCTGTCTGTAAAGGAATGGAATTTAGCAATGGTTGGAATTAATTAAAATATGCCGTTTAACACTTTTGTTTTTCTCACTTGTGCAACAGAAATAGGGGGATGTGGCACAATGTCAGGATCCATTGTGAATTATTCTGTCTTGGTTTTTACCAAGGCTGAGCGTGTGCGACGTGTCATAGCATGCCCAGGACTTCTCGTACCCTTTCCTGAGCAGGGCTCGGCCAGGCAAAGCTTCAAACCGTAAGTCGCAAACGCAGTGCTGAGCCAGGTAGGTGCACATTTCCCTCCAAATGGTTCCCACTCACCCCTTGGTTCAATTTCACTCAAATTGTAGGAGTTGTTTGTGGTCACTGAGCCAGTGAAGGCAGTGACTACTTCTCAGGGAGGGTTGGAGGATACTCCCCATAACATGTTTTTAATAGGGCATGTTCCTTAGCTTGAAGCCTCTCTCCCTGAGCCAAGTAAGAGAGCCCTCCTCTCCCCCACCCACTTTACCCCTTGAGTACCTTTCTAAAGCTTCCTGACCTCTCCCCTTACTGAGACACAATTACCTCCGAACCACTAGTAACATAGGAACACCGACTGCTTATTATATGGCCCGCTGGCGATAACGCGCCATGGACGATGCAGAGTCACTGTTCATACTATATAATACATAATAATATAGATTTATTGAGACCATGGAGCCATTGATAATAAGATGCCACTGAAGGACCTTACACTAAATGCCACTATCCTCCACAACTTTGTGTGTGCATCCATTTTGGTTCTAATAAGAAGTGCTTTGGTGCACACTGATGAGCGCGGCGTTCGATCGTTGTCATTCAGAGGCGAATTTCAGGATTGTCAAAACCTAACATTGATGGCTGGCAAGACCGCATTGACGGCTGTGCACCTGCTGAATCATTTCGTATGCCACTACGAACCACATGTTCCAAATCTACTAAGATATCACAGTGGCCTAAGATGTCTTGATAAAGAAAGAGCTATGCGTGTAAACTACAGATAAAAGGCCTCCTTGGCAGTGGTTAACTCAAATTTTTATCCTGTCATATTGATAAAATGAGTACTATTGACGGGGCAATAACATTTTCATATAGGGCCAATAGGCAATTCCGTTTGTACTGAGTGAATGGCCATACTACTTTGTATTTTCAGTCTTATCAGAACTGTAGTGGTTATAGAGTACTATATGGTTCATGCAGAGACATCCCATCAGATATTTTCAGGTTTTTCATGCCTTTGAATATATTAATTTCCTCGACCAAAGGTGTTTAAAATTGTGGGGCTTAGCCGAGTTCTCTTACAAAGTAAATAACTGTACGTT
This sequence comes from Lissotriton helveticus, assembly GCF_964261635.1. Lineage (NCBI taxonomy): Eukaryota > Metazoa > Chordata > Amphibia > Caudata > Salamandridae > Lissotriton > Lissotriton helveticus. The sequence goes on along the minus strand of NC_136061.1, from coordinate 586,363,165 downwards.
CATAAAAATGGTATAAGATCTTACACATGTTACCAGGGATCAAGCCAGATGTGCACAATATCCTTTTGTTTCTTGCAAAATATCTGTATAAACCACTATTAAACTCTGCATACAAATTACAGTATAGCTGGAACCTTTCACAAAGAGACCCTGAACCACATGTGTTACACGTGCACCCTTTCCTTCCCTAGACTTTGGATTCCAATCTCAACCAGGAGAAATAACTCTGCAATTCAATCCATTCTAGCCAGAGACCACCCATGTGAAAATCAGCGTTGGTGATTGTCCAGTAGTAACAGTGTTCAGTACGAACTACAAGACAAGGTCTCCATATAGAAACACAAGCAAGCCCACGAGCAATAACGTGTTATTAGTCCATAAACAATAACATATGCCAATACTTCATAAACAATAACTTGTTATTGGTCCATATTTATTCTCCTTGGCATGGTTCGGTACACAGCCAGTTCAACGTGTAGGCCACACACTAAAGCTCAGTGCTCAACAACACCCCGTTTTTCTCCACAGCTCACTATGCTCATCCTTTGGCCATGACCAAAGCACCCTGGGCCCAGGTTCTGCCCTTAAAATGCGGCATACGGCCGACCAGAGTTAGCTAACTAAATAAATAAATAAAACAAATTACATTGCGTGCGCTGAAACGGCGATGGCGTTTCAGAGTGGGCAATGTAATTCGTTGTATTTATTTATTTAGTTCACTTACTCCGGTCGGCCGTATGCCGGAGTTTACTTACCCCCCACCCTGCACCTTCCCCGCCCCACTGCCTCGCAGCACTCTCTCCAGGAGCCACTACTGGGTTTCATAAAAAAAAGTTTATTTTCAACCTATGGTGTCTCTCCACCACCCTTTGACGAGGTGGGTTACAGGAAAGGCAGGAAGTGAGAGCAAGTAAATGCCCCCTTCCCAACCTTTGAGAAATACAATGGAGGGAAGAAAGGCCCGCCCACGACCTTGGGCAGGGAAGGGGAATAGCACATCGCGATCAGTGGGAAACATTCTTGGCTCCAGGTGTCGGTGGTGATTAACAATAAACAACTGGTTCTGGGTATGTAGGTAGATATTTGACATCCCCGCCCTCTTACCTAAGGCCGAAGATTTACTTCATACCTCTCCTTGGCCAAGGGCAAGGGGGATTTTATTACCACACTCTTACAGCAAGAGTGGGATGAATTGTGTACTCCGCTTTCACAACAGGTTTGGATATTTTATTAGCTCCTTAGATTGCCCAAGTGCAGGGAAATGTGGCATTCAGTAGCCTTCGTTCCTTAACAAAGTGTGATAGGTATTTACTGTCCCTCATCTTGTCTTGAATCTGGGGACTATCCGTGGAAAACCTTCCTTTGTCTAAGGTTAATCAGCATATTATGCCCCACTACCTTGCCTAAGGTCGCTGGGTATTGGGTAGACCCTCCTCATCTGGTCCTAGGGTCGTGTTGTGTTTGTGCCCCCCGCCTTGCCCAATATAGTATTTATTTTCCTCATTTTCTTGCCTAAGTGCAAAGAGTATGGAGGTGAGCTATTTGGTAGCCCCCACCTTTCCCAAGGTGAGATGTATTTATTACATCCCAGCCTTGTTCAAGAGTGGATGAAGATATGTCATGCTCACCATCACCTTGCCCTAAAGGCAACAGGAATATCATGCTAAGTCTATCTTTCAGATTACTAGGTAGCCCCAGCATGACCAGCACAAGTGCTGTGAGTGTTGGTGGCACCCTGCCTAGCCCAGGGACATAGGGGTCCTGTACCTCCAAAGAGAGAACTACCACGATAGCTTACCTGATGCTGTTGTTGTAACTGGAAACACCGGGGCACATGTGAGTTATCCTGGGCATTTCTATTCCTTTTGGAAAGAGTGAAGAGGCTGGGGGATTTCATGCCCTCACCTTTCTCAAAGGCTGGTGGGTGGAAGGTATTTGTTTTCCCATTCCTATGCTTTTCCCAAAGGAGGGATGATGTTCTCTTTCCTTCCCCAAGGGAGGGGGGAATTTTCAACCCCACCACATTGCCCAGCGATAAGAGAAATTAAGGAGTGTCCACACCACCTACCACAAAGGAGGATAGCATTTGGTAACCCCCAGCCTTGTCAAAGTGTGATGGGGGCTTTCATGGCTCCTTGCCAAGGGAAGGGTGGGGGATAATTGATTAAGGCAAGGGGTAGATCATTGGCCCCATTGCCTTGTCCCAAGGAAGGGGTGAGGGTGTATTTGATACCCTCTCCATTCATTGGCCAATGGTTCAGGTGATTTTAGAGCCACTTGTGCCTGCCCAAGGGCAAGGGGTATTTCCTGTCCTCCTTGCTGAAGGAGGTCTTTGGTTCACCTCCGTCTCATACTAGGGCATGGCTCGTTTAGCTTCCTTACTGACTGGGTCCATTATTGGTCGCAAGAGAGGGCCCATTAATAGGCATTACCACCTGGAATCATTGCAGATCAGTGATGCACGGGGACTGCAGACTCATCCGTGCTGGGTGCATTCATGCTACCAGAGGGAGTTTTTACCCAAACAAAAAATTGACATTCACAGAAAAAAACAAATTTTAACTAGAAGTTAAAATTAAAATATAAAATCTTAAAAACATGAAATTCAAAGGTTACGGACAATGTACTACTTTACTTCCACCCTTACCATTTTAAACTTCAAACATTACTTTACAGAGACATAACCACATTACATAATTTGCAATAGTACTGATTAAACCAACAATGATTAGGCATGGAACGAATTATACTTTTCAATACCAAAAATATTGACCCAAGCAGAAAATAAGCCAAGAGTGCACACTTCATGTAGAAAAGGCACGTCTTTTAATTCTGCGCATCCCAATTACATTTTTGAATTGGTCTTCAGTTTTTGTTATACTCTGTGTCCACACTAATAGCCCCTAGAAGCACCTCTTTCCTTTAAGAAGCAGCCTTGTAGAGTATTATTTCACGGCCCAGGTGTACCACGTAAGCGTTTCTCTAGCAGACATTGCAAGGTTCATGAAATCAGCCATTAAAAGAAACCATTAGAAAGAGAAGTGAAAAGTATGAAATGTTGGTTGCTCTGGGTGACCTCTTCAAATAACTGTTGGTATGAGAACTGTATATTTAGTGAAGCAAAAGTGTCCTCGAAAAGGAAGAAAAGCATTTTCAAGAAAAAGAAACAGTCATTGCTACACTGTTTGAATTATATGTTTTAAAAATGCTGGATTATTTTTATGCATCAGGAAAAGCTATTTCCCTGTCTACCAATCAGGAACATTATATCGCTTTGGAGAGTTGTTGTGTTGGGTTATTGTGTTGTGGTGTACTGTAGCATGTAAATTAAGGGAGCGTTGGTTGAAGCGTTAATCTTTTGTATTTTTTGACCACTCAGTTTGCCAAGTTTGGTCTTATTCTGATCACCACGGAGTAAAAATGCATGTGTGATTTACAACAGAAAACAATGTTTTTGCATTGCTTCCAATATTACATTAGTTCCCCACCCTCAAGTTCAATCTACATACAATTTTGAACCAAGAACTTAAACTGAACAGAGGAAGTGTATGTAACATTTTGCTCAGATTTGTAAAATGACACTATTGTTATTAGGGAATACATAGGTATTCAGAAGGTTAAACCTTTAATACCTTTTTTAGTACAACTATCTCAAAAGATGGGGAACAGATTTACACCATAACACAAAAAGAATAGAGAAAGTCAATGGGTCTGCCTTTGCGATGGCTACATTTCGTCTCATTTTTTTGAAAGCTTATGCAACAAAAATAAGAATTAAAAAAAATAATCATGCAGCCACCTTAACAAGGCAGATTTATGCTTTTAATGAAAATGTTAAATTATAAAAATTAAACACTGCATATAATTTCAATCTAACAATGTGGGTGCTCCTTAGAAGGTAAGTGTACTAAGAATAGGACTACAGACCCTTTTTAGTTTTAATGCACCTCACAGAAAAAAAACTATTTTTATTGCGGCAAAACCAAAGATAGTATTTTTTAATGCTGTGACCTGAAGCCACAGTGTAAACAGATTATATTTCTTAAAAACAAAACAAAATATACAAACTAGAAATAAACATTGGCAAAGTGATGCATTGTCCTACCAGGCATGGTCCAGAAGTGCTTTCATTTTAAGGAGGATGTGCGCAGTTCCGATGTGTCAATGGCTTAGGTAGGTGAATGACAGCTGAACAGATCAATGGATGTAGATGTGCGTATGAATGCATTTTAATTCATTACTTTTTTAATATTAGAGCTTGACGTAACACCTAAAGCTGCTCCTAGGCCGGACCTAAAGGGAATTAGTCTGACTGAAATACAATCTTTATGCAATGTTTGATAGAATTCCATTAAGTAGTTTTTGCTGTACCAGAAAGCGAACTTTCATAATGGGCAGTAGATGAGAAGGTCTACCTGTAGATCACACAAAACAAGTTTCGCCGTAGCCTCCCCTTGACCAAGCTGCTTAATACATGGTATGAAGATCATGATCTGGAAAGTAGAACCGTATACCAAATGTTGGCCTGATTCATCAAACCCTGCCAAACGCATTAACAAACTAAGAAAATTAAAGAACAGGTTATTCTAACTGCATCCACTGGAGTGGAAATATTTTTCAGAGCGTGGTACCCAGTTCAAGGTTTCGCTCATATAATGTGAACTACCAATACCAGCTCCTGGCTCACTGTCTTCCCATTATTCTCTTCCAAGTTTAAGAACACGGCATATTTATCCTTTTAGCTGCATAACATCCCCACCAGAGGGTAGTGTGGAGTCACTTTTCTTATAGAACCCTTTTACAGTATTTTATGAAAAGGCTCTTCTTGACCGTGAATGAGACCCCTCTATAGAACAAGCATTATGCAATATACATTAAAAGACTAAAAATAAAAAAGAGAACATTTCATAGTCTAAAGGTAACGTGTAACTTTGCAACAAAAAAACTTTGTAAAAAATTAACCGTTGCAATTATACATTGAAAAAAACATAGCACCAAAGCAGAACTTTTCCTACCACCCCCGACACTGTAGTGGACTACCTTTTAGGAGGATGTGCACAGGTGCATAAGAGAAATACCATCACTCACATTGGAGACAGCCTATGGCTGCTGAAATGAGCTGACACACTGCCTGCCCCCTGCTGTAAGCTGTGGTGGGAGGCATCAGAGTGTCAGCGGCACTTCAACAGACCAGTGGATGGAGTGTGCTGACTGACTGTAAACGCCTCTATGTACGTATACATGTATGTCTGTTTTTTACACAGGGGTCTAGAGACAGCTAAAGCTGTCTACAGGCCAGATCTAAAAAGATATTCAGCAACGTCACAGAGATGGACTGATGACCTGATGCCATGGAGGATGTAAAATGGCTCGGCATAAAGGCATAACATAATACAACCATGGTGTTAAGCAGCATGTTAAAACTTTGGTAGGGAATTAGAATAATTGATTAGGGATGGCTGATGAAATATGGACACAAGAAAAGAACCCAATGTGCCTGCGGGCAGGCAGGAGAGAACTATTGAAGGCGAGAGCAGTCCTATCTTAATGATTATACTAAAAGCCATCAACAGTAGCACTCTGAAACTTTATGTAGGTTTGTGCAGCCTTAGAGATAAATGGAATCGCATGAAGGAAGGATGCAGGATATAAGCAATGCACTATAAAGGAATGGTGGAGTAGCTTGGGCATCTGTAGACATGGGTACAGCACCTGCAAGTCACAAATGATCAACTGGAAGACAGTGCCAAAACGAACAGTGGGAGGTCTTTTAGAATTAGAATTATAAGTGGCCTTGAGAGAAAAGATTTCGCCTTATGTAAGGCTCAACTGCCAAGATATCTGAGGTTAACATTAACCTCAACTGCCAAGATATCTGAGGTTAACATTAACCGTAGAAGGGTTTTACCATTTCCTGAAGCTCTTTAATAAACACAGTAGCCCAAATGTGGCTACAGGAAGAAGCCATCTTGTCTGGGAGGAAGGAGAGGGAATACCATGGCAGTAAGCCTGCCTTTAATCTGATTTATTTTACTGTTCTGTGTAGCAAAAACAAAGCCGAGTACAAGCTGGATTCTTCTCGCTCCATAGAGCACCACCTACACAAAAGGTATATCATATATGAGAGACCAGTGCTAGGGGAAGCACGTTCACACAGATGGACCGACCGCTGGAGGTATTTAGAAAAGTTGACAGACAAAATTTGGAAACCACAAATATCATGGGACACAAATATCATGTCCAAAACATTGAGCACAAAAATATCGTTATCCTACACTTATAAAGTAAATAACAAAAACATTGGAAAAAAAGATCCTTATACATTAATATCGAAAAACAAAAATATTGTTTTTCAATTTAAACATGATTAAATGTAGTAAACATTAAATATATAAACATTAAACAGTAATATAATGTAAGTTAAATGTTTTCAAATAATTTAAAACTATATATACATTTTAAACGTATTTAAAACAACTCATGTGTATGGTTATTTAAACATATATAATTTAAAACTATTATTAAAATAATTATTATAAGTTATGTTACAATTTACTATATTTTTGTAAACGTTAAAAAACTAACAAATACACAGAAACATAAATAATAATATAAATGTAAACAATATTTTCAAACTGTAGGAATAATACATATAATATTCTCACTCCAGTCTGTACAACAGTAGGGAAATCATTGGACTCAGGAGGGTAGCAAATTACTATTCCCATTCCAGTCACTGCAATAGTAGAGACAATGTTGGATTGCGGAGGGGTTAAATTTACAATTCCCACTCCAGTCGGTGCAACAGTAAGGAATGCATTGGACTCAGGAGGGGTGCAAATTACTATTCCCACTCCTGGCACTGCAACAGTAGAAAAAGCGTTGGACTGTGGAGGGGTAAAATGTACTATTCCCACTCCAGACAGTGCAATAGAAGATACAAGGTTGGACTCGGGAAGGGTAACAATTTACTATTCCTACTCCAGTTGGTGCAACAGTAGGGAAAGGGTAGGACTCAAGAGGGGTAAAATTTCGTATTTCCACTCCAGTCTGTGCAACAATAGGGAAACGGTTGGACTCAGAAGGGGTACATTTTTCTATTTACACTCAATTATGTGTACCAGTAGAGAAATAGTTGGATTGCAGTGGTGTAAAATGTACTATGCAAACTCTAGTTGGTGCAACAGTGGCGAAAGCGTTGGGACTTTGGAGGGGTGAAATTTCTTATTCCCACTGCAGTCAGTGCCACAGTTCAGAAAGGGTTGCACTCAGGAGAGGTAACAATTTACTATTCCCCCTCCAGACTGTGCAACAGTAGGGAAAGTGTTGGATGGTGGAGGGGTCAAATTTACTAATCCCACTCCAGTCTGTTCAACACTAGGGAAAAGGTTGGTTGAACTCAGGAGGGGACAAATTTACTTTTCCCACTCCCGGATAGTACCTGCCCATTTGAAGCACTCCTCAAACTTTTTAATGCTGCGCCCCGCCGGTGTAAATAAAACAAATCCCCCCCAGAAGTTTTCACATTTATTACATAAAATTGGCAATGTTTAAATATATGTAAACATTTTTAAACATTGTAGCTAAGCTCAGTCACACCTTTTAAAAATGCAATTAAATACATGATTGACAAGAATACTGTCCTGGTCAAAGCAGCCTGATGTTTCTATTAACCATAGCCTGGCGCCCCTCCTCCCCTAACTTGGGATCAATAAAGCCCCTCCCCCCCCCCCCCCAGTTTGAAGACCTCTGGTTTACAGTGGGTGCCAGCGTTCAGGACCCCGGAGAGAGGAGGTACGTCTCTCTTTGTTCTCTGTGCACTCTGCAGCCAGTGTACACTGCTTTTTCGGTGAATCAGCAATGGCTGCCCTCTGAGTTTATAAACTGAACACGCGCCGGCAAAATGTTGCTCCGCCTTGCTTTGTCAGTCAGGCCGAATCCAGCCCTGAGCTTTGATATGAAGGCCGTGACCAGCCTTCTGAATTCCTAACTTGAATGCCAACCACGCTCCCGAGCTGCAGGCCTTTATCCGGCCAGGGCCTGACGAAGCTAGCGCAGGCACAGGCGAGGCCCTGTTGCCATGGAAACAGAGGCGGCAAAATCTGCATCTCCAGGCCTGGGTTTCACAGCCTCGAGTGTTCGACGTTAGTGCTATTTTATTTTTAGGCGAAAAACGGTGTCGCGAAAACAAGGAATGGCCTGATATATACTTCCAGCTGACACGAGCCCTTGCCGAGCTGTAAAGCACAGCACGCCAAGGCCACAGACAGCCGCGGCCCGTGGAGGGAGTTACGGTGGGGCAGGAAGGCGGGGAGGGGCAGGGTGGAGGGTGCTAAAAACCGGCATATGGATAATTGCAGGTAAGTGAACAATTTAATTAATAAAACGAATTTCGTAGCGGGCCTTGCATCGCAAAATACAATGCAGTGCGCGCTACGAAATTCGTTTTAATAATTAAATTGTTTACTTAACTGCAATTATCCATATGCCGGTTTTTAGCACCCTCCACCCTGCCCCTCCCCCTCTCCGCCTTCTTGCCCCACCGTAACTCCCTCCACGGGCCGCCGCTGGCCACAGATCTATCCGTTCTGTTCTGCAAGCTCGAAACCTCCCCAGCTCCTCTCACTGCGATTTCGATAGTTTCTTTGGCCACTTTAATGTGTGATGTGGAAGTGAGGGTCTCGGACTCTCCTGGCCATACTTTCTTGCAATGTCATCATGACTGACAGGTATCTGGATTTCAGCTAAAGGAGCACCCGTCCCCTGGGGCTATGTTGCATTTGAAGCAACTGCACCTTTAAAAGCTGCATTTCTGCATTACAGCCAATACACAGAGCTCTCTCTATGTGATCCCCACAAGAAGTGCGGGGCCTGCATTGGTCCAAATCACCAAGGATCTATGCAGGGCTTTAAGTGGGATGGAAAAACTGGGGTACCTCGGAGAAGGGCTGTGACCTCAGAAGGAGTACTGAGTTACTTTTCCAAGAGGCGGGATCTAGGTCATTAAGGGCGTGACTTAACTACTAAACTAAAATTCTGGGCTTGCTATATCGTTCCACCTTGCCCACTAATTTTGCGCCTCTATAAGCTTTCTGTTATTGCAACAAGATATTTAACACACCAACCGACACATGCCTAAAGCAGGTCTGTACTACAGGTTATACCTATGATTGTTAGTTGTTTAAGATGAATGAGGACAATGATACTGTTCTAAATAATATTGAAAATGTTTCAAATCTGAAAATATGAGATTGAATTAAACATTACTAAAGTCTGGAGAGGCTGTAGTAGTCTTCAGAGTGTGTCAATCACTCCAGTTCTTCTTTTCAAACCACTTCCTCTGCAGTCTGTTAGACACTTAGGGGCCCATTACGATGTCTGGCGGATCGCCGGTGGCGGTGGCGATCCGCCCAACATTCCTTCCCGGCCGCCACCCATTTTCCCCCCGCCATATTACTATGGCGGGGGACCGCGTCGGACGTAAACACCGTCCGCCGCTTTTCCGCCCCGGTCGCCTTGCGGCCAGGACGGAAAATGTTTAATATGGTGGCGGTGTCTATTAGACACCGCCAGCCATATTATGATGGGCTTGCAGACATGCCTTTCCGTGGCGGCAATGCCGCCACGGAAAGGCATGCGGAGACTCCCTGCGGGGGCCTGTTGCGGGCCCCCTGGGACTCCGGGGGGTGCACATGGGGGGTACCTAAGGTACCCCCCCATATATATATAATCACAACTGCAAAAATCACAAGTGACCATTGCTCTGTGCACTCTGTAGAGAGGCCAAGGATTGAATGTTCATGTATTCTGAATATCTTCTTCAACCTCGGTCAGGCACTTTCATAACCGTGCACTGAATTTAGCCTCAATTTTGGCATTCCCACCCATTGCCATTCTCGTTCAAAGTGTGCACTACACAAGAGTAAGAAGCTGCACAAAAAAACTACAGAAACACATCCTGATAAAAATACTCTAAGGGAATGCAAGATTGAGTAAAACATTTGAAATAAAAACAGGAACTATACTGCTGACATAGATTACCTTATTTTTTTTCAGTGATTGTTTAGAAATGGCTATAAAGATAAGAACATACATAAAGTGCCCCTAGCATTTAACGCCCGTTTTTAATTTCTGCCTATCCTGAATCCTAGAGTCACCTGGCCCCTTTAAAGCTCTGGAACTATTGCCATATTTGGGAGACTGAGGGCGTCATTTCACAACAAAAGGATGCAGCATGGCGCTACAAGTCATTTTGCTGCGCCGATCGGTGTAATTTTAAAAGCTATTTACAACAATATGAATCATCCCTGTGCTTTCCCCTGTGATGGCGCACAATCGGCTGTAATGTGCAGACACAGACATCATTGCAACATGGTGCAAGGGTCCCTGAATTGCGGGATTGATTGTTTTTGTGCAGGAAGGGGCACCTTACTGCACACAAACAATCATTGTTGGTGTTTTCCTCTTTCTATGGCATAGAAAGAGTAAAAACAAGGAGAAATAAAAGTATTTCTCCTCATCGCACCTCTTTACGCCTCCCCTGGGGAGGCGTAGGATTCTGACTTTAAGAAATGTTTACGAAATTTTGTAAATCTGGGAATGCAGCAGAATCCATGGGTGTTGCGTGGGCACACCCACAGCAACACCCATGGCACGGCACTTTCACGCAAAATGATGTGTGAAAAGGGGGCCGTATTTACAAGGCCATGAAAAGCCAACCAGAGTAGCTTTGCGTGGCCTTGTCAATATGGGCCAGCACACAGCGCCGCCGGTGCTTCAAAAAAAGGTAATGCACCGGCAGTGTTAGGGGCTTGGAAATAAGCCCCTGAGTTTTTTCAGCTGAGACATCTGATCCTGCTGGCACTGTTGGGCCTTCTGCTGTCAGAGATAGAAAAGCATCCACAGAGTCATTGATATTGCTCCCTTCAGTCAGATGCCACAGACTGGCCTCCATTCACTCCGTCATGGCAAAACAGTGATTGTATGGAGTCTGTTTTCTTCTTCAGGGTTATCTAACCTGTCCCTAGCTGTTTATCCGGACCCCTTACCAGCCACAGTAACTACTACACCCTGTCTTCCTTTTTCTGTTTGCTTCTCAGTGCTCTGGTTGTATACTATAATGCTTGACAAAAACTTGACATAAATAAAAATATCTACAATGAGTTGAGAAGGAAGTGGGAATACACTGTAAAATGATGACGCTGTGCCATATAGGTGTAGTGCAGTTTTTCTTGTGTTTGGTTATTTTACCTTCCCATCGTGGTTTTACCATTCAAACATGGTAGGGTAAAAGCATCAGGGTGTCTCCAGTTCCACCAAGGTAGGGTAACACTTTATTTATTCATTCATTTATTTGAAGAGTTTTATATAGCGCTGGCTAGACCCGGAGGTATCAGAGCGCTTTACAAGAGGATCAACGAGTTACATGTTACACATTACATCTGTTACAAGAGCATAAAAAACATAGTAAAAAACAATGTTATGGTAATTCGTCGGAGGGAGGGGGAGGAAGGAGACACAGCGGGGATACAGGGAGACCTGTGCCCAATGTCCGGCTGGGTAGGTGAGGGTCGAGGGGGTGAATCAGGGCCGATCTCCTCTATAGCTGTATGGCAGCTCCACTGGGCATCGGCGTATTGCTCGGTCTCCGTGGTCAAGATAATGATCCAGGTTTCTCTGAAAATGTCAAATTCAAACGTGGGAGTTGGAGAAATAAGAACCACAGTCGAGTCTAACCCCAAGTGTGACTAGTGGTCCAAGAAGGGGGTAGCTTCCAGGGGATTTAAGCCTAAAAGGCAATCCCAAGCCAGGGGTCTCCCGGCAGGAGCTCATCTAACATTCAAAAACAACAGAGGGCATGTTAGAATCTCAAGTCGTCCCTATAAATTCCATTTTCTTAGATTGTTCGCTGTTGGGCAGTTTACAGTGTGCCTAAATCTCTGATTCTGTGTAGGAGAAACACTTGGGGGCATATTTTCAAGACAGGTGCTAAAATTATCGCCACTTTAGTGGCAGAAAACTGCCGCTAAAACGGTGATAATGGGCTTGATAATATGCTCTATGGAATTCCAATTGAAGCCCAAGCTAGATGTGAAGAACATCTAACATGGGCTTCAATTGGAATTCAATAGAGCATATTATCAAGCCCATTATTGCCGTTTTAGTGGCAGTTTTCTGCCGCTAAAGCGGCGATAACTTTATCGCCTGTCTTGATAATATGGCCCATGTTTTCTTGTTCATAACTCTGGCTTTCCAACATAGCTATTTTTGTAATATAAATCCCCCCTTTGCTTCCTTCCTTTTCACTCACGGATGGTATGGTTTGATGTCACTGTTCTTGTGTCGAAAGAACTTTGAAGATGTCTAACTGAGGCTAAGGGATTTACAAATCTGATGTTTACGCAAATGATAATTTCCTACTAACAACATTTGTAAAATGAAAACAAAGGGAAAAAAAAGCATTTTAAGGTTTTGTAGTTAGATGCAGAGGTATTCTCTGAGGTTGTGAACCTGTCGCCGATATCCTCACAGAAAAAATGATTTAAGGGCACAGTACTGCTTTGCATTTCAGTGATTTGTTAAAATTCTGTTGATAAATGAAATCACTGGAAGATTGAACATGATTAGCAAAGACCAAAATACTGCTAAATGCACAAAGGGTATGGGCAATTGACCAAATACTCGCTTAATTCCATGAATACTACAGAAAGATGTGTTTTTAAAAAATACATGTGGATTTGAATGGGTTGATTCTCATTTCCATTCACTTAGATTGGTGTTGGCAAAAGACGTCCTTTTTTTAAATAAAAGTGCCCACCCCTGCACTACTATTGCACGCTCTGTGGCATTCGATTGGAAATTCACATCTCTAGTAACAGTCATTAGATTTAGCACAAACAAAACTATAGAAAACTAACATATAAGCAAACAGCAGAGACTTTAAAAGCGAAGGCAGTCAGAGGGCAGCTTAGCCTTCTATAAAGCACACAGCGATTAACAACACTGAATCAGTAGAGAAAACGTAAAACTATAAAACTTAGTACAAAAATAAAACAATATTTTTCCGGACAACCGTGACAGCTCTGCACAGTCAGTGTCCAACGTGCAGGACAGTCTGTGGATGTAATTTTGTATGCTACTGCATTTCATAACCTTATGAACACTATGCCCTAGAGGATTTATAGCTGCTGGGACCTTGCAGTTTGATAAGCTGTCCTACTGCATGTAAACTGCCAATTTGGCTTTGCGCTGTAGACAAGGCTAGAAGGTAACATGATATGTCAACGATGGCATGTAAGCAGTTATTTACTCATGAGACATCTCTGTCTGGGTCTGACAGCCTAGGGTCAGCGACTGCTTGTCTACTGTCTCTTCTTGTAACTCTCTGCGGACCCCAGGGTAAGGCAGCACGGGGCAGTGTGGAGTGAGATGTCCAAATAAATCTGTGCATGCACTGCTTATGTCAGACAGTCAACTTCCACCATTAAGAGGGCACTGATTGATTGATGGCTGATGCCTGCTCAATGCTCGGGGATGGTTTTGCTAGCTGTGGATTCGGAGTTACTTTCTTACTGCGCTGAATTTGCTGAAGTGTAAAGTTGCAAGAGACCCGATAAGTGAATATATACAATCCCATGTAGTCTTGCAGGGTCCATGACAATACTAATGCACATGGAATTCCCGCATCATGGGGTGCAACTCCCTATCATGGAGGAGGAATGGTGATACAGGAACACTGCTCCCAGATGTGGCCCAAGGATCATGGCTATGCTAACATATTGTCACCCAGTGGACCATCAGTTGCACTTCTCTACTGGGGAGCTCATTCCCACTGGGTCACTCTGTCCACCACTCCACTGGGAGGCAAGTACTATCAGGTCGCTAATGTATTAGGTCGCAGATTGTTATGCCCATCCATTCTTTCACTATATTGCTGCAAACATTAAAATATGATAACGTTAATTTACTGTACGCTTAGTATTATTGCCTTGATGGGTTGCCGTTCCAGCCTCCCTATAAGAAGAGCTACCCAGTGAGCCAACTAATGGCTTCACTGTATTTCCTGATAGCGAACATGCATACCTTAATGTCTGATTCTAGAATGTTCACCTTCCCTTAAATAGGAAGACTAAACACAAAACGTTATTTCAAACTTACTTCTCTACCAAACCCTACCGCCAATTAATGAGTTGTGCCGCCTGTTAGACTTGGCACCCTTGGCGTGGGTCTCCCTTCCATTTTTGGTGCTGTTGCCTCATGTGTTTTGCTGGTGTTAGCTGCTCAGAGCACTGTTCCACTGCCAATCAGTGCCACAATGCAAGTGCTCCCTGTATAAAATGTATATGGTGATTGGATTCCATGATTGGCTTATTTGGTTTACTGTCAGACTCCAGTAAAGTGCACCAGGAGTGCCCAGGGCTTGTAAATCCAAATTCTGCTAGTGGGCCTGCAGCACTGGTTGTGCCACCCACAGAAGCAGCCTTGTAAAAAGTGTCTAAGGTCTGCCATTGCAGAGCCTGCGTGCAGTCTGGTACTGTCATGCTGACTGGGCAAGTGCACCCACTTGCCAGTCCCTAAACCTTCCAATAACTTCATATTAGTCACCCCTGTGGTAGGCACAAGGGCAGGGTGCATTGTAAGTATAAGGTAGGACAAGCCCTGATGTGTGTGGCATGTCCTAATAGTGAATTACAGCCATTTTCGTTTTTCACTATTGCAAGGCTACCTGTTCTCATAGGCCAGAATGGGCCGTTGGAATTGTTACATTCTATGATCCTAACAGACTTAGGGAACATGGTAGAAATTCAAGTTTAGTATGCCTGAACTCAGAATAATAAAATACATCTTTTAGTAAAGTTTACTTTAATGTTCTGTGTCAGCCTGCCTCTGCTAGGATGTGTATCTGCTGTCTGGTTTCTGTATGTGACAGGGCTGGGGAATTCCAGGAGACAGGCTGGGCAGCCAGGTGGTGAATAGGAAGATTACACCAGGATGGGTGGGAGGAGTTCCCCTTGACTCTGAATAGGGCTCTGCTCTGCCACCACAATGCTGGCTCCACCTCCTGTGGAGCGTCTGATGACTCTGCCCTGCACCCTGAAAGAAGAAGGCAGCCTCATGTCAACAAAGTGCTCAAGAACTGGACTGAACTAGGCAAAGGCCCCCTGGCCTCAAAGAACAAAAGATTTGTAGTATAAATATAGGAGCCCTGCTCCTAAGAAATTAGATCCTGCTTGAAGCAAGAAGAACCTCTGCCCGACGAGAAGGAACTGGGAATGCTGCAAGGAGGAGCACTGTCCCTGACCAGGGGATAGGCCTGCAGTGGTTGCCTTGCTGAGAGAGGAGAGGAAAAGACTAAAGAGACGTTATTCAACTTGTGCATTCTGAAAGATCTCCAAGAGCTTGTGAGTGAGCTTGCCCCCTGAACAAAGTCCCAGGGCCAGTGGACTTCAACAACCTGGAGATTCGCTGCTGAGAGCGCCGCTTTCCCCGCAGTGCTGAAGGAAGAGCTGTGTGCGCCTCGTGAAAACTCACCGTGCACTCTGAGAAACCCGTGCCCAACTGTCTGGCCCGAGCAACGCGACTTCTGCCCCCTTCGAGCCGTAGTTCGCAACGTAAAGGAACGGACCTGTCTGGCCCGAGCAACGCGACTTCTGCCCCCCTTAGAGCCGTAGCTCGCAACGTAAAGGAACGGACCAGATGGCCCGAGCAACGCGACTTCTGCCCCCTTCGAGCTGTAGCTCGCAATATAAAGGAACGGACCTGTCTGGCCCGAGCAACGCGACGTCTGCCCCCTTCGAGCCATAGCTCGCAACGCCAGGATCGGACTTCACTTTGGGCCTCACTTATCCCCTTCACATCATCCTGTTCGAAGCACACCCCGCCGCTGTGATTTACAGGCTGCGGCACATAGAGCGGCTGGGTACGTCTCGTACCTCCGAAGCTTACTGCCACCGCGCTCAAGGGATCGGCATCAGGGCGCCCTCTCTCCAGGTACGGCGCGAACGCCACAACAAAGTGCAAACACATCTACGCAAGGCACAGTCTCCCCGAGTAACGCAACTCTGGGCATCTACGAGCCGTAGCTCGCACCTCATAGGGACGACATCGCCGCATGTACGCTTCTGCCTTCCTGCACCGTCCGTGACGAACTCTACAAGTTAAAGGTACTGTGGCCGCATCGCAAACTGTGTTCAACGCGCACCGGACAGAAGCGTCCACGGCACGCATCAGAATCTGTTGGTTTCAATGTAGGGCCGAGCTGAAGAACTCGCAGCGCACAGACTATTGAATTACGCATTTTTAAGAACTCTTTTGCCTAAACAGTATTGTGGATCATTTTTGGCGATTATTGGTCTTGTGGTAAATCCTTATATAAAAGATACTATTTATTTATATAAAACTAGTGTGGTGTCCTTGTGTGTTGTTGTCACTGAGTTACTGTATGTGTTCACAAATGCTTAACCCATAACGCTCTGTTGTCAGCCTTGTCTGCTTGCGCCACATACCTAGAGGGTGAGCAGGGGTTACTTTAGATGGTGATCCCCTTATCCTGACTAGAGTAGAGGGTCCCTGCTTGTCACAAGTGCTTACCTGTGCCAACCAGAGACCCCCAAATCTAACACCGCCTTTACCCGAATTTGTTAAGATTTGTCAAACTGATCTTTAGATCATGATGTCTAAAACTAAATGTAAAATTCTAAATCTGAGCTTCTCACCACAAAGTACACAGGGGTTTAGTTATCCCAATGTCCATAGATCGTACCATGTTAATGTATCAAACATGTGTATCATGAGTATTCACTTCAAGAAAGTTTTATTTTACATACTTAGCACTATGAGTGCTTTTTTAACAAGAATTAAAAATTCATGGACAGCTACCTAGGGACCTGTGTAGGTTGTATGCCACAACGCTGAGTTTTAAATATCGTCCTGCCGGAATATAAGACTAGAATATTGGCTATCATAATAGTGTGAAGATTTATTTATTTATATATATATATATATATATATATATATATATATATATATATGTCACAACAAACTGGTGTAGTCCTTTTGAAAGATACCAGAGTCGAGGCCCAAGTAAGTATTCAGTGCTCAACGTTTATTTGGCGGAAAAAATAAACAGCCCCAACGCGTTTCGAGGTTTATATATATAAATATATATATATATATATATATATATATATATATATATATATATATATTACCTACTGGCGGTCGCCAGTAGGTATATATAGTTAGGATTTTTTCTCTATGGGTTTTTTGAAAATTCTATGTCTAATAACTTTGGCGTTTGTGGACGGAATTGGCTGAAATTTTCAGGAAAATGGCACATTTTGTTTCTGAGCAGCCCCTGAAAATTGGGGGGGGGGGGTTCGTCCAGGGGGGGTCGAGAAAAAAGGGGGGTCCCAAAACGTGTTTTTAACATTGAGTTTTCCATAGGGCGGTTGGCCTCACTTTTAGCCCGAACGGCTGAATGGATTTGCACGAAACTTGGCAAAATTGTAGGGACTGGTAGCCCGATGTGCCTTTTGTAGGTCTCAATATATGTGCTACAGTGGATTTTGAGAAATTAACGTTTAAAAAAAGATATATATCTGTAACAGCGGACCGGGCAGCGCTCCAGGACGCGTACTTTTCGCGCAACGGAGCTTTGTGAAGCGAAGCTGATTGGTTCTCCCGCGTCTGTCAACATTCCAAACAGTCCGTAGCGGCCGCCATCTTGTCTCTCGGTAGGATCGAGAGACAAGAGGAGGCCAAAGCGAAGGGGCAAATGACCATAAGGGGGAATAGTAGATCCTCGCTGACCCCCTAGGTTTGATGTGGAGGTTTTAAAAGGGCCCCGCGGGGCAAAAAAAAATAATAATAATAATAATCGAACGGCTGAATGGATTTGCACGAAACTTGGCAAAATTGTAGGGACTGGTAGCCCGATGTGCCTTTGCTAGGTCTCAATATATGTGCTTCAGTGGATTTTGAGAAATTAACGTTCAAAAAAAGATATATATCTGTAACAGCGCACCGCTTCGCGTACTTTTCGCGTTACGGAGCTTTGCGAAGCGAAGCTGATTGGCTCTCCGGTGTCTGTAAACATTCCAAACAGTACGTAGCGGCCGCCATCTTGTCTCTCGGTAGGATCGAGAGACAAGAGGAGGCCAAAGCGAAGGAGCAAATGACCATAAGGGGGCATAGTAGATCCTCGCTGACCCCCTAGGTTTGATGTGGAGGTTTTAAAAGGGCCCCGCGGGGCAAAAAAAAAAAATAATAATAATAATCGAACGGCTGAATGGATTTGCACGAAACTTGGTAAAATATTAGGGACTGGTAGCCCGATGTGCCTTTGCTAGGTCTCAATATATGTGCTTCAGTGCATTTTGAGAAATTAACGTTCAAAAACAAGATATATATCTGTAACAGCGCTCCGCTTCGCGGAGATAAAATTATATCTGTATTACCTAGCTGTTGCTAACACCAGTTAGCGACGGCTAGTAGGAGATAGCGACCATCTTGGGCCCCACTTTGCATGTGAGTGATATTTATCACTAATGACATGCAAAGTGGGCATGCCAAGATGTTAGCGACTGGAAACAGTCGCTAACATCGCTATCTCCTATTATCAACTTTTCGAAATATTCGAGATAAGCGCGAATATCTCCAAAAAGTAACAGCTGCCCTGAGCAGTTCTTAGCCATGTTATCCAATGGGAGGTGGATAACATGGCTAAGAGCATTAGCTCGGTAATGCATGAATATCGCTGAGTTTTCAGCGATATTAATGCATTGCGGTCGTTTTTTATCGTATTTGCGATAAACCTTGATAATAGCAAGGTTTATCTGCGATAATTTCTGACGGTAAAAAAATCTTTGCAATGCATCGTTAGGGATAAATATCGCTTAACTTTGGTAATATGCCCCAACGTCTGTTAACGTTCGATTCGAAGGAAATCAGGAAGTGTTGAAAAACATTGTCTGCGCCATCTTGTCTTTTTTCAAATGCCACACTTTTGTCGTGCACGGCAGCCATTTTAGATGCCTTGACCAGACCCACTCTGTGCACGCTGTCGATCCTTAGCATGGCTCCCCACCCTCGCAAGCATCTCACCCAGGCAGTGGTCACCCCCGCTCTCTGTCTTATGCATGGGTAATAAACCTCCCCCCATCTGCGCTGCTCTTCCCTGAGAATCACACCCTGTGCCCGCCCGACACCTCCCTTTCGCCCTATTCACTACCGCACCCTCTGACACTCCTTTTCCTCTGTGTCCGATTGTCCAGGCCGGTCCTAGGCTATCAGCTAGCCCTGCAGATGTAGTTTATGGCCACAGCTGTAAAGAATCACCCCTCTTCAAAGGAGTTATAGTAGATCAAGGCCCAAACTCGATGAGATCCGTCACAGCAGAAGCGTTGCTATTATCTGAAAACCATCCTGTATTGTGATTGGGGAGGGGACCGAGCGTGAAGCGGAAGATTCCAGGGATGACTCTTTGTACATCAAAGTTTTTACAATTATGTGTCACATTAAAAATATATAGCACTCCGACAAAGTAGTAAGATTATAAAACTTTAATAATTTATAAATATATACAAGAAAGCAAAAATAGTAATAACATATAAACATTTTTAGGGAAAAACAACGAAGTAGCGGTCGGCTGTGCGAATAGTCCCAACGCAGCACAACGTCCAGATTTCCGGCGTGGGGCGTCGCGGGGGGTGGGTCATCAGTAGCAAACTGTTGTGCGAATAGTTCCAAGGCAGCAGAACGCGCCGAAATCTAGATGACACAAAAGTGATGTCTAGTAAGTTGCCACCCAGCAAATAACGGCGTGGGGCGTCGCGGGGGGTGGGTCATCAGTAGCAAACTGTTGTGCGAATAGTTCCAAGGCAGCAGAACGATGGCACCAAGGTGATGTCCAGTAAGTTGCCGCACTGGTTGTGGTATCCTACAATGCTGCTCCGAATAACGGCGTGGGGCGCCCCGGGGGAGGCGGCGTGAACGGGCCTCTCCAGGTGGAGTGTCATCTGTTGTAGTGGGGCGCCCCTTTACCGTTTCAGTTGCCATTCCGTCCGTTTTTGGTCCACTGTGTCAAAAGCCGCAATTCAGCTGAGTTGCGCCCACTCTTGCGGTGCAGCGATAGGCGGCTGTCACAGGACTCTCAAAATGGCGGCAGGCTCTTTCCTTTTTGGGCCTGGTCCACTGAAATGGCCCTGGGACACCTTGGAAATCGGACGCTTGTCTGCTAGGTCTTGGACCCCATTCTCGAAAGCGTCCCCTCCGCCTTGAGAATTCATCAAAAGTTTTGGGGGCCCCGACTCCTGCAGGCTTCTGGTGGGGAGCGGCTGCCATGATTGCTCGCGGAATGACCACGACGGAGCTACGAGATGGTGGTGCTCTCATGCTGACGCCAGTTTAGTCTGAAACATCCAGAAACAAGGTGGGGCTTTCATCGTTTGGGAAAAAAAAAAAGTTTTCATCCAATGAAAAGTGTTGTTTTTAGGTCATATGATCAAGCCTTCCATCATTAGGAAACCAAAAGTAAAATGAACCAATGAAAAGTTTTATAAACAAGTCACATGACTTGTTATGCGGCATAGGGTATAAAATGCGGAGAAAATACGTTGGTACGTGAGGCGGCATCAGTAGCGGACCGATGTGCGAATAGGCCGAAGGCAATACAACGCGCCAAGATCCGGATGGCACCGAGGTGGTGTCCAGCAAGTTGCAGCACTGGTGTGGCCATCCTACAATGCTGAAAGTCGGCGTGGGGCGCCCCGTTGGCCTGTGAGTTTGCGTCAGTAGCGGACCGATGTGCGAATAGGCCGAAGGCAGCACAACGCGCCAAGATCCGGATGGCACCGAGGTGGTGTCTAGTAAGTTGCCGCACTGGTGTGGCCATCCAACAATGCTGAAAGTCGGCGTGGGGCGCCCCGTTGGCCTGTGAGATGGCGTCAGTAGCGGACCGATGTGCGAATAGGCCGAAGGCAGCACAACGCGCCAAGATCCGGATGGCACCGAGGTGGTGTCTAGTAAGTTGTCGCACTTCTGTGGCCATCCTACAATGTTGAAAGTCGGCGTGGGGCGCCCCGTTGGCCTGTGAGATGGCGTCAGTAGCGGACCGATGTGCGAATGGGGCCAAAGGCAGCGCAACAATATTTTCTGACTGACACCACAAGGCGCTGAGATGCCAAGATCCGGATGGCACCGAGGTGATGTCTAAGTTGCGGACTGATGTGCGAATGGGGCCAAAGGCAGCGTAACAATATTTTTTGTATGGAAGATACCACTAGGCGTTGAGATGCCAAGATTCGGATGGCACCGAGGTGATGTCTAGCAAGTTGCTGTACTGGTGTGGTCATCCTACAATGCTGAAACTCGGCGTGGGTCGCCCCATTAGCCTGTGAGATGGCGTCAGTAGCGGACCGATGTGCGAATAGGCCGAAGGCAGCACAACGCGCCAAGATCCGGATGTCACCGTGGTGGTTTCATAGTTGAGAGGCACTTCATCTGCAGTGGGGCGCCGAGATCCGGATGGCACCGAGGTGATGTCTAGCAAGTTGCTGTACTGGTGTGGTCATTCTACAATGCTGAAAGTCGGCGTGGGGCGCCCCATTAGCCTGTGAGATGGCGTCAGTAGCGGACTGATGTGCGAATGGGGCCAAAGGCAGCGCAACAATATTTTCTGAAGAGAAGACACCAAAAGGTGCTGACATTCCAAGATCCGGATGGCACCGAGGTGGTGTCTAGCAAGCTATGCAGTTGAGTTGTGTGCGCACTTGCGGCGAATAGGTCGAAGGCAGCATAACAATGTTTTTTGAATAGAAGACACCACAAGGCGTTGAGATTCGGTTACCACCGAGGTGATGTCTAGCAAGTTGCCGCACTGGTGTGGCCATCCTACAATACTGCTCCGAATAACGGCGTGGGGTGCCCGAAGGGGGGGGGAGCCGGCGTGAATGGGCCTTCCTAGGTGGAGGCTCGTCTGCTGTAGTGGGGCGCCCCTTTACCGTTTCAGTTGCCATTCAGCTGAGTTTCGGCTGCTCTTGATGCTACAGCGACAGGCGGCTGCAAGAGGACTCTCAAAATGGCGGCCTGTTCTTTGGATTTGGGCCTGGTCCACTAAAATGGCCCT
The DNA here is from genome assembly GCF_964261635.1 of Lissotriton helveticus. Classification (NCBI taxonomy): domain Eukaryota; kingdom Metazoa; phylum Chordata; class Amphibia; order Caudata; family Salamandridae; genus Lissotriton; species Lissotriton helveticus. Next base: position 586,341,039 of record NC_136061.1, on the reverse strand, counting down.
GGGACACCTTAGAACTCGGACGCTCGATTTTTTTTCCCTTTCCTGTACATGCAAAAAAAGGTAAATGCCCGGTACGTTACACGCTTCATCTGCCACGATGAACTCTCCAGAGGAACCGAAAAAAAATATAGTTGTGGTAACTATACCATGCATCGTCATATGGAGAGGTGGCACCAATTAATTATAGTGCTGCATAAAAGAGAGATTTGGAGGAGAACCCCTGACCTGCTAGTACATTCATCAAAGAAGTGGCACTGAGAGCTTCAGAGGCAAGGGAAACGGTCCCAAATATTTAGAAGAACTTTGGAAAGATTAAAATGACATGTTTAGATTGTGGCAAATTAATTTCATGTGGACAGATGAGTGTTACTCTAATAAATACAGCATATGAACATCATCATAGTCGATGGTTGGTAGAGACATTTTGACTATATCCTGGACCTGCCCGTCCTCGCCCAAAATGGCGCCGGAATAAATGGGACTCGTAACTCCTTGTTGTGTACTGGTTGCAGAACCTTGAAATCACGAGATACGTATGCAGTTTTGAAGCACATGGCGGGCGGGGACGAGAATTGATTGACTATTTCGACATCCCTATTGATATTAAGTTCTGATGTGTTATTGATTACTGTACTGTTGAAAGTTCGAATTAACGTCACCCATGGTACTTGCCCGCAAATGTATATCTAGATAATTTTATTGTAACTGGCCCTGTCGTAATTTAATTATAAAATGTACGTCCACCGATTCCGTAACTGTTAGACACCTTAGTTCTTGCAACCTAATGGCCCGCCCGTTACGTTCCTCTACAGTGTAAATGTCTATTCATCATATACGATTACAGTTTGCTCTGTGGCAGGCCCACGTGGTTATAGGCTCGTATTTGTATAATGAAATTTTCACAATAAAGGTTTTTAAAAGAAAACATGGTAGTAGTATATACATTGGTAAAGTTTTTAATAATAGTGACTGTTTTAGAATCATTAAAAGGCAAGTGAAATAAAGCAGACCAATTACATGAAGGGTAAAAGGTATAATACGAAGGAACGCAGTAAAGATAAATGGTCAAGGGCTGTTGTGTTTTCTATTCCTGCAACATAAAGTGATCGATAAGAATCTCATATTCAGGCGTATCGGCGACTAAGACAGCAGGTCGACCCTCTTTTGCTCAACGGCTCCGTCATGGGACGAAGAAACGCTCTTTTTCTCGAAAAAAGAATATATTTTACTTGCAGGACAGTTGTAAAATTTCCGGGAAAGTACATTAGCCTGGAACATTATAACATATATTTAAGAAAAAATAATGTTCGGAAGTAATGAAAAGCGTAATTTTTAGGTCATATGACCAAGCCTTTCATCATTACAATAAGAAAAGTAAAATGAACCAATGAAAAGTTTTATTAACAAGTCACATGACTTGTTATGCTTACGTTACGCGCTGCGCGCCCCGGATGACTTCCGGATGCGCTAACGCGGCGCGTCATATGACGCATTACGCGACAACGCAGGTACAGAATATAGTCAAAATGTCTCCACCAACCAGCGGTCGGAACACAACCCCTTTCAGCAGGCTAAATAGTTCTGTTAAATGACAACAGAAGGGACAGGCAACAAGAACCATCAGTCAAAGAGGGGAGGGCTAGTTCTTCTCTACCGGGTTACATTGGGGCGCTACCGGAACTGATCGAATTGGTAGTCTACAGTGTTTCTGGATGTTTCAGACTGAAGCTGGGGTTAGCATGAGAGCAGCACCATTTCGTAGCTCCGTCGTGGTCATTCCGCAACCAATCATGGCAGCCGTTCTTTATCGTTATTTTGGGCGGGGTGGGTGGCGGAGCCGAGCTGTTTTACAGCCATCATTGTGTGGAGTTCAGTTCATCTCACTAGTTTTGTATTTGTCATGAGGGGTTGTTCCTAATGTTTCTATTTTAGCGAGGTCAAAAAGAGATCCCATTAGTGGCCTACTGATTTTGCTCGATTCCTTTTCTTTTTTTTTACACGATTTTTCGTTATCTGCAAAGACTAAACAGAGTATTGCGACTCTGTGTTTGTTTGTAAATAGAGAATGAACCAAAGAGAACTAATTCTAAAACAGTAAATACTTGGATAACAATCAATCAAATGGAGAGAGAAGCAGGCACGACGGATTACAACGGGGGCAAAGGCCTGCGTTAACTACCTTTTACTATCTGCAAAGAGAGAGTACTCCTAATAGAAATGAGGGGGGGGGGGCACCATTCAAAGCAGATCAGTGTGCATAAACACGAAAATGTTTTCACTTACCACGTACTTGACATTCGACAGCTTATGATATTTGCTATTAAAAAAACATTGAAATTCACTGAAAAAACCATAGGTTATAGACCATATATAGTTAGGAATTAGCATTTACAAAACCTTGAAAATTCACTGAAAAAACCATAGGTTATAGACCATATATAGTTAGGAATTAGCATTTAAAAAACCTTATTTTACTCACACAAAACCATTGAAATTCCATATATAGTTAGTTGCACTAACTATATATCGCGCACCCGCAATCCACTGCTGATCATGTCACATATTACATCATTCATGACATGGTCAGTGACATCACTGATGACATCACTGATGACATCTCAAATGACATCACTGATGACATCACTGATGACATCTCATTTGACATCATTCTTGTGCTAATACGATAAACCTCTTCAGACTCTAATATAACCTTAGATACACTCAGTGTATACAGACACTCACACACTGCCACTCATCCATGGAGTTACTCACACACCCAGTCAGTCATGCAAAGAAACAATCTCACCTCCATTTCTTCAACTATACAGTTAAACACACCTTACTTATTGAAACATATACTAACACATATTTACTCTCTTATACAATCCCTGATACAAGTTCACAATGATCGATACAACCACTCACTCATTCAGTGGCTCTCATGCACAGTTATTTATATATGCCAACTCTCACATGTACTGTGTTTTACATATGTACTTACTATGACATGTAGCATTGAGATATCCATTCACTCATCAATACACTCATGCACACAGTCAACTGCCCATGTAGCTGTTTCCACATGCACTCTTGAACTCGTACACCTAGTGAATAAACTGCTCACACATCTATGCATAGAGTCACACACCTTCCAGCCACCCCCACACAAACTCAATCTCCCATAGAAATACTTGGGCAACCAATTAATAACACATATAGCCTCTCGTATAGCTAATGATCAACACATGCAGCAGTTTACAGAACAACAGACATAATGATGCACAAATTAAGACAGTTTAGTCACTAACCCATGCATTCAGTGAGACACATTTAATCACTCACTCATACAGTCAGTCACGCACCTACTAAATCCTTCATCCAGACACTTATACATCCACTCATTCTTCAATATGTAAGACATATTTTAACTTTACAGAAACATACAGTCACTGGATGTTGTCATCAGTGATGTCATCAGTGATGTCATTTGAGATGTCATCAGTGATGTCATCAGTGATGTCACTGACCATGTCATGAATGATGTAATATGTGACATGATCAGCAGTGGATTGCGGGTGCGCGATATATAGTTAGTGCAACTAACTATATATGGAATTTCAATGGTTTTGTGTGAGTAAAATAAGGTTTTTTAAATGCTAATTCCTAACTATATATGGTCTATAACCTATGGTTTTTTCAGTGAATATATATATACATATACATATACCTATGCATGTATAGATTTACCAAGTTTAATTCCACAGCTATATACCTTGAAGATGAACAAGTTACTTACTTTTGGTAATAATATATCTGTAAGAAACATCGGTTAGTTATAGATTCCTTACCTTAGAATTACCCCCGGGCGTCAGACTGTATATACTATATATATACTTTTTTGGTCAGCAGTACCTCTACACGTCGGAAAGTGACGTCGGTTGGCTCCGCGTCCGTCGTCGTGGTCGCAGCAGCTACTTAGATGCCGACATTGCGCGCTGACGTCAGTTCTGTGCACGACTTTCTGCGCCAGAAACGCAGAGCCATGCAAGACACTGACCATTGGTGCACAAAACTAGGGCCCTTAAAGGATGTCCTTAACCCTAGAAATGAATTTGCAGAATGGGGAGGATGCCTGGGGCGGTAAGGAATCTATAACTAACTAATGTATATCGTTACCGAAGGCAAGTAACTTGTTCATCTGGAAGAAACACGTTAGTTATAGAATCCTTACCTTAGTATAGATACCCCAGCAATACCAACCCCAGTGGTGGGTCTGCGAACCAAGATCACACCACAAAGTCCGGGACAACAGAACCGCCAAAGAAGCCGTCTCTCCAGACTTGGCTGTCCAGGCAGTAGTGTTTCGTAAACGTGTTCATCGATGCCCACGTGGCCGCCTGACAGACATCATGTAGAGGAACTCCTCTTCCCAAGGCAGTAGTGGCTGCAGTCACCCTGGTGGAATGGGCTTGTAGCCCGATCGGAGGCTCTTTTTTTAGCCAGAGAATAGCATGCCTTGATACACAAAACGACCCATCAAGAAATGGAGCGTTTGAGTACAGCCCAACCTTTCTTCGTGCCTACGTAGCCAACAAAGAGTTGGTCATCCACCCGGAAATTTTTTGTGCGATCCAGTTAGAAAGAGAGCGCACGTTTTGTGTCCAGATGGTGGAGCCTCGCTTAATCCTTCGAAGGATGTGGAGGCAGAAAGAAAGTGGGCAAAGTAATGGTCTGCCCGATGTGGAAGGCAGTGACCACCTTAGGTAGGAAGGATGGACGGGTTCTGAGATCAACCTTGTCCGGATGGACAGAGAGGAAAGGAGGTTTGGAAGAAAGGGCCTGAAGCTCGCTCACCCTTCTAGCAGAAGTGATGGCTATCAGGAAAGCAGTCTTAAGTATCAAGAGTTTTGAAGGACGGTTATGAAGCAGCTCAAAGGGAGTGCACATTGAATAGGTAAGAACAAGATTCAAGTCCAACTGAGGCACAATGAAGGGGATTGGAGGAAAGAGATGCGTTAAGCCTTTTAAGAAACGGTAAACTATCGGGGATTCGAAAAGAGAAGGTTGATCTGGCAGCCGAGGGAAGGCAGAGATAGCTGAAAGATAGCCCTTGATAGTGCCCAGCGCAGAGCCCTGCTGGGCTAAAGAAAGAAGGAACAAGAGAACTTCAGAAAGAGGGGCAGTAATGGGAACCACAGCCTTTGCTGTGCACCAAGTCACAAATTTGTTCCAACGGTAGGCACATACCGTCTTAATGGAGGGACGACTGGCTTGCAAAATCATGGTACAGACTTCGGGAGGCAGGTCGAAAGACGCCAACTGCCACTGCTCAATCTCCACAAAAGAAGGTGGAGACTGGACAGTTTCGGGTGAAGAATCCCCTGCTGCTGCAACAGAAGATGCTTAACTGTTAGACACCTTAGTTCTTGCAACCTAATGGCCCGCCCGTTACGTTCCTCTACAGTGTAAATGTCTATTCATCATATACGATTACAGTTTGCTCTGTGGCAGGCCCACGTGGTTATAGGCTCGTATTTGTATAATGAAATTTTCACAATAAAGGTTTTTAAAAGAAAACATGGTAGTAGTATATACATTGGTAAAGTTTTTAATAATAGTGACTGTTTTAGAATCATTAAAAGGCAAGTGAAATAAAGCAGACCAATTACATGAAGGGTAAAAGGTATAATACGAAGGAACGCAGTAAAGATAAATGGTCAAGGGCTGTTGTGTTTTCTATTCCTGCAACATAAAGTGATCGATAAGAATCTCATATTCAGGCGTATCGGCGACTAAGACAGCAGGTCGACCCTCTTTTGCTCAACGGCTCCGTCATGGGACGAAGAAACGCTCTTTTTCTCGAAAAAAGAATATATTTTACTTGCAGGACAGTTGTAAAATTTCCGGGAAAGTACATTAGCCTGGAACATTATAACATATATTTAAGAAAAAATAATGTTCGGAAGTAATGAAAAGCGTAATTTTTAGGTCATATGACCAAGCCTTTCATCATTACAATAAGAAAAGTAAAATGAACCAATGAAAAGTTTTATTAACAAGTCACATGACTTGTTATGCTTACGTTACGCGCTGCGCGCCCCGGATGACTTCCGGATGCGCTAACGCGGCGCGTCATATGACGCATTACGCGACAACGCAGGTACAGAATATAGTCAAAATGTCTCCACCAACCAGCGGTCGGAACACAACCCCTTTCAGCAGGCTAAATAGTTCTGTTAAATGACAACAGAAGGGACAGGCAACAAGAACCATCAGTCAAAGAGGGGAGGGCTAGTTCTTCTCTACCGGGTTACATTGGGGCGCTACCGGAACTGATCGAATTGGTAGTCTACAGTGTTTCTGGATGTTTCAGACTGAAGCTGGGGTTAGCATGAGAGCAGCACCATTTCGTATCTCCGTCGTGGTCATTCCGCAACCAATCATGGCAGCCGTTCTTTATCGTTATTTTGGGCGGGGTGGGTGGCGGAGCCGAGCTGTTTTACAGCCATCATTGTGTGGAGTTCAGTTCATCTCACTAGTTTTGTATTTGTCATGAGGGGTTGTTCCTAATGTTTCTATTTTAGCGAGGTCAAAAAGAGATCCCATTAGTGGCCTACTGATTTTGCTCGATTCCTTTTCTTTTTTTTTACACGATTTTTCGTTATCTGCAAAGACTAAACAGAGTATTGCGACTCTGTGTTTGTTTGTAAATAGAGAATGAACCAAAGAGAACTAATTCTAAAACAGTAAATACTTGGATAACAATCAATCAAATGGAGAGAGAAGCAGGCACGACGGATTACAACGGGGGCAAAGGCCTGCGTTAACTACCTTTTACTATCTGCAAAGAGAGAGTACTCCTAATAGAAATGAGGGGGGGGGGGCACCATTCAAAGCAGATCAGTGTGCATAAACACGAAAATGTTTTCACTTACCACGTACTTGACATTCGACAGCTTATGATATTTGCTATTAAAAAAACATTGAAATTCACTGAAAAAACCATAGGTTATAGACCATATATAGTTAGGAATTAGCATTTACAAAACCTTGAAAATTCACTGAAAAAACCATAGGTTATAGACCATATATAGTTAGGAATTAGCATTTAAAAAACCTTATTTTACTCACACAAAACCATTGAAATTCCATATATAGTTAGTTGCACTAACTATATATCGCGCACCCGCAATCCACTGCTGATCATGTCACATATTACATCATTCATGACATGGTCAGTGACATCACTGATGACATCACTGATGACATCTCAAATGACATCACTGATGACATCACTGATGACATCTCATTTGACATCATTCTTGTGCTAATACGATAAACCTCTTCAGACTCTAATATAACCTTAGATACACTCAGTGTATACAGACACTCACACACTGCCACTCATCCATGGAGTTACTCACACACCCAGTCAGTCATGCAAAGAAACAATCTCACCTCCATTTCTTCAACTATACAGTTAAACACACCTTACTTATTGAAACATATACTAACACATATTTACTCTCTTATACAATCCCTGATACAAGTTCACAATGATCGATACAACCACTCACTCATTCAGTGGCTCTCATGCACAGTTATTTATATATGCCAACTCTCACATGTACTGTGTTTTACATATGTACTTACTATGACATGTAGCATTGAGATATCCATTCACTCATCAATACACTCATGCACACAGTCAACTGCCCATGTAGCTGTTTCCACATGCACTCTTGAACTCATACACCTAGTGAATAAACTGCTCACACATCTATGCATAGAGTCACACACCTTCCAGCCACCCCCACACAAACTCAATCTCCCATAGAAATACTTGGGCAACCAATTAATAACACATATAGCCTCTCGTATAGCTAATGATCAACACATGCAGCAGTTTACAGAACAACAGACATAATGATGCACAAATTAAGACAGTTTAGTCACTAACCCATGCATTCAGTGAGACACATTTAATCACTCACTCATACAGTCAGTCACGCACCTACTAAATCCTTCATCCAGACACTTATACATCCACTCATTCTTCAATATGTAAGACATATTTTAACTTTACAGAAACATACAGTCACTGGATGTTGTCATCAGTGATGTCATCAGTGATGTCATTTGAGATGTCATCAGTGATGTCATCAGTGATGTCACTGACCATGTCATGAATGATGTAATATGTGACATGATCAGCAGTGGATTGCGGGTGCGCGATATATAGTTAGTGCAACTAACTATATATGGAATTTCAATGGTTTTGTGTGAGTAAAATAAGGTTTTTTAAATGCTAATTCCTAACTATATATGGTCTATAACCTATGGTTTTTTCAGTGAATATATATATACATATACATATACCTATGCATGTATAGATTTACCAAGTTTAATTCCACAGCTATATACCTTGAAGATGAACAAGTTACTTACTTTTGGTAATAATATATCTGTAAGAAACATCGGTTAGTTATAGATTCCTTACCTTAGAATTACCCCCGGGCGTCAGACTGTATATACTATATATATACTTTTTTGGTCAGCAGTACCTCTACACGTCGGAAAGTGACGTCGGTTGGCTCCGCGTCCGTCGTCGTGGTCGCAGCAGCTACTTAGATGCCGACATTGCGCGCTGACGTCAGTTCTGTGCACGACTTTCTGCGCCAGAAACGCAGAGCCATGCAAGACACTGACCATTGGTGCACAAAACTAGGGCCCTTAAAGGATGTCCTTAACCCTAGAAATGAATTTGCAGAATGGGGAGGATGCCTGGGGCGGTAAGGAATCTATAACTAACTAATGTATATCGTTACCGAAGGCAAGTAACTTGTTCATCTGGAAGAAACACGTTAGTTATAGAATCCTTACCTTAGTATAGATACCCCAGCAATACCAACCCCAGTGGTGGGTCTGCGAACCAAGATCACACCACAAAGTCCGGGACAACAGAACCGCCAAAGAAGCCGTCTCTCCAGACTTGGCTGTCCAGGCAGTAGTGTTTCGTAAACGTGTTCATCGATGCCCACGTGGCCGCCTGACAGACATCATGTAGAGGAACTCCTCTTCCCAAGGCAGTAGTGGCTGCAGTCACCCTGGTGGAATGGGCTTGTAGCCCGATCGGAGGCTCTTTTTTTAGCCAGAGAATAGCATGCCTTGATACACAAAACGACCCATCAAGAAATGGAGCGTTTGAGTACAGCCCAACCTTTCTTCGTGCCTACGTAGCCAACAAAGAGTTGGTCATCCACCCGGAAATTTTTTGTGCGATCCAGTTAGAAAGAGAGCGCACGTTTTGTGTCCAGATGGTGGAGCCTCGCTTAATCCTTCGAAGGATGTGGAGGCAGAAAGAAAGTGGGCAAAGTAATGGTCTGCCCGATGTGGAAGGCAGTGACCACCTTAGGTAGGAAGGATGGACGGGTTCTGAGATCAACCTTGTCCGGATGGACAGACAGGAAAGGAGGTTTGGAAGAAAGGGCCTGAAGCTCGCTCACCCTTCTAGCAGAAGTGATGGCTATCAGGAAAGCAGTCTTAAGTATCAAGAGTTTTGAAGGACGGTTATGAAGCAGCTCAAAGGGAGTGCACATTGAATAGGTAAGAACAAGATTCAAGTCCAACTGAGGCACAATGAAGGGGATTGGAGGAAAGAGATGCGTTAAGCCTTTTAAGAAACGGTAAACTATCGGGGATTCGAAAAGAGAAGGTTGATCTGGCAGCCGAGGGAAGGCAGAGATAGCTGAAAGATAGCCCTTGATAGTGCCCAGCGCAGAGCCCTGCTGGGCTAAAGAAAGAAGGAACAAGAGAACTTCAGAAAGAGGGGCAGTAATGGGAACCACAGCCTTTGCTGTGCACCAAGTCACAAATTTGTTCCAACGGTAGGCACATACCGTCTTAATGGAGGGACGACTGGCTTGCAAAATCATGGTACAGACTTCGGGAGGCAGGTCGAAAGACGCCAACTGCCACTGCTCAATCTCCACAAAAGAAGGTGGAGACTGGACAGTTTCGGGTGAAGAATCCCCTGCTGCTGCAACAGAAGATGCAGTCTGATCGAAGAAACGATGGCCATGTTGAGCAGCTCGGGATATCAGATTCTTCATGCCCAATCTGGAGCCACAAGAATGATTTGGGCCCAGTAGCGCATGATCTTCTTCAGCACTCTGGGCAGATGTGGTATAGGCAGAAAGGCGTACAAGAGACTGCAGCACCACTCGCGACAAAAAGCGTTGCCCAGAGAGTGCCGCCTTGGAAATTCCAACGTGCAGAATTGCTGACATTGCATGTTCTCTTTGGTGGCAAATAGATCTAACCAAGGCTCTTCCAACAGTCGAAAGAGACGAATGAAGATGCCATTCATGATTCATCATGCACCTGCGGCTGAGTTAATCCGCCTTGGCGTTCAGGGAACCTGCCAGGTGTTGAACCACCAGGAATATGCCCTGATGTTCCAGCCATGTCCAGAGGCTAAGGGCCTCCTGACATAAGGTCCACGACCCCACCCCGCCCTGTTTGTTGCAGTAACACATGGCGGTGGTGTTGTCCGTGAACACCAGCACTACTCTTCCCCAGACAGAGGGAAGGAATGCTTTCAGTGCAAGACGAATCGCCAGGAGCTCCAGAAGGTTAATGTGAAGCCCGGACTCTGCCAGAGACCAGAGGCCTTTGATCTCTGCCTCTACCATGTGGCCGCCCCATCCAAAAAGGGACGGGTCCGTCACCACCCATGTTCTGGTTGGGGAAGGGAGAGGGAACTGCCACTGACCCTATCCTGGTTTGTGAGCCACCACTGCAGATGTTGAGCCGGGGCCTGTGAGATCTGGACGCAATCGGACAGATTCCCCTGATACTGCGCCCACTGGAACTTCAGGTCCCACTGCAGAGCCCGCATATGCCATCTGGCATGATCGACCAACAGGATGCAGAATGCTGGATGCCATGAGGCCCAGCAGCCTCAGAGTCATTCTGACCGAAACCCGGGCTAGAGGCTTAAAGACCCGAATCATAGCCTGAATATCCCGGACTCTCTGTTCGGGAGGATAAACTCAAAACCGAGTTGTGTCCAGAAAAGTCTCTGATGAAGAGGAGCTTCTGAGAGGGATTCAGGTGGGACTTCGGCACATTGATGGCGAACCCCAGCGAATGCAGGAGGTCGGCCGTAGTCTGGAGGTGGGAGACAACTGCCTGGGGCTAGTCCGCCTTCATCAGCCAGTCGTCGAGATAGGGGAAGACTAAAACCCCTGATCTGCGCAGATGAGCTGCGACCGCCGCCATCACTTTCATGAACACCCGAGGGGCATTGGTAAGGCCAAAGGGGAGCATGGTGAACTGAAAATGCTCATGGCCTTGTGGAAAAGTAAATTTTGCCATGTTCTGTGTCCCTACGCCTCATCCATCATATGTTATGTGTGCATGACCAATATGCATATGTTATTCCCCATGTCCGATTAAAGGCGCAATTCCAGTTGTGTCCACCTCTGGTATGTCATTTTCCAGTCCTCGTGAATACTACGAATATCAGGCCTATGTAAAGTAATGTTGCCACGTTTCTCAGTGTGCACGTTATTCCATTATAAAGTCCCCGTTTCCAGGCCTCAAAAGGGCCCGGACCACAGATTCAGCTCCTGTCTCCTGAAAGCCTCGCTGAGGAGCGATACAGCCCCCACCTGTATCCTCGACCCTTCACTTACTTCCTGCCTCGCAGTGCCCGGTGTAGCTTGGCTCTGCCTCTGAGTCTGCCAAAAGTATGTTATAGTTCCAGTTATCAGTTCAGTCCTCCTTCTGCATTCCTGAGCTACTGAACTGCATCAATAGTTTCCGTCATTGTCTAGCCTTCTCGGCTCCACGTTAGAGAAATACTGTATTAATGGTCATTTAATATTCTTCATCACGCACTACATGTAGAATAATGCATGGTCCAGTCTTAGAATCAAGTTAGCTTTTCCCCTCATGACTTCTAGTTTATATCAACATGTTCCCTAAACATTAGATACCAGATAGGGTTTAGGTACATGTCGCTCCGACCCTCCCGACTCTAGTCTCTGCTCCTAGCACAGAGTTCGTAGCCCCCAGCTTCTCCTAGTAACACGTCATTGCCAGTTTTCGCGCACCATTAGGTTAGAGGTCCCGGCTCCTTAGGTAGCCCCCTCCTATGTTTCCGCCCCATTCATGACATATTCTGTTACGTTTGCATCACATGTCTAAGTATACTCTCAGTTACACCCATTTTTACTGTTATCTTTCGCGACTGCTACGCGTCACGCTTTCTGCTCCACCCACTGCTACGCCTACTGCAATGTAATGCTATGTGTTCGCGCTATGTATATATGCCTGTGTTTTGTTATTGAATGTTAGCGCGCTCATCCCAGACCTAGCCCCAGCAGCTGCTGGGCCTCTTTTCCCCTGTTGGGCCCCAGTTGTCCTGCTGGGCCCTGTCATTCTGTTCCTATGCAGGTTGTCCTGATCCTGTCCTTATGCTGTAATAAACCTGCAGAAACTCCTACTACCTCGAATCTTGACTCTTATTTTATTGAGCTATCTGTTATGCTATAAGTCTAGTCAAAAATAGGGTATTATTTATTTATTTACCACATAATGGCGCCCGAATAGGGACTTGCCCTTTCCCCACGCGTCGGTGAAGCCACGCCGACCCCCTGACCCTCTGCAGTCGTGACGGAACTCTTCTGCGCAGTGGCAGATATTTCTGCTCAAGTATCCCTCAGGCCCACGGAGGAGACGGAGGAGGCGGTCCAGCATCCGAACGAGACGGTGGAGGAACGCGGCGAGTCCCGACCAGAGCCCAAGCCGAGAGTCCAAGGTCCGAGGTATCCGGAGGCCCACCCGTAACTGAAGTCCGAAGTTCGTCGTCCGTCGTCCAGTCCCGTTCGAGGCCTTCCGTTCCGTGCTGCCCGGTGAGTACCATTGCTGGGGTAGTATCTAGACAGGACCAATCTAAATTGACTCCTGGTCCGTGGGTTGGTGGTGCCCAGACTCACAAACGAAGTGTTCACCTAGGTGGATACGGGTCTTGATGTGTCCCTTTATGGGACCGGTATGTTCCGTACTGTTACAGCAGTGCATCCAGTAATTCTAGTCTGTTCCGTTCTCGAGAAATTCTGTTCTGTTTCTGTTTTCAGTATTCCAGGTAATATTCTGTTCGAACTGTTATTTATAATGTTCTTCATGTAATTTACTGTTGTGGTATGAGTGCGATGTGATTTCGTGTTTTTATTGTGTATTGTATTGTGTCCAGATTACAGTTCAGTCATGCCTATATTTTCCAAGTTACGTCAGTTAAAAACTAGAAAAGGTCTATTAGAGGAAGCGGTTCCTGTCCCGCCTAGGGACAGTCCAGGTCATTTTATGTATCAGAAACATGGCATAAGCGCCATATTGTATCTAGATTTATGGGTAGAGTATACCAAACAGTTAGAAGAAAAGTATAGATGGCCCGTATCGGGTACATGGGATGCCGAATGTATCATGCGAGTAGAAGAAGCATTATGGAAAAAGAAAGCCAGACAGTCACAGAAAGATGCCATCGAGTTATGGCGTAAAGAGGCGCATAGAAGAACGGAAAAGGAAGTCAGAAAGTCAGAGTTAAGTAGAGAATCCCAAGAACGAGCCCAAGAAAGAGAGTTAATCGAGATAGGTGAACAAGTCAAAGCCGAACAGTCAGACAGACAGAGGCATGCCCTCATTAAGGGTATGTATCCTCTCCTTGCCGAAGGTTTGCCAAAAGCGACCCCAGAGGCATCCAGTAATTTCCCGCCACCATTAGTTCCGACCAAGCTACGTCACAAACCGACCGCAGCTGATATTTTTATTTCGTCCTATCTGGACGACACAGTCCCAGAATATGCAAATCCTGTTCGCGCTCCGCCAGTCCTTGCAAATCAGGCACCTCCCGCTCCTCCAGACACCGGAGTACCTGTTACGGTACCCCCGGTCCAGCCTATAGTTCCACTTCCCATTCTGCCAGGACGTAGAGCCTCAGTAGACGACTCCAGTTTAGGGGCCGCAGGAGGAGCTACTCCTCAAACCCCGCCGCCACACAAGCGTTTATCAGCACTCGAATTACATGCTCAAGCATCACAGCGTACTCCTAAAAGTAATAAGTCTGTCACAGAAATCAGGCAAGCCCTTAACGAATGTGTCTATGATCCAGTCCCAGGCGAATATACTATGGTTTTATATTCCTTACGTGTAAGGAGAGTGACCGAGTATCTAGTCACCTTACCGAATATGAAAGAAGATCTAGACAGAATATATCGTTTCATCCGTACAGGGGATGATCCAGAAAGTATTGGCGAGATTATGTCTCAAAGGAAAGCCGAGATTCAGCTCATGATATTAAAGTTCCTGATCAATTGTCTAATAAGAGAACAAGATTACCCGTCTAAAGATTCCGCCGAAATGAGAATCCTGACAAGGTGGAGTGATAATATAGCCGAGGGTAAGCACAAGACCGTCGGTGCTATGGAGAGTATGTACAAGAAAATTCGTAAAGAAATAATAAGGTTACACGACCAGCGTAAAGCAGCACAAGTAAGCGAGAAAGAAAGTATCTCTGATCCTGAAGAGGAAGAGAACGAGAATCCCGCCAGAATAGCGTATGTAGGAAAATCCAGATTTCCAGATCGCCATTTACGTCTAGAACCCAAGTCTATTTTTCATCTAGCACCAGAACAAGGTTCTCTAGAACAAGTATTTCAAGCTACCGATCACATTCTGAAATCACGAGTCGGTTACAGTGAATTAAGTACTATGCATGAACAAGAACTAGCCCGATCAGCAGTCCGATGGATTACTGATTCTACCACTTTTCCAGACGAAATAGTGGCACAAATGTTTCTGAAACTGCCCCCAGCCGAGCAACGACTGGTGGGTATGTATATGATCCAGCACCTCATTACTTTGTATGAGGGTCAACATTCTGATCCAGGTCCGTTGCACGATATCCTGAACGAGTTACTCCAGTATAGATGGAGAGGTCTAGGTACTGATTTAATTAGTGTCATTCTAGAACAGCGCCACAAATATAGAACGTTTCTGAACCCGCATTTTGTTCATGTCTCACCTCCAGAAAGTAAATCGTTTTACATAGACAGACAGAATCCGTTACGAGAAGTCCACCCAGTCCAAGGGGCGGGTGGCGTAATGCAACGAGTGTTTGTATACACTCCGATTTCAAAGATGGAACTTCTTGAAATGAAGAAATTAATTCCCTGTCATGACAAAGATCCAGCAGGGTTCCATAGAGAATTAAAAGACATGCTCCGTATGGGAGAATACACTTACCCAGATATTATTAAAATGTTAAAGGTCCTGTTACCCGCAGGGGTGTATGAAAAGTTAAAGGAAAAAGAATGGGAGGTGGGAGAGAAAAAGATCGATTGGGCAGCTCTAGAAGCTGAAGACAAGGCACGAGTACCAGGTACCGGTCTTGGAGATAAATGTAAAGAATTACCAGAATTACTGATTCAAGTTTTACCCAGATTATTGACAACTAGGAAAGAAGACTGGGATGCAATCTCAGCCTGTAAACAGAAACAAGATGAAGATATTAGTGATTTTTATTCTAGATTTTAAAAATGTTTTAGTATTAATAGTGGTCTCAAGACAAGTAGTGAGTCATACCCTCATCTTTTCGTCACCAAATTAGTCGAGAATTCAAGTCCACAAATTAAAAACCGAGTTTTAAAAGTCGAAAGCACCTGGCAAGCAAATACTCCGTCCCAGATGCTCCAGATGCTCCAGTACCACCAGAATAGAATCAGAGAAGAGCAAGAACACGAGAGAAAACGTATGAAAGACACGAAAATGAAAGTGCTAGTTGCACAATCTGTTCCTCAAGACAGTCAGAAGAGGGGTCCGAATCAAGCCAGTCATCCTGCAGCTCCCGTTAAAGGGAACTGCAATTATTGTAAACAGCCAGGTCATTTTATAAACGAGTGTGCAGTTCTGAAACATAACATAGCTACTGGTAAGACTAAAGAAAGACCACGTCCGCCTAGACAAGAACAAGTTTCACAGATTCCTCAGTCACAGAATGCACCACAGACAGTTTCCGCACCGCAGCCTATTGCTGCAACACAACACGTTACATCACAGATGTATCAGTATGCACAGTCCGAGTATCCAGAGTATCAGTCATATTCATGAAACAGCCTAGAGAGGGAGGTAGGCTTGCCTCTCATCGAGATACCTGTAGACCAAGAAGGTCCCTATGTTCACAGTCAAGTATTAGGGAAAGACAGAAAGTTTTTGATCGATACAGGGGCAAGTAGGACCACAATTAGTCATGCCGAAGTTCCAGGGGCTCCGCTCTCAGGCTCAAGAAATGTTTCCCTTGGATTTTCAGGAAAGCCAATAGTTAATGAGATATCAAAGCCAGTTACTCTAGAAGTAGGTCCATTGTCCCGTACTACTGATCTGTTACTTACTAAGTCATGTCCAGAAAACCTATTAGGTATTAAGACACTGAAAGAATTAGGTGCAGTTATTTGTTGTTCCCCAGAGGGAATACGTCTGTTCCTACGTGACTTTAAGGGTCACTATGTATTACGAGATTTTGATTCAAGATTGTCTAATGTTCCACAGCATTTATGGGCGCAAGGTCCAACTGATGTAGGTTACATGCAAATCACACCCCATCGTGTGACTCTCAAGCCAGGTGTAGTGTTACCACGAATCAGGCAGTACAGATTGCCACCCGAGGCTGTAGCAGCCTTATCCAAAATTATTGACGAGCTCATGGCTCAAGGAGTAGTTGTAGAAACTGACTCCAATGTATGCAATTCTCCGATCATTCCAGTCATGAAACGTACTGATCCAAATGCACCCCCAGTATATCGATTAGTGATTGATTTACGAGAGCTTAATAAATGTATTATTCCTCAGTACCCAGTTGTCCCAGATATTTCTTCCCTGTTAACAGCCATCGATTCCGAAGCCATGTTTTTCACTGTCATTGACCTCAAGAATGCATTTTTCAGTGTTCCAATTCATCCAGACAGCCAGTTTCTTTTCGGTTTTTGTTTAAATGGAAGGAGCTATATGTTTACACGCGCTCCTCAAGGTTTCACAGAAAGTCCTAGTATTTACAGTCAAGCACTCAAGAGACAACTAGACAATATTCACATGCCAACTGACACTGCCCTGCTCCAGTATGTCGATGATCTACTGATCACTGCCCGTTCTGAATGTGCCTGTGAGCGAGCATCACTTACAGTTCTGTATTTTCTAGCCGAGATGGGGCACAAGGTGTCACCTTCGAAGCTTCAATTCTGTGTCCAGCAAGTGGTATACTTAGGACACTTGCTGTCCAAGAGGGGTAGGCAGTTGACACCAGACCGTATCCAGTTAATAGCGAGTCTTCCCCAGCCCAGAACCCAGAAGGAGGTACGTGCTTTTATCGGCCTTACTTCTTATTGTAGACAATGGATTCCCCAGTATGCATTTCTAGCCAAGCCACTGATACAGTTAACGACACAGGAGGCAGCCGTATCGACTGTCCTCCCTTGGACATCTGACCATACACTTAGTTTCAACGAGTTAAAGAAAGCCCTATGTCAAGCTCCAGTTCTAGCTACACCGAACTACAGTAAGCCTTTTACACTTTTCGTTACTGAACGGGAAGGTACAGCATTGTCTGTTCTCACACAAGATCAAGCAGGACAATACAAGCCCTGTGCTTATTTTTCGAGCACATTAGATCCAGTCGCCCAGGCGTTGCCTGCGTGCCTCAAGTCAGTTGCAGCCACAGCACTAGCTATCAGACAAAGTGATTCTATAGTTTTAGGACATTCCCTGACAGTACAAGTCCCACATTCCGTAGAAGTTCTTTTAAACCGAACACAAACTCAGCACTTGACAATTGCACGTTTAACAGGTTATGAATTGACACTGTTCCAGCCACACATAGAAATCAGACGCTGCAACGTTCTGAATCCCGCTACACTGTTACCATCAGTTAATTCAAATCCAGACCCACATGATTGTGTGGAAGTAGTTAACATTACGACAAAGCCAAGACAAGACCTGACAGATATTCCGTTACCAGATCCTGACCTGACACTTTATGTGGATGGTTCATGTATGAGAACTAGTACAGGAGAACTAGTCGCCGCGTATGCAGTGACTACTGACACTGAAGTTATTGAAACACACCGTATTGACACCCTGTCCGCTCAAGCAGCAGAGCTAGTCGCTCTGACACAAGCCTGTATACACGCCAAGAACCTGAAGGTTAATGTTTACACAGATTCACGTTACGCATTCGGAGTTGTACACGACTTCGGAGTGCTCTGGCAGGAGAGAGGTTTCATGACTTCTCATGGAACCAAGATTCAGCATGGTCTCCTTATTCAAGCCCTGTTAGATGCCATACATTTACCGACATCTATTGCTATCATGAAGTGCAAAGCACATACGAAAGTCACCGACATTATTTCCCAAGGTAATGATCTAGCAGACCGCACAGCCAAGCTTACAGCACATACTCCAGACATTCCAGTTAACATGACACATACTCCAGATCCGATTACATGCATGACAGTTAAGGACCCTACACAAGATGTCATAGATATCCAGTTACATGCTACTCCCGATGAAATCAAGAAATGGTCTGAACAAGGAGGGGTTCAGACAGATCAAGGATGGTTAACGAAGGGTAGAGCCACATGGTTTCTCCCCGATTCTATGGTTCAAGTCATTATCAATACCGCACATAGTCCAGCCCATTTAGGAGAAAAAGCTATGTTAGACAGTATCCAGAACATTTGGTTCAATAAGCATTTACGAGCTGCAGCCAAGCAGAAAGTCCGTACCTGTATGATATGTTGTCAGTTTAACCCAGGTAAAAGTGTCCCGGTGGAACAAGGTGGTTTCCAGCCCCCTGACCACCCTTTTGAGGTCCTCCAGATGGATTATATTCAAATGGAGCGATGTCGAGGTTTCAAGTATGTCCTTGTAGTTGTATGCGCTTTGTCCAGGTGGACAGAAGCATATCCAGTCCCAGATTACACAGCCGCGACCACTGCCAAGCAGTTGGTTCGTGAATTTTTCCCTAGATACGGACTCCCTAGAGTCGTATATTCTGATAACGGTCAGCCATTCTCCTCAGAGTTAATGAAGCACGTTTCCCTTTTGTTAGGGTACCAGTGGAAGTTCCATTGTGTACGCCATCCTGAAGCAGCCGGTCTCGTAGAGAGACATAATCAGACTCTGAAAATCCGCATTGCAAAAGTCTGTAAAGACAAAGGTGTGGACTGGTTAATAGCTCTGCCAGTCGCTTTGTTTTATATGCGCATGGTCGCACATTCCAGATCAGGTCTGTCCCCGTACGAGGTCGTATTCGGCCGCCCCCCTAACATGTGGGGTACTCCTAGACCCCGAAGTATTACCGATGTTTCATGTAATATGCTGACAGATTACCTAGCTTCCTTGATGTCTGCCCTCAACTCATGTCGTTCACAGGTTGCCGCTGCATTTCCAGACAATACCGAAGTGGCACTGCACGAGATCGTTCCGGGCTCCCTTGTGATGATCAGAAATTTTGACAGATCAAGTCCGCTGGAACCACGTTGGAAGGAGCCACGTCAGGTCCTCTTGACCACCCGTACTGCCGTCAAGTTGGAAGGCAGGAAGGGGTGGGTCCACCTTTCTCATGTAAAACTTTTCAAAGGATTGAAATCAGCCTCCAAGAACATTTCCAAGGATTTCCAGGATTCGAAAGATTGCCAGAACATTGTTTTAAAGGACTGTCCCGCACAAGACATTATTACAACCCCTCCCTTGTTAGAGAAAACCCCGCAACAGGAGTATAAGTTAAAGCTCAGGTCTAGTAAAATAAGTCAGTCAGTTTGATTGTATAAGTCCTCCCCTAGGTGAAACGGTTAGATTGTTTCTGACATGTATAAAATAGACCCCCATAGTGAGAGAGTCAGTCGAAGTTCACTTCAATGTATCGTTTTTCTGAGTTTCATATTGTTTCTCAGCATAATGATTTCCTGCACTAGTTACGCATTTTTCCTGTATTTACCAGTTCCTCATGTAAATATGTCTACTAATGCTACAGTAGAGCACACGTTTAGTGATCTGCCTCCTCACGAATATTCATACCGCCTCGCTATGCGTAATAACACATTTATCCGTATGTTACATTACTCACACCAGACCAGCAATGCCACTAATTGTTGGGTGTGTGGTCGACTCCCCCCTTTCCAGACACCGAAGGGAGTTCTGCCACTCTTTCCTTATCCATTCTCACACAATGGTTCGTGTGGAGCATGGTCCACGTTAACGTCATCCTCAACAGATATGTCTTTTCTTAACAGTACATGTTTTCCAGACAAGCAAGGTCTCCCCCACAGAACAGGTTTAGATCTAGAAAATGAAGTTTATAATTTAGGTAATTATTCGTCGAATTTCATGGTCCTGAATGTTCAGTCTGATACTACTCCAGACTTACCTGCTATTTCAGTACTACCTGTCAAAGGCGAATTATGTGTCCGTAGTTATGGTTCTGTACATATAGGTCATAGTGTATGTACTACTGTTATCAAGTATAGTGACAGTGGGAAATCTGTTTTCAAAGCTTCACGTCACTCTTATTTTATTTGTGGTCAAACTGCATATGTCCGTCTGCCCCTCGATTGGGAGGGAACCTGTTACATTGCCTTCCTACTGCCACCTGTTTTTCTAGCCCCATCTGATTATCACAGAAACACACATCTAGTACACATTAGACATAGAAGGGAGTCCCCAATTGTCGATTATACTGAAACTACTCTAGAACAGTATACAGATTTCAATAAAGGTTTCTTCTTCTTTGTAGGACCTGTCCAGAATAGTAAACTGATCCGTAGGTTAACAAGAACCCTTGAAGCTGTAGTTAATGAGACTGCCTCTGCTCTAGGTAACCTAACCGAAGAACAATCTGCTATGAGATTTGTCGTTTTGCAAAATCGTCTCGTCCTTGACGTCATACTGGCCGATAGGGGCGGGGCCTGTAGAGTCATCGGATCTAGTTGCTGCATTTTCATTCCAAATAACGCGCCGTCTGTTTATTCAGCTATAACCAGACTCCATAAAATTGCCCATCTGTTACATCAAGATCCAGGCACCTGGACATGGTCCGGTTGGTTCTGGAATATAATTTCCGCATGGGGATGGAAAGTCCTGTCCTTTCTAGGTATTGCAGTAGCGATCATATTTAGCTGCTGCCTCTGTATACAATGTGGCCCTGCGATTTGCGGCATTTGTGCTACCTCTTGTATTCCTAGTCCCAAGCCCCGTTCTAAATCCCGTTCCAAGACAATTCGAGACGAGCAAATGGTACTGTATGAAATGATAGATGGTATCATGAAAATTGATGTTTCCTGATGGAAACGTAGTGACAAGGAGGGAATGTGGAAAAGTAAATTTTGCCATGTTCTGTGTCCCTACGCCTCATCCATCATATGTTATGTGTGCATGACCAATATGCATATGTTATTCCCCATGTCCGATTAAAGGCGCAATTCCAGTTGTGTCCACCTCTGGTATGTCATTTTCCAGTCCTCGTGAATACTACGAATATCAGGCCTATGTAAAGTAATGTTGCCACGTTTCTCAGTGTGCACGTTATTCCATTATAAAGTCCCCGTTTCCAGGCCTCAAAAGGGCCCGGACCACAGATTCAGCTCCTGTCTCCTGAAAGCCTCGCTGAGGAGCGATACAGCCCCCACCTGTATCCTCGACCCTTCACTTACTTCCTGCCTCGCAGTGCCCGGTGTAGCTTGGCTCTGCCTCTGAGTCTGCCAAAAGTATGTTATAGTTCCAGTTATCAGTTCAGTCCTCCTTCTGCATTCCTGAGCTACTGAACTGCATCAATAGTTTCCGTCATTGTCTAGCCTTCTCGGCTCCACGTTAGAGAAATACTGTATTAATGGTCATTTAATATTCTTCATCACGCACTACATGTAGAATAATGCATGGTCCAGTCTTAGAATCAAGTTAGCTTTTCCCCTCATGACTTCTAGTTTATATCAACATGTTCCCTAAACATTAGATACCAGATAGGGTTTAGGTACATGTCGCTCCGACCCTCCCGACTCTAGTCTCTGCTCCTAGCACAGAGTTCGTAGCCCCCAGCTTCTCCTAGTAACACGTCATTGCCAGTTTTCGCGCACCATTAGGTTAGAGGTCCCGGCTCCTTAGGTAGCCCCCTCCTATGTTTCCGCCCCATTCATGACATATTCTGTTACGTTTGCATCACATGTCTAAGTATACTCTCAGTTACACCCATTTTTACTGTTATCTTTCGCGACTGCTACGCGTCACGCTTTCTGCTCCACCCACTGCTACGCCTACTGCAATGTAATGCTATGTGTTCGCGCTATGTATATATGCCTGTGTTTTGTTATTGAATGTTAGCGCGCTCATCCCAGACCTAGCCCCAGCAGCTGCTGGGCCTCTTTTCCCCTGTTGGGCCCCAGTTGTCCTGCTGGGCCCTGTCATTCTGTTCCTATGCAGGTTGTCCTGATCCTGTCCTTATGCTGTAATAAACCTGCAGAAACTCCTACTACCTCGAATCTTGACTCTTATTTTATTGAGCTATCTGTTATGCTATAAGTCTAGTCAAAAATAGGGTATTATTTATTTATTTACCACAGCCTACCGTGAACCGTAGGCAACGCCGGTGGGCCTGCAGGTTGGGGATGTGAAAATTAGCGTCCTGCAAGTCCAACGCTACCATCCAGTCTTCCGGGTCGGGTCGATGACAGGTAAGACATGAGCCAGCGTCAACATCTTGAACTTCTCCTTTCGGAGGAAGCGGTGGATGTCCCTGAGATCCAAGATAGGATGCTGGCCCTTGTCCTTCTTGGGAAACAGAAAGTAGTGGTAGTAACAACCCCAACCTACTTCTGGGACAGGAACGCGCTGGATGGCTCCCTTGACCAACAGAGCCAACACTTCCTGCTGGAGAAGGGCCAGGTGATCCTCTGACATGTGGTGATATTGCAGTGGCATGGCTGGACGGGTAGTCTTGAAAGGGAGGGAGGAGCTTTTTTGGAGTATTTGCAAAACCCTCCTGTCCAATGTGATGGTGCGCCAGTGGGGGAGGTGATGGCGAATCCTGCTGCCCACTGGTGTTTGATGTATCCTGAAAGGTCGGACTAGGAGGGTTTGGAGGCTGCTGCAGAGAGGGGGTTGGTGGACTGGCCCGCCCGCTAGCCCCCTGAACCACAGCATTGGTTCCCACATCCCAGGCCGCGCGAAGGTTGGGTAACTTGCTGTAGCCTGTGGCTCTGGGCGGGACGTAGCGGGCATCCCTTCCGTAGGCATGAAAGGGGCGAAAAGCAGAGTGCACAGGGCGGGTGGAGAGGCCCAAGAACTTGGCCGTAGCCCGTGAGTCCTTGAAGGGCTCTAGGGCGTTGTCTGCTTTGTCACAAAAAGGCAAAGGGCCATCAAAGGGCATGTCCATCAAGGTATTCTGGACGTCCCCTGAAAAACCAGTCAACCTCATCCAGGCGTAGCTACGATGTGCTACTGATGTTGAAATGGTCCTGCCCAGAAAGTTGGCGGTGTCCAGCCCACAACGTATCATAAACTTCGCTGCATCCCTCTGGCTGCGACAGCTTGGGAGAGCACTGCCCGGGCCTCCTCCGGTCACTGAGGCAGCACTTGCGTCACCGTATACCACACCGAGTGGGAATAACGGCCTAAGAAACATGAAGTGTTTACAGACCACAGTCCTAAGCTGGCGGAAGAGAACATTTTCTTTCCAAGACAGTCCAGCTTCTTGGATTCCCTTTTGTGCGGAGTGGTAGGGAAGGTGCTTTTGGAAGTTGAGGCTTGGACCACCAAGCTCTCCGGGGTGGGGCGTTGGGAAAGGAAAGTGGGGTCACCCAGAGCTGGGCGGTGGCGTCGGGCAACCATCCTATCCACGGGAGCCCCCGTGTTGGGCCTGGACCAAGTGCCCAAAAGGATGTCGGTGAGGACCTCATTAAACGGTAGCAAGGGCTCAGAAGAGCTCGCAGCCGGTTGAAACACCTCTGTCAGGAGGTTCGTTCTGGCCGCCAATGTAGGAAGTTCGAGGTTGAGAGCCTCGGCTGCCCTACGCATCACCACTGTGTAAGACGCTCCCTCCCCCATAGCCACGGTAGGAGAAGACAACATGCCAAGGTCAGGCGAGTTGTCCAACCCACTGGCATCCCCCAGTTTCTCTCTCCAGTCCTGCTCACTCTTCTGGTCAGCTAGAGGGTCACCTGACCACTCCCAGTCCTCCTCCTCAGTTTCTGGGTGCCATTCTGGTTTAAAAGGGGCCCCAGGAGTGAACAGCGGCAAATAAACCCCTCTCGGTGCCGGATCCCTTGTCCACGTCCAGATGGAGGCCGGGGTCGATGCCAGCGAGGTACCGACCAGCGTCAAACGTGGTAGTTGTGCCGGAGGAAGCTGAGCCGGTGGAGGCGTAATCAGGTCAACCGTCGCTAATCCGGATCCAGGCCTGGATCCAAGGGGACCAGGCTGTGCCGGGGTCGGAGCTGCCGGAGGAGAATGCCTAGGACCCCAAACCGAGTCCACGGGCTCGAAGGCTCACCAGCGGGTTCAGGCCGCCCAAAGATGGCATTCATCGTGCCGTAGAATGTACAAAGCTGGTTGGGAGAGGCTCCAGCTCCCGGAAAGAGAGGGAAACGCGGAGTCAACTCTCCGTCTCCGCACTCGGAGCCGCGGGTGGGGCA
Source organism: Lissotriton helveticus (assembly GCF_964261635.1). Lineage (NCBI taxonomy): Eukaryota > Metazoa > Chordata > Amphibia > Caudata > Salamandridae > Lissotriton > Lissotriton helveticus. The sequence goes on along the minus strand of NC_136061.1, from coordinate 586,316,302 downwards.
CCACCTGCGTGACTCATCGGGTTGGCCGACTGACAAGGAAAAGTAGAAGAGCTACTTTGACTTCTTATGCTTCGACTTACCCGACCCCGAGTGCGAAGACTTCAAAGACTTGGAACCAGAATGATGGTGGCTCCGCGACCGGTCCCTCGACCTCCCTCACGTACAGCATCTGGAACGGCGCGGAGCACACTGTCGGTCCTCAAGCAGCTTTCGGCGCCATCAACCGGCAGTCGGATCACGACTTGGGGTCGTGGTCGCACTCCAGGCAAAAAAGACACACATCCAATGACAGGAACCGCATGGCTTGATGCCAGGCATCCCTCGTGTATCTTAGGGGTCAAAGACTCGAAAAAGAAGTCGACAAAAGTCGAGAAAAAGTTAGTCAAAAAATTACTGAGGTACCGCTCTTCCCGGATCTGCGCTGGCTGGCGAAAAAAGAACTGACGTCAGCACGCGAGGACGTCGTTTAAGTAACTGGACGCGGAGCCGACCGACGCAACCTTCCAACATGCAGAGGTACTGCTGATGAAAAAAAAACTTTACGGATCCAGTCTGACGCCTGGGGGTAATTCTATGGTAAGGAATCTATAACTAACGTGTTTCTTTCAGAGATATTTTATATATAAATATATATGTATATATATGTGTATATATATAGTCAAGGTATATATATATATATGTATGTATGTATGTATGTATATATATATATATATATATATATATATATATATATATATATATATATATATATATATATATATATATATATATATATATATATATATATATTCACAACGAGGTTACCCTTATGGAAAAGCCTCCAGGCAAATAGTAAAGCACATCTTTTTAATGGAAAATAACAGTGCGGCAACAGAAACCTTGCTTTAGTAGAATCTAATGGCAACCTACACCAAACGCGTTTCAGGTTTCCCCTTCGTCAGTGGCTGATGGTGCTCGATACATCAGGCAACAGGTGCTGCTACTTTATCAAAGATGAGCCTCCCCAAGTGGGCGTTGCCGTTACCACGGCATGCTGGTTCACGTAGTTTACACCCTCAATACAACTCCAGTGAGATGTTGCCCAAAGTTCGTTTTCTGACAGTTTTTCAATCCCAAGTGGGTAAAAACAAAAGGACCTCAATACAACTCCATGTGGACTGCGTATAAAAAAATAAACAATTGCCTCATTAACAAGCTTTTACAATGCAATGGTCTCGGCATTGTGAAAGTTAGAGCTACTGGCATTGCTTATGACATTATTTTTATTTATGTTTTGGTTTTTAAAACATAAATAAATGGCATTGTCATTTCCAATGCCAATAGCTTAATCGCTCGCAAATGCGAGACCTATTGCATTTGCACCCACACAGAGCCACCCACACAAAGCCCCCCACACACACATACAGAGCCACCCACACAGAGCCACCCACACAGTCATTCACATAGAGCCACCCACACACACAGAGCCACCGACCCACACACACACAGCCACCCTCACACAGACAGAGCCACTCACACATAGAGCCACCTACAAAAAAGCTACCCACACAGAGCCCCCCACACACACACAGAGCCCCCCACACACACACAGAGCCCTGCACACACACACAGAGCCACACACAGGGAACAGAGGCCAGAAGAAACGCTCACAACGAGGGAACAGAGACCTGAAAAATTGCTCACAAGGAGGGAACAGAGGCCAGAAAAAACTCTCACAACGAGGGAACAGAGGCCAGAAAAGCCGCTCACAACGAGGGAACAGGGGGCAGGAAAGCAAGCACAATGAGGGAACAGGGGGCAGGAAAGCAAGCACAATGAGGGAACAGAGGCAAGAAAAGCGAGCACAACGAGGGAACAGGAGGCAGGAAAGCAAGCACAACGAGGGAACAGAGGCAAGAAAAGCGAGCACTCAACAAGGGGGCACGGGGTGGAGGGAGAGCTTACCTGCGTTATCCAAGTTGCGGGCCGCGACCAGGAGAGACTCAGCGCCGACTCGGGCCCTGCAGGGCAGAGGGACGCGTGCTGCACTCGCTGCTCCCAGGGCTGCTGCACCTTCCTGCCCGCCTCCTGCCCCTCCTCCTTTCACTCCCCTCTCCGGTGCGTGGTGCGCTCCCAGCTCCGCAGGAAGGACAGCGAGTCCCCCTCGGAGCTGCAGTTACAATCTCCCCAGTAACATGGCAGCCGGCCTGAGGAGCGGGAGAAGGAGGGAGTGCCAGGGAGCGGGTCAAAGGGAAAGTGCTGCTCCTGCGGGGGTGATCGGCGCACGAGTCACTGGAGCTCATTCTACCTTTTTTAACACGTTTTTAGTGGCTGAAAACATGAAATACACCATTTAACCAGTGTTTTCTGAATTCTCTCAGGGGAGTAACACTACCGCTGCCCTTGCGAGCAAGTGCCATCAAATGCTCGCTCAGTGCCATTCGGGACTTAGTTCACCGCGGGTGTGTTTTGTTTTTGTGGCTACTCCCGTCATTAGCTCCACATACGCGCGTGCACACATATACCAGAGAACCGGGGGCACAGGCGCACGCCTAGTCCCATGCTGACATCGGAAGGGCGCCAAAGGCAGGAGCAGAGATCACAGAAGAATGACAGGGGCGCTCAAGCTAATCATTAAAGGGGGTATTATTTCGCCAGAGGGGGCTCCATCACAGCCCAGCAGCATACTGACAACAAGCACTGGAAGCAAGAGGGAAGGACCCCAAAAGATTGTCGCCATGGAGGGTGTGAAGAGCTATGTCGCCGTAATGTGTGTATGAAGCGGTTATACGAAGTGCACACAGAGCCGGGTATGCTCTTGGAGCTATGTTGCCATAATCCGTGTATAAAGCGCTAATACGGAAGTGTCTGCTCTCCCGGCCTTGTTGCTGCAGAGTGTGTAGAATAAAGCGCTGTGCTTGGCCCCTGAGATATGTGCACGTCTCACAAGAGCTCTCCCCGTGTGTACACTCCCTGCCCCTCGTGCCCTCCGAGTGGCACACTAATGCACTGAAGAGCTTTCTCATCTTGAGGTGGGTTCTGCAAGGTGAATACCTCTAACCCATTCCTGTTGGTGTAACTAAGGCGTCCTCCCCCCTTCACAAGCCCCCCAGGCCCCCCTCCTCGCCCCCCTCCCTCCTTCCCCCAATCCGTGCGTAGCCATATGGCCCGTCCGCACAGACACGGCCGACATCCAGTTATCCAGGCGCACAATGTCCCGCAATGGGGATCAATTGTGGCTCTGTCTGCCACCATTTTTAATGCGAGGGGGGCAAAGAAAAACAAGCAACTAGTATAAGTGGGGACACAAAACCACAAGTACCAGAATGCAACGAACAAACTGGGCCACCTACTCACTCAGGGAATTTGCAAACGTGAAACCTCGTCATTCTAGCAAAGGAAACTTTTTCTACTTTAGAAGATAAAGACAACCAACGTAGTTACTCACCCAGCGCGCCTCCTGCAACACCCTGTTCCTGTGCTCCGGACAAAGCTGCGGCTGGCTCTCTAGTACAGCTTTGCTGAAGTCGCTACACATCTCCAACGCCTCCCCAAGGAGGTGCTTGTTGTAGCAGCGCACCCGGGGGTCTCGCTCAGCGGCTGTCTCCGCTACTTCTCCCTGAGGTGCAGCCATACCGCCCACTGACATCCCCGGGACAGGGCCGGGGCTTGCCGCCATTTTCTTCTTTCAAAAACAGTTCCACTAAACCGGAATCTCTGTGCAGAGCGCGCGCATCTTGCGCCCCACTCTACTCTCTTTTGGGTGACAAAAGTTCCTCGGAAATCAAATTTCCGTAAATATGTTGTCGTAGTCTTGCTGAGCACCAAAGGAATGCGGCGGATTTAGAAAATATTTAACGATTGGATTACATCATTAGTGTAGTTTTCATTTTCTTTGCAACGCACTCGCGAAGATTGCTGCTTGAATTGGAAATACGTTTGAAGTTATTTGTAAAATATGTGTGCGTATTAAACACATTAAGAACAAGTTGGGAGTGCGGGAAGTAGGCTGTTGTAGGAGGGGAGGTTCCTCTGGTCTCCACGCGGGCTGGAGAAGGAGGAGGGCGGCCTTACCTTGGAGGTTGTTGTCGTCCATGTACGGTGGGGCGGTGGGAGTCACGTTGGCAGCCATGACTGCTGCAGCGGCAGATGAGCCTGAGACTCCCGGGACAGTCCTGGTGGAGGAAACCGGAGGGGCAGACACTCAGAGAGCCCCAAGAACAGCGCAAGGGGGAAGGACCACCATGTTTCTCCGAGGCGAGGCAGAAATGCCTCAGAGAAACGCAGCGTCATTTTTGGATTTGTGGCGTGTTTTCTTTCTCTCCTCTTCCCATTGGCTGGAATGTAAAATTCCAGCCAATGGGAAGAGGAGAGAAAGAAAAGAGAAAGAAAGTAAAAAACACCCCCCGAATCCCGGCTTAAACGGAGTGATGCCCCTCTCCTCCAATGGCTGGCCTCCGTTTAGGAAGGCAGCCAATGGAGAAGAGGGGCGGGTTCAAGCCCCACTACTCAAAAACACAAGCATTTACAATGCAACGGTCTCGCCTTTGCAAAAGTTAGAGCTATTGGCATTGTAAATGACAATTTATTTATTTATGTGTTGGTTTTGAAAACAGATAAATAAATGGCATTGTCATTTGCAATGGCAATAGCTTAATCTCTCGCAAATCTATTGCATTTGCACCCACACACACACACACACAGCCACACACACACTAACACACACACACTCACTAACATCAGGCAGTAGTTACACAAAGATTGCCCAATTCATCAGTTTCCCATATCATAGAAAAATGGCCTGACACAATCTTCGAGCAGCATACATTCTAAGCCAGCAACCAAAATGACACAGCTGTCTTAGGCTACCCATAGTACACAAGAGACCCACACATGGGCAGCAATGGTCCCACACACGGGCATTAACACAGCACTCAAGAGACCCCCACAATTTGAGACACCTACACTCACCCATATGTAGCCGCAACATATTCGATACAATCATTCCGCCACACGCGTTTTACTCGATATTAGAGGACTTAGGGCCTGGCGTTGTCCTTGAGCAGTGGACTTGGCATCCCTCCACCCGCAAGGAATAATGGTGTAATGCATCAGCTCTTGGGGAGGGTCATTACCTCTAGTCCACTACTTCACTTTGCTCAATTTAGTGTTTTGGAATGGGTGCTGATTCTGTCTGATTCTGTCTGACTTTTTAGTCCTTCCAGGGAGGGGTGCTGTTGGAGAGTGGGCGGTTGAGTTGATGTTTCAACGTTGGTTGAATTTTTCTCAATTGGGGAGGAAGCCTTTTGAGTTCAGTAGGTGGAAGACGGGTGGTTTAATGAAAAGGTGGGGTTGCTCTGTAGGGAGTAATGGAGATTGAAGGTGGATGTTTGAGAAGGTGTTGACTGAGGTTAGTTTTGGCAGAGAGGTGTGGGCGGTTCGCTGTTAATTTTTTGTGTTGGGGCAAGGGGACGTTGACCAGAGTTTATTTTTTTAGACTCCTGTTTTGGGGCGAGGTTTGGATTTAGAAGGAGGGGGGTGCAAAGTCATGTCTAGGGAGAGGTGAGTTGGCTGTGTTTTAAGGAGGGTTTTGGCCGAGATTAGCCTGTGTGTCGGAGTTAGGGAGCGGTTGTTTTATTGGAGCGAGTGAGACTTTACTATGGTTGAAGCATGGGGGAATGACATAGTTGAGGTTGGTTTTAGTGGAGGAGGGGGGGTAGGCTGGTTTGCTTCTGTCGAGAGGGGGTGTATGTGAGGATTTAATATTCCTGGAGGGGTGGTCAGTTATTTTTTTTGCGAATGCGAGGTTGGTTTTGTAGAATATGGAGAGTTGGCAGATATTAGTTGGGGGATGGCTTAAGTTGGTTCGTTGAAAGGATAACCTTGGTTGGTTCAGGGTAATATGGGGTGGTTTTGTTGGGGGTCAGATAGCCTCCACTGGACCGCCTTATCGGCAGCTGACGCTGCGCTTGGCTGTGTTCAGAGCTTGCGTAAGTACCTTTTTTCCCCCTTTGGGTTTGGTGAAGCACCAGGCCGTGCACTGTGAAGGTCGCAGATGGGGTGTACTAGGTTGTTGGGCTGTGCAGTGCCTCGCGGCTGTCGCGCTGTGCCTGAGCTACAGGGGTGCGTATCTGTCTGTTTTTAACCGTGTTTATCTGAGGTGCTAATGAGCGTGCCCGAGCTATGGGGGTCGGTAGTCTGTGGTGTCTGGCCGGATGAGTAGTATCTGTCCTGGAAGGGGGTGCGGGCTGTGCATGGCCCATAATCCAATGTTAAAAAAGAATAAGGGTTCTTTGGATCGCCTCCAGGTGTAGACGGGATAAAATCCGCTACTGGGTTGTGCGAGCAAGGGACGGGAAGGCCTAATTCTGACTCCCCCTTTGAGGTTGAGCAATAGCCCGTGAGTAGGAGGGTGGGTGTGTGACGTGTGCAGCGTTCACTGGAAATTTACCTCCTCTTCTCCCTAAGCATGCCGGTGGAAGAAGTCCAGGGGAAAGTGGGTCAGCGGGCGGGTGCGGTGGGCTGCCAGGACTACATTTCCCTGCATTCTCTCGACACGCAGAAAGCGGCTTTAGGAGGGGCTGGTGATAATCCGTGAGCCGAGTTTGCGGAGGAGCCCTTATGTGTACAGCCGGAGCGACATCGTGAACTCCACCCTCGGTAATACACGGTGTCTTTCTACTCGTTTTAAAATGAAGATTGTAAAGGTAATAAGTGCGATCCATCGCTCGCCGTCAAAAGTAGGTAAGGGATGGACACTCCCTGACGGCAAGACGGGTGCCTCGCAGAAAGCAACGTTTTATTGGGATACTCTGCTACGGATTGTATAAATCTGGCCTTCGCAAAGGTGGGCGGGGGAGTCTTGTGCGGGCCAGAGGTCTGTTATGATCTTTCAAAGTGCCCCCCCGGGCAGGAAAGCGGACCACCCCATAACACCAACCATCCTTCTCCGAGGCGAAGAGGAAATGCCTCGGAGAAACGCACGTCATTTTTGGGATTGAGGGGTGTGTTTTTCGTTCTCTCCTCTTCCCATTGGCTGGAAGGTAAAATTCCAGCCAATGGGAAGAGGAAAGAAAGAAAACAGAAAGAAACGAAAAAACACACCCCCGAATCCCAAAAAAGACGGGGCTTAAGCGGAGTGACTCCCTTCTCTTCCAATGGCTGGCCTCTGTTTAGGAAGCCAGCCAATGGAGAAGAGGGGCGGGTTCAAGCCCCCACTCTAGAAAACATAAAATCTCGCCAGCGACACTGTGCAAGCGCAGCCTTCTCTAGGAAGAGACCTAATAAAATCTCACCCGCGAGACTGCGCAAGCGCAGCCTTCGCTAGGCCGAGACCTAAAAAGTAAGCACAGACATGGTGGTTTGCTGACTCCACGAGGCCACCATCCCTGTGATGGCTAGAATTCCTAATGGGTCTTAAACTGCGACCTACCTCATTAAAATTCATAAGGTAGGTCACTTTTCAACCCACTAGGAATTGGTATTTAATAGATTATCTTTTATTATGTTAGGAATTGCGATTGGGTAAGAATCACAATTTGGAAATTGCAATTCTTGATTTTTGTTCATATGGCTCTGAATAATTTATGGTGTTTTTTTCTGGCAGCAACACATATGGGAGAAGGGCAGTCATTACCCTGTATGGATCTTTAGGTCTGGCTTGACAGTGCAACTGTTAACAGACCTTTTAACCTACACCGATATCATTATACAGTTCTTTGCTTCCACACAAATATATATTAATTTCCATGCTATATACTAGTAATGCTTCACATTACCATACAACATTCCTTTAAAGCAAGGCCTATTGGCATTTCCAATGCTTGTCTTCTTTTCTTTCCACTCTCAATATGAGAATGAGACTGCATAGATCAGTGTACATTGTACTATTGACAGTTGTTAACTGTGACATAAGGTCTGAGAAGAAGTGACTTTAATATTTGACAAAAAATGTAATTCTGAACAATGTCAGCTCATGTGCACTGTGGTCCTGATGCCCAAAATAAAGTAACTAGCAGATGCTTACTCCAGACCAGAAAAAAAGCATGTGGAGTAATTAGTCTGGGGCTGATACTGATGGGACACAAGGGTCCGAGCAAAAAACCTGTTACTGTTTGCACCACAGCCTAGCTCTGCCCAAGTATCTCCCATAAACAGCTGTGGTGCCCAAATCAGACTTGTCCTCTGACATGCTGATAGCTGCCTCCTACTGCCTATGTAATGGCACAGACACATTACATGCAGAAGGGCTCTTTCACTGCTGCAGCCACTTGGTAGATAGCGGGTGTTGGGAAAGGAAGGTAAAGAGGGTATACAAGTCAGAAAGTAAAAGTGGGAACAGTGAGAGGGAGAAACAGAGGAATTTGGAAATGGACACTGTGGCTGAATTGAGGTACAGACAGAAAAGTAAGTGCGCAGATTAACAGAGGCACCAGGATAACAGCTAGACTAAACACACAAGGCAGGTGAGGGCAAGATTTGAGCAATTAGCAGGGAGAATGAAACAGAGAGATAGAGAAATGTGACAGAGGCTGTAGGACTCTTGAGGAGTGAAACGAGTGAGAGGGAGTGGAAAGAAGTTAAGAACAGAATTTCCAGGATCTGCAGAGGGGACAGAGAAAAGAAGCGGGAGAGAGTCGAGCAGAATAAGAGAAAAAGAATAGACTGACAGTGAGAACATTGGGACCATGGGAGACCAAAAGGAAGAAGGGGGAAGAGAGACCCCCATGAAGACCACAGACAGCTGATTCTAGAGACACTTAAAAAATGGGGAAGAGTATAGATGAGAAAGCAGGAACAAGAGTGTGAGCGAGGGAGGCAGAGAAAGCACCAGAAGGGACAGAGAAGTAAACGAGAGTAGGAGATGGACTCAATGAATACAGGGAGTTCGGGTCATACTCATTTTGCATAGTGGCAGCAACCACCACAGCCCGCTTGGGGCTAATTGCCGAGCGAATCAAGAAATTGGGCCGGTGGACCTCAGGCGCTTACAAAGGGTACATATGGCTGGCAGGTGTCTGAGTTTTGTTTATCTCCTACCAGGTCCACTGTGGGGTCGGTGTGAGGTGTGGATCGCGCGGCATTCTAAAATCGCATTGACGCAATTCTGGGCATGGGCACGCAAAGACTTTAAAAAAATATACGGCTGAAGAACATGGAGGTGACATGGCTGGGGAAATCAGGCATGAAGTGGGACCAGATGCTCCCAGCAGTACAGGAGGCAATGCGGCGAAGAGGGCTGCTGGATGTAGTCTTCATTCGCCTAGGAGGGAACGACCTGGCAAGCACTAGAAGGAGAGAGCTGCTGGGGGCAATATCACTAGGGCTGGCGGCAATGGCCAGGATAGTACATCCAACGGACATCATATGGTCAGAGTTAATAGCTCGACTGGTATGGAGAGAGGCTATTGATCAAGAGGCCATTGACAAATCTAGGTGTGAGATGAAAATTACAATGGCAAGAAAATGCGGGCCAATGGGTGGGGCTTCGCACTGCATTAGCTGTTCCACCTTAGGTCACCAGGTTACCACACAGAGGATGGGGTACACTTAACCAGGGTGGGCATGGATATGTTCTTACTCAATATAGTCGTAGTTCTGGAGCAGCTGGGTTTCACATGAAGGAGCAAAGGGGGAAGCTGCCACCAATCAGGGAACCATTGGCAGCATGGCGGAGGCAGCACAGAAAGGTACCCATAGACAAGAGTAACATAGGTTGACGAGCTGCTCAAACAGTATCCATGGGATGCCTCACAGCAGGGACACGGGGGAGCAGGTGAGTGGTCAGCAAGGTTCCAGGGCAAGTGGACAGCACTTGCAGCCCTGGCCGGGCCTGAGGGCCGCCCACGAGGTCAGTAGCAAGGGAAGCCTAGAACCGCAAACACTGCGATACCTGCATAAGCCGCCACCGCGTAAAGTTAGTGCTGGGTTGTACTGAAAAAATGTGAAGTATAACAATAAAACATGGGCTTTCGAGTAACTAACCAATACGTTGCAAAATAGATGATCCATGTTTTCAAATAATAAACTGCAGCATTTTATGTACCATAAACAGTTGCCCTTCTGAATGATGTGAGGGGAAAGGGGGTGCATTGTCTAGCCGAGAAGGAGATGGGAGAGTGAGCTCGCACGCCTTGGAGGGTTGTGGCGTGGGACAGGGAGGTGAAGCGCGACCAGTTAGGGACCACGGGGAACCCCTTCCAGTGGTGGGGACACACACAAAGGTTGCGAGGTGGAAAGCCCGTGAAAAGGGTCGTGCAGCGATTGGGCACAGGATTCAAGCATGCGAGCCGCCGAAGAGGAGAGCGAGGGTGGGGTGAGAAAGGTCAAAAGGGAGGGCACGGCCCCTTTTGTTCGCAAATGACCTCGCCTTGGAAACCCACCCACACACACCAAAGAGTACGGTAGTCGCAGATGGGCTGCTGAGTCTGACAGTGTCCTTGGGATGCCACATTGCAGGGATACGGTGAGCAGGCGAGTGGTCAGCAAAGTTCCAGGGTAAGTGGAACAGTACTGGCAGCCCGGGCCGGGTCTGACGGCCTTCCACAAGATCGGTAGCAGAGGAAGATTAGAACCGCAAAAAATGAGATACCTGCAAAAGGGGCCACCGCTCAGTTAGTGCTGTCAGCCAGAAATGGAAGCGAAAACGAAAGGGGACAATGTTACTGACAATGAAGTATAACAATAAAACATGGGTTTTCGAATGACCAACCAGTAAGTTGTAAAATGCATGATGCATGTTTTAAAATAATAAACTGCGGCCTTTTATGCACCATAAACTGTTGTCCTTCTGAATGATGTGAGGGGAAAAGGGGTGCAATGTCTGGCTGAGAAGGAGAAGGGGGAGTGAACTCACACGCCTTGGAGGGGTTACAGAAAAGAAAGATTTTAATTAATTTTAACACTTCATGTTGCTGTGAACTGTGAAAGGCCCAGTGGTTATGTTGTCTGCAGCTGAACCAGGATACCAAGGGGCAGATGTATCAAGATTCAATTTTGCGATTCCTAAATAGCGATTTTTAAGGAATCGCTATTTAGAAATCGCAAAATGGAATGTATTAAAAAAATCGCTATTTTTTTGCGATTCCTCACACTTCCTTATTTGCGAATTCGCATTTTGCGAATTTGCAAATAAGGAATATTTTCCCATGCATTCCTATGGGCCAGGAGGCCCATAGGAATGATTTTGAACTAATTCTCAAATTGCGAATTCGCAATTTGCTAATCGCAATTTGAGAATTATTTCAAGGGTGCAGGGGTGTCTGAAAGACACCCTGTTGCACCCCTGAAATGTACATGTATGTGCATATGGCGCACATACATGCCCCATGGGCATGTGTGTGCGTCACATGCCACCTTTAAAAATGCAAAATTGTGCATTTTTTGAGGACTTCGCAAATTACCATCAACTACAAGTTGGTGGTAATTTGCTATTCCTTAACAAAAATTTGCAAAAAAAAATGCTTCATACATAGCATTTAAGGAATCGCAAAATCTGCGATTCCTTAAATGCTATGGCAAATTATGGAATCGCAAATCTTTGCGATTCCTTAATTTGCAAATTTTTGATACATTCTAAAACATGCAAAACAACCATTTGCGAGTCGCAAATGCCGAAATTCTGCGAATTTCGGCCTTTGCGAGTCGCAAAACGATTGATACATCTGCCCCCAAGTCTTAACTTTGGCTTTCTAAACTGTTCGAATTGCATGATCCTACAAAAATGATGCACTAAAGACACTGTTTGCAGCACGTTTTGCATGGTGCTGCGGCCAGCCTCTCCCTTTGCAGTGTAATGCATGCTAACAGTGGTTGCATTGCAAAGGATTTTTTTATTTACAAAAAGTCCAAATCTGCTCTACTCGTAAACATTAATTAGAAAGGAATCCGATTCCGAATCATTGTACAAATGAGTAAATATCGACAGCTTGGACTTGACAAATGGTTGCCGCATAAACTCGGCAGCATTAACCATTCCATACTTAATGAACGAAAAAATGGTCAAAAAGTATCCGTGCATTTCCTTGAGAATTGCAACACCATTTATCAGCCAGCTTTTCCTTGCAACTCTGAAAGAATTTCAATGCTTGCTTGTTGAATTGTAATGACCATTGCAATTTGGAACTGTGGCTATGAAAATACAAAGGGCCTCATTTATGAAAAGTGACGCAGCGCTGCGTGAAAACAGCGATGCGTCACTTTTCACTGCGCCCTCCTTGCAAGACAAATGATGCGTCATATTTACAGTATGACGCATCAAGGAGCAAGGAGTTACAGAAACATCAGTATTTCTGACGTATCTGTACGGCACAAAAGTGACGCATTGCTGGAGTGTGTCACAAAAGTGACGCAACTCCAGCAATGTGTCCTTTCACATGGGGCAAGCCCCATGTGAAAAGGCCTGCGTCAGTCTTACGCCTGCTGTGAGGCAGGCGTAAGAAATTGACGCATCTGTGTCCTAGAAGTGGCGCAGTGAAATCTTATAGATTTCACTGCGTCACTTCTATGACCCTGTCCTGCGTCAGAACGCCCCCCCGCATACATTATACCTTGCGTAGGTATAATGTAGCGCAGGGGTTTACAAAGTGACGCATCTACCTAGATGCGTCACTTTGTAAATATGGTGCAACAAGGCACATTTTTTACGCTGCTGGTGTGTCACAAAAAGTGACGCACCGGCGGCGTAAAAAGGATGCACGGCCTCATAAATGAGGCCCAAAGTTTTTAGCATAGGCCCTTACCTTGCTATGTCTCAGTTTCTTTATCTGCCAAAACAGGATTGCTTATGCACTGGTTAATCCTAGCGTTGAGTGCAACTAAAAAGCGGCAGTAAAATGTGTTTTTTGTTCCTTGAGTCTCTGGGGGATTGCATGCCGGATGCATGTAGGTGCTATCTCAGTGTGTGGGTTTCTGAAGAAGTATATGTTAGATTTTGTGTCTCAATGTACTTTGTATGCATGCTGATATGTCTTTTGTGTGGGTGGGTGTTATAGGCTTGAGGATAGCTGTGTATGTTCTAGAAAGGAGCACTGACGCATACATTCATGGATTTTTCCCATTAACATTCTTTATTGAAAGGTTCTGTGAGTGCCTATTAATTTTCCCTCCCCTCAGAAAGGTTAACTAGAAGAAGCGGGGGAGAGGGTGGGTGGTGTGCATTTGCGGGGGGAGGGGAGGGGTAGAAGAAGGCAGTTCATAGGGAAGAAGGCTACTGAAGGAAATATTTCCTGCCCGGCTTTACAGCACCACAGTTTTACTGCCACAAGCAACAGAGTGGGTGAGTCTCACCAAAATCAAGCTGCGGCCCCATAATGTGAATTACAACATGAGGAGGGAGAACGACTATCAGAGGCCTGTACGCAGGAGCCCTGCCAACCACCATCACTGCGTACAGACCAGACAGGCACAGCCAGGGCCTCACTGGAGAACCCAAAGCAGCCCTGGCACAAACGCTCAAACTAGCCCTGCTCCCATTGTGTCTTCGCACAGACTCTCTCTATCCACCCATTCTCTCTTTCCTTTTCTTCTCTCTTATAGCTTTCTCTCTAGCTTTTCCTTCTCTTTCTTTTGATACCTTTGTTTGACTGCTGCAATTAAGCTTGTGTACCGGGGGAAAGTGACAGAGGCACCAGCAGCAGGCCTGAGCTTTCTAAATCGGCCTCCAAGGCAGTCGCGGCCCATGCAGGTAAGAGCGGTGAGGCCGTGTGGGGGGTATTTCGACGGATGAGCATGATGAGGGAAAATTAAATAAATAGTTAATTTTCTCTTGTCATCGTCGATCGAAATACCTCCACACGGGCCCACTGCCCTTACCTGCACAGGCCGCGGCTGCCTTCTTGGTTTCCCTAACTTGTTTATGGAAGATTTCTTATAAAGTGTCTTGTTTTTATCATAACATATGTACTTTGCAAGTCAGCCTTACTGAACAAAGTGTGTTGCTGTATATCTTGAAGCCCACCTAAGAGGAAAGTATTGTTCATTGGCTTAAAACTGAATACAATTAATTCTGGTTCGCCCACTTCAGCAAATTGTACTATTCGATGTATATCACTTCATAGGGTCTCCTTTTCTTTGACTGTGCTTCTTTTGAGGACGTCGAAGTGATTCCGTTTAGAGTATGTTGTCAAAAACAAACAATCATCTTATGATCTGACAGAATATTACGTTATTATATATAATAATTATATTGACAATTTATATGGCGTACATCACAAAAGGAACAGTCTCTCGTGGCAACAGAATGAGGGCAACTGAAAAATAAATGTTAAAAAAGTGTTTCTTCTATAATTTTAGAGTCTTTTTTGTGTTATCTGATCTTTGTGACATTTTTTCGTAAGCTTGGCCATCTCCTTTCATACCATGAAACAGCCTTGTACCCTTGAACCTGCCCTTCTATCTTGCCACCTCTTTCTAAATTCTCCTCTTCAAATCAGCTTTCACTTCGTTCACTCTACTGAAACAGGATTTCCCATCAGTTACAGTTTGACTTCTGCTCAACTCCTCATTTCCCGTCCAGCTTGATCTGCCTTTGAATTTTGGCCAGTTGATTAGGCGATCCCTCCTCTTTGGGTATTTTGTGAAGTTTTTAGTGTCTCTTCTCCTTTCTGACAAATTGGTCTGGCTCTTCACCTTCTCTTTTCCTCTTCTCTTTGGGGCACCCCGGGACTCCATTCATGAACATTTATCTATTTTTTTAACTTTCATTTTATCTATATTTTCCCTATTTGCTTGTAGCTGAGACTCAGATTAATACATTTGTTTTTCTCATATACAGTATCTGTCACATTGTTTCTCCAACTGTCTTTGGTCTTTTAAATTCTAAGCACACAGTTATGCTCTGCACATCGAACCTTTTAGATGGGCATGCATACAGAGCATCTCTCTTCCTAATGTTCCATTAACATCTGCTCTGATGTAAATTTAAACATCATCCTTGATTCATCCTTTCACTGTCAGCTATTTTCTCTTCCATACCTTGCATTTGTTGTTTGCAAATGTCCAACTCTTATGAAGTATGTTCCTTTATCTCATTTCCTTTCCTTTATCTCATAAACTTCGCATTCGTACCCTCAATTCATTGAGTGGCTTTATGTTGAAATATCAACTACAGAAACATTGTGTTGACAAAATACTGCTGCCAAACAGTTGTGGGCCAAAATATCAAAACCATGAGTCTTATAGGTAAGTATAGATTTGCTATTCTTAACTTTACGTCCTTGAAGATATATATTCTGTAGTCAATGTTAAGGTAGAAAACGCCTGTCTTGGCCACCATTTTACCTTTCTATTCATTCTCTTCTATCTTCCTTGGCTAGCCACTGTCTACATTCCCCACAAAAATACGTTTTTTTTAATATTATAAAGCACAAATTAGGCCCGCCTACAGATTTGACTGAGTTGGCCATATCTGTCTAATCATGTGTATGCCTATCCATATCAGTGTTTCCTTGCATCTTCCTTCCTTCCTTCCTTTGAGTGAATTCATCCCAACTTCACATGTCATCCTGGGCTATTGCAGTCTTCTCTCTTTTCTTTTCATTTATTATAATTGAGGCAAGGCGTTGGGATGCCATCTTCATTGATACCTGTACTTCATTCAACCTTAAAACCTTTAAATTGAATGTCAATGTTTATCTCTTTTTCTACGCCTTTTCTACTTATTCCCTCTAATGTATCATTTTTAGAAACACCGGTACCCTGTTACTGTCTTACAGTGCCTAAACAGCACTTTGTAAAACCAACCCTAAGAATTAGCAGACAAATAAATGAATGCAATGCTATGTACATTCTCTAGCAATCATAAAACTACCACTAACAGGCAGTCTTACAGTCATGTTAGCAGATGTGCTAAAAATGGTAAAAGGCTGCAAGTATGGATGAAGCAGGTATTCCCTCTACTTTAACCTTTGACACCCGTCATATTACCTTAGACCATGAAGACAGCAGCAGGTTTATTTTCTGTGGTTTCTTCTTCTGTTCCTTCCTCTCATCCCTCAGCAATAAATAGGACCCAATAGGAGCCTAATGAAGTGCTAAGGATGCTTAAAACGTTACCGTTTCTCTGATATCATTGGGGCTCAAATTTTGCATGTTGTCACTTCCTCCACCTTGGCACTTTGGCAAATCAGTGTCCATGCCCATAAGGATGGGAAGAAGTAATGCATTAGTGCACCTAATAACTAGCGACAACCATGAGATCAGTTAGCCAGGTGGATGGTAGAGTCAACAAATTTGGGCCTTATGTGTTACAACATGTATCATAACTGTAAGAATAAAAGATCTTGGTAGTCTTTTTTTGATATCTTTATCTACGTGATGCCATCCCTCTGGAATTTTTCGTCAGTGGATACAATTGGAAAACTTCATTATTCCATACTGTGAAGACAAAAAAAGATCTACTCTAGTGGCTACCCTGCTTTCTGTGGAAGCAGGGGACTTGGGTTTAATTGTTTCTTCCCTGCTTAACAAAATTGTGTGATCCTGCACGAATCATTGTGTCTCCCAGGGCATCGGCACCCTTGTGTGTAAGCACTGCGAGTGCTGAGAGGTTTCCTTCTGGTATAAAGTGATGTTAAAAGAAGTCCTCACCTCTGTTTCCCTGTACATTCCAGAAAACCAGAGAAGATTCTGTCTCCCAGTAGAAAAGCAGAAGCTTGCTCTGGCAGCATTAGGTTATATCAGTGGATTGACAGATTGATTTGTGACACATCTTCCATTTGACGGGATTCATTCCCAAGAGTTGTAGGAGTGGGAAATGTTTATGGAGATGCTGGTGCATGACATTTCCTGTCAAGAGAGCTGCTGCATGAGAACATACCGGGAATACCTGTAACTCCCCAGAGTAAGACTGCAATAAACCCCTTCATTTCTCACATATGGATGGCACTCCTGTCTGGTTCCTCCAACTGGATAACACTTGACTTCTTGTCAAGTGGAGACAAAGAAAGAATCAGATTTCTTCATATTGTAAGGTACATCTGCAGCAGAGATACCTTCAGTTTGAATAGGCAACCGAGTTCCAACCCTACCCACCATTCAAGGCAGTCCACCACTGCGGGGTCTTTCCTGTGAGTTTGCTAGTCCCATCCATCAAATCACACCCCATATTGTGAGTTGTCCCTTGGTGCAGGAGGTAGGTGCAACCAATTTTCAATACCATGTGCAGATAAGTAAGTGACCTTAGTGGGTTTAGAACAAAACGCATTTCCAAAGCCTGTAGGTCTGTCCTTGGCATTCTGTTGCAATGGTTAGATTATCTTGGTTTTTGGATGGACGACTATACCACAAAGAAGAAAATATACTGCCACCTTTAAGTGGGAGCCATGTAATTGGAATAATTTTTTAGATTTAAAAAACTAATTTACCTTTGCATAATATTTAAATATGATGCTGTTGCAGTTGCAATTTGAACAGGCATAGAAATCCTTCACAGGAAAATATGATACTCAACAGTGAATATAAAAATAATATATGTTTTATAGTACAATTACCCGAGGAATAGTTTAAGCACAGAAGAATAACAAAAAAATTAAGGAGGATAAAGGTTAAGAAAAAAACACATTAGCAAGTAAAGTAGTCTTTGTGTTTGGAGTGAGTGTCATTTCTGTGTCAGATCTGGCAGCTCTATGGAATTACTGTCATCTATGAATACTCCCTGCGGTTTCTAGTTCAAAGGATTTTCTGTAAGGGAAAACCATGTTTCCAGTGACAATGGAAAATATAACACCGAAAATGGATAGTATTGCATGCTTTTTTCTTAGGAAAATCAATGTGGTTTTCTTCAAATTCCATAAATAATCTCAGAATAGCACAGCAAAACAAAAGATATTTTTTCTTACAAAGAAATGTCTGCAGAGACCTGAGATAAAATGTTTCCGGAGAATAGCTGGGAATAACATGTGGGTATAATGGTTTCACTGATGCTTTGGAGCTAAGTGGTCAATCCGGGTTATTATCCTGACTTCTCCACCTGATCCAAATGCTTGGTCCTGAATGTATTACTTTATCTCACCTTGTCCCTCTGGTCACTTATCTGCAAATATTGGGAGCACTTACAGATGGTGAATTAACATCAGTATTTAGTTCTCTGTCAATAAAGAGCAATCAATCTTCTCTTCCGTTACCTGCAGTTTCTGTATCAGCAGAAGTGAACTCTCCATTCATTCCATTCTCTTTCGCTCGTGGATATGAACCCTGATGGCTGCGTTCGCCGTACCCTCTCTCTTCTGGGTCATGGAATGGAAATCCGTTAGCGCTCCGGCCCATTCCATCACCTGGACTTCCTTGCTCCTTCATGTCTGGGGAGTGTGGGTGGGATGCGGCCGCAGGTAACTGGCCGGGAGCCCACTGCGGTGGCATCCCTTCATCTTGTCGGTTATCCGCCATCCTTCCGCTTCCTTACGTGCTTCCCTGAAATCACAACAGGCAGTATTGGATAAAGCCTTACTAGCATCTCTTATTCCGCACCATCTGAGTGCCCATCCTTCACCAGAGTTGTGCAAATTTGGTTAGTACAATTTTTCTAGAAAGGCAGATATACATCACGCTTATTTTACACATATGTCTCTGACCTAATCAATAAAAAGAGAAGCCATCAGTGTTTACTTTACTTTTTGCTCTTTTAGATTAACTGATCACTCTTCTCGAAGCCTTTTGTTGGATCGATCCAAAGGAGCAGCAATACAATTTTTCACGTGCTATAATTTCAATGCTTTTATGACAAAACTTCCAGGAAGACATATACGAAACAATTTTGGAAATAATAAGGCACAAATAGAGCAATACTGAAGGAATGTACATTTAAGATATTTTTAAAATAATGATGTGGCATTAATTAAAACATAGTAAGCGCCAAATATAAGATTAGGTATAGAGGTAGAGATGGATTTAAAGGTCAACATAGGCGTATATGTAGAGGTAGATATAAGAGTAGAAGTAGGTGTAGAGTCAAAGGTAGGAAAGGAAATAGAGGTGAAGGTAGTTGCAGGTGTTAAAACAGGTATAGATGCTGACATACGCTTAGAGATAAAAGCAGCAGTAATGGAGAGGTAAGCAGGATTGATAGATGGAACGTTAGGGTTAAGTTTGAGGTAACAATTAGGATTGGTGCCATATTGTATTTTTGTCATTAGTGTGGGTTATATAACATAGAAAAATCAGCATGATGAATTGCTTGTTTTGTGTTCTTCATTGCAGTTCTTTTCTATAGCATTCTTCCTTTTCATATAGATCGATATATGGAGGTTTATAGCTATACACTTTCTGCGTGATGCCTCTCACTCAGAAAACCCCACCTCCAGCTTCCAACTAAGGATTTCAGAGACATTCATAAGGTACATTTCTCCATTCTGGCTTATCACACTTGATTTAAGAAAGTTCCTGAGAGCATGCCATTTGAAAACAAGCTTTGGCAAAGCCAATAGGTCCGGCCACGGCAAGCCGGTCTTATTGTTAATTTCTATGTAAAAAAACATTTTTATTGCAAGCATGTGAGGCAAAAATAGCAAGAAAGGAAAAGCGTTGCTGTCTATATTCATGCAATACAAATTTTACATTTAAAAAGAATTAACTATTGTATATAATATCCATTGAAAAGGATCAGTGATTCCTAGCAGGCTGATGAACTTTGAATTGGTATAGAAACGCATTTTAGTTGTAATGTACATTACAGCGGAAATGGGATTCTTATTGACTCATAAAAAATATAATATTGACTTTAAACTACTGCTACCTGAAGGCAGTTTAAACACATAAGGTTGACTAAAACAAAATAATTAAATGGGATGAAGAAAGGAAAGGAAAAGGATTGGCAAAGAAAAGTATTGTTCCTTTGCATTGAAGTGCACTTCTTTTTAGGCTGATGTATACATGTGATCAGGCAAAATGCCATCATTCACAATGCCAGAGATCCAATGACTGAAGTGGGTTGCCCCATCGCCCCATTCTATGCACTGTGGTTGGTGTAAGAAAACTATGTACGACAGTTGAACAAACCAATGGATGAATTGGTCCATGAATAGGTTCTCTTTTTATGTATATATGTATGTATATTTTATTTATGCCATTAATTAGTTAATAACGTGACAGTCACCAATTTTATTAACTTTTGCCTTAAGAAGTGTATGACGAATGTCATTTTGCAGTGAGGCTATTTCAGTTAATGGTACATTCAAGCACCCCCTTAAATATATGTCTATTAACACCTATTGCACTGTGAACTGTCAGATACACATTACATGAAACACTTCTTATCTGCCTATGCTGTTCTACTGATAAAACAAATCACCGAGTGATCCCCCATGGTCTTGAAGAAGGCAGGGTGTTTTTCATATTTTTCCAAACATTGAACCTACATTTTCAGACATTGCTGACTATTGTCGCACAAAAAACTCATCTTTTAAATCTAGGTGGAAACTGTCTTCTGGCAGTCTCCATTTCCAACTGCTCTCCTACTCATTGATCAGTTTGTCAATCATTGGCGATCACTATGGATGCAATGATTTGCAAACAGCGGGCCATCTTGAATACAGATATTGTTTTGATTAAGTCTATAATTGATACACAGCAGTAATCTCTACGATTGAATTCTCTAATCTTTACCCTTATAACCAAATAATACTCCATTTCATAAATATGTGTGTTTTGTGGCATTTATCTTTCTTTCTGTAATTTATAAACATTACACTGTACCCAAATCACCCAAAAACTACATCTGGGGGACCAAACCTGTCATATTAAGTATGCCTTCTCTGAGATCATTCATTCACATAATTGAGAAAAAAGAATATAGTATTTGTGATGACAAATAGTGTATATGGAAAAAGGCATACAAAGTAATTCTTTTCTGCTGTTCAAAATTGCAGTTGTTTCTATAGCAGGTGTCTTTAACCAATGGATCACAAGCTACCAGTAGCTCCCAGACACCTTCAGGATAGCTCACAGCCTAGAGTTCATTTTTAAATGAGCATAAGGTCATATTTTCCTTTAAAGTTAAGAGAAGGCTGTGTTTATTTTACATTATTATCATCAGGCTGCACATAGCAGAGCCTGATAATGAACAGTGCCTGTCAGATCTATGACTCAGGCTGAGCCTGGAGCACAAAGGCTAGCAAGGGAAGCACTGAGGTATTTAAATATTAAATACAATTCCTTGTCAACTCAATATTGGAGCGGTGGACAAAATAAGGTTTCTGAATGCTTTTAAATGGGAGAAAATGAGAATGAAAAGTTACCTTAACAATTAGGGGAAATCTTAATTTTAATTTACTCCCATTTCAAAGTATTGCATGTACAAATAGCAGGCCTCTTGCTCCCAGTGGCCAGTAAACACTGTGAACAAGTATAACTGAAAAATACAGCCATTGTTTTTTCAAATGAGAGAAATTTAAAGTGCAGAAAAAGTTTCCATATTTTTTACATTTTTGCAGAACATTTTTCCGCACTTTAAATTTCTCTCAATAAAAAAAATAATTGTATATTTGAGTTTTTTATATATATATATTTAAAGCTCCACACAGAGTTTGCTGAAGCCTCTGAAGAAATGCTCAGGGGAGCATGAAACGCGTCAGGCTTGTAAATAGCATGGACTCTGTTCTCATCTTTCTACGCTGTTTTCCTGAAAATAAAAACGAAATTCTACAACCTACCTGAATGCTGGCTCTTTAAAGTGGGACAATCTTTGTGTTGGATTATTTACTGGCCAGTCCCGGTCAGGGAAGAGCCCTTACTACATACAAGTGGTCCAAGCTGCATTCACATGGCATACAGCAGGAATTGGCAGGCAAGGTCGTTTTTCAGGATGTCATTTGCAGCGCAGAGCAGTTTGAACATTTTCCAGACCCACTCGGGCTTTAACTTTAAAGTATTATTTTACTCTGGGAGCAGCTCACTGCAGCAAGATTTATTGAACTACCAGCACCAGCAGGCCCCAGGGGCGTCCACGCCCACTGGAGCAGGTGCAAATCATTGAAAAACTTTGAAAGCTACACACAGAGTTTGCTGAAGCCTCTGAAGAAATGCTCTGGGGAGCATGAAACGCGTCAGGCTTGTAAATAGCATGGACTCTGTTCTCATCTTTCTACGCTGTTTTCCTGAAAATAAAAACGAAATTCTACAACCTACCTGAATGCTGGCTCTTTAAAGTGGGACAATCTTTGTGTTGGAATATATATATATATATATATATACATATATATATATATATATATATATATATATATATATATATATATATATATATATATATATATATATATATATATATATATATATGAAACGATTCCAAGTATGGTGAAAGGTATGCCCAGTACGACAAGTACATACAACACAGGCTCTCAGTCATCCATACAAATATATCCCATTCATAGGCACATATGTTCAACATCCCCAAAGATCACACTCTCACTGACACACATGGCATCCCTGTGATAGTACCTCTAATCAAGGTATTTTGTTCAAATCATAGAATCTGGCTCTATCGATATTAGGCTTAAAGCCAGTGGCACTGGTTGTGGGAGTGTCTGGTAACAGTGCACGAGTTGTTTAACCTTCAGTAGGTCATGAAGATGTATTTCAAGGATCAGAAGTAGCTCTCACTACAGAAAATGTTGGAGAACCTTGTTCTATAGAATACAATTTTTGGTTACTGAGGACTTCAGTCAAAACCTTAAACACCAACATTCAGAAATGCAGGCATGTCCTGTAAAATGTTGGTGGGAGAGTATGGGGGTCATAAAAGCAGCATATGACTATGCCCCATTATTGCCATTCATCAAACGAGGTGTTGAGCAAAGAGAACTGAAAGGATTTGCCACTGGCAGGAAGCAGGGTTTGGCATTTTCTCCAGACAAGCACAATTATTTTGATGCTTTACCATAAAATCATACGGAGTCATAAATTCTGAATGAAACAACTCAACATAGTTCAAGAAAGAGCTCATGGACACAGGCAGAAATCAAGAAGGGGTATATTGGTGTGGCAAAAACCAAGAGAGGGTGAACATAGGTAACAATCAAAATGGTCCAAAGGATCCTAGAAGGTTTTATTGGGCAGAGTCCTATTTACGGATCACCAAAGGAATCATCAATTTCATGAGATGCGGAGAACTCCGAAGGATCAAGCATTATTATACTGAAAAAACTAATCTGGTAGTTTTACAGATAATATTTCAATACATGTCATTTTATATTTCACTTTCAGGGTGCAAAATTTGGACAAACAGTGAAGTGCAGCACACATTGCAAGATGCTAATTAGCATGGCTCAGCTATGCAATAAATGAAATATAATTCCGGCTTATTTGTGAAAAGATACAACAAAGTTCACGTCACGGTAGGTTGACTGATCACAAGGAGAAAATCCAATAGTCCATCCCAGTGGGACATATTTATTTATTTATTTATTTATTTATTAATAACATTTCTAACGCGCGAACAATGGCCCGTAGGCGTCTCGGCGCTGAGATTTCTGCAATATTTAACCAGAGAGGGAGAAGCTGGGTTTAATGATTAAAGAGCCAGGTCTTGATTTGTTTGCGAAAAGACCAGAGAGATGGGCTTGTTTTTATAGAGTGCGGCAGTGTGTTCCAAAGTTTAGGTGCTGACACCAGGAATCTTCTGTCCGCCCAGGTGACCGATTTGGTACGAGGAATCATGAGGTCATTTGCGGTGGATGAGCGTAGTGTTCTGTGGGGACAATAAGGAGTCAGATTTTGAATGAGAAAGGCTGGTCCAGAGTTGTGCAACGCCTTGTACACAATGCAGAGAGTTTTAAACTTTATCCTGCTTCTGATGGGTAACCAGTGTAGATCTCTGATGGTTTCCGAAGCAGATAGATATTTGGGGATCTTGCCCAGAAGCCTGGCAGCAGAATTTGACCATGTGTTGTCAGTCAACTGGTCATCATCATGACAGAAGGAATGCAGCAAACAGAGCATACCATAAATCTAAACAATATATACATTTCCTTTAGTCTCAAACAGGTTTTTTGGGGCTTTTTTTCTGTATGTTTTATATTAAAATATTTCATACCTCAGAGTTCTCTATGCTAGTTCTGAACTAATCTACGACCATTACACTGCTTCATCAGAAACCAAAGGAACCGTCGTTGTTTTAAAAATAGGTACAACCCAAGGTCCACTTTGGAGTAATAATTGGTTTAAAAGCGGTACTGGAATACTGGCAATTAAATACTTGCAAAAATCAATAAGGGGCACACCATAAGTGGAATATAAATCAAAATGGTGCACACGAATATTAGTTTCAATCAAGAAACAACACATGAACACTTTAAGTAATGTGCAATGTATTGGCTTTCGACAGCAAAACATTATGCAATATAGATTATCTCAAGATATTCAGGATCTCATTATATCTGGTAAAGCCTATATTTTCATAATGTTTTTCTACAATTCAATTCAAATAGAACCTATTTCCTTTCAGGAAACCCAAACGAAACCCTGTCTCAAAATGCATTCAAACTCATGATTAACATGTTGTATTGCTAAACCCCATCTGTTGATTTCATAAGCCCACATCTCATATTGTCATGATAGTTGTTTAGACAAGGTTACTCAGAACTTGGGCTAGTAATATCTGCCACCATTCTCCTGATCCAAGTCCCTTTTAACTAAGACCTCACTAACATAAACATATTTTTCTTCCTTTACGTTAATTAATAACAAAGGACCACAGATCTTGTCCTACTCCAGAAAAGG
This sequence comes from Lissotriton helveticus, assembly GCF_964261635.1. Classification (NCBI taxonomy): domain Eukaryota; kingdom Metazoa; phylum Chordata; class Amphibia; order Caudata; family Salamandridae; genus Lissotriton; species Lissotriton helveticus. Next base: position 586,291,612 of record NC_136061.1, on the reverse strand, counting down.
GAGCCTGTATCTTATTTAAGTTTTAGTGGAGCAGGAGGAGCACTGTAGACTGATGGTCCCCCCTCCACCAAACTTGCAGTCTGCCCACTCTTTTGAGGGTTGGAGAAACCACTGGGTTATCCTCGGTAGACCCTTTGTTGGCTCGACCAAGGGTAAACTTTGATCCTGTGGTACTCCCATCACAGGACTGATGAGTCACGGGTTCTGAGAAAAACTTGTAAAAGGTGTTATTTATCACACTCAATAAATACCGATATCCTGGGTATTGTTGTTTTTCCAGTGCGATGAGGGCTTATTAAGCATCACAAAGCCTGACTTTTTTGAAAGGACCAATCAAACGAGATCGAAATACCACCACTGCAGAACCAGTTGTAGCCCGCCCATTCTCAGTTCTAAAACACCAGCTCTCATCAGACCCACCCCACACTCCACTGCCAGCAGTTATTTGCTGTTTTGCTTTGTCACTGTTCCGTAGATTAGCGGGTATAAAAGGAGAGGGAGCAAGCACAACACAATGAAAAGACCATCTGTTCAGAGAGCACATTAGAAAACAATCATCCGCAGTCTGACCCCGTGCCAGATCTAAAAGACAGTAACAATGAACTCTCCTCTACGCTGTGATGTTTGGTTTCTGTTCATTAATAGGGAAAAGAGCAGCTTAATACTCGGCCATGTGCCAATTGAACTGCTTGCAAAATGGCGATCAAAGCACGAGGCAGACTTTAAGGGGTTATTTATGAGAGCCGTGAGTCACTTTTGCACCATGTAAAGTGGTACATGTGTGCGGCAGGGCTCCGATTCAGATTTATGACGCCACGCAAAGCCAACCTGCGTGGCTCCGAAATCTTGAGCAAGGCAGCGTATTCGCGAGGTGTTCTATGGGCGTTGCGGTGGGTGTTTCCATGCAACACCCATGGACTTTGATGCTGTCACAGATTTACAAAATCATGTATACCTGGGGAAGTGTAAGGTGCAACGAGGAGAAATATCTTTATTTTGCCTAGTATTCTCCTTATTCTAAGTGTGCTGCATTTTGCAGCACACTTAGAAAGAGAAAAACGCCTTTTAGGATTGTTACTGTGCAGGAAGGTGCCCCTTCCTGCACACAAACATTCCTGCATGCAATGGAGGCACACTTGCACCATGGTGCAAGGGAGCCTATATTGGCACTAGGCTGCTCAAACAGTGACAACGCAGGGTGAAAGGATAGGAATGGACCGTATTTCATAAATACGGTGCACTTCTGTCCTTTCACTTTGGCATAGGGCAGCTAGGCAAGGTGACTTGCTGCACTGCTCTACACCAAAATCCTGTAAATGAGGGACTAAGTAACCTGGGCAAGAAAACCTAATTTGGAGACACAAGGGAAAAAGCTGAAAGTCTGACCATACTGCGATGTGCTCAACACTTATGTAGAAGATAGTCTCGATGTTGTTTAAAGAACACATTCCTATTTTCAAAATTTTCAACAAGGTATTTTTCTGGTTGTCACTTTTTGTATTTTCATATTATACTGTCTTATAAAATCAGACGCTAGTTTATAACACCTACCTCAAAATTATTGAGCAGAAAAGCACAGCATCAAAAAAACTGAGTTACCAAAAACACTTTCCTATCAATGTTATAACGAAAAAATAAATATTTTATATTTTGAATGTATATAGTTTGACCTCTAAGTTCATTCAACTTAAATAAGGTTAGATGAGGGAAGTTTAGCTTGTTGTACCCGATATGCTTTGAGGAATGAGTGTTGTATGATTGGTTTAGGGTTTAAAGTGTTTTATTTTTCAAGTGTCTTCGGAGGTTAATAGTCCTCTTAGTAACTACGTAACAAGAAACAGTATTAAAGTAAAATATTTATGTTTCACAAAATAGAAGAAGAAAAAATTAAGGCATTATTTATTGCAGAGCTCTTTGTCAAGAATCTAGTTATTATTTAAACATTTTGAAACACTTTTTTCGATGCTATGAGACATTTTGTTTTTGACCTAAATGGTTTGGCTTTCTCAATGTTAAAGTGCATGTTAGGTGTTAATTTACAAGATATTTTAACTTGGTGTTTTTGTAAATAGGTTGTTTACTACTCAATGCACTAATGTCGTAAAAGAGAAGTATATTTTTAATATTAACCTCAACAATATCATAAACAATGAAAAGTCCGGTTAATTATCAGTATTCTTCAGTTCTCCGAGGCCAGGTCTTCTTCAATATAGCCCTTACGCATGTGACTTTCTTTCTACAAAACATTTTCGATAGCCAACGAAAATAATTATCCCAATATGGCCACCAATATCTCCTCATCCATCTCTCTCGATCCAGTACTTACATGTGACACAATGCCCAAGCAAAAACGATTTATTATTTTATTACATCAGATAGTAATAGAAAACACCATCAAGACCATTGGATATTGAGTAACACCGGGTAATTTTATTAAGAAAATTCTTCCAGATTTACTTTTTCTTTTAACTGATTAGTTCTCAGTTGTAGATAACAAAACAATATTACCAAAACTGGACATGAAACCCTCCCCCAACTGTAACTGATAGAAAGAAAGGTATGCAGAGATTTTCAGGTAGCTGCATAACATATATCTTTATGAGAATTCTCCTTGAACGAGGCCCATGAGGTCAATACTCCTCAAGTGGACCTCCCCTGTACCTGAGAGAGAAACCTCTGACTGAGTTGGTAGGCATTCCCATTCACCTTCTCCGGAGATAGACTGCCGACAGAGAGTGGACATTTTGTTCTCACTATACACATATCTCCCAGGAAAGGAGAAATAAGGAGTACTGAATCCCTCCCTGGCAAGTCAGGTAAGCTCTTACTGCCTAATTGTCTGTTTTCACACAGACTGCCTGATTCCTGATAAGAGGGAGTGGATAATGCTCCTCTGATTTAAGCCAATTATCGCCAGTTGGAAGAGTTGAGAAAATGCCTGTCTCCTATACTTACCCTGGGATTTGAAGATCCAAAAACTGGTCCATCCCATCTTGCTGGCAACCGTTGAGATGGTAACAGGGGTAGGAGAACAAAGGTGGTGACCTCTTCTCAGATTGGCTCAATCGAGCCACTACTGAAGGTCCAACTGAATCTGAGAAGTGACAGAAATTGGGGCATCGTAATCCTTGGCCACAGGATTTCAGTGTGAAAGCTATGATACACTACAGGGTGCAGGTCAAGGCGGCTCCTAGGGATGACCAACAGTGTTGAAGCCTTCTCCTACTGACTCATTAACCAAAGTCTTACAGACGCTTGAGGCTGCTTGAAAAGGCTTGATAAATTAGTCTGTCTCTTGATTTGGAGGTTAGAAACAGCTCTCCTAGTTCCATTTGAAAGTGAGCCCCAATGAACTGAAGTGATTGTGTTGGCAGAAGATGAGATTTTCTGATGTTCACGAGAAACCCATAATAGCGAACAAAGCTGCACACTGGTTCAATATCCAGTTTTGCCTTTGAGGAAGAAGAAGAAGCAATTAGCCAGTCATCAAGATATGGCTATATCTGAATACCTTTCACATATACCCACCAAGGTTGGGCAAGAGCTTTGTAAAAACTATTGGAACTGAGACAAAACTGAACAGCAGGACTTAAAACTCTTAGTGTTGGCCATTCACTGTTAATCTTAAGAACGTCTGGTGAGCAGGAATAATCAGGATGTGGAGTTATGCTTAAAACAATTCAAATGAAGCTAAAGAATCACCTTTGTTCAATAATTGGAAGATACTTTGAAGGGTTAAAACCATCGTAAAATTCCAATGAATGATGAAACATTTCACCCCTTTGACATCTAGTATCAGATGGCACCGTCCTGACACCTTGGAACCAGGAATTGTCTGGAATTTGGGTCCCCGGACAGGACCTCTTCCTCAAAAGGGTTGTGAATTACCCCTTGGAGGTACTGGTGGAAGACTCTTCTTATATCTGAGACCCTTCTGCTAGAAAAGAACCATACTGTGACCAGAAGTTTCTTATTTTCCGCTGTTTTCTTCATTATGTATTTGAGCTGCTGACGAAGAGCTTAGCCCTGTCAAAGGACACATTAATTAGGGTTGCCTTTAGTGTTACATCAGCTTTCCAGAATCGCATCCACAAATGGTGGTGCATTTCAACTGCTGGCCCTGATGTGTCAGCAGAAGCACATAGGTGATCGAACAAAATGTTAGAAAGGAAGTGGAACTGTTGTTCCATGAGAGAAACTGTTGCTGAACAATCTACCCCTTTGCTCATCTTATCTGCCAGGGATTGAATGTCCTTGAGGAGAAACTGAACTGTATACGTGGTAGACGTTGGCCCTTACAGAGAAGGTTGAAACTACATAGAACTTCCCAATAGCACCCTCCACCTTCTTATGCAACCTATCCGGTGGCAGGGCCTCCTCCAATATAATGGATCCCTGAGGTGAAAGCCCAGCTGTCAGATCACCTTGATGACTGCCAGGAATTAATCAGCAAACGTATCTTTACAAGAACCTTGGCAAGGCAGATTTGCCCACTTGTTTCCACTCATGTAAGAGCACTCTGAGAATAGCCCCTTGTAATGAAACAGCCTCTGGTTCTTGGCACTGATATTGAGTAAAGAATCCTCTTCCTTAGCAGTAGAAACAGAGGCGGGCAAGTTGAGATTTTCAGGAAGATACCATAGTAAATCTATGAGTTCATGCTCTTGAATAAAAACCCTCTTTTTTCCTCCTTGTCTGGATCCATATTAGAATCCCTGATGTCCTGTACTCCAGGGACCATAGGAGGAGGAGGGCGTTCCCTCACTCTGAAAGCTGCCTCCACCGCTGTTTCAATCATACATTGCAACAAGGTCATTGAGGATACTTCAGAGGATGGTCCCTCCACCTCCTCCAATGCTTCCTCCATGAAAAGGCTGTAGCATTGCACACAAAAAGTAGAAAATGGCACCACAACTTCTCCCGAAACCAAATACACTCTCAGAGGATCAGCATGCTTGAAGTGAAAATCCTACTGAAACTTCCTGTTTCAGTAGGTATCTATGCAACTGGGATCTCAACGCTAATCCTGCAAGAGCTGTCCATATTTGTTTGGGAACCTAGTGATCAGGAATTTGTTGACGCAGCAATTCAGCATTGAAGGAGAACTCAAAATGCGCTGAGCACGGAGTCCGTAATGTTCAAACACATAGACACTGAATTGCTTGAACTAAAGACTGCTGAGGCAAGTCTTTGTTCAAGCGCGAGCATGAGAAATGAGCAGTGGCGCCTGTTAGAGCTAGGCATTACTGACGGAGGCTGTAAATAGCAAGCAATTGCTATAGCAAATCTCTTTACCAAAAGGGAAATACCCATTAATATAAAATCCTAACTTCTAAAATTTGTATCAGCTCATTAAAGCATATAGCAGAAAGAGAAAACAGGAAAGGGTGCAGAAAGTTCCTCCCTATAGTGGTTGCTGGGTAATGGCGGCCCTGTTAGGAGAACTATTTTCGTCAGCTAGGGAATAAGTTCTGCAGGACAGAGACATCTTTCACATGTAAGGACTGGATCGAGGAAGACGGGAGAGGAAGTAATGAGTTATGCTTTAATGTTTCAAAATTAGTAACCTCATGCACGATTTCACAGTGGCAAGTTAACCAGTATTTTCATTTTGGTACACCACTCTCTGATTTCATAGTTAAATATGTGATTATATTTCCGCGTGTTTCTCTAATTGGGCGGCTGAAAATGCAGTGATCTATGACAGATTCTGGATCATGGGAGTAGTGCCACGATATTAGGAACTGAAGAAACAGTTATGCATCCACATCATTTTGCTAAAAAATTGGATGGAATAAGTATGACAAGTAATCTTTTTAGAAATCTCACATGGGGCACTATGTTGTGTTAATTTAGAAAACGTGGACATTGAAAGGGCTTGAGTTTCTTGAAGTAATTTTCTCTTGGAGTGGTGAGACATGGAGAAATAAGTTGATCTGTATGCCCTACAGAATTATGTTATATCAACCGAGGTGGGAGATCTACTTTCCGATGACGTGAGAATCATTTGACCTTCAGATATGATGGATTGTTTGGAACAAAGATAAATATGAACACATGAAATGTTAGAATTGTCCTTTAGACAGACAGTCCTACAAGAGCCCTGAAATAGAGACAACTCTCGAGACTCTTGGGAAAATGCCTGACATACCTAGAACACTTTTAGGATCATGGTTGCTAAAATGAAAAAAAAGATGAAGGGATTATCTAAATAGACATTTGAAGCAATGATAAAGCTTCATCCTTGACAAAAAATATATGTTATGATGATTAACTATTAAAATGTTGTAAATTCAATGACATTTTGCTAAAAATAATAAATATGTGAACCACACAATCTCTACAGTGTTGCATGTGCCAATTATTCGAACGGTAAGTGCATATAGAGAAGTACGGATTTACTATTCCTTGCTTCACATCTATGCACCTTGAAGATAAATGTAGTGTGTAGGTACATATATGTTAAGTTATATATAGAAATTCTAGACTTATTTACATGTTGATATATATTGATATATATACAAACACACATATATATATATATACAAACTTATATATGTATACACGCACACATATAGTCCTCAATAGTCTTTCCCACCAATATTATGGGTTCATTACCCAGGGTGCACACCTGCATAACCTAGCCTCACCACAGAACAGCCTGTAGTGGGTGTGAGGACAGTCTACAATGTCATGGGAGCTGTGTACCATGTATGGAATTCCTACTCTTATTAAAAATCCCTTCTGTGACTCGCGGACTGATAAAGCGCTGCGTGTACACACAATACGACTTCCACTGAATACAAAGCATGGCACCTGATGTTCATTCCAACGCAGAAAGCTGATCCGGCAACTGAGCGGGTTAGGTACCTGATGCTGGATCTAGCAGGTTTGAATCATTGCATGTGTGCTCATCCTTTCATCCTTCTGGGATCGCTGACATCAGTGTCAATCAGTCCCGATAACAAATGCCACCTGTTATTTACAGTGCTCTAAAGCTATAAGCCTCTGGCAACAAGCACTACACAAATAGCATGTTATCATAATTACCTACCAACGGGCAAATGCTTATAATTCATAATTATCTATTGCTATCGGCCATCCTTTTCGTCTTTACAGCACCAGTCACCTATCATTCATTACAAAATGATAATGTCTTTGTTTGTAGCTCTAATTACTCTAATAAAAAACATTCGAAATACAGGGCAGATCCTAGCATTCAGTGAGCATCTGCTGTCGACGTTTTCGGTTTGGGATCACAGCACTGGCTTTTCCTGCAAGCTGTCACGTGTTCACTGGAGCACATTTAAATTCAGCACAGAGCCTGCTGTGTCTGGCGCTGCATTCTCTGCGTTTGATTGTGTCACCCCCTGCTTCGCCCAGCCGCCTCCTGCTGCACAATTCCAGCATACTGGTGCTCGAGGAACTGGAGACACAAACAATGCCAGGGATGCCAAACTGATCAGCAGTCAAAATAAACACGCATTGGCTATGAGAGCTATTGGCAATGTTTCGTATCGTGCTGTACAGCAGCACAGATGCGTTGCAGTGTGGCTAAAATTTATTTAAGCATGCACTATGACAAAGCCAGGGTAAATGCATTTTTTTAAGTGCATTAGTGCTGAGTGCAGCCTAATTTTTTTTTTCACTATTACTTTTAGCCAAGCTGCACATAAGTCACACTGCTTGACAGTAAGATTACAAATCATTAATAAAGTCGGCAATGCCCATGCTGTATAGCATGACCAAAAGGCAATGGCAGAGTGAACAGTCTCAAAGGCGAGACCTTTTGGCTTTCCCAATGCTTATTAGATCTCTGCACAACACCCCTGGGATTCTGAGCAGATCATTTAATCTTCCCATGCATGAAAAATGGTAAAAAATTACATTTGTCAAAACAACTTGGAAGCAGATAATATATTTTGTCACAATCAAAGCAGATAACATCTGTAGTCACAATAAACATCCATTTCAAAGGAGAAAATGGTTCTTCTTTAAAGTGTCTGTAGCACAGAAAAAGATAGCTACAAACAGCAAGATGTTCAACAAGGATGATAGGGAAGAAGAAAAAAATAAAAGTAGTACATCAATCACAGTGTGATCAGCAGAAGGACAGCAATCAACTTGAAGCAATCAGTACTTGATCCATGCTCTAGCCGAAAATAGAGGAAATGAAGCTAGCAAGTGATGGCCAATTAGAAGCCAGAAAATAAGAGTGACAATGAAGCCAACAAATGTTAATCAATGGGCTGGCTGCAAGCCGCTTGTTCTATACAATATTTCTCACAAGCGAGAGTGAATGTGGCAAATACAGCACATGCGCTGTCCCCGGCCTGACGTATTTAGCAAAGTAGAATTACGCACTGTCATGGTCATGACCGAAGATGCTTGTCCTTTCTATCAGCCAGCCCAATCGCTGTCCTCCACATGCTGATTTGACCTGTTCTTACCATAGTTGAGTATGGGGAGCTGCAATCAGAAGCGAAGTCTGGAGTATTCCATAATATCCACCCCTTACTACACCAGTGGAAATAATAGTTTATTACCATAGCACAGCAACATTGACATAAGAAAAACACTGTTAACTGGCTCTCAGATTTTATGTAACAGATATACCATTTATTACCATTGTTGAGGGAAGGGAAGGGCATTAAGACCCAAACTAAAAAATGGTAATAAACAGCAGATTACACTCTGCACTGCCACAAATATATATATTTTTTTCCGCTCCGATTTGCACCTCAAGGGTCGTGCTTCTCGTGGTGGTGCACCACACAATATTCCGCTCCTTACTCCCAATATCGCCTTCTTGGAAAAGAGTACCAGTGTTTACAAGCTTGTAAACGCCGATGAAGGCAACCCGAAACACGTCTGTTTTGTTGTGAATAAAGAATTTGAAATCCCCCCGAGAGTGCTGATACTCTTTTCCAAGAAGAGGATATTGAGAGTAAGGAGCGGAATATATATATATATATATTACCTACTGGCGGTCGCCAGTAGGTATATATAGTTAGGATTTTTTCTCTATGGGATTTTTGAAAATTCTATGTCTAATAACTTTGGCGTTTGTGGACGGAATTGGCTGAAATTTTCAGGAAAATGGCACATTTTGTTTCTGAGCAGCCCTTGAAAACTTGGGGGGGGTTCGTCAAGGGGGGGCCGAGAAAAAAGGGGGGTCCCAAAACGTGTTTTTAACATTGAGTTTTCCATAGGGCGGTTGGCCTCACTTTTAGCCCGAACGGCTGAATGGATTTGCACGAAACTTGGCAAAATTGTAGGGACTGGTAGCCCGATGTGCCTTTTGTAGGTCTCAATATATGTGCTACAGTGGATTTTGAGAAATTAACGTTTAAAAAAAGATATATATCTGTAACAGCGGACCGGGCAGCGCTCCAGTACGCGTACTTTTCGCGCAACGGAGCTTTGTGAAGCGAAGCTGATTGGTTCTCCGGCGTCTGTAAACATTCCAAACAGTCCGTAGCGGCCGCCATCTTGTCTCTCGGTAGGATCGAGAGACAAGAGGAGGCCAAAGCGAAGGGGCAAATGACCATAAGGGGGCATAGTAGATCCTCGCTGACCCCCTAGGTTTGATGTGGAGGTTTTAAAATAATAATAATAATCGAACGGCTGAATGGATTTGCACGAAACTTGGTAAAATATTAGGGACTGGTAGCCCGATGTGCCTTTGCTAGGTCTCAATATATGTGGTCCAGTGGATTTTGAGAAATTAACGTTCAAAAAAAGATATATATCTGTAACAGCGCTCCGCTTCGCGTAACGGAGGTTTGCGAAGCTGATTGGTCATTCTGTCACTGGGCTATAGTTGGGCTACATCTGGCTGATATTTGGGCTACATTTGTTTTTTTTGTCTCTGGCGGCCATCTTTGGGCTACATTGGGCTACATTGGGCTTCATTGGGCTTCATTGGGCTACATTGGGCTACATTTGGGCTCCAACATATATATAGGCCAATGTAGCCCAATATATATTTTTCAAAGTTAATTTTCGTAAAAACCACTGGAGCATATATCTTGAGACATAGCAAAGGCACATCGGGCTACCAGTCCCTACAATTTTGCCAAGTTTCGTGGAAATCCATTCAGCCGTTCGAGCTAAAAGTGAGTCCAACCGCCCTATGGAAATGAAGGAAATGAATGGGTAATTTGTAATTAGCAAATAGCTCATCGCAAACTAGGAATGGTAAAGAATCGCTATTTATTCCTTAAAGTTCGCTATTTAGGAAATGCAAAAAACTTTGATGATGCATATGGCGGTTCATCTCTAACAAGATAAGAAGCATAGGGATAGATTTATGATGACTGGCGCATCACCAGGGATGTGTTAGTCATTCTGTGCCGCTGTTCCGTCACCTATGGTGTGCTGCATTTACAATGCGGCGCATCATGGGGCAAAAACAGCACAGATGCGTGATGTATCTGTGCCGTAAAGGTGGCGCATTGCTGGAGTTGTATCGCAAGTGTGATGAAGCTCCAGCAAGGGTCGGGGGTGCCCCTGTCGCAGGGTTTCTGTTCTCACACAGAACTGTGGACAGAGGATTGGAACCTCGGCGAATTAGGGTGCCCCAAAACTCACCTTAGTAATCAAAAACCCCTTAGCAAGCTAGGTAGAGTGTCACATTGATATAACAAACTCTTAATGTTTAGGCAATCCAGAATATGAACTTATAGTACCTCAGGATACGTGGAACTCATGAACAGTCGGTCGTTATATATTTCTTAGAAACCAGAACATGGAGTTAAGAAGAACACATGTGTATTTGAAATGTTTATTTACTAATGCCGTCTTCTCAGGCGTAGTATCTTAGATAATACAAGTACACATATTATCAGTAGCAAAATTACCAGCATAGTTACTAGTACATAAAAAGCGAATGGTGACAGTATGTTAACATGCAGTAAATGAATAAGAGTTAGCAACACTTATAAGCAGCCACGGGCCGTGGAGGGAGTTACGGTGGGGCAGGGAGGCGGGGAGGGGGAGGGGCAGGGTGGAGAGGGCTCCACCCTGCCCCTCCCCCTCCCCGCCTCCCTGCCCCACCGTAACTCCCTCCACGGCCCGCGGCTGCTTATATCTCACCCTCCCTAATACACATATTATATTATTTGCTAAGAAGGTCTGTTTGTGTTGGTTTAGGGCGTGCCCATACTTTAGTGTCTTAGATTTGAAGGAATCACATCAGCATACACCAGCTCTCTCTTCATGTGAACCGCATCAACTGTTGTGTATGTGTGTTCGGCAAAGCAATATAAAACCCGCCTCAAGCCCAGAATTGGCAGAAGCTGCACTTATGTTATGAGTATGAAGTCGTGGAGATCAGACCTCATAACAATTCTGTATTGTGTTGTTCCTGAAACTTCAGCACTCGCTGTACAGATATAGTTTAACAAGCAAAGCAGATAGTAGAGCAATAACATATTATTCTTATGTAAACCACGATGAACTACTAGGTTGAAACCTAAAGCAACAACTAAGTGTCGTGTGCAGAAGTTGCAAAAAAGGAAAAATGGCGTTTAAACCGGTAATGAGCCCATGCTAACTTAACACGGTGTAAAGATATCCAGGACCTAGATGACACCTCCCCATGATCCGGAAACGAACTGAATAAGATAATAGAAGTGCCATCTCATGAGAGCAGATTGCAACTTTATATGTGGACGGTCCGCAAGGTAAAACATTAAAAACTAGGAAAATGTAATGCTAAAGAAAAATAAAACAGCCAAGTACTTTATCGAGTCTTAAGCCAATAGGCAAGCTAAATAATAAAAACTTGACAAATAACTCAATGAATTGTCAATGAAATGCTAGTACTCAGCATATCAAACATGAAAAAGGTCTATGACATAACTGTGTATGCAAAATAAGCTGCAACAGCCTCCAATAGGAAGTCACCGTCTTCATCCGAAAAGAGTTCAGCCATCCAATTTAAAAGCGGAAAAGAACATACGTGCTCTCCCAGCACCGGATCCTCTATCACCATCAGAGGACAGCTCGGTGGGTTTTCAAGAAAGCTCTGTTCCAAGAAAGACTGTGTTGCCGCCAGTAAATTCCAGGGACCAATTAGTCCATGCATCAATGCCACAGCCATAATCCTTTCGCCAGGACAAACCAACTCGTGAGTAATGATAGGAGTCATCAGCTGATTAAAGTCGACGTCAGGAGAAGCCGGTCCGCAGAGACACAAATCAATGGCCCAATCGAAATCACAGGTCAGGCAGTGAAATACAGGCTGGACACAGGTGAAGTAGGAGAATCGAAAAGATAATCCATATGCCGTGCTTAATATCGCCAACGGCATTGTGCCATAATATTCTAGCATGCGATTGCGGAACTGTGTCAGCAGCTGCAGGGCGGGAGCTTGCACAGGAGGGACATCCATATTTAAAAATGTAAAAAAGCACAAGAGCGTCCGCTGGTAATGCAAGTAAAAATGGGAATCCACGAAGCACAGTGGAGAAAATAGAATGAAAGAAAGCAGGGATGACTCCAAAGATTTTCTCAAATGAAGTCACGAGACCACTGGTAACAACTTTAAAAAAGTGCGCCAGGGCCTTTGTGGAGGACGCGTTAAAGATAGTCCGAACCATCTTGCTGAAATGCAAAGGCGAATCAGTATTGAAAAGGGTCTGCACCTCTGTACGGGTGTTCGCTATGTGAAGCACGAAAGTTTCACGGGCCGAACTCAAGGCCACCTCTCTGTGAGACAAAAGAGCTCTTATTCTTGCCATGCCGTTGAAATCTGCTCCCAAGGTTGGTATTTGTGGCCAGATTGAAAACTCCCTATGTTCATGTGTGGGAGGAAATAGAACATTTCTGCAGCAAATAACCCGTTCACTTACTGTTACGATAAAAGGAATACTTTTAATTAACCCAGAACAATCTTCATTATTGAGCATCAAATAACTACCATTTTCCAACAACTTGAACGTGGGGATGATAGCAGGAACTGGCGTGCCTTGCAACACGCAAGCCATATTTGGTCGGTTTTTGTTGCATGAACCGTGTAACTGTATGTGCCTACACATTAGTGAATGATCTGGCGTCTCAGTGCATTCCTCTCCATTCAGATAAACTTCTTGATCATCTTTGAAACATCTGTATGTGTATGGAAGCGACCAGACCTCATGAAGAAAAGCACTACCTAAAGGTTCATAACGACCTATTGGTATATATTTCATACAATTTGAAAACTTATATAAAGCAAAAGGCAGCGTTATTAAACCGTGGATAAGGCACGTTGCCAAAAAACCCGCAATCCTCTGCTGATGATGTCACTGAGCATGTCATGAATGATGTAATATGTGACATCATCAGCAGTGGATTACGGGTAATAGTATCTCTAGTTTACTCCCCTATAGCTGTCTTTCTTTTAACATAAGTCTCTGTTTCCTTCCCTTATATTTACTGTTCTTTTTTTTTTTTTTTTAATTTGGTTCACTTCCGGTTCGCGTACCGGCGAGCGAACTGGGAAGCGAACTACGAGAAATAGAGGTTGGCACAGTTCCAAATATTGTACCAATTTTTTAATAACGGGGAGGTAGTTCTGAAAAGAACTTTTTTTTAATTGTTTTTGTTGTTTTATATTATTTTTATTATTTTTCTGAACATTTTTTTACTTTTTTTGAATTTTTCTGAACAGTTTTATATTTTTTTGTGTTTTTCTTGGAGGGGGCAATGAAAACGATTCATTGTAAAGGGCTCAACAGGAGCAACAAAACAAAAAAAAAGTATTTATTATTTGGGGCGTTTCGTACAAACTTGCATATGATAGTCAATAGCTCTGTTGATCAGAGTGATGCTTCTTTCTCCGTAGCAAATGAATCCACTGCAATGTACGCAGACTTGTTTTACTTCATGAAATCTCGTTTGTATATTTGGCACCATCTCCCTGCCCTCTGGTCCCGTTACTTCCGGTACAACAGATCTTCTGGCCATAATAGGGAGATTATCTAGGTCGTTACGAAACTGTGCAGCACTGTAGTTGTTAGGATGCCACCTAGTCATATGGCGATGCATTGTGTAGTTTCCGAAACTGTATTTTTTGTCGGTCCCTCTGGACAGTCTATCTTGACATATAAGGCAAGTTACGTATCTTGCATTTACTTTTTTCTGACCTTTGGGAATTTTAAAAAATTGCCAAATGAAGTTTTCTTTCCGGTGAGACGTCCTGGGCTCCTCAGGCAAAAAGTGCCTCTCTTCGTGCTCGTCGTCCTCTCTTCGTGCTCGTCGTCCTGTTCTTCTTCTTCCTCTTCTTGCTGAATTATAACTTGAGCAGGTGGTCCACTCTTCCTTGGATGTGGTGGAGGTGGTGGGGAAGCACCAGCTGAAGCTATTAAAGAAGCCATTGCTCACTGGTAACAAAGGGTCTTTCTCTCACAAAGATGAAAGTCAGAGTGAGGAAAGAAGGAGGGGTTTTCATCATTTGGGAAAAACAATAGTTCTCAACCAATGAAAAGTGTTCATTTTAGATTATATGACCTAGTCTTACATCATTAGGAAACCAAAAGCGAAATGAACCAATGAAAAGTGTTATTACCAAGTCACATGACCTGCTGTGTTTACGTTAAGCGCTTTGCAGGGCCTCCAGGTTTGCTTCCAGAAACCTGTGCTTTGCGACTCGGTAAGCGTACCAGTTCGCTAACGTAGCACGTCATATGACGTATCACGCGACAACGCGAAACGTCATGCGGACGGGAGGCGTCACGATGTTGTTTTCTAACGCGGCAGTTGCGGTAAAGAAACGTTTACCGGCTCGCGGTCTATTTCGCGGCATCAAGGTCAGCTAACGGGAAGCTTCCCGATTCGCGAAGCGGGAACGAAGAAAAAAAAATATTTTAAAAAAAATTTATTAATAAACATATAAAATATATTTTTGGATTTAAAGAAGAATACATTTTACAGCTACAGATATTAGCTGTTAAAAAACCAATGAAATTCACTGAAAAAACCATAGGTTATAGACCATATATAGTTAGGAATTAGCATTTACAAAACCTTGAAAATTCACTGAAAAAACCATAGGTTATAGACCATATATAGTTAGGAATTAGCATTTAGAAAACCTTATTTTACTCACACAAAACCATTGAAATTCCATATATAGTTAGTTGCACTAACTATATATCGCGCACCCGCAATCCACTGCTGATGATGTCACATATTACATCATTCATGACATGGTCAGTGACATCACTGATGACATCACTGATGACATCTCAAATGACATCACTGATGACATCACTGATGACATCTCAAATGACATCACTGATGACATCATGACACACCAATACCAGTTACTACATACGCACTCACTGATTCCTACGTCTACACACACATTCACTCATTCACCCATACAATCACTCATACATACAGTCACTCATTATTACAACACTATCATATGCACTCATACACCTATGCAGACAGTCACACACTGCCACTCATCCATGGAGTTACTCACACACCAAGTCAGTCCTGTAAAGAATCAATCACACTTCCATTTCTTCATCTATACAGTTAAACACAGAACACCATACTTCAGTGACATCACTGATGACATCACTAATGACATCTGAAATGACATCACTGATGACATCTCAAATGACATCACTGATGACATCATGACACACCAATACCAGTTACTACATACGCACTCACTGATTCGTACGTCTACACACACATTCACTCATTCACCCATACAATTACTCATACATACAGTCAGTTATTATTAGAACACTATCATATGCACTCATACACCTAGTCAGTCCTGTGAAGAATCAATCACACTTCGATTTCCTCATCTATAGTTAAACACAGAACACCATACTTTTCACACATATACTAACACATACTTACTCTCTTATACAATCACTGATACAAGTACACATTGATATGCACAGCGTCACACACCTCCCAGCCAGCCACACACACACTCAGTCTTCCACCCATCCAGTCATTCTTCAATATGTAAAACGTATTTAAACTTTACAAAAACACACAGACACTAGATGATGTCATCAGTGATGTCATCAGTGATGTCACTGACCATGTCATGAATGATGTAATATGTGACATCATCAGCAGTGGATTGCGGGTGCGCGATATATAGTTAGTGCAACTAACTATATATGGAATTTCAATGGTTTTGTGTGAGTAAAATAAGGTTTTCTAAATGCTAATTCCTAACTATATATGGTCTATAACCTATGGTTTTTTCAGTGAATATATATATATATATATATATATATATAATTTATATAATTTACATTGTTTGATCTACACTACTTAGTGTTTGGTCCACTTTTTGCAGGTTGTTAGATTCATTTCTAAAATACAATGGAGTCATTTTCAAAGAATGTGGATTTTAACCATTTTCTATATTAGTGAAAAATATACCGTGAATAATAATTTGTTTGGAAAACAGACTCTATAGTACTAAAAATGTAGTATGTCCTTTTTATCACATGGTGCAATGTTAGAGAAAGAGAAAAAAATGTCAATTGAGAAAAAAACTGTGATGCACTGGGTATTTAAACGAGGTTGTTCTTACTTACTGACTGTCTGTGAGCAAGGGCGGATGCCCGAAACGCGTCAGATTGGTTAAGCTCAACTTTTAAATAAAACATCGTGCCTTCATCTATATTGGATTCGTGTGGTTTTCCTTGGTCGTTTTCACACGGAGCTTTGGGAGACTGCAGCTGCTGCATATATATATATATATATATATATATATATATATATATATATATATATATATATATGTGTGTCGTACAGTGCAGTAGCACACAGTGGAATGACAGAGTAGAATAGCATAGACTGGAATGGCATAGAGTGAAGTGGCATACAGTGGATTGGTGAAGAATGAAATAACGTTCAGTGGAGTGGCGTATTGCGGAGTGGCATAAAGTGGAAAATCAATAACTATATCTGGATATATTTCAAGATAGCAGGAAAATATACCATTCACTCAGTAACTGCAGAATCACCGCATAGTTTATTCAACCAAACACACAACATGCTTTGGCCTCCAAGGGCCTTGATCACATGCCCACCTATGTGAATTAATTTCATAAAAAGTCATAAACAAAAACAAAGGACTAATCAAATATACATAACATATTGCAAAAGCAGGTGCCATCGTATAATAGTAAATATCTAGTGGTAAATAGGGCAAAAAGTATAACACTTGGTGCAATATTCTGTGAATTTTTAGGCAATCTAGTCTCAGATTTACATTTTCCAATAATACAACATCTTACAAGAAATCCATAGTAGAATAGTAACTGCTAACATATTATTATGAAAACCAAATAAATAATAGTAGTCTTGAACAGCGTTGTTGATGTTAATGGAATTTCCAACAATAACTATACACATCATGTGTGATAAATAAAGCCCAAGTGGGCTATTGCTGGCCAATTCTACAGACCTTCAATATCGTGTGTCTCATTAGCTAAAAGTAACATAATTTTCTAAATCCTCACCCAATGGTGATGATTTGGAAAATGATGTCATTACTTGGCTAAAGAGACATATGATATAAAAGGGTTGTAGAATTGACTTAATATTACCGATTGGCTCCATTAGATCCGCTCCACCCCGGTATATATATATATATATGTGTATGTGCGCAAGTATATATGTACACACACATATATATAAATATATACATATATATGTGTGTGTGTGTTTATATATATATACACACATAAAGACATACTAGCTTTGCCACTGAACATAAACGTATCCAAATAACAAAAAAAGATTGTTGCTATATATGTATTTGATTTTGATGATGTATTTGACTTTCAAACCACACTGGGTATCATGTAAGTGGCAGGAGCATGCAGTATCAGGCACCTGTTGAAGCTAGAGCAGTAAAAGCACATCACCTTGGGCACTGAAGAATTCCAGGTAGGCACTCTTTAGTCGTACATTTGGCGTTGTTGATTCTACTTGAACCCCACATTTAAAATGTCTGTTTTTCAGACGTTTCCTGAACTGAAGGGTATTGGAAGGTGTCCACAGCCTTGGGCTTAGGGTGTTCTAAAGTTTCAGGCCCTGGACTTCGAATGATCTTCCAGCAGGTTTTAGTCTCTTGAAGAAGCATTGTCTAAGCCGCTCAGAGAAAGCTGACTTCAGGCTCCTGGCTGGTACACAGAGGCAAGCCAATTTTCAGAGGTAGTGAGCTCCTTTGCACGATACGTTTGTGCATGAGGCAGACAGTTTTAAATGTATTTCTGTATTCCAGTGGAGTGCCTTCAGCGCAGGGTTGACTTCATGATGCAGCCGTGGGTGTAGGTACACAATGTACTGATTAGTTTTTAGGGAGATCGATACGGACAAAAATGACATAGTACAGGCTTGGCTTCACCAGAGGAGCAAGCTCTTGTCAGTGGTTACTTGGAAAGAAATGGAGGATTTTGCTAGGGAGAGAATGTTGACAGTTTATTCCATTGATGAGTGCACTGATTTGAGAGAAGTTGAGGTCGACTGAATCGTACATTACCCCAAGGTTTGTGATCTGTTGAGTAGGGGTAGATGGTCGTCCAGACAGATGACCAACTGAACAGTTGCGCTGGCATCGTTCCTGCTTTTGTGTTTACATTTTTGAGTAAAACTAAGGCACGAGTCGGGGGTACACGCGGGTGGACTGCGTCCACCCACTATTCTCACAAGGTGGACTCCGTCCACCTTGCCAAGTAGTTGGGCCCCATGGAAAAAGATGCAGAATTCGTCCCGGTGTAATTTTCAAACACTGGGACACTTTCAGCAGCGCCTGCACGTTGTTATCTGCTTTCGATCCGCAACAAAGTGCAGATGGGGAGGGTGCTCACTTATTTCTGACTCCTGCTGGGCTCATTACAAAGGCTGAATTGAGGGGTCATCAGGCCTCTTTTAGTTCAAGTCTCCTGCCTGGCAGCAGTCAGGAGCCTCACACCCAGAAGCAAATGCAGCAGAGGGGAATCAAAGGCACACACCTTGTCAGCACTTCGCACATACTTAAGAGAGGTAGCTTTTCACTTTGTTCAGTCACTGTTTACAAGATATGCATGAACTGTAAGAATGTCAGATGTGTTGGTCTTTCCCAGTGTTTACCCAAAATAAATAGTATTTATATAGCGCTTACTACCCCTGAGGAAACCTTGTAATAATTTAAATATCACAATTTTTTCTATTAAAGCACTATGGGTAGAGGAAGCTTTACGCTGACAAAAGGCAACATTGGTTTATGTGCAGCTTACAAAAGTGTGAATCTTCTGCCCAAAATCAGGAGGGTTCACAAGTATACTCAAAATGTGCTGAAATGTACTCATGATAGACCTGCTAAACATATATTTGAGGGCTTAAGATCTGATGTCACTTCTTGTGATGTCACTTCTTGTGATGTCACACTCTGTGATGGCACATGCTGTGATGACACGTGGCGTGATGTCACAAGCAGTGATGCCATTTGCATACTGATTAATTAGGTTAGTCCCCCCACTTCTTTGTTTAGGACTTATGCCCTGAGTAAAACCTTTGCCATTGTTCATACCCTGATTGTCTTACTTACTACACCATGTTTAAGAGTTTATTTAGACCATGGTGGTTGCAAAAACAGGGGCAAACAATATTTGGACATATTTTCCACTAAGACCTGTTTACAGCTCAGCAAACACTGTACTCAATTGTGCTTCACAATGACTGTTAATGCCCGGGCTTGGCTGGTACTAACAGTGAGCACAAAACAGAGAAAATTGGGGCAAAGAAATAGGTAAAATTATGTATTCCCTATTATAAGAGCAGGTCCGTGATCAGATGCAAAAAAAAAACAGCAAGAACTAGGTGCAAATATAATTCATGCTGAGTATATTAGTATATGGGGGTGCCGCAGCAGCAGCATATTGTGAGCCCCTGGCCGCTGCGCTGCAAGAGAACGATGGTTCCTTGGCGATTGCGGTAGTCCAATAGCGGTCCGACCGCCAAAGTTGTAATAGTGCAGTCTGTCCACCAGTGTGAGTTTGGCGGGCCAAGGACCGTCAAACTCATAATCTGGCCCAAGCGTATTGGTGAGCTGTGATGCTTTATTTAGTATTAAGGTTAAAGATTATGGATTGGCTTCGGTTTAGGGCTGATATTGAGGATATGACGGGTTGGTATGAGGGTTAGGAATAACATTGTGTCTATCCAATAGAGAGAGAGTACAAATCTTCATTCTGGTACTCCTAATGCATTTCCTTCCTCTTCAAAACTCATATAACTCTATTCAGGGCTCTCCATAGACCCTTCCTCATAAATGTATTTATTCATTTTTGTATTTTTCATTATCTATTAGAGCCAGTATTAGAAAGCATAGTTTTCGGCATAGGCCATCATTTTACTACAGAACTTTAACACCTCTCCTCAGTCAGCCAGTACCCCCGCACCCACACCACCAGCCACCATCTACTTCTATGAAAAATCTCCAAAGCTGGCAAATCTTAAGGTGCAGGTAACTCTGCCACGGTCCTAGCAGACAAGTCTGATAGACTCCCTCCAGCAGTCTGGACAAAGGCAGGAGAATATGGAAGGGCACGGAAGCAGTGTGTGCATATCATGGTCTCTGCTGCATTTCAGAGAGATCAGTATGAGAATTGCGCCGAACAGTGTGTGGTGCTGTAAAAGCCCATGCACAAAGATTCTATTTGCTAACATCCCAAGCTATTTTTTTATTCTTAAGCACAACGGAAATCCATGTTTAGGTGTCCTGGCCCGAGAAATGGACACGCGCCAGAAGGATCTCAAGCACACCATCAACTAATTCTGGCATAAAAACAGCAATATTTTAAGTAGTTTTTTGTAATGCAGCAATGGCTTTCTGTCGTTAGGAGGTGCAAAGGGACGATGTTACACCTTTGTTGTCAGAACCGGAAACACTTGGCCACCAATGGAATTGGAGCATCGCTAATTATGAAAACATTCACAAATTAAGAGCAATTTCCCAGTAGGAGGAATTGCCACTTAGAATTAGGGGCAACTTGCACGCCTTCTCATCACTGTACACCCGCTGTAGCCGTAGTAGCTTTGCATGGTACATGTAACCAGGCCCACAGTGTTTGCTACATATATTTCGCTGCTACATTATTTACAAGTGCCATTTGCGTGCGGCTGCTTTCCTGATTTTGCACACAATTCTAATAAAATATCAATTACTTATATTGCCTTCGGTCCTGGTTTTCTCTCTTTGTAAATCACAGGCTGTCGGAAGTTCTATTTGTTACTTATTTTTTACTAAAACGCACTTTAATTTATGATATATGTGTTTGCAAAACAACTGCTGCTTTATAGTTAGATGTGGCTATATTATACATCGCTGGAATCCACAAATGTATTCACGTCACCTTGCGCGCAGGTCAGCTGGTGCGTCAGAAATAGAAAAGAGACTTCTCTTTGCATTGCCTCGAACAGCTGCTTTAAAATGGCTGCTTCTTCTCCTTTCAAAGTGACTGCATATGATTAGCGCAGCTCCCATTAAAACCCAGTAATTCTGCCAAGTGCGCAGCTTTAGCAGCAGGTTCTCCGGTCTCTGGGAAACCACACTTGGAATAAATATATGTCTTACTCACTGGGCCTTTCTATACTTTTTATGGCCTCTGTTTTCTAGTCACTCAATATAATTATCACACATTTCACCCACTCTGCATTCGGTTGCCTTACAAATAAAAACACCCACAATCTGCGTGGTGCGTGTTCTGATTTCACAATTGTCAAACATAACATCTCCACTAATACTCTGTTGTGGGCTCTGTCACATCACGAACCCAGCTGCACGTTCTCCACCCCCTCATGTAGCACCAAAGGTGAAGAGAATACATTTATGTTGGAATGAAGAATGCCTTTTATGAAGAACCCATTATGAGAAATACTCAAAAAAGAAAATTCGAATCCAAGTGCGAAAACATTACAATTCAATAAATATTTCCATTACTGAGACCCTACTACTTCAATCAACCTTACGTTTCCCTAACATAAGGTCATCATTAGACTAGCCCTAATCCAAAAGGATTCACTCAATGAATTTTTTTCGGACTGGAACTGTCTTCCTTTTCGCATGTAGGCTCTGGTATAGGAATGTAACCTACTGCATCCCATGGGTGCTCAGCACTGCCAAGTACCACGCATCAGGCACTAGACTAACGCATTTCAGTGTGGTTGTCTGCATCACTGCACTGAAATGCTAAGTCACGAATTATAGCGCCTCCTCATCTGCAGGAGCGGTGCGTCCATTGGGGCGTGGGGGCATAGCCCCCCCGCCCGTAGCTCCCTCAGCGTCTCTGAACTTAAGTAAACTGAATCCGTTTACTTACGTTCAAACACGCTGAGGGAGAACTGATAATCATGTCAGTCAGCATGACGTTGGACCGCCCACCCCCTTCAGAGTCTGAAGGGGGTGGGCGGTCTGGCGTCATGTTGACTGACATGATTGTCACCAGGGCAACAGGCAGCAACACAATTGCGCATGTGTGGGGACGGAGGGTGAATTTTTTACCCGTGCCCACTCATCCGCACTTGTGTTTGTGCTTTTTTGCGCATGTCCATTAGGAGCCCGTTGGTCTCCTAATGGGCCTGCTGAGGGCGGAGAGTAACCTGTGCCCCAAGTCAATCCTGGCGCTGCTGCAGCGCCGCCAGGATTGGCTGAGAGGGGCTGCCAGTGTCCTGCATTCGTGACCCGTGACGTGAAGGCGCCAAGGGGAGCAGAGAGAGATGGCGCGGACCCGGACCCGGACCGGCGGTGACATGAGGTAAGTATTGTTAAAATGTATATTCCCCCCTCCCCCCCACCCCAGCGCGACATCCCCCACCACCTGAGCCGCGACTGACATTCAACTGAAGCACAGGCGACATAGGCACGTTGGGGCGCTGCTTGCCAGTGTGGGGCAGACTCACCAGTTTCTTTACAAAGCTCGTTATACTTTCCAGAACTTCATTAAATTCATAAACGCTACAAACTAAGAGCTGGGCTGTGAAGATCTCCTAACTGATAATGCAGTGTAACAAAAAGAAGATTGCCTACACGTTAAAGCGTATTGTAGCTTTTTTGTGAATTAGAAAGTGAGTGGGCTACTAAAGTACAAAAAAAATCTCCTGCCTAAATCGGGACTGATTGCGGGTAAAGGTGTGAAGGGGGGGAGCTGCCTAAATCGGGACTGATTGCAGGTAAAGGTGTGAAGGGGGGGAGCTGCCTAAATCGGGACTGATTGCAGGTAAAGGTGTGAAGGGCGGGAGGGGTTGGGGGGGGTAATAATTTGAGGATGATAAGTTGTGAGACATCAATTACCCTCCTTATCCCAGCGTAGACAGCTCGCCTCGTTCAACAATGACAGAGAGGGCCGCACGAAAGCAAAGACTGCATTGCGTTGAAACAAACCACTAAAGGTGCCTTTTTATTTTTAATTATATTTATATAAAATGTGCGCGTTCGGTCTTTTCTGAGCCTGGCTCTTTCTTTTCTATCAAGGAACAGCTCTCGTTCACGTAAACTGAGAAGGCAGATGAAAGGCAATTGTGTTTAGCCCAGTTTGGCTGTAATTGTATAGTACAGTCGGGTACAACGACTCAGATGAAGAACAAAAGTTTAGTTCCCACTAAACATAGTTCTCCAACCAACATTTCTTCAGAGAGTCTCAGCTCCGCCCCAGAGCTCGTGGACAGAATTAAACAAAATAAAAAGCAGCGGAAAAAGTCCAGAACGGCCTGAAAAAACGTTCCTGTTTAACGGAGGGGGCGAGGCGCGCTTCAATTTTAAAAAAAACATTTAGGGGCAGTCGGCCGCACTTTGAAGTCGCAAAAATTTCACTTAAAAATCACAGAAACCCGAAAAACAGCTCGAGGAAACAGCACTTTAATTGGCAACTGTGGCTGTGCATGGCATGAGGCGCCCACATATCACTCACTGGCACCGAAAGAATAAGGTAATTACAAGTATTAAAAGCTATTCAGCACTCAAACAGTATGCGCTGGCCACTTGAATAGCAGACAATGTTCACACGAACCAAGACGAAGAGGAGCACTGCATGTATGGCATTCACCAATCATGCCTGTGCTGAACATGTGCAACGCTTACTTCGACCACCACACTGCGGTGTACCACATTCATCATGACACTCCCCAACCATTCCTATATACTACATGCATGTGACGCTCACTGGCACCAGCACAATGCCATTATTGTGTCATTTTCCTCTTCTATTCCATTAAAGACAACGAAATGCTTGTAAAACCAGAGTAAAGAGGAGATGGTGTCGGTAGGTTGAATACAGACTGTATGACTGGGAAATATGGGCCTAAATCTCGTTGGTTGTTTTCTGAAGTTATTGCAATATCAATTTAAGCTTAATCATAAGCCCCCACGATAACGTTTGACCTAAAGCCTGGTGCAGCCACTGACATTTATGTGTATATTACTGTGTCAATCAACAATTCACAAAATGGCCCCTTACTAATCGGAAGCACTGCAGGTCTCCAAACTAGCAGTTTGCCGACCTTCATAATGGTATCCCACGTGGCATCAGCAAGAGATGTATGGCAAGCCCAGGTAACCAAAGCACTGTGCAAGCATGGCAGGGCAGCAAACCCACAAGCCAGGAGAGAGAAGATGCAGCATGCGCCAAACAGCTGGAGCAGTTGACTGGTCTTGCGCAAATAAAGCAGGTGTAGACAGGTTTAAAATGATGTCCATAGTATAAAAGGGGTAGGTTTGGGCCACGTGGACTGCGTGCAGGATTATTAAACAATGTGTGGTGTTCAGAGAATCCCAACACAGAGAAAACAAGAATATGAGCTGAGGCTCTCTCTTTTTCTGCTCCTCAGCTTCACTCTGTAGACGTACCACTACAACTAGCGATTTGGTGGGCAGATATAGAATGATTGTGTTAACAGTATGAGGTTTTATATAACAGTGTGTTGTGATACGGGCTAAATTGTTCTTTATTTGGTGTCCTAAGGTGGAATCATGTGATAGCCAAAGTAAACGGGTAAAGTGAACGTGGATTTATTTTAGCTGTGTGTGTTGTGATCTGGATGTCACGATTTTGTACTTTTCGATGAGTTATGGCTTGGCACATTTTTTGTGTAAGACTGAAGTGAAGTTATACAATGTGCTGTAATTTTTTTTTGTCAAGGAATTCATAATGTGGGTCTGTGTATATTGTTGTGTGTTCTGACCCTGGTTTATGGTGTGATAAAAGTTGCCGGGGGTGACTGCAGATCACAGAGAGTGCCAGGGTGTCTAATTAAAACAAAGGACGTAGTTATAGGTGATTAAATTAATGTGGTCATTAATTACTGCAGACACCACCGCATTGTGATTCGGCTAGCATCAAACCAAACATATTTGTTATTTGTACATGAGAGTGAGGGCAGATGAATGTACGGCTCATGCTGAAACCTTATTTTATTACTCAGCACCCATCGGCCAGTATACATACTCTGTATTGACTGTCAAT
Source organism: Lissotriton helveticus (assembly GCF_964261635.1). Lineage (NCBI taxonomy): Eukaryota > Metazoa > Chordata > Amphibia > Caudata > Salamandridae > Lissotriton > Lissotriton helveticus. The sequence continues at coordinate 586,266,131 of NC_136061.1, read as the reverse complement.
GTAATGTATGTCTTTACCCTTCTACCCAAGATTAGAGTCGGAACGAGTTTTGGAAAAATGTCCCAGCCGTTGATTACTTTCATCCAACGCTTTTTTGACTATATCTTTGGCTGTTTCCAGATCTGTTCTTAAAGACCGTTGTGGCACACACTGCAATTGAAATGCATTTTTAATCTCATTTCTTTGATGTAAGGCGGCATTAATAAATTAACCATGAGGATAAATTCATAACCCCTGGGACACCTGCAGGAGGGAAATTCATAATCCCTGAACCCTTGTGGGTTGTTCGGGCTCGCTCGCTAAGCTCGCTCGCCAAAGTTCAGTATAACAATAATTTTACGCCCCACCACTTTCAAATGTCACCAGCCCAAGCCGGAGCACTGCTATAATGTGCAGTACTGACTGTAAAAGCTGTGGCAGCGCTGTGCGTGCTGCTCCGGGTAGGTTTATGAGCTGGCTGAGCTGTTCACAGCTCTAGCTGCTACTTTGCAACAATGTTTCAATGAAACAAGACACCATGGCGTGGTATTACTGAGCATTCACTGATGTCATGTGACGCCAGGAGTCAGTGCTCAATCATGACTGTCAACCAGGTGCGGTTAAGAGTTTAATTTTTCAGACGACATTTAGCAGGCATGTGTGACAGGGAGCTGCCGTCCCGGAGCGAGTGGGCGGCAGTTGCTGATGGGAAAATTGTTGCTGCTGTCCGCAATGGTAGTGCAGCTTGATGCTCCTTGCACCGTGGGAATTAATCCTGCGACCGGACCTGACCCCAGTGGCAGCCGCCGGATGGTCCCTCAGCAGCTCTGGCACACCACTCCAGTATGCAGCTGAGCCACAGAGTCCTTGTGGCGGGCTGCCACCCGGCCCATACCAAATTGCACTCGCTGCAAAGAAGTAACTCATAAGCTGGTAATACTTCCTAATAAAAAATGTGCTATTTTGTTTTGCGCTCCGCGCGGTCATGAACATGATTCCTATTCTGAGTGCCACACTGTCTGCTCACTCATGTTTAACTTGGGCCGGGGGTGAGCCTCTGTGGTGTCCGCCGGTCGGGTCCATCTTCTTGACTTTCATCGCCATACCAGAGCATCACTAAGTTAGCTGGCTTGTGTGATCTGGTGCTTCTGTATATATCGGACCGCTCGGCTTGCTCATAATTAGGTTTGAGGCTGCTAAACTACGGTCTTTTTTAAATATACAGCTTGGATGTGACCAAAATTTGGGCCTCAACCTCACTCTCCTGAGGCTTGCCCAATGCCCGGTGCTGTCTGCCAGGAAGGGAGAAGGGCATATGGAGAGACTGTTGACTATAACTAGACTATAATACATGAAGACAGCTCCATGTTGGATCCTCTCACATCCTGTTTGGGAGTCTTGCCAGGTCCCAAGGTCCTACATGGGACAGGAAGCGGCCTCGAGTCCAGATTGATGCGCTGCATCATCAGGTTACAGGGGCTTCCATTTCTAGTGACTTGCAGCAGTTTTAAGATATTCTTACTGTTTCTCGTTGCTCAAATAGGTGTAATTTCTGATATGTATGTATATATATATATATATATATATATATATATATATATATATATATATATATGTGTATATATTTATGTTTCCCTTGTCGTCTTCACTTTATTTTGTGAGCGAGAAAGTGTCACTCATAGTTGTTGAATGTCACTCATAATTACACTGAAATTATGAAATGTCACACATATCAATCTGAAACCTTGGCAACTATGGGCGCTCTACCTTTAAGGATATATGTAAATCTGCTATTGGAAGCTCTATCAAAAAGCATGTAACTAAAATCCCCATTAGCAACCGTTATCCTTTTTAACAACCATACATTTATTTTATGTCACACTGCTTTTTTACTAATACAAGTAGTTGTATTGTTTTTGTTAGGTCTCGCATAGGCAGCGCATGCGCTGCCTCTAAGAGGCATCATGTAATTAGTATGTTAGGTGAAACTCCGTGTTATTTCTGTTGCTGCTTGCCATTAGTTAAAGTTTGTCATTGATTTTGTTAGATGTTTTTTTATTGGCTGTTGATGCGATGCTGACTTCCGTTTAGTCCGGAAGCAGCAGCACCTAACAACTGTTTTTGTCCGCCAGATCGTACTCTGTTTTGCAGCTGCCTCCTGCTTTTCAAATGCAGGCTTTCACTTTTAAAACACGGGAGCGCACTTTTAACAATGTCGTCCGTACGGCATGCACTTTACTTGTGAAGAGCCTGTATGAGTTCACGAGGAGGAAGGTCTGCCTTTATGTGTTAGGCTAGTATTAGTGGGCATGTGCGTGCATGAGAGAGAGGTTGTGCCTCTATGTTCAATCTATTATCTATATATATTTGCATTGTGAATGGCATACATCTCTGTATTTGTACATGTGCTTGAGTGTATTTGTAGCTTGTGTCACAGCTAGCACTTCACAATGTCACTCCTGGAGCTGGAAACAGTGCCACTCCTGGCGCTTCGCAGTGTCACGACTGGCGCTGCACATTGTGCAGTGTCACAGTGGTTTTCCCGATATTCTACGCGCTCCTGGCTCAATCAATGCTGGGGAATGTGGAGCAGTGTATTCACTCGTCTTAGGGTGTGGCAGGGGTCTGCTGTGTTGACTGGTTGTTCGCATTAAAACCCGGGCTTCTAAGCATGTGCCTGGGGTCCTGGAGCCAGCGACAGCTTTCAGTCAAACCCTGCTTGTTCCACCTTCACGCCAGAATTGGCGTGTCGTTTGTAGCCCAAAATTCGTTTCTCTTAAAACTGTAATTCAGCATTCAGGAATATCACAAGAATACACCACCCCTCCAATCTGAAATACTTTTAAGGCAGCCTAATTAAACAAGTTCAGCGCGTCCACACGTCTTCCTTCTCCCTGGCTGCAGCTGCCTCCTGCTTTTCAAACGCAGGCTTTCACTTTTCAAAAACAGGTTTTTGTAAACTTATTACACTTCTCTTGAGATAAAATAACTCTGTACATTCTATTTCAAGTGCTGTTTTTTGTCTGCCCAGGAGTAGGTGCACTCTGTATGACATATTTCTGGAGGTTGGATGCTTGTGTATATGTCTGTCAGTGTGTATACCTTTATTAGCACGTGCGCATTTTGTGTGTGAGACGATGGTGTGATACGTTGTCTTAACCAACGGGGATTGATTGGAAATTTACTAGACATGCACACACTTGTGCGCACTTTGTGTGAATTCTATATTTTAAAAGTATAGCGTGCAGCCATTCCCATCACATCTTGGCTCGGCAGTCTTTGTCTGCCCCACGCCTCCTGCTACAAGAGCTATTTTTAATTGTAAGTGATGAGAAACAAGCCTGCACATCAAGGTCATTTTACGACCTGTCCTCTGTCTTGGCTTTAGGTAAATGTACGACAATGTCATGTCATTCTTACATGTATAATGTTTGTGCTTTGTGTAAATGACTACAAAATAAAAGGTCAGATCTAATGTGAAAATATTCAGCAACCAGAACAACGACTGAAAGCTTTCTTTCTCCCCCTCTCTCATACACTCACACATATATTTATGCACACAAACTCTGGTTCTCTCTCTCACACAAACAACAAGCATTCACAATGTACATGTATTTATATAGTGCAAATCACCGACCAGGTATCTAAGCGCTTGCTTAGGGAACCCATCCTGGTATTCCCCTGTGAGATACCCCGGCAGAGTATCCACAAGGTGAAAGCCAGGCATCCCGCCGCAAGGGGCCGTAGTGGAGATTAAGCAAGCTATTGCCCAGAGTCGCAGAGTGTGACCCCGTGAGTCAAGTAGGCACCGGAGCAAGAATTGTCGAGTCCGTGGAATTTTTGAGCCCAAGACCCACTGAGGCGGGGAATCGAACCCTGGTCCACGACCGATCTCAGCTTCCAGGTCTGCCGCCTCTAACCACTGAGCCACGCTTCTCCACCAATGGGTCTCGCAATTGCGAGATTTTGAGCTATTGGCATTTTAAATGACAATGCCTTTTATTTATGTGTTTAAAAAACATGCAATAATAGAAGGGATTGTCATTTACACAATACCAATAGGTCAAAGTTTCTAAAATGCGAGACCTATTGCATTGCAAAAGCTTGTTGTTTCATTTTCGTTACTACGGCCAGATGATAATTTTTTTTGCTAGTATAATCTTTTATTAAGTGCAGTTTCTTCTTAATAATATTTCTTCAAAACGTTTCCTCACTGTCACATAATCCTGCAGGGGCCAAGTGAAAGGCAAGGATTCTGATTTTATACTGATCAAGCGACTGTAAACAATAAGTGTATGGTCAATGCCTTGCGACCAACTGGATGAGGCAGCAGACTTTGTCCTTTTTATCTGTACTGTTTAAAGATTGAAGAAAAACGACTAAACAACCTGGGAAGCCCTGGCATTTCTTTTTCATGACCTAATGCAACAATTATAAGATAGTGCCACAATAATATTTATTTGCATTTTATGTAATAAATACGATTATTTTCAGAATAATATTTGACTAACTTATATGCATATCTCAACTTACTAAAACCAAGCAATTGACAGCTGTATTTGTAAAGCACATGTTCACTCAACGGTATCTTGATGCTATGTAACAGACGTTTATTGTTACCCAGCAGTACACATTTTATCAACCTCAGAAGGATGAAAGACTGAGTAGGCCATCTGGGATTTGAACCTGTGACTAGAAGTAAAACACAAGCCCCTACAGTGGATGCATTAGTCCACTAAGCCGCTAGACACCGTTTAAAAAGTGTTTATATTTTCACAAACATCCATTGGCTGTCATAGTGAATTAGCCGACAAATTCCCATCTAACGACTCCTCAAGAGTAAAACAAATGGAGTACAAGCCATAGGCTGGATCTTTTAATAAAATAGATAATTCATTTTGGTGATTTAAGCTACAGCAGTCATACAGATCAGCAGTAAACCACAGATTTTTAAATAAATTCAATGGGAATTGGGCCTTTTAAATCTAGCTGTCACCAGAAAAAGCGATTTTCACGAGGCTGAAGGCGTAGAAGAAAACTTCTGGAAAGGACCGCACACTTCACTCTTAAGTTCACTCTTAAATTCACTCTTAAATTGAAGCACCCGGTCCTGTACTGAATGGGTGGAGGGGAAGAAGGCAAAAGAATTCGAGGGTCAGGGCCTAGAGGTCTTATATATGAAAAGGTTTGATGCACAGTTGAGTCTTATGAAGACGGGGATTAGGATGAAGGAGAAATATGGGAGAATGATGTGGCTTGAAGTGTTTAGCACCTTACGCGGGATCATTAGTAAGGTCTCCCCTCTTTTAGTTTACAACAGTGGGTTTAGAGTCTAGGTCTGGGGAGAAAGGATGGGAGCAACAGCGCTGAGAGTCTAGACATTTAAATCGTTCGGTGAATGCACTGAAGAGAATTATGTGATGTGGAGTGGGAGCAGATTGGAAGAAAAGAGGGGCTCACCCTTCTTGGAAAAATGGTCTCTAAAGGCTATCAGGAACCTATGTTTTTTAAGTGGCAATGTTTTGCAGCAATAATAAATATTCGTTTTAGACTGAGGTATTTTGATTATTTTCATAATGAATCAGCAAACATGAAAGGCCTAGATAAATGGGTAAAAGACTTGAGAATTCTGCATTCACAGAAACTGAGCGAAGTAAATCGTATACATATTGTATAGCTTGAAAATCTTGTACATTTATGATATTTTATCAATGTCATACTTCCACTCCTAAAACCTAATTGAAATACATTTTAATTACATCAGGAAGTTTGAAGACAATGCACATTTAGAAAATATGGTGCTAAATGCAAATTGTACCATTCTTGAATGCGGCCTCGAGTCCACATTCTGTATTTGTATGTGTGCACTGAAGTAAAGTGTTATCCCTGTGAAAGCAGGGAATTACAGCCTCAGTTTATGCAAGGGGCTGTACAGATGCTGAATCAGCTTCATAAACTATGCGCAGCTCCATCTGTGAGAATGTGTCCCACAGAAGACAAATATCCACTTAGGAGGAATCCACAACCATCTCGCAAGGAACGCCCAAACAGAGAAAGTTACAACAAGATCGACTGCTCTCCAGAGAGGTGCAGATGAACACTCACAACCAGGACGCCCCCCAGCTGAAAATAAATACTGCACTGTATTCTGTGCAGTACAGCATAAATGCCACGTTCAATAAAACAAAGCATATCTGAAATGTTAAAGGCCTTTGCTGGTGGACCTAGTTCCAGAGGGGCTATTGATTTGGGGATGGTATACACAAGAGTAGAGATGCAGCACAGAGGGGATTGCACAGTTCTTAGAATTTTTTATCCAATGGGAAAGAGGAGGTGGTAGAATTTTACAGGCGGAAGTCGTAGGTCTAGGAATTTGTAATCCTTTGGAAAGTTCAAAAATCCAAAAGAAAAAACTCCAAACAAGCCAAGTTGCAAGCCAGGAAATGAAAAAACTCATAGCATCAAAACAAACCAGCATTGGCAAAGCCAATAGGTCTGCTTTGCCCACAAGCCTTCTGGCAATTCTTGTCTTGTCATAGTTTTTTAAAAACGTTCTAGTTTGGGAATATACTGGCCCCACATCAATCTTAAAAAAAAAAGATCATTTGGTACAGACAAAAATGTTTTTTTGGGTCTCAAAAAACCACACATGCCAATCCGACTGCTGCGGGGGTTAAGATCTGGAAAAGGACATAGAACCTGCTGTTGTGGAGGGGAAAGGTGATATTAGAGATGCCCCTTTGGTAATTGTAGATGCTGAGGGGACTCCAGGCAGTAGAGGGACATGGGAAATGGGATCTCATTGGCATCTCAAAGCTGAGGGACATCTGGCACGAAGGGGACATGATTCCATGTGCTGTGCTCCGGCAACAATTTGAGTTAACAGTGGGCCAATTTATCTGCTACCCGCAAGTGTGAATGAGATGGTGGAGGAGACGCCACTGGAATTTAGACTACTAGATTTCCCAAATCTACAAGACTCTCCTCGCCAACAGTCCACCCCCCTCAACACGCTCAGGAGAAAATGGGAATGTGATCTGGGGGTACTGTAAGATGATACTTGTTGGGAGGGGCTGCAGATATCCATGGGCATACTCCACAAGGTCATGTCTGTTCGCGATGGGGAGGACCGGCAACAACCTGTGCCTAAGGGTCTGCCCCAAGATTAGGGAATACTGGGTAAAGATTAGTGGCAAAATGTCCCAGGTCATCAATCACACAGTGGACCTGATGCTAAAAATTATATTCACCTCATGTGGCTTATTAATGATCTGACAGAAACAGACGCACATGAAGCTTTGCAGAATGCTCAGAGTATGTATCTATAGACATTTTGTATCACTTGTCCTAAATTACGCTCATTCAATGGCCTCTCCATTTGCACTTGATCTTTGCCCTGCAGTGTGACAGTGACCCACGACTCACCAGGCTATCCTGCAAGATTAGCTGAATATCAAATTAATGTTGAAAAGAATCAGCTATGGTTGGAGCCATAATTATGAAATAGATTTTCATTAGGGTAGTTGCTCCAGTTCACTTTTGCATGGGCGCTGGTGGATGATAACTTCACTGGACCTGACGCAACACTTAGTGATGTTGGGAATATGGGGGGGAGGCACCATTGAAATGCATGCTCTACTATTATGCAACATGGCATGGATGGTGGCACTGAGAGACATAAGCAGCCACGATCCCAAAAGTGGCTGACTGGGAGATGAACTGAACTTGAACTGGTGCATGAGGGCCGAGAAGTTGGTTTACCAAGCTCGAGGCTACCCCACAAATTTGAGAAAGTGTGGGGCATATGGCGGGATGTGGGAGAGAGCCCTCAGTGAGCAGGCTTCACCTTCTGAATGGGACTGGTCGATCGTTTCCAGAGTACCCCCTACAGGGAGACTTGCACCAACCAGACTCATGCATGATTAGGTAGACACCTGTTGCAACAAACTATAACATGATAATCTGGTGGCAGGGGTAAGGAGCAAGGGTGTGGGGACATGTGGCTTCTCTGTTACAGTTTTGTTATTTGTCTGTTTGTGCCTTTGTTAGAAGTGTGGTTTCTGGTTGGCTAGGGTATGCACTTTACCCCGGCAGGATCCATCACTCCAGTCAGGATAAGGGAGTTACACACACAAGATTACCCCTGTTCACCCCATTGGTAGCTTGGCAGAGCAGTCAGGCTTATCCCAGAGGCACTGTTACCAGCGTTTGCACAACACACACACCAGTGACACAATAAATACACCACAAAATAGACTCCACACCAGGTTATGTAAAAATATCACCTATATTGTATATAAAACACAGACCACAATCCCATAAATCATAAATCACTTTGCCAACTAGGCAATTGTCATAACATCATGGATAGTGCAAATAAGTATGTACATATAAGTTGCACAAGTCATAAAAACATCTTCACTGTGCACACTATGCAGCTCCTGAAATGATATTCGGTATCTTCTCATTGCAAGGTAAAACAACATTTATCACAATATCAGGGCATGTAGTGCGGCACTTAGGTCATATATTAATCACCAATTTTCACTGTACATGAATCACTATATATCGCTGTCCATGAATCACCAAAGATCACTGTACATGAATCACCATAAAAAAAAATTTAATTGGTAATGGATAAGCCCAGAAAGTATTTCAATCACGGTAAACCCATGGGGCACAGTGCATCTGCGCTCTTATACCACATGATGCTGGATTCCAGCCAAAACTGTAGGTCGCAGGAGCACCTGTACAACTATTATGTTCAGCATGATAACCGACACAAAGATCCCAGGCGCAGCAGCACCTGCGGCCTTATTATGGGGAATGTGGTAAATTCTCACAGGGAATCAGGGGCCTCTGTCAAGGTTCCACCCCGCCTTGACAATCAAGCCATAGTGCCCCAGGTATATGCACAAAAGGCGGGGAGGCACCCGCACTGCCCACATTGGCAGGGAGACCTCCCCTCGCAACAGGCTGGCTGCCCATGACCTTGCGGTGCAGCTACCACAACATGATATCCTCTTGCACTTAGGGCACTGACATTGGCCTCCCGGTGCTAATTAGAGGGTCATGCTACCCTTTACCGCAGGCTCCCTGGGAGAAGGGTCCACACTGAGGATGCCACAGGGAGGCCTTGCCAGGTTCTCCCCTCTCCGACCAAAGTGGCTGCAACTTTCTCTCCCCAAGGCTTTGGTTGCCGGCCGCGAAGGACTGGCATGGCTTTCCGCCCACAGCAGAGTGACAGCAGATGTGAGAAGTTGGCCTGGCATATGCTGTCCACTAGTTAAAGTAGGCACCTTGCATCAGTCCAAACAACCCCTTAGAGGTGATAGGTTAAGGATAACCTTATTTGAAAGCTATCCTAGTGGTAGGTATGGAGAGCAGCCCTCAGGCTAAGTCTTGAAGGAATGTAACACAGCTTGTTTTACCAGTCTATAATCTCTTGAATGACCACATGAAAGGAGAACCACACCAGGTATGTATTTACAATATATGTATTTATTCTAAGCACACCCTACTAGTCTCTTTATGACGCTAGAGGTCAAAGCACATACGTTACACTTAATATAGCACAGTAAATTAGCACAATATAAGTTGAGCCCTAGGGGCATACAAAACCATACATTAGGAAAGTGGTATAAGAACCACAACTTGACTAGACACAAGGCCTAGAGCCTGTAGAATCGCTGGGGCCACAAGGAACCACCCAAGGTAGTGACACAGGGGACCCACGGGGGACGCATGCAGTGTGAGAACACAGCCGCGAGATGCCATTAGCTTCTATGAGGAAAATCGCGGTTGGAAATTTAAAGATTAAAGACACTTAGGAGAGGACTTTGAGAAAACCCCTTTAGACTTAACGGGTTCTAGGGCCAACACCCACAAGAGCACCAGAGTACTCGAGTTACCTCACCCAGGGAAGCCGGGTGCATTGATGTCTTTTGGTATCGGGAATCATCATTGATTTCAATGGCGATCTGCTGCCGTCGAAGTGGAAAGTGTCCAGTGTGAACCAAGCCTGGATCGAAGATGAGAAGAACCTGAAAGCAGAGGGGACAGAGTCTGGGTCACTTACCAGTGACCAGGGGCGCGATAGTCAAATGCCCACCGATGTCGGGTGATTTCAGGTTGAAGAGGTGAAGCTTAACTCTGCAGCCATGAGGACCAGGAGGTGTTGACTACAACCAGGAGCTGGATTTGAGCTGTACCACAAAGGATGTTAAGTGGTGCGGTGTCGGTGACCGGATTGGACCCAACAAACCTTGTCAATAGCAACCTATGCAGAAAGTGAAGAAATGCTACGGTGCGGACCAGCAAGGTCCGAGGGATCCACCAAGTGGTGGATAGTCAGGGCGGGTCTGGAGCAACCAGGGAAATCCAAGGAAAGTCAATGTTGCCTTCTCAGGGACCCACCAGTCAATGGACTAGGGATCGCAAAGGTACCTCGAGCAAAAACACAAAGGGCGGGCTCACGAAACACTTGTGAAGCGTAGGCCAGCAATCTTCGTTGGAAAAGGTGCTCGGGTCTGGGCTACAAGTAACCCAATGCACAGCCTCAAGGAACGTCTAGAAGCTAATGCACTTGCAAATGTGCACGGTGTCCAGGGTTCTGGTTCCACAGTACTCATGAGGGCTGCGCGTCTCAGCTTTGCTGGGGACTCAGGTCGGCCTCAGAGAAGTCTGGAAATCCACCTCCTGGGCAGCAATTGCTTCGGAGTCCATTGGGAGCTTCGGAGATGCAGACCGGTCAGATGTGTCTTTGGTGCCTGGCACTCACACAAAGCTCAGCACCCTGCCTTCAGGATTGATAAGGCCTGCCATAGTGGTTACTGATAGGTGTATGTGTGTAGTGATGTGGGGTAGATATAGGTAACCTATATCTAAGTAAGGGGTGCAGGCACCACCTTACCCAGGCTGCAGTAGCAGTCCTGTGGTGTCATTTTGGAAGGCTTCCCAGGGGCGACATAATACATGCTGCGGCCCCTGGTAGGCCTCTGGGGTACCTATGCCCTCGGTACCTAAGGTACCATATACTAAGGACTCATAAGGGTACTCCAGTAACCAACCTGGAGTGTACCTTAAGTACTTGGAATCAGTTTGGAGAGGAAGCAGCTAGGCTGGGGTCCTGGATAGCAGGGCCCCAGCCAGAATAAAGTCGAAAAACAGTGAAACATCAGCAAAAAAATGGAGGTAACCATAAGAGCAGATCCTACTCTCCTACAGCAGAGTTCATCCATTTTCTTTTCCCATAACTCCATGGGGCTGTGCCAGACACCCTTTGCTGCTGTGCTGCCTCAGCGACAGCTATGCCTGCAGCATGATCTCCCTTCAGCACAGTAGTCCTCAACAGCACGGGGACACTTAGGCAGAGGCCCTGCTACAAATCCCAATGAAAGATGGTGCCGCATGCTGAGCTCAGCGCAAGTGTCTCTCCCAAGAGAATGCTCACACCATCCCAGGCATAAGGCCAGGGAAGCACTCGCCATGGGCGAAAGCAAAGGGCCGGGCTCACCATGCAACTTTTTTGGATGGATAAATGCAGTATAAAGTGCTCCTCCACCTGCTTCCTTCTTTTTCTTTAAGATGAAGATTCAAAGAACAGCCCAGTACTTTCTCTGTGCCAGACAGAAGCAGCAACTGCAGGCCAACCTACCCCACACACATCAAGGGACAGTGCTCCTCACACAGCTCTTCAGCTCTTCTTCCAGGCAGTTTCCTTTTGATCCAGCAAGGGTCTTTCTTGATGTCTTTGATTTCCCTGAGACTTCCATCAGGAAGCAAGCACACACAAGCCCATTTTGACCTTCTTAAGCAGGATACCACAGTAGGACAGACGAGTCAGTCCTTTTCCTCTGCCACAGATAGAAGCAGCAACTGCAGGCTCCTCACACAGTGCTTCAGTTCTTATTCTTAACAGGGTCCTCTTGTTTCCAGAGGTAATCTAAAGTCCAGAGGTAATCTAAAGTCCTGGGGTTTAAGGTCCAATACTTCTACCCCATTTTGTCACTGTTCTTTTTGTGACAAGGGTCTCTGAGCCCCGTCTGAACCAGTCATGGCCTTCTTGGTTCAGCTTAACCACAGGGGGTGGAGACAGCATTGTACAAAGGAGACACAGCCTATTCAGGTGCTAGCAAAACTCCTCCCACCAATCTAAATGCATACCAGGTCTATTCAGCCTAGCGATGGGTCACCCAGGCACGCCAGGGCACACTTCAGCCCTTCTTTTGACTATCTAGAGTGAATGTACATCCCCAGCTCCTGTCACTACCAGACTGTGAATACACAAACAGGTTGAGGCACATAGAATGGTAAAGCAAGAAAATGCCCACTTTCTAAAAGTTTATAAAAAGAAAGGAGTCGGGCCCACAGGAACAAGAGACAGACAGGGCTACATAAATGCAAAAAATACAAAGTGTGCCTGAATCCCTACTTTTTACGAACTTTTATACTTTTCGCTTATAAGCCAAACACATTTCTTTATGCTTGTACCTGTATTTTATTTATAACTTTTTCTTGGATCCTATTTTATTTTCTCATTAAGTTTTTTAAGTGAAAAGGAAAAAATAGTGCATGGTTTACATATATTACAAATACATTTACATTCATTTACATTCAACCTATTATACATACTCCATCACAGTACATACAACTATATACAAATACCAAGTACAACTTATACAGGAAATCAATCAATAACAGATTTCCAAACAAATGGCTATGTAACTATAAGAGCATATAGTCATTCAGCATGTAATTCATTAATAAGGGAAAAAATCTCTTATTCTTCTATGCTCTTTTTGACAACGCGTTTCGAATCATAGGTAGTCAATGTCTAGATTCTCATCAGGGCTCTCTGACCACGCCAAACTTACCGTGAGAGCAGCGAGGGGGTCCACGAACGCCGTTTCCACCGCCAGAGAGTCAAGCAAAGCATTTCATCGCGCCGCCGCCCCGGGACCACAGTTCCCGGAAGCCTCAGCGGCGGCGCGCACCAGTGACCTCGCACCAGCGCCCGGAGGCGCTTAAATCGGCGCAGAGGCCGGCGGAGCTTGGTGACCACGCCAAACTTACCGTGAGAGCAGCGAGGGGGTCCACGAACGCCGTTTCCACCGCCAGAGAGTCAAGCAAAGCATTTCATCGCGCCGCCGCCCCGGGACCACAGTTCCCGGAAGCCTCAGCGGCGGCGCGCACCAGTGACCTCGCACCAGCGCCCGGAGGCGCTTAAATCGGCGCAGAGGCCCGCTCCGCGGGACGCCCGGGGCGAAGCCCGGGCAAAGGGCGGGCCCTCTACGGCCCTCATCGGCAGGAGGAGGCAGGGGCAGGGCTCGACCCCCTGTTCCATCAGAGACGCGCCTACAAGTAAGACTCTGTTGCCGTGTTGTTTGTTAACTGCGTTATATATAGATGACGTCTAAAAAGAAACCTGCTGCTCTGTCCGCAAACACCATGGATAACTATGTTGTGCAAACAGTAAAGAAAATAAATGAACAAAGGAGGGAATCACTTGGGCTAAGCCAGTCACCAGATTTGCGTAGGTTAAGCCCTACTTTACCTCTGTCAACTGAGGATAGCCCCTTCATGTTGGTGGAAACCAGGGTCTCACCAAATGCTTCACCTATTAGTGAGACTGGCAGCCAGCCATTGATCACGTTAGTATCCCCTGTTATTCTGGATGTAGACTCTGACAATGTTATTGATTCAGATCCAGAAACTGTAACTGGTCCCGTGGAGGATGATTTACCACCGATTGAGCACACACCCCGGCCTGTGCGCGCCTGTGTGAAGAATCAGCGGAAACAGGGCGGTCAAAGGCCAAGAGTGAAAAGGAAAAGAACATTATCCCCAGGTTCCTCGAGAGCTCCCCAAAAGGCTGTAGGGGAAGGGACTATAAGAAACAGAGGAGACGACGAAATGTTTAGTAAACTGCTTGAGGTTGTAGAGGGTAAACTTATTGAAATTGTAAAACCTCTGATCTCAAAAATTGATAAATTGCAGGCTGAAGTAAAAAGACTTGGAGGTGTGCAAACAAAGTTGACGGAGGAAATAGGTAGTCTTAATACTTTATTAATAACAAGAAATAGTACCGAAGGGGTTAACCAAGCTGGAGAAGGGACATCTGGTGTGCTGACCAATCCAGTCCATATGCCGGCCCCGATTGTTAATCACAATATAACAACAGCAGAAGGGCGTCCCTTGATAGCAAATTTACCACAAGCACAAGTTCACGGTACAGACCCACTGCAGTTTATCGAGGAAGCCTCACCTGTTGTATTGGTGTTAGCTAATGTACCCCTGTTGGATGACGGCATTACCGAGTCATCTAGCTCTCTGAGTAGTAAGGCCCTCCACTGGCTCTCAGGCAATATGAGGCTAGCGCCTGGTGGGTTACAGCAACTGGCGCACGATATTAAAGCAGTTAAACGTGTCCCCTGGATAGGGAATCGCCCCAAAAGATTTAAAGGGGATTGTGTGGCGGTAACATTTGCACACCCCGATGTACTTCCAAATGTCTTAACACATATTCTTCCACCTCAGCGTAGAAGAGGTACGGTGGTTCCCCTAACATTAAAATTCTTCCACGGGGAACAGCAAAATGTAACCCTACCAAAAACGCCTGCACTAGGATGGGATAACAACTTGAATATGCATAACCGCTGGGCTTCCCCCCTAGTACCAAGCATGCTATTACACAATAGATATGATGCCCTGTCTGGTCTTAATAACTGCGATTGACAAGAGGTCAGACACGAGTTTGCCGAAGTGGTTGCAGGAGTAGATTTAAATCAGTCCCCAAATACTACTGGTAGTATACTGCCTAAGTCTGTGGGTACATCTTGCAATACCTTAGAGGGGGCATCAACAACTTGCCTTATTGCTAGTTGGAATATAGCAGGACTAGTCTCTAAATTTGAAGTATTAGGGTGGTTGGAACTAATTAGAACATTTGATATCCTATGTTTACAAGAGACCTGGTGTCTAAATTTCAAGGGCCTTGATGGTTTTGTAGCATATGAGCTACCAGCAGTGGCAACTACCTCAGGGAGGGCCAAAGGTGGTTTGCTAATTCTGATTTCTGTGAAAATGCGAATTAGGGTGAAGGAGCATATCACCGTGGGTAATAATTCCCAACTGCTGTGGTTAGCTGATGAGGCAGACAAAAACATTCTGTTGATTAATATGTATAATAATGTTTTTGATGCCAGCAGACACGTGGTTATTTTAGAATTAGACGTCGCAATCAAACAATTGATGAAAGCTTCTAATACAGTTTTTGAGTTCATATATGTTGGAGATTTTAACATTTCTGTTTGCCCTCTCTCTAATCAAAAGTTGTGTGGCACTTTGAACCGTGTTGGAGAGCCAGCTACACATTTCCAACACAATACATACGGAGAAACTCTGAACTCCTTCCTACTCGCCTATGATATGGAGATCCTAGAGATTGAGCAGGACGGGAAGGGTGATAGCTTGCCAACCTTTGTGGGGAGAGGGGCGAACACTGTAATTGATTTTATTTGCATGTCTTCCGAATTAGCTCATTTTAGCTCTGATGTCAAGGTTGTAGACCACATGGTTAGTGATCATAACTGTCTTGTTATTGAAACTAGGTTTTGGGAAGTTTGTATAATTCCAGATAGTAGCCCTATCATAAACATTGAGGTACATAGGCCGAACGGATTCAGAATAAGGTGGGCAGGGGATAAAGCTGAAGTAACTTCTAATTGCATTATCTCATGCTGCTTAAATGACATTACATCAATTATTGATGAGAAACCAAATATGGAGGCCTGTATTTTTCACTTTACAAAAATCAATGTTTTCATTAGTGGTAAGTTTACTAGGTCTGCTGGAAATTTTAATAATAAAGCAAGGGGATGGTTCAATAATGCATGTACTGTGGCACTGAAGACACTAAAAAAGGCATTATCCATCAAACCTAGAGACAAAACAGTTGTAGCTAAGCTTAGATCTGACTATAATTTAGCTCTTAAGCAAAGGAAAGCTGAACTACGTGAGGAAGCTTGGGAGCGACTTGATCTAGCGGCTGTATCGAATAATTGTACTCTTTTTTGGGCAGTAGTAAACAGCCCCCTTTTAAAAGATGATAAACTTCCCGTGTTAACCTCAAACGTGGGTAAGGAATCATGGGTACAGCATTTTTCTGGCATTTTTAATCCTAACTTGGTAACGTTGCCGATAAGTTGCTCTTGGCCAGTACTTAGCCTAGATATCACCTTACAGGAGGTCCTAAGTAGTATCAGGGCTAGTAAGGGCGGTAAGGCCCAGGGACCCGATGGTGTCCCAGTTGATGTGTATAAATTCGCACCTGAGACTTGGGGGCCAGTACTAGTCAAAGTTTTTAACGCTGCTGTTCGCTATACTATTCCGTGCACCTGGTCTGAATCAATAATAGTTCCGATTCATAAGAAAGGGGACCGAGGAAATGTTAAAAACTACCGGCCAATTTCATTGCTGGATTCGACCGTCAAGATTATGAGCCGTGTACTCCTCGTCCGATTAGAAGAGTGGGCAGAGTCTAAACAGATAATGACAGACTGCCAATACGGGTTCAGGAAAGGAAGAGGTTGCATTGAACAATGCTTAAACCTGGAACTCCTGATAGGGAAATACACCCGAGCAAAAAATGGTTCACTCTACCTTTGTTTCGCTGATCTGAGCAGCGCTTTTGACCTGGTGGATCACGCCATACTATGGACTACCTTGCTAGAAATGGGAGCACCTAGGGAAATTATATATTTTCTGGCCCGTTTATACGAGAGGCTTAGCTCGAGTGTTCGGTACGGGCCTTCGGGCGAATGTACAGATAAATTCAGGGTCAGGAGAGGTATTAGACAAGGGTGTGTTTTGGCACCCTTGCTTTTCACTCTGTTTATTAATGAAATAGACTCGATCCTTAAGAAGGCACCAGCGGACGCCCCTAGAGTAAACACAAGTACCATCCCCGTGTTACTCTATGCGGACGACGCTGTGTTGCTCTCTAGGACTCCTCGGGGTCTACAGCTTTTGATGGATAAATTTGTGGCCTTTATTGAAAAAAGAAAGCTGGTCATTAATAAGAGCAAGACATATGTGATGGAGTGTGGAGCTAGTAGAGTCAAAACTAAAAAGCCCTATAGGTATCTTATTGATGGCCAAGTGGTCCAGTGTGTGGAAAATTTTTGCTACCTGGGGGTTAACTTTTCCAAAAATGGTCGCTGGGATGTCGAGCACAAGGTGGTGCGCGACAAAATGATCAGGAGTGCCAATGGAATATTTGCTTTTGCAAGTAAATTAGGTAGTAGAAGGCCTAAAGTAATGCTTAAGATCTTTGAAGCTAGGTGTCTCTCGGCTGCCCTCTACGGAGCAGGGGTATGGGGGGTATCCAGGGTAGAATCTCTACAGGTAGAAGAGAATACATTTCTGAAAAAATTATTGTGTCTCCCGACATCCACTGCTAATAGCTTGGTCCATAAAGAATTAGGACTACATCATCTAAATGATCTATTACTATTGAGACCTCTGATGTTATGGCGTTCGGTCTGGATGAAAGACGAAACCTCATTTAATAGGGCCATCATTGAGGATTGTTTACGTCTAGACTATTTTCTCAAAATCCCATGGATTAAATACACAATTGAATCCTTTTCTAGTGTGTTTGGGTTAAACGTTACATTAGATCACTGTTCTGCTTCGGATCTCTCTAAAGAGAGTCTGAAATCAATTTTCTTAAATCATTGTGCAGAAAGACGAGCCACGGATGATCTTAAACTTTCCACCTGTATACGTTACAACCATTTGAACGAATTTGTGGGCCTACACCCTTACCTCCTCCAGGTAACCAAAGGGCAACACCGGTTTGTTCTTACCAGGATGAGGATGGGTACGGTCCACCTATTGGTTGCATTCCCTGAGATTAAGATGCGCCCTACAGGTCCATGTCGGTGCGACAACATTTCAGAACAAAGCACAGAGCACTTTCTACTTATATGTAACCTGTATAGTGAATATCGTAAATTCTTTTTAAAACCTTTATTTATTAAATTTGGAGCAAGAACCATTAAAGCATCACCCTGACATCTGTTTTTATACGGCTAGTTATTTACTCAGGGCCATCAGCTATAGGAAGAGCATGATTTTCTAAAACAAATATAAAACTTTTTAAAATATTTTATCCATTGGAAACTTTTTTAAAGTGTGTCACCTGATTCGTTATATGTATCATACTGTATTTTTAGCGGATTGCGGTTGTCAAGTGTATTTTTCTTTTAACATGTATTGTATGTATGTACTTTTATGGCCATGATTTACATGTTCCGAATAAAGTTTTTGACTTGACTTGACTGGGTGTGAGTGTTTGATTGGTTCAGATGCTCCGTCTTTTGTACTGCTTTGTTCGCCATAAGTTGGCAGGATATGGACTGTTCCCATGAGGCACAGGGTCAGACTGATTTGCATATGGCCATGTCTGAACTGGGGTGGCAGAGTGGGCTAAAGAACGGTGATGGATTAAACCCAGATCTTTTGACTGGGTGTGAGAGTTTGATTGGTTCAGATGCTCCGTTTTTTGTACCGCTTTGTTCGCCATAAGTTGGCAGGATATGCTCAGATGTGAGTCCCTTGCTCACTTTGCCACTGGATTCAAGCAAACCTGGCTGAAGGCGGCTGAAATGCCAGAAACCGGTCCTAGGAAGCTTGTTTCCGGTCCAGGGAAGGCATGGCTTGGCAGTTCGGGCTGGACTGTTCCCATGAGGCACAAGGTCAGACTGATCTGCATATGGCCATGTCTGAACTGGGGTGGCAGGTTGGGCTAAAGAACGGTGATGGATTAAACCCAGATCTTTTGACTGGATGTCAGTGTTTGATTGGTTCAGATGCTCCGTCCACCACCACCCCCTTTTGTACCGCTTTGTTCGCCATAAGTTGGCAGGGTATGCTCAGGTGTGAGTTCCTTGCTCACTTTGCCACTGGATTCAAGCAAGCCTGGCTGAAGACGGCTGAAATGCCAGAAACCGGTCCTAGGAACCTTGTTTCCGGTCCAGGGAAGGCATGGCTTGGCAGTTCGGGCTGGACTGTTCCCATGAGGTACAGGGTCAGACTGATTTGCATATGGCCATGTCTGAACTGGGGTGGCAGAGTGGGCTAAAGAACGGTGATGGATTAAACCCAGATCTTTTGACTGGGTGTGAGTGTTTGATTGGTTCAGATGCTCCGTCCATCACCACCCCCTTTTGTACCGCTTTGTTCGCCATAAGTTGGCAGGTTATGCTCAGACGTGAGTCCCTTGCTCACTTTGCCACTGGATTCAAGCAAGCCTGGTTGAAGACAGCTGAAATGCCAGAAACCAGTCCTAGGAAGCTTGTTTCTGGTCCAGGGAAGGCATAGCTTGGCAGTTCGGGCTGGACTGTAACCATGAGGCACAGGGTCAGACTGATTTGCATATGGCCATGTCTGAACTGGGGTGGCAGAGTGGGCTAAAGAACGGTGATGGATTAAACCCAGATCTTTTGACTGGGTGTGAGTGTTTGATTGGTTCAGATGCTCCGTCCATCACCACCCCCTTTTGTACCGCCATGGTATGACTGAGGCATCGGGCATCGCCATCGAACTATGGGTGGCTACCAGAGGACACTTATAGATCCATATTGTGCTGACCTGTGAATGCGCTCCAAAAAACAGAACATGAGCGGCGATCCTAGGCCAGACATAATGACTGTGAAAAGACCGTGAGTATTAAAGAAATGCTTGCAAGCCTACCTGGGCCAATGATTTTATGATATTTAATTCCTTGAATGGCACTCAATAAATTCTAGTTATCAAGAAGGAGTCAACAACTACCAGGATTGCTTTGTAACCTGGAAAATTCGCAGGATCAATTATAACTTGTTTTTTTTACATAGGGACTCAGTCTGCAGTTTTGCCTGTAAAACACAGGTGTTTCGAGTGCCTAATTAAGTGCTATCTTATTTATCAAACCAGGAATGATAAAAAGCTAAAATGGTCTTGCTGCGATTCGAACTTGTGCCCTGCATGTCAAAGCAAATGCCAGCCTTGGTGGGTGGATGGCATTTTTTTGGGTGAAGAGGGGGAGTTGTTTCTTTGTGGTTTTCAGTGTCAATCGAAACCCAGTGTTGCGCCGGCTCTCCGCAGAAGCTCCCCAGACTGAATCCCCCCTCCCCCACCTTGGGTTTCCAGGAAGTGTACACAAAGGGCAGGTGTCCAGTAAATGGCCAGGCAGCAGAACCATGATGCCTGCCAGGTTTGGGTTTGGGGTGCTGTCAGGCAAATACTGCTGGGTGAGGCTGGCGTGGGGTCCCCGCAGATGAGTATTATGGGGGAGGGTGAGAACTCTGTAAAAGCTCTGCCATGCCCAGGGAGGGACATCCTGTCCTGTCCTGGATTCCTAGCACACATCTAGTGACGGGCCAGACTGCGGGAGCTGCATTGCCTGCTAGGCGCGGGGCCCTAACAGGCTAGTACTGTGGGAGTGGCTAAGCACTTTGCATATAATGTGACCAGTTTGACCTGTAGGAATCGGGAAACAGACTTAACCACACAGCATGAACTACGCGGGGCTGAACCACGCAGGCTGTACAACGCACGTCTAAACCACGAATATGCCATAACCATGCATATGCGTCGTTAAGGCATATGCACGATCTAGTTGATGCTGCTGCTGGCCGGAAGAACAGGAAGAGGAAGGATCGGAATGAGGTGGCATGGTAAGCCAGGTTTTGAGGGGGTGGGGGTACTTTGTAGGAAGTGTCGGATTGGTAACAGGGGCATTCGGGCAATGCCCGAGGGGCCGGGGTCCGAGTTCCAGCTGAGGGCTGCTTTTGAGCAGCCTGGGGGTAGATTTGGGCAGTGTCTCTGTTGTTCGACTATACCGCCAGTTTCCCAGTGGGTGTCTGATTGGCCTTTCTGGAGGGAGATGGGCACTCATTATCTCCTGTATAGCAGCAACAGGTAGAGGTGTCACCCCTTTTCTTTACCTGGGCCTCCCATTAATGTAGGCATGCTAAGCGGAGCAGGGGGCCTGAGCAGAAGTGGCCTCACTTGTTTTCAGGTGTGTTTCACTAGTGTAAACTGATGCCTGCTTTTCTTACCCCCTCCCCCCCCCCCTTTTATGTAAAATTACGCTGAAAGCTGTGATTTGATGGAAGGCACTATGCAAATGTGGGCCGATTTTTTTATGCGTGCCCGGGCCGATTTTTAATCCCAATCCAACCCTGTTTGTAGGGGTTGTGTGGTCGTTTTCAGGGCTGGGAGGTGGTCAGGGTAGTTTGCAGGGACAATTGGGGGTCTTGAGTTTTAGGGCTCAGGACAGGGGACGGAGGTAGATTATTTGTGTTGGGGATAGTTTTGGGGTGGGGGTCAGGTAGTTTTCAGGGCTGGGGAATCAGGGGTTTAGGGCTCATGGCAGGGGACAGAAAAAGGGTAGTTATTTTTTTTTTTATAACCAATTTTATTGCCATTTTGAACAACAAGATAAACATTGCACCACTGTGACATGTAAGACATTCTAGCATGTTTACAGGGGTTCCCCCATCCGATTGTTTGGAAAAAGACAAGCCCCCAACGTTGCAAGTAATCAGTCCAGCGGGCCCATCCATTTGCCCCATATACGCTCGTATTTAGCAGGGCACCCTCTTGCCTTGTATACAGCTTTTTCTTGGATGGCGCACCAGTCCACTCCCCTATGCCATTGTTTTTCCAGGCCGCTGCAATGTCTCTTTTGATAATAAAAATGGCTGTTCTAGAAACAATTTGTCGGCCCGGGAGCCGTGCATCCCCTCCATCACTCCCAGGAGAAGGGCAAGAGGATTAAAAGGGACTTCCCACCCCATTATACCACCCAGTTCAGAATCAAATAACGCTCAGTATTTAGATAGAATGGTGCACGACCATACCATATGGAAAAAATCGTCTGGTTCCCCCTTACAGCGTGGACATTGTGCGGTTGGGAGGAATCCTACTTTATGGAGCCATTCTAGTGTAAGATATGTGCAATGAAGATAATACATTGGATGAGGTGGAGCCTGGCAGATATAGTGAGTGTCCTGGGGGCCATCAGAGCGTCCCTCCAGTCTTCATCCTCCAGAGGGCCTATCCATTGGTCCCAGCGGGCTCTGAGAGGGTCTAACGTGGACGGGGTATTGTTTATCAGGGATCAATATATTGGGGATATCCCCCTCCCCCCTTCCCTAGGTTCCCCATGAGGAGCTTGGCCTCCAGTGGGCTAAACTCAGGAAATGCTGTATGGTTAGGAATGTGGAGGGCCAGGGCGTGAGGCAGCTGGAGGGAAAAGAGAAGTTTTAATGCTGAGGGAGCAGTTGGGCTGGGGTGGGGGTAGGTGGGGTTAGGTTAGATTTTAAGGGGGGTGCCTGTTTTAGGGATCAGGGAGGGGGCTGGGGTCGGAGTAACTTTAAGGGGGCTGAGTAGTAGGGCTCAGGGTAGGGGGCACAGGATGGGGCAGTTTTCAGGCCGAGGGGGCAGTTGGGCTGGGTTAGAGGAGAGCTAGGGATTTTAGGTTTAGGGTGTTTTTAGGGTTTAGGGCAGAGGGGCAGGAGTGTGATCTTTACCACACATGCCCATTTACCAAACAAGTCTTCACCACGCAATTGTGTGGTAAAGGCATTCATGGTAAAGACCCAGTCGGGGTTTAGACCGCATGGTTAAGGCATGCTTTGTTGAGGCATGGGATTTCCCATTACACAACCGTAGGAATCTATTGTATTTCCAAGAAACACATCTTTATGGGCATAAACAATCGAGCTGTCAGTTGGAAATGTATCATTGCATTCCTACTCAAAGTGCACATATCCCGCAATGGCTGCTAATATACAACAAAAAAGGAATACACATGCGGTGCATGCATTGCAATAATTATTTTTCCAAGCACTGGAAAAACACTGTCTATAATATCTTTTTGTGGCATCAAAATGTTAAAATATTGATACCTTCTGATTCTGAGAATTTTTGAAAGCATTGGAAAATACGCACTGTAATCTAAAATACTGAAACCAGGAAACCCTAATTCAAAAACATCAATGGCCTTGACAAGCAGGTACCTTTCTCCCTGTGCATATGGGCCATAGAATGTTTTTCCTGCCTGTGTCCTCTATGCCTCATGGCGGTAAAGGACAGGAAATTCCTGCATCTGAAGGCCTGCACTATTCAACACACTGACCCAGATGCCATGTACCAGATAGGATTGCTGTGGCAGAACCAGCTGAGGCTGTACCATCGAGAACCTAGCCCAGCTGTTGCTCTGCCTCTAGATGACGTAGGGAACTGCACCTCTGATTGGACCGGAGCCCCACTGACTATGGTGGGGTTCAAGCTTCCCCAAATTCTAATTGAGGAGCTTAACTCTGATAAATGTGAGATCGCACACTTACTGCATGGTCGAAAGTTGTACCCAAATGTGTAGTATATGTTTCACTGATGCTGAGATTTCATGCGTAAAAGCGGACAATGCGGGGTAAATCTGCTAATACAACTCAGCAAAATGAAAGTCCATAGACATTTTCGATTGAATAAATAAGGAGATGTGTCATTCAGGAACATTGACCGAATTTCTTCTCCTCGGCCATTTGCTAAATAAGAGAACGCTTTCTGGTTCGAATATGCAGATTTGCATCTTTTTCCCAAGGCCGAAGGGCTTCCCTCAGTGTGGGTGTGTACGAGGAGCTCTTTCACAGTTGAGTATCCTGAACCCCATTAAAGGTCCTGCATTCGGACTCAGGCTTGTCCTAGTGCATGGGGGAGCTTTGGTTGATGTATCTCATGGAGTGTCTGGGTATGCAATGCTTTGTTTTATGACTGAAGTATTTTCAAATGATGAATTTCTGGCGAGGTCGAAGGCCTTTTAGATTATTCCTGCATTCAAGGGAAAGTCAGTGAAGGGTCCCAGTCATGTGGATAATAGAGTCCCAGGACAGCTCCCCCTGCTTAGATGTTTCTGAAGTGTCCTGGATCACTCGAAGAAGAGAGCTATGGTAAACCCTCAGTCCCAAGTAGAGTGATGGGAATTTATTGCAGCCCTAGCTATTACATCTTTGTCATCACAGTAATAACAAGCCCCAGATAATGAGGCGTTAGGAAGCAATGGCCATTGATACAATTTTCAGAGCAAACATCGATCCTGGGTTATAATGAGCCGGTGATGTTGGTCATGTGTGTACACGGTCATGGACTGAGTTAGGATGCATTGTGGGCCGTGGGTGACACCTGTAGACTTTTGTCCTATGATAAAAGTGCCTCCTATGGGTTTTCAATCTGACTACGGTTGGCCATACAATTAGCTAGTATCTTTTCCTGAGGCACCCTTTTGGCGTGAATGTTGCACATGGTTATACCTCATAAGCAGTGCACCACGAGAAGGTGCAAAGGAGATGATTGTATGTCAGAATATCCTATTCAGAAATATAACACAAATATTGTATCATTTGCTTCAATAAGTGTAGAATTTATATTAAATTACCTTCAATGGGGCAATATTTTTGCACACAATATTTAGGGCATGATACACTGACAATTATATAATGTTACCAAGTGTGGACCGTTGCACTACAGAAGTAATAATGTTAATCCAACTTTTTCCAAAGTAAAAATGGTTAGGGTTCTGCAGATGTTCACCTCCTGTTCATAGAGGTGCTGAATGTAACTACAGAAAATAAACCCTTCCCCGGGAAAGATTAGAATCTGGAGCAACTAGGAGACAGCAATGCTTTTTTAATAACCGATCGACAGAAGGGGAATCTTCATTAGATGACTCAACACGTAAAGTTTACCAACGTGGAGTACCACAACAGAATATTCAGCAAACGGAGAATCAACCTTCTACTTCCAATGCAGAACAAATGTCATTGGTGCCTTTTTTAGAAATAGGCCCCGACCCAACCATCGAACCAGGCGGGCAAAGCACAAAAGAAAAACAGACACCAGTGGCAAAATCAACAAGGAGTCACAGAACTTAGGTATAAACATCTCAAAAACAGTTATCACTCCTACTCAGGAAGGCATCTCATTAGTTCCTACTTATAAATCTAATGAACTTGACACCCAAGTCTGTTTCTTCAAATTCATGAGGACATTGAGACTCCATTTTTTTAAAAAAACATAGTTGAACCTCAACCTAGAGAAGATAAAGACACGCTGTTAGACTTACTACCAAAGAGCACTTTTATGGCACCCCTGAACCATATACTGTTAGATACCTTCGAGACTATGGTACAAAAGGACTTGCACACTATTTTCCAGTGCAAACACCATAGCCAATCCAACCTGACCAAACAAGAACGCCAGGCCATTGCCCAGTTAGCTTCAAACAATGAAATAACTATTTGTAAGGCAGACAAGGGAGGAGCCTTGGTTATCCTCAATACTTCTTTTTACATTGAAAACGTATCCACCCATGTTAACGACGCCTCACTATACATGGAAATAAGTTTTAATCCAACTCAGGAATTTAATGAAGTGCTACATGCCATTCTTGATAATGCTCTACACCTGGGAACCATCACTGAACGCGATAAAAATGCTTTGACTAAAGAACATCCTCAAACTCCATACCTATATATGGTACCTAAAATCCATAAGCATTCCACCAGACCACCGTTTAGACCCATAGTGAGCACATGAAATTCCATACATGAACCTATCGGTATTTATATCGACAAATACTTGCAACCCAGCGTAAGAAAAATGTCCAGCTCCATCCAAGATACCACAGATTTCTTGAGAAAGATTACCAACATCCAGATTGATCCTGAACAATAACTTCATCTCTGCACCATCGACGTAAATTCGTTGTATACTTCTATCCCCCACAACTTGGGACTCCAAGCTATGGAATCATTCCTGCTTAACAGCGAAAAACCGTTGGACCTTCAAGTATTTTTAATGGAGTCTATGCAGTTTACTTTACATCATAGCTACTTCATATGCCTCAACAAATTTTTTACCCAATTCTCTGGAGTGTCTATGGGCAACTGTGCCGCTCCAGCTTATGCAAATCTATTTATGCACAAATTTGAATTAGATCACATCCTTTCGAACCCTCAGTGGCAAGACAACCTGATTGCTTACTATAGATACATTGACGACTTCTTTCTGGTTTGGACAGGCCTGGAAACTCAATTACTCTCAGCTATAAAAGATCTCAAGGAGGTTAACAAGAAAATTCAATTTACCCACAACATAAGCCCGACTCAAATTGCATTTCTGGATGTCAACATTAGAATTACTGAAATGGTTTAGAGACCTCAGTCTACACCAAGCCCGCCGATCGCAATAATTATCTGCACTTTCAGAGTTTCCATCAAATGAGCTTGAAGAAGCATTTACCATACTCTCAATTGCTTAGAGCTTAATGGATTGCAACATCGGAAACATTGTTTGAAGAAGACAGTCGTACCATCATCAACAAATTCACTCAAAGAGGTTATCCTAATTCGATCATACATACAGCAGAAAATAGGGTGAAATCCAAGGATCGTCTTTAACTATTAGCCATCAAACCCCAACCACAAGCTACAGAGGAACAAACTGTTCTTGTGTCCAAGTATTCCACTCAAAGCACTAAAATCAAACATACGATTCGTAAACACTGGCAATTGCTGCAAATTGAACAGGATTTCAATAATATTTTCCAAGACTATCCCATATTTGCTTACCAACGCAGTAAGAACTTACAACAACTGCTGAAACAACACACAAGAACTATTGACACCATCTTTAATGGGACAGTCCCATGCCACAATTGTGGTAATTGCAGCAGCATTATTAAAGGAAATACCATAACCCACCCTACCCAAGGGACCCCTATCAAACTAAAATTGAATGCAACTTGTGACACCACCAATGTTGTCTACTTACTCAAACGCCCGTGCGGCCTTCCGTACGCGGGCAAAACGGGGCACAAGAATAAAACCAGACTAACGGAGCATAGAAGCAACCACACTAAGAATCTCAAATCATGTGTAGCCGCACATTTTGTTAACAATGCACACAGCATCAGCCAGATACGGTTCATGGTGTTGGAAACAGTCACTAACATTGAAGGCAGACACAATAAGAAGTTCTTACTACAGCGTGAACATCATTGGATTCATAAATTGGATGCCCTTCATCCTAAGGGGCTCAATGAGAGACTTGAATTTAACTGTTTTCTATAATGTCACCTGCTACACATTCTGCTGTATCTCTGGTTTTTTCCCTCTCTGCCCCTCTGGTGTCTACTCTATTTTCTATTTTTTCAGGTTTATTCTCACTGTGACTGTCATACTGTATGATCTCTACGTTCACTTTTGATTTCCCTGGCATTCTCTCATTTTCCTCACATTTCTCATCCTCTTTCATACCCTCCAGCTGATTTCCCTATTTTCCAGGCTTGATCCGTTTTTTCATTCTATTTGCTGGTTACTGTCTTTTCTTGTTATTTTTTCTATCCCCCTTGTGCTTCTTCTCATTTTTCACTTGTTTTGTATTTTGCGAGTTTTTATCAATTGGACTTCATACACGTTTCTGAGTTTCACCTCGACCCGATACTAACACGTAGTCTGTCTTCCTTGTCTTCCTTGTCGTCACCCTCTTGGGCGAAACTTCCGAGTTTTTGATATTTACGTCGGAGCCCGCTGCACTGATTTCACCTACGGCGGGTTTCTCCCCACGCACCGTTATGTTACTCCCTTGATTCACGTTTACCGCGCTGAGGTAAGTTTCAGCCATTTCTTAACGCTTTGAAGGTTTGATAATATTAACCCCAGTTAAATTTTGCATGCCACTATTCACGTTCGTGCCTGATTAAGCTTCACGCTTGGGTCACCTTTCCCGCATTCTCGCCGAGTCTCTACTCAGTTTTTTTTTTTTTAATTTAGAGTCCCTAGTGGCATTTTGTTTAGTCAGTAGTTGCACTCGGTCCCTGATATTTTCTGTCATTTTCTCACGTTTCCGACCTCACCCTGGCATGGTAATTTCTAGCTTTCTCGCAGACTCGTATTGCACACGCTCAATACTGTCTCATTTTTTTATGCTCCACGCTTTCTTCAATCACATTAAGCACTTAACTGAGCACCTTCCGTACGACATGTACCACATTTCTTTTTGAGCCAGTTTCACCTCGAATCACTCCGGCACTGTAACATTCACTGTTCCCTCCCCATATCAGTTTCCCTAGTTAACACAGTTCTAGTGCATTCTGTTGCTTCTTGGACTGCAACACATTCAGTCCTTTCTTGTTTATTTACTAGATAGCTCACCCTGAAGAAGAGCTACCGCTCGAAATGCATTGGGGACATTTCTCAACGTGTTTTCAACGTGCTAATTAACCTATCATTTTATCAATGCTTGTATTTCCGACTGGAATGAATCAACAAACATTGATCCTTTGATGATTGACTACTTTCATATGCAGTAATATGAAATGATGAATACTGAATAAATCTGGGATCATTCCTGTATAGCAAACTTGCTTCAGTCGTTATTATTGTTGAAACAGCGACTCACATCGCCAAAGGAGTGCTCCAGATTCTAACCTTTCCCGGGGAAGGGTTTCTTTTCTGTAATTATATAATGTTACCACATCAATGAGATTATCAGTTGGTTTATGTCGACAGGTCTTCCATGCAGCTGCTAGTCCCTGCTGAGCAAGAAATATAGCTTAATGCCAGTGACACATGGGATTCAGTTTAAGCCTGTGATCTAGGCACCTGCAGAGCAGGCACGTCCAGTACAGGTAGGAGTGGTTGGGCGGGGGAGAGGGTGGAAGTCGACATACAACAGGATAGGGAAAATGAAATAAATAAAACCACTTACCTTAAGTTCGCCGCATTGCCCAGTCGGTGATGCGACAAGCACAAGGTAAGCAGTTTTATTTATTTTATTTTCTCTATCCCGTCATATGTCAATTCCGTTCCCGCCTCACCACTCATACCTGTACCGGCCGCGCCTGCTGCAGAGTGCTAGGTTTGTCTTCTGGAAGCATGTATTCTGATTCTAGTGTCTGGGCCAGTTCGACAAAAACATTGTGCCTGCCTGCTCGTATAATTTACTCTTGTAGAAAAGGACCTGGGATCAGTTTCCAGACTTATTACTCCCTTGACAGTTGCTGAATGAGCTGCACAGGATCTGTCTAGACATTGCCTTTTTCCATTTTCTTTAGTCTAATGACCGTCCTGGTGGGCAGTGATCTAGGGCCAGTTGTCTCTCTTTCAAAGCACCAGTCCAAATTCCCCTGCCAGTGTGAGGAAGGTATCCTGCTTGTGAGCGTTAGTCTTTGACCCTAGTACTTGAACTGTGGCTTTCAGGTGTCTACCCACACCCATTGTGACACTGTGCTGTTGCTCTGGTTGTACCCTTTACTCCTTCCTCGCAGAGCTGATTTCTGCTTCAGAGAGTTCCCTAAATTGAGGATTTTTGATCTTTCTTCCTTTTGGAACTTGCTTCCTGTCCACAAAGCTGGGAGATCCACCTTTAAATCCTTCCTTAACTCAGACAGTAAGGGCGAAAGTCTGCAGTTTCTTTGTCCTAATCTTCTAGCCCAAAATGTTCAAAACTGCCCCAGATGTTTTCTTGTAGTTTTTGTATTAAGGCTGTGGTCAGGTAACCCCTAATCTCAGGAGTCAGGCAATCATCAGCTCCTCTACTCCCTAGTGATGCTCTGTGTGCCAAGTAAGGCAGCGAGACCCCAAAAGGTTCCATCACAGTTTTCTCTAATTCCCCTCGATCTTCTTACTGCAGGGCATCTGCTTCTGACAGCAGTAATTGGTTTGGGAGTGCAGTTCAGCTGTACCAAGTAATGAGGCCTGGCTCTCCCAATTAAGGTCCAGCAACCCCCAGTACTACGGATTTCTTTCTCTCATACCAAGAAGGTGTGAGGCCCCTTCTATGTTTATGTAAGATGGAGGATAGCTCCTGCCCAGAGAGCAGCAAGGTCATGCCCGCTTCTTGTTCCTCATAAAACATGTTGTACTCGGGTATAAAAGTGTCTGCCACATTAGTGCAGCTAAGAGTACAATAGGCCAGCCCATCCCATTCTTCCTCTTCCCAAAAGACGCAGTTTGGCTGGGAGACACGGGCTTTCTGCTGCATTTACTTCCATGGAGACGCGTCTGCTAATTGTCAAGCATCTATGGCAACCAACTACATGTTAAGAATTGTACATTTGACTTCAGTGGGTGGGGTCTTCTGCTCTAATGTAAGGGATAGTGAACAAAAACTGGAGCACTAGATAAGAATATCACCTCAACAAGTTCTGTGGGGACCTGATACCTTCACGGATAATGTGGAGCTGTATATTTCTCTTCTTCCACGGCTAGGACTAGTTATGAAGCTCAGCCAGAAGTTTCACTGCCCTGCACCCACATACCTTCCTGCCAAATGGTACAAAGCCATTGATATGAACTACATGCTGGGAGAAGAATACACCTTCCCTGCTCCATACTCTCAATGTTATACAGGATACAGCCCCGGAATCCATATTTTATCCCAGGAGTTAGACAAACCTAATGGATTGATTATCAAAATATTGAACAGTCCATGTAATTTGAGTGGCAATGGCTGATGCCCACCTGCCTTGAACTGCGAGTATGAGGTACAGCCACACCCCTGCAAATAGATGCACTCTGGTCTGGTCATCAGGAGCTGCAGCCTGTCTTTCTTCCATAGGCAGCGGACCAAGCCTGAAGCTCTGCCTTAGGCTCTGCAGCTCTCTCACACGCACCGTGGGTACGGAAGGACAGAGGCACAGACTTCCGAGCAGTCCCTCAAAGTTGCGTAAGAAGACTGCCTTAGACTTCAATGTTCAAATATGTTAGCACTCTGGATGGAACCGGAGCTATCCAGGGTGCTGAAACTCAATAGGATAACATAGTCACATTGGTTCAAAGGACAGGTGTGCTGAATCAGCTAACAACTGAAAAATATTGGCCATTATAAAAAGCTATTATTGATTGCTAAGTTTTAAGTGTTTTTTGAAAAGTTATGAATTTCCAAATAATAAACATG
Organism: Lissotriton helveticus; assembly: GCF_964261635.1. NCBI lineage: Eukaryota > Metazoa > Chordata > Amphibia > Caudata > Salamandridae > Lissotriton > Lissotriton helveticus. The sequence continues at coordinate 586,235,141 of NC_136061.1, read as the reverse complement.
ACTGAAACTGTAACATTACTCTGATTGCGCCATACTGTTTCTGACTCCTTCTTCCCACCTCTCTCATGAACTAGACAACTGACTGCTAAAACAAACTATTTAGGAGTGCCAAGGAAGCGTTGGAGGCCCAACGTGTCTTTGCAGATGCAATACCCTGAGTCCTGGTTAATAGGGGAAAGTTAGTCTCCCCTTTAACACTGCTAGTTAGTCCCTACAACCTATAGATTCTAAAAAATAGTCTTGGTGTAAAGGGACCAAGACTGCCTTTGTAATAGTTTTGAAAGTGCTCTATTCCTGAGAACCAGACTTCAATAAATCTCATTAGATCGGAAATAAAAACAATGCCTGAATAGGTGTCGGAACAAGGGTACAGAAAACAGAACTGCAGCATGTTGCCGCACAGTCCATCCAAACTCACCATCGTGTGTGTACGTTTGACACTAAAATTACTACACAGAATTTTGCTAAACTGTGTCTACTCTGCCAGTATGGGCTTGTTTGATTCCATCTACCGTTTTTGATCGATCACTTCTACTTGAAGGCCATTGTCTACTGTCTGCACATCCTCTGAACAGATATTGTCAAATGCTGCTCCAGAGCCCCTTCCCCCGCCTCATCCAATCTAACTAAAATATTCTTGCAGAAGATCATGTCTCTTCTATTCTGTGTAATCACATTAGGGATTTATACATTTATTGCATGTATTTGTCTAACAGGACACTACGTTCGGTTTAACAATGGTTAAACGCGATAACGCATAAAGCACCTGTAAAGTGTATGCACGCACCTGACACAAAACTCTGCCTACTTTACCCCTAAATACATGAGTGCCTGTGACGACAAGCAGCAATGACTGCCTAGAAAAGGCCGATTGAAAGCGTGGAAGCCTGGACATTCGATCTAGTTTTGAACAAGCAGAGGGCCTGGAAGAAGGAGTTATCGATTTAAGACTTGCTCTCCCTATAACCTACTAAATGTTGCAGAGGGACAGAAAGAGAATCTATTTAATTGACACCACTGTTAGCACTTTTGTATGCAGTTACCATATTTCACACTTCAGGATTAGCACTCTTGTCTGGCACCCTCTCCTATAAGTAAAAGTAGCATAGAATGCGTCGGCTCATTTTCCAATTGAAAAAGTACAAACAAATAACACACATTATTCCACTGTTATTATGATGAAATGTCATTTTATTAGCACAGCAAAACAATTTTTGAACACCACTCAACTCGTATAGTAATCAAGCAATGTAGAAGAGTCAGTCACATGCCAGAGAAATATATCCACGTGGAATGGGGGGCGGGGGGAAAGGGGGAGAGAGAGAGAGAGCGAGAGAGAGCGAGAGAGAGAGAGAGAGAGAGAGAGAGAGAGAGAGAGATGTCCTTAGAATACCAAGGCCGCCCAGTCTTTACTGCACCTCCTGCTTCGTTTTCTACAACCTCTCTCTCTCTCTCTCTCTCTCTCGCTCTCTCTCTCTCCCACCCCCCCCCCTATTATCAAGCCCATTATCGCCGCTTTAGCGGCAGGAAACTGCCGCTAAAGCGGCGATAATGGGCTTGATAATATGCCCTTGTGAATTCCCATAGAAGCCCATGTTCACACCAGGACCTGGGCTTCTATGGGAATTCACAAGGGCATATTATCAAGCCCATTATCCTGCCGCTAAAGCAGCGATAATGTTATTGCCGTTCTTGATAATATGCCCCGTGGTGAGAGGTTTAAAAATAGCTCTCAAATACTGTGCTCACCCTGCGGTGGAGCTCACCAAATCTACCAACTTCTATTAGTAAAACCATCAATGCTGTGGCTTAAAACTTATCTAGTTTTAGCTTCCAGTAAGATGGCAATATCACACTTTTAATATTCATCCCTTAATAACATAAACAATTGTTTACGCATCCCTGTTATGTCCTGAGGATGGTGGAATAGAGTAATGAGTCTCTGAAACGCGGCATGAACAATATTTTTATATCAACATTTACAATCAAGATCGGACTGGATGTAATGGAAGAATACAAAGTCAGGATCTTAAATAATATTATAACAATAGGTTACGTTTTAATTTGTGTCAAATGTTATGAATATCCTTTGTGTATTTATAAACCATAAGAAGTGATTAACCTATACCTTTACTATACTGTTATAATAAATACTCACTACAAAGTCTAGTGCAAGGTGATTACTTCTTTTAATACTGGAACAGTGTTAATGTGTAACGTTAAAAGTGTGACATTGTAATATTGTTAGAATATAAAAGAGATTACATTTTAAGTCTTAGTACACCTGGAGGCTTCAACATTGAATTTTTTTAGTGATACAGTTTGGTAGATGTGGTTAGGTCCACAGCAAGGGAGAACATATTATTTGAGTGACGCCGCTCCTGGTTCGCGTACAATTTATCGGGGGTCTGAAGCATACAGTATGACACCGCTGGACTGGCCTACAGGGGTACCAGGGATCTGCCAGTAGATTGGGAGCTTATGGGGAACTTTTATGGCTGCTGTCATGCAGACCTGAAATTAGCCTCTCGCCATCCTCGTCCCTGCTGTGCAGCGAGCCCCCTCCAAATCTGTAAATTACTGCAGGGGATCGGGGTGTGCGGCCAGGGACAGGAGGGGCGCATCAGAGAACAGCATTCCACTAGTGACAACACAATGTGGGTTATAACCTGAGGGTTGATAAGTAAGTCGTTCTTAAAACCATTCTGCAAGCTGCTCTCCCTTAGCATCCAACCACACTCACACTTGACACCCTCGCTGAATTTCCACACTTATTGCAGTTTGTGTACATCTTTTTAATACACAGGTGTAAGTTAACATTAGTAAATCTGGCACTATCACCATTAAAGCAGAATAAACACAATGCTTTTACATTGAGCTCCCTTTGGACGCCTGCAGCAAAATGCCCTCCTTTCTGCTTCCATGTTGATTGCGCCTGAACAACGCAGGTCCCACTCAAACACTTGTGTCATAGCCGGTAGCATGTGTTCACTCACTCACTCACTCACTCACTCACTCGCTCACTCACTCACTCACTCACTCACTCACTCACTCACTCACTCACTCACTCAGAAGCATAAAGGCAAAATCTGTTTCTAAAATGGTGTCCAGGCAGATGAGCAGATTTGGAGATTGGTGGGTGGCCTGGCAGCCTGGTAGGTCTGCAAAGGCCGTGACCTTCGCCCCTCTGGCAGAAGATCGCCTGCCTTACTTAGAGATCCCTGGCAGGCAGGTGGAGGTCTTTGTTCCTTCAGAAGAGTCACTGCTATAGTGGCCCCACTGAAGGCCCTGAAGCTTTGCTGAGCAGGCGCCATGTTTCATGAGCCCATAAACCTGCTCTCAAAATAGGAGTTTATCATTGGAAAACAAAAAAATAATAATTAATGGCCCTGGCGTGCTGGGAGGTTTCTCCCAACACTTTGAGGCCATTTCCCTGGTTTGCTGTTTGGGACCGGCAGGCTTTCCATGGTAGTCCCAAACCAAAACAAAGTATGCAGGAAGGACAGCCCTAAGTATGGTTGACATAATGATGTACAATGGACAGCGACTCCTGGTGGATAAACTGTCAGTCAAAGCGTTGTGCCATCACTGTCAGCTGAGGCTGTCTTCGGACACTTGGCGGTTCTCCTGACTTTAAACATTTCTTGACATCCTTACATCTCATTTTTAATTTTATGGAAACAGAAGGAGACAAAAGGTAACACTTTGCAGTAGCAAAAACAAATATTATTAAAGGAATTGTGGGAGCAGAAATCTTTCAGAATACTAAAAATAAGGCAGGTCCACCCTATTCTCTGTATTTGTTCTTCATTAACATTGGACAGTAAAATACCTTTGGTTTGCATAAAACATGAGGTCTACGAGGCTTTTTCATGAGTGTTTGGAAATATTTTGTCAAGTATTTTTCTTTTTAAATCAAACTTTCAGCCATTTCATTTTTTCCAAACAAAGGCGTGGCCTGCATCCTCACTTCCAGGATAGATTGTAAGATATTTTGGCTTTCAAATGCGAAATCTATCTCCACTTCAGTTATGCATCTGCATGGTTTAGGAGGGTCGCCGGAAAGCTTAAGAAATCATCACAAGTCAAAACACAGTGGAATGTAGAAACTACAGCTCTTTCAATCTCTTTATCTAAAACAAGCGTGTGGCAGGTTGAGACCTCTTTAGAACATGACCATTGCTGCTCTTTATTTCAGACAACCCTGTCTGGAGAAAGGTATCTGATAGCTTTCCCTTCCATATGGTGTCTGGGAGGATCAATCATAGTGCTGCCACGATGTTTGTGTCGTGTTGCACCCCTCCCCCATGTTCCTAGCCTTCATTCTTGCTGTTCGTCCTTTCTGTGGAATGTCCCCCTATCATTGCCTAGCAGAGACAGGCTGCTGCCATCACCGCTGTCTGTGTGTGAGTCTTAGGGCTGAAACCAAGCCCTGTTTGTTGGGATGAATGCACTGCCATGGGGCCCTCACCACTGTTTGCTGTCCATTGATTAAAAACAACCACCTAGGGAACATGCTATGTGACCTGTCCTGGAAGATGGAGTCATAAGACAGCCTTTTACTGGTTCTGCTGAAAACAGAATGGCTGCACAACTGGACGAGCGGCTTGAAAACTATAACCCCAAGTGTGGTAAGAAACAGAGTGTTCTACCTGAACCCAGTTGGCATGCTACTGCCCGCTCCCCGGTGGGGTGCTCAAGCTGCCACTGGATATTTCACTCGATCCAGGACCAGCGGCATGCTTGCCTCCCTCAACAGAGTGAGAAGCTAATTAGGATGTCTCTGTCGCTCCACTAGTTTGTATTGTATTTGCATTCATTTTGTTTGATTTACTTCCCCACCTGTGCATAAATCTATTATTGATCAACAGTCGGCGTCTGCAGGCTTTGTTTACTGCCCATTAACATTCAAGCCAGTGAGGTTTGGTGATTGAAACAAGGATGCTTTATGTGTTGTTGGAGGGCTGGTGCTCCCAGGGCGCCTGTGCCTTGTAGCAGTTTGTCCCGGAGCAGATAAGTGGATCTCTCAAAGCCTGTGGCTTAGAGACGGCTGGGGAGCGAGCATCTGTCACATCCTATTTACATGCGACTTGTGTGTTTCTGTCTCTTTAAGGAGTTTCACTCTGTGACATTATGCTAAAGGCTACAGGACTTGGGAATTAAAGGTTCCTGATATACCAGTAGGTTTTCAAACAGGAGTAAAAGTCCCAGTTCCCTGCTTGCCAGGACCTGGACTAAACCACTGCAGGTTGCTGGATTGATTCTTCGTGTCTTAGTGGCTGTGGTCTCTGTGGCAGGCATTCCACTCTCCAGGGACACAGGATATTAATTAGCAGTAAAATGACTAGTATTGTATTGCAGAGCACGTGTCTGTGTTTGTGTGTCCTCTCTCCTGGTCTTACAAAATCAACAGATTGCAGCCAGTGACAGGAAAATAGACCGCAAGCAGCTGGGAACCAATTGTTGTGTCTTGGGCCTCTAGGCCCTCATGCTGCAGCAATGTCCACACATAGTCAGTAGTGGGTTACTGTAACTGGCCATGAGCACGTGCACCCAGGCCCTTTTATTAACAGGTTCACGTCACTCGTGCTGCCTGTGATGGATGCGTGTGGGGTGCATGTGTGCCCACTCCTCCAAGGGAGTGGGTCTAGCAGGACACAACACCAATGAGCACACCCGGTCTGACCACAGCCTTGTTTTCTCTCCACATACCGACCCAAAACGACACAATGAATATGGCTAAATGCTACTTCTACGGATCCAATTCCCACTCTTGTTCGCCACCTCGCTCCAGGCGCATTCATGACGCTAGCCGCCGGATATACGTCTGCTGGGGTGCTTGCTTTTAGGAATGTGCTCATTATATTTGATCATCTATTCTGCCAAACGCTGTATATACACTACAAGTTCAAATTACTAGCCCTTTCTTTAAAGGACTGTGGATTAAACAGTTTACCAATTTGATTGCCCTTCTTTGCACTATCTCCATTCTGAGGTTTTCTTTCTGGAGATGTGACCTCCAGAAGCTGACACAGTGCTCCAGATGAGGCTAAACCCAAGAGTTTCACAATGGTAACACAAACTCCATCTTGTGTTGGTGAAACCTGTGCCGTGCACTCAGCATGTTCTTTAGGAATGAGAATTCTTTGGCTTTCTATGGCCCTTTCCCATCTGCTGATACGAATGAGTAGCTGCTACCTGCCCTGATTTTCAGGTTCACTGTTCTTGTGACTGACACTGACGACCCTACAGGTCTTTCCGAGGTAACAGCCTTTTGGCATCAACCTGTTCGGAATCCTCTGTATTTCCTTGAGGTGGGTTCCTACTGATTGTGACAGAGAAAAACAAGGGTGCCTGTACAGGGAAAGCTCATACATTGATTGTTGTATTAATGTATACACAGTTGATGGCTAGGAGGAGCCAGGCACTGACAGAGAGATGAAGGGGGCGAAGAGATGTATGCCTGGCCTAAGGTCATATCCAGGGCTAGATGAAGAGTACTGGCCAGTGTCACTGGTGAGAAAGATGACTTAGTAGGTTAAGCACATGCTGCTGACATAAAGTGTGATCTGCTGGTCATGAGCTCAAATCAAATCCTGACTAGGCCACACTAAAATGTATTTGTTCAGAGGTCGATAAATTGAGTTCCATATAACTGTGTTATAGTAACACTGACAATTCGTAGTGCTTAAAAACAACAAGACTACTGTATAAATTACTATACAATAACCCTGTTTTATTATTAATACTGTTCTTTTTCATCACCGTCGAAGCCCTGGGTACTGTTGCTTGCAATGACAAGGTGATGCGTCAATTTTCAGGTTTCTTTCGGTCTTTGCAGTTCTGTGCTGCAGGAACAACCTCCAAGGGCCCAGAACTTGAGTTGGCATCACAAGGCAGGTCAGAACTCCCAGTAATGGAGTTCAAGGATGCTGCAGGTGTAGTCTTTGTGTCCCAGAGACTTCAGAACAGGAGGCAAGCTCTACATCAAGCCCTTGGAGATCTTCTTTGAGCAGTATACCACAGCAGGGACAAAATGTCTGTCCTTTCCTCTCCCCACAGACAGAAGCAGAAACAGCAGGTCTAGCAAATCTACACACAGCAAAGGGGCAGTCCTCCTCCTGGCAGCTCTTCAGCTCTTCTTCTTGTCAGGATCCTCTTAGTTCCAGTAGTGATCTATAGTTCTGGGGTTTTAGGTCCAATACTTTTACCCCATTTTCTCTTTGTAGTCTTTGCTTCAAGAGTCACTGAGATCAGTAAAAACCATTTCTGTCCTCCCTGGTCCAGCTTCACTACATGAGGTAGAGACAGCATTGTGCAGAGCAGACACGGCCTATTCAGGTGCTAGTGAAAACTCCTCCCACCACTCTAAATGCAGAAAGGTCTGTTCAGCCTAGCTATGAGTCACACAGGAAAGGCAGGACATACCACAACTCGCTTGTGACTGTCTAGAGTGAATGCAACTCACCCAGGTAAGGCAGGACATACCTCAACCCCCTAGTGACTGTCTAGAGTGAATACAGTAACAAGGGGGTTGAGGTGTGTCCCGCCTTTCCTGGGTGACTCATAGCCAGGCTGAATAGACCTTTCTGCACTTACAGTAGTGGGAGAAATTGACATTAGCACCTGAATAGGCCGTGCCTGCTCTGCACAATGCTGTCTCCACCTCTTGGAGTGAAGAGTGAAGCTGGACCAGGGAGTACAGAACTTGTTTTTATTGAGCTCAGAGGCTCTTAAAACAAAGACTACAAAGAGAAAATGGGGTATAAGTATTGAACCTAAAACCCCAGAACTTTAGATCACTCTGGAACTAAGAGTACCCTGCCAAGAAGAAGAGCTGAAGAGCTGCTAGGAGGAGGACTGCCCCTTTGCTGTGTGTAGCTTTGCTGGACCTGCTATCCTGGCTGAAGATGGCTGATAGCCAGAAACCGGTCCTAGGATGCGTGATTCCGGTCCAGGGTAGACATGGCTTGGCAGTTCGGGCTCGACTGTTCCCATGAGGCACATGGTCAAGACTGATTTGCATATGGCCATGTCTGAACTGGGGTGGCTTGGTGAGCAAAATAACGATGGATTAAACCCAGATCTGTGACTTGGGGTGAGCATTTTGCCATTGTGCAACATTCCATCCATCATCTTGTGTGTTTTGCTGTTCACCCTATGTGGGAAGGGTATGCCCAGACGTGGGTCCCGTGCTCACTAAGCCACTGGAGTCCAGCTATCCTGGCTGAAGATGGCTGATAGCCAGAAACCGGTCCTTGGAGGCTTGATTCTGGTCCAGGGAAAACATGGCTTGGCAGTTCAGGCTGGACTGTTCCCATGAGGCACAGGGTCAAGACTGATTAGCATATGGCCATGTCTGAACTGGGGTGGCTTGGTGAGCAGAACAACGATGGATTAAACCCAGATCTGTGACTGGGGGTGAGTGTTTTGCCATTGTGCAACATTCCATCCATCATCTTGTGTGTTTTGCTGTTTTTCTGACACAGCACCACAGCGCAGGAAGAATTTCCATGCACCGTTGGCGTATGGCTAAAGAATCGACGCAGCACCTGTCAGCAGATGAAATATCTGCTGCACGCCGAGTCCAGTGTGCCGACCTCTGTAGTCCGAGATCACTACACTGACTCTGACGCAAGCGCTGCTGTGCGGCTGCAAGAATCAATGCATCGTGTGACCACGACTGAAGAAATTGACGCAGCACCTGTTTTGCTGCCGTCACACCGACCTCCCGCACATCCAGATTTCCATGCATTGCACCTGCGCAGCAAGTTTTTGGACGCATCACCCGTAGACCAGAATCGTCTGGGAATCGAGGCACTGCTTCCTCTTACAGTCTAGATTCGAAGCAACACTTCTCCTGCGTGCAGCAGAACTGATGAATTGCCTTCCTGAGGACTCAGGAACCAACGCATCGCTGTGTTTTTCAATGCTTCCCTTCTCTACGGCTATATGGCCTTATGAATTTCGACGCATCTGAAGGTACATTGTGTAAAATCACACATCCATAGATTTCTATGGACTGAATTGCTTGAAACCTGTTATTGTATAAATCGTTTTATTACTGGAAACCTTTTTAAAATGACATTTTGATATATGTATGTTGGATTTTTGTCGTTTTGGTCTTGTTTGGTTTAGATAAAGAAACCTTATTTTTCTAAACTATTGTGGTGTCCATTTGTGGTGTTTTCACTGTGTTACTGTGTGTTTGGATACAAATACTTTACACATTGCCATTGTGATAAGCCTGTCTGCTTGTGCCAAGCAACCAAGGGGGTGAGCAGGGATTATCTAGAGTGTGTAACTCCCTTATTCTGACTAGAAGAAAGGGTGCTTACTTGGACAGGGTACAAGCCACTGCCAACTCGAGACCCCCATATCTAACAACTGCTCTCCAGGGGTATTTTTGTACAATCATTTTTTTAAATGTCAAAGTAAAAATAGGACAAGTAACTCATTACAAAAGGTCAAAAAACATTTAGGCCTTTCACTTTTGTTTGAGGAATTAGAGCCTTAAAAGTGCCTGCCGTTTTTCTATGAGACCAAAATGCAACTCAATCTAATGATACCTTTTCTGAACCATTTAGAGTTGGTTCGGGCCTTGGGCTTATTACTCTGTACGATTTTATTTAAGGATCTCAAGGGCATATTTATCAAGCTTTCACACAGCGCAACAAGCCACCTTGCTGTGCTCTGTGAAAGGGCAGGAATGTGCAGTTTTTAACAATATACGGTGCATTTGTATCCTTTCCTTGCCCTAGCGCCCTTATGCCGGTCTAGCGCCAATGCAGGCACCCTTGGGCTGTGGTGCCAGGGTGCCTGTTCTGTAGGTATGATTGTTTTTGTGCAGGAAGGGACACCTTCTTACACAAAAACAATCCTCAGAGGCAATTTTGCTCTTTCTAACTTTGCTGCAGAAAACAAGGAAAGAGGAAACCACAAGGAGAAATAAAGATATTTCTTCTCGTTGCACCTCCCCCGGGAAGTCATAGCATTTTGACCCATTCCCAGGTATACCAGGTGTTGACAAATCTGGGAATGCGCCAAAATCCATGGGGTATGCATGGAAACACCCAGGCTTTACCCATAGAACGCCTTCCTGGGACTGAGTGAAGCAACACAGTGAATTGCGCTGCATTGCCTTACTCCAGATTTATCAAGCCATGCTTGGCCACGCAATGACCTTGCTTGGCTTGAAAAATCCTACTTTGGTGTTGCGTCTTCCTTGCGCCCCTTGCGTGGTGCTAGGACGACGCAAAATATTCACAAATATGCCTCGCAGTATTTCAGCCCTCTGGGAGTCTGAGGGTCGTGGTTAGAAGCTTTAAGGCCTGTAGGCATACTTCTGAGCCCAGTGCTTCGGCAGCCACCCTTAGCAATAGAAAGGGTTGGCCTTCGATAACTAAAGGGTTTGAGTTTCCTTCTAGAGCAGCCTCCAGGGGCCATGGAACCGGTTGGTACTCATTTCAGAGCTGGGTGGGTGGTGGGAGGGGCAGAAGTCTTTGTGAGCCCTAGAAGGTAATGGTGAGATTGCTTAGTGGGTTCAGGCATTTGTTGCAGAGAATAGTTCGCTGGCTGGAGGTTGCGAGTACCAGTAACATTCAGTTGTTCATCCTTCTGCGATTGATAAAATGAATATCGTTGACTTGGGTTAGTAGCAATGTCTATCAATTACAGCACTATACAGGGGCTTAGCTTCCACTGGTGTGGCAGGTGCATTGGAACCCGGGCCCAGGGGCATGAGGGGCCACTGAAACCTGATTATTCCCGCATATTATCAAACAAAAGCCAGATGGGCTCTTCCCTTCCTTGCAAGGGCCCATGACAACTTGCTGCGCCCGCTTGGCTTCTGGGAAGGTACGTAAAAAGAGACAAAGCACACAGAGTTTTGTGCCCTCGTTGTCTCTGTGCCCTGTTGTCCGCCTCCCACTCACGGGTGCACCAGGCCACGTGATTTATGACATAGTGCAGCGATGTTTCCGAAAACTCATTCCCGCACAAGACAAAAACAAGTGTTTGTTTCCCTTCTGGGCATACTATTTTTCAGCAGGGTTTATGCCATGAGAAGTTGATTAAAATGCCACCCACACAACGGCAGAGCAGAAGGAAAACAAAACCCTGTAACCTTTGAGAAGGGAGGGAAGCCTGCAGGGGCCCACTTGCTGCATTGCAGCATTTCTTATCGGTTCCACGTCTCCTGCAGTGAAGATGCGATCATTGACCCGGCCTTGCTGCTCATCACTGACGTGGCTACTAAATAAACGACAAGGGCCATCTATTGCACCATGTGCGGAAAATATAAATCCTAATCAGCCTCTACCTGCCACACAGCCTCCCCTCGGACTCCAGAACAGATTCAAGACACGGGCGTGGCTACGTAAATCCTACGTGGTCACGGCTGGCTGGCTGTGGGCACGTGGCTGGCAACGGGGGGAGAGATACATGACACACGAGAGTCCACTCTCGGCTTCTCTTCTGCCTCAGGTTAGGTTTGCACTGTTCAAATACCACATACGTCTGCATGGAGTCCAAATAATAAGAATAAGCAGAGTGTGGATAAAACTAGACTGACAGACGGCTCAAAGAAGCTACAGGAGGCTCAGACCCGGGGGAAGGTTCTTTCAATTACAGACACCATTGCAAACAGTCATCTTTTGAGATTCTGAAGCTTTAGAAACCGGCTACCGCTATTAAATCTGAGGCCGCATGTACTTACTGCAACCGGTATTACATCTGAGGATGCGCGTATTTGCTGCAACCAGTATTAAATCGGAGGCAGCACTCATTTACTGCTACTAGTATTAAATCGGGGGCCGCACATATTTACTTCTACCAGTATTTAATCTGAGGCTGCATGTATTTGCTTCTACCGGTATTAAATCTGAGGTTGTGTGTCTTTACTGCTACGGGCATTAAATCTGAGACTGCATGTATTTGCTGCTACCGGTATTAAATCTGAGGTTGTGTGTCTTTACTGCTACCAGTATTTAATCTGAGGCTGCATGTATTTGCAGCTACCAGTATTTAATCTGAGGCTGCATGTATTTGCTGCTACCAGTATTTAATCTGAGGCTGCATGTATTTGCAGCTACCAGTATTTAATCTGAGGCTGCATGTATTTGCTGCTACCAGTATTTAATCTGAGGCTGCATGTATTTGCAGCTACCAGTATTTAATCTGAGGCTGCATGTATTTGCAGCTACCAGTATTTAATCTGAGGCTGCATGTATTTGCTTATTCCAATATTAAATCGGATACTGCATGTATTTGCCGAACCAGTATTACATCTGAGACTGCATGTATTTGCTGCTACCGGTATTAAATCTGAGGTTGTGTGTCTTTGCTGCTACGGGCATTAAATCTGAGGCTGCATGTATTTGCAGCTACCAGTATTTAATCTGAGGCTGCATGTATTTGCTGCTACCAGTATTTAATCTGAGGCTGCATGTATTTGCTTATTCGAATATTAAATCGGATACTGCATGTATTTGCCGAACCAGTATTACATCTGAGACTGCATGTATTTGCTGCTACCGGTATTAAATCTGAGGTTGTGTGTCTTTGCTGCTACGGGCATTAAATCTGAGGCTGCATGTATTTGCTGCTACCGGTATTAAATCTGAGGCTACATATATTTGCTGCTACTAGCATTACAGTTCAGTTCAAAGGACTTTATTTCGATCACAATAGATCCTAAAAGTACAACATAGAGCAAAATTACAGATAAACACAAATAAAACATAAAACATTTAAAATGCACATTCACGGTTCATTACAATAGCAGCACAATAGCGGCCTAAAGTATTTTATCGTTTCAAAGTGAAACGATAAAGATTATATTCTTAGAAGGACCAGAGGATTTCATCATAAAAATACTTTAGGAACAGCAATAAAAATCTATTAATATCTTGGGTAATATTAAAAAACATAGTCCACACAGAACAGTTTGAGTTACACGAAACATTTTAACGAGACCCTGCAATTAGGGGCAGCCTAGGGACTATCAAGGGAACACTCTGCAAGCCTGATCCACATTGCCATTAGAAATTTGGCTGTACAGAATACGGTAATACAAGATGTGTTTGTATGCACTATTCTGTACGCATCCTTATACTTGCTTACTCCCAAGTTTCTATAAAGTGAGGCTATCTATTTGGATTGAGCCTGACTGTACAAAGGGCAGGAAAATAAAACATGCTTCATTGATTCTAGTCCCCTTAGCAGCAGGTACAATTTCCATCCACCCTGTCTCCTGCTTTATACCATTTACTTTTAAAAGTATTTACAAGTAGGGAGCCATACCTAAACTGTAGGTATTATTTCCGTGCTAAAGGAGGTACAATTTCATTTATAGTGTCCTCAAATTAAGATGTAGGGTTAAAATTGATAAAAGCAGTCAAAAGCAATCCTTTACAATTCATTATAAAATCAGTCTCAGCAATATCCCAGCTTTGAGGCTGGTTTTATTAATTTAACTCATGGTTTCTGGTTGTTCCGAGAATGCACCTAGGCTTAGCCACCGTAACAAGTTCTTAAGGGTATGCAACCACAGGATTTAACCCACACATTTTGGTGTCATTAACGCAAGGAGGCCCACCCTATAGGACTCAATTGCTGTGGTAGACCATAGCCGGTGCCAGAACATAAGCATTCTAAGCTCAAATTTATGAGTATTTCTTGTCTGGCCTAGATCTAAGTAGAGTGGAATCAACTGGTTAGACACCGGAAGATTTATCAGAGATCTGAAAAATGTATGTTTGATTACTGGCAAGTGACTAGATTTTGAACAGCCCAACAGCTCCGCACCATATGAAACTGCACCTAGCGCTTTGACATTATAAATCTCTAGCGCTGGTGCCACACTTCTGGATATAGTTTTCCTATGGATGTTCACTATATTCGCCATTTGTTGAATCAGGGATAGCTGTTCCCTTTCCATGATTGGGACCCAACTCAAATTCTATGCAAGTTTGATGCGAAGGTAATCAAACTCAGCCAATAATTCTAAAGGGGTGCCACCCACATACAGCTGCTTCTTACATTTAGTCTTTAGTCTGGGGGCAAAAAGCATACATTTAGTTTTGGAGCTATTTAGCTCCACCCCCAGTTCCAGGCAAAATGCCTGAAAGTCGTTCAGCTACTGTTGGAGCCCCTGAGGCGACTTGGAAATAAGCAGGGTTTCGTCCGCAAAGAGGAACGCAGGGGGCCCTTTGCACTCCTATTTTTGGTGCGTCACAACCATCCCTGCTCAAGAAGTTAATAACATAATTTATATACAGGGTAAATAAGGTGGGCGCTAATACACACCCGCCTTACTCCTTTGTCAGTATGCATAGCCTCTGTTAATGCTCGTTTTCCCCCACCTTACTTGTGCCAGGGTATCCACATGTAGGCTTATTAAAATGTTCAGAGGGGGAGCCAGCACTCGCATACCTTCTGGAACTTCCCATAGCTTTACTCTGGGAACCATATCAAAAGCAGCTCGCAGATCAACAAAGGCAACATACAAGTGTCTGTTGTTGATAATCACTTCCCTCCAATAGATGCTAGTAAAACTGAAGATTTGATCTATGGTGCTCACTTGTGCTCTAAAACCTGCTTGCCACTCTGAAATGATGTTACCCTCACAGATCCAATCCTGGAGGTGGGGGAGCGCCTGTTTGCAGAAAATTTTCCGCAGAGAGTCTATGAGGCTGATATGCCTGTAGTTTGCTGGGAGTGCATGATCCCCATTCTTAAAGATGGTAACTATTTCTGCCACCTTCCATGATTGGGGGGTTTCCATGCCCGAGAGGATACTATTAGAGATCCGATTAATATAAGGACCCCAAATTTCTGGGTTTTTTCTGTGTAGATAGTTGGGTATCCTATTGGGTCCAGGGGCACGTACAGGAGCATAGAAATTAATTACCTTTTCAGTCTCACTAGGCGAGAATTGCAAATTAGTGGGCTCAAATGGGGCACCACTAGCAGGTAAGATGCCACTATCATTTGTCATCCTATGCTTATTTGTATACAGTTGTATACAAAAATCGAGCACTGGTTTGTTCCCACTTGAGGTCACAGCTGCAGTTTTCCAAAATTCTTTGGTGTTCTTATTAGGCAGGGCCTCGTGGTGATTTGACCATAGCGAATCAACCCATTCCCTCTTTGCATTTGTAATCACTTGCGTCTGGTGGGCTCTAAATTTGGCAAGCTCTACTTTCAATCTAGTTTCAATAGCAGCAAGGAGCTCACCTTTAGCCACTCTACAAGCATTGTTTTACCAAGACTCGGGTTTAAGGAGTGGTTTCTCTTTTCTTCTTGACTTACCCAAGACATCCCTTATTTTCCCCCCTAACATATCATGCGTTTTTGCCATTGTATCATTTCTCAAATCACTAGGAAGTTTGGACAGATGTTCATAGTCGACAGTAAAAATTCCCTTGATGATATCAAGGGCTGTAGGGTTTTTAACTACCCATTCCCACCTATTGGATCAAAGATTATTGGTGGGCTGGAGTGCCCCAATATCACAGTTACTCCTGCACCCATGGTGTAAGGTTGTTTTGATACATAGTGTCAAACAAAGGGCGTTGCGATTGCTATCTACTCGGTCAATCACTTCAATGTCCTTAATGGCAGGCCAAAGCTCAACTTGTACCAAAAAGTAGTCTATTCTACTGCAATGGCCCAATCTATTAAAAGTGACTTTGCCCTGCCTTTTGGAGACCATCTTACTTTAGGTCATTCTAAGTGGGGTACACCCAATTGGTTATCCATCACAGGAAATTAAGTAATGTGGAGCAGCAGCTATTGGTTCAAAGGTTGAGTTGAGATCTCCTGCCATAGAAGGGTCTCTTGCCCCGTGTTTCAGAAGCAGTTGCTCAAGTTGGTAGATGGTGGTAGTTTCTTCATTTGTACCCTCTACTCTGTTGTAAACGTTGTATATTTTAAGGGTAGGCCGGAGGGGAACAAAAGTCTGAGTGCAAAGATGTCTTTGGAATCACAGGGCAGGATGCTAATATTGCATCAAAGCGTAGATTTAATCCAAATGCCTAGTCCCCCTAAGGGCCTTCCCTTTGTGGTCTTAGTTGCTTCGACACAAAAAGATGTATACCCATTTCTATAAAATGGTGTAAGGCACCATGTTTCCTGAAATAGGCATACATCGAAAGTGTCAATGAAGTTACCCCACTCAACGTCAGGCAGAAGTTTGACTATTCCTTGCTACATTCCACAAAGCAGTCCTTACCAGAGATTCCAAAGTTAATTCAGCATCCAATGATGTAAAGTTAGCGTTTGGGTTACTATCAATAGGTAAAGTGTAGATTTTTTATACCATTGGAACGTCCTGCCTATTCAAACAGTTACTAGACTGCCCTGGATTAAGCTCCCTAACCTTGGAAAATTTCTCTTCTTGGGGGAGGAGTGCCAACAAATTCTCAGCCCACACGCCTTCAACTGAACGCTCCAGTCACTAGTGATTCTTACTAGCAGCACTAGTCTCTTCACCTGTCCCCCCATCTATCTTAGCACACTGAGGTCTCAGGGGATCTGTTGGGGCACAACATTTGAGTTGGATGGTGGTATGTGCATTAGATATTGTGCGACCTTCAATTGCAACAAGTCCCTCCACCAAGTCATTGCTTACAAAAGAAACCTGAATTAGACCTTGCATATCAGCTGAGGTTGGGAGCCTTTCTACATTTAGAATATTGCTCCTAATGATTGAGTAGCAGTGTCCTGTTTTGTGGAACCAGTGAATGACTTTATTTATCAGGGACTCATTATCTTCCCATGACCCAATAGGCAATTTGGCAACATGAACAAGATATACAACTGCCATAACTCCACCCCCCTTCAGTGCCCCATTTTTCGACCACCACGATCTAACAGGGGGGTAACACAGGGCCCCTGCCCCCCTCCATTACTCCTCACTTACAACCCCAGACTCTTCAAACTACTTCCCTCCACACAACCTCCGAGGTGGCATCCTTTCCACTGTTTCTCAGATTATTTTGCATCACGGGTAGGGCTGTGGGGGTGCAGGACACCTATGTTTAGGGGTGGACGGCATTGGTCCACTGGGCTAGATGGAAAATTAACTTTGCGACAACTTGTCTCTGGTCTCCCCCCAACTCTCTCAATTACATCTGAGTGTATTTACGCTACCAGTATTACATGTAAGACTGCATGTAATTGCTACAGACCAGGATGTTTGGGTAACTGGCCATGGGATGGAAACAAAGGCCGCCAAACCCCCTTTGAGACACTGGGGTAGCGGGCCAGGCAGCCTGCGCCCTTTGAGTCACATGTATCCCTTTGAAAAGGATTAACACATTAATGAACATCTTAGATTCTTAACCACAGTCAAGATGAAGAAAAAACTACGCAAACAGTTGTCAATGCACACGCTGTTGAGCTGGCGCCTAGCAACTACCTCGTACGTTTAGCAGCAGACAGATGCCACTGCCAGGGTGGATGCAGGTGGACGCTAGCTAGTAGCTATACTCTGCAGGGTTATCAAGTAATATGGCCGCACCTGCGTGTCTCTGCTTCTCCAGACCTATGTCAACACAATACTGGGTCATAAAGTGTATCTTTTGCAGTAGTATAAGGCTGACTCAACCAATACAAAAGCCACAAGGGACAACTGTTTGCATCAGTGCCTGCAAGAAGCATGCTGCAGTTCTTCCCTGGGCCTTTAGGCGTCGCTGCTGAGGTGGTGTCTGTTTCCACCCCAGAGGCTTTGGAGATTGCAAGTAGGCCTGGGTGGTAAATTCCGTTCCGCTCGCCGAATTTGCGAAAATTGTGTAATTTTGCGTTCCACGGAGTACACGAAATAGCCCAAAATTCTGCGCTCCACGACTTCGTGAAATTTTTTGCTTGTTCGCGTTCTCAAATGCATGTTTGCGAGATATTTCCCCGCGAGCACGCAAACAGCGATTGCGAACAGTAAAAAAGCATTGCGAACAAGCAATTCTGCATGTTTTTATCATTTCGCGGAAATTTACCGTTTCACGGAGATTTGCGTAACGCGCTTACGCAAATTCTGCCAACCTCTAATTGCAAGGCACCCGTGACTGGTAATAAACCGCAGTGCTGTGCTTGGAAACCAGAGCTGGGGGAGTTATCAGAAAGAGTGGAGGGGGCTGCAATGCACAGTCGCGTTTGTCAGGGATGGGGCTGAGTTTCATCGGAATGCTACTCACAGCTGACAGGGTGCAGCGAGGGACCCTCTGACACAGGGAAACGGGAAGGCTGCGGCAGAGCTGCGACTCCTTTCCCAGGGCGGGAGGCGCAGCAGGCCGTGGCCTGGCTCATTACTCTGAGCCAAGGTATAAGGAGTTAGGTCCCGGGACGTGGGGGGGGCTGGACCTTAATAGAACACTAGAATACAATTTGCTCCCCTCACACTTTTTTTGTTGCGTTAATTTACAAGTACATTAATCAGGACTATTTCTGATTATGTGGGTTTATTTAGTTTCACCCTTTACTTATGAATTCCAAATACAAAAAAGTTCATCATTACATGTATAAGAAAAAACACGATACATATAAACATTTAGACAAATTTGTAAACGATAAATGACAAAAAGACTTATCCAATTTAAATTATGAAACAATACATTGCACATTAATTAGACATTGCAACATTTGTTCAAAAATACTTAATATCATGAACAAATTATTAATATCACGAAAAAATATTTTCTCATAGATAAGTTGAAGGACAAAGAGTCTGAAAAAAGGCTAATAGGATACAAATCAATAAATCTGCATAGCAATTAGTCCAGTTTGTTTTTTAAGCCTTCTTGTAAGCCGACGCGTTTCGATCCCGTTAATTCATTGAACGGGGTCTCACTGCCTTGTCACTTCTAATGGCTGTGTGTTGTGTGCAAAGAGAGAAAAGAGAGAACAACGTCTTAGTTGTGTTGTTCATGCCCATTTCGCTTCACTTACACTCTGCCTTTTCGCAAAAACATACCTGTAGCTTTGCTTTGGGCCGGGTTCAACAGCCTTCTGGCTGTCTGACTGTCTTTAGGGAATCTGTGGAAGTAGTTGTGTCTGTTTTAGAGTAATTGCAGAATTGGGGGGTGCTCAACCCTTGCAAGTGTGATGTGTCACTGAGTCATACCTGTTATTGGCACCGCGTTCGTGAAGACTTTTCTTCATGTGCTCCTTTCGGATTGTGGGTCGTCTATTTCTGTGCTTAGAGGCTCCCTATTTGTGGAAATGCGGGATTACTTCAGATTGCATATTTAAACGTGCTAGTTTTTGCCGTGTGTGGAGAGATTTCAAAAGTGCACTCTACCTTTCAGGGAAAACGTCCCTCGGCGAGCGTGAATCTGCTCACAGATAGGTCATCCGTTTTTCTTCAATCTATTGAACAAACGGGAGGGGGCGGGAGGCCCAGTAGGCCGTGGCCTGGCTCATTACTCTGAGCCCTCTCCCTGCTGGCGACGCTGGCACGCTGCCACCGAGGGAGCAGCTGGCCTGTCACAAGCCAGCCGCCTGGCGGGCATGCGAGAGGTGGCGCTCAGCCTGCCCCTGCGAACGAATGCCGGGATTGCTGAGTGTGCACCGCAGTCCCTGTAAGCTCAGTTGTGTTGTATTTCACACATCACCACAGATCCTCTCCCCACGGGGCTGTAACTGCGTGCAGGGGGAGAGGCAATGAGCAAACAGAACAAGAAGTCATCCACTTGCAATACTTATCATACCTTTTATAACTACTATGCAAAGCGCTCTAACAACCCTTGTAGATGGAGAAAAGCGATATCAAGAGCTAAACTTCTCATAACAAACATTGGCAAAGCCAAAAGATCACAGCTCTAAAAGGCTGAGCTTTTCGCGTGCACACTAATGAGTTACGATCCCTGAGAATGCCAGCTAGCAATCTTGCACTGG
The DNA here is from genome assembly GCF_964261635.1 of Lissotriton helveticus. Classification (NCBI taxonomy): domain Eukaryota; kingdom Metazoa; phylum Chordata; class Amphibia; order Caudata; family Salamandridae; genus Lissotriton; species Lissotriton helveticus. Next base: position 586,215,248 of record NC_136061.1, on the reverse strand, counting down.
CTTTTCTCCGGGAAAAATCTATTCCAATGCAGATGCGCGCGCGAGTCGTGTCCCATGCGCAATCCTCGTAGCACATTCGTAGACGTCACGTGTGTCCTGTTATGGAGTGCCGTGAAGGCCGCTTTTTGGTATTTTGAATGCACCAACCTAACATCGTGTATGGCCATCTAGAACAGTAAATTCGAAGTAAAAAAATACAAATACAAAGGTACACTCAACGCCAAACATAAAAGTGAGAGGACTAGCAGCACTTTGCAGTTACCGGACCCTCCAACATATAATAATAAACTTTGATACAGAACCTAGAGGGAGAGAGAGACATTTAATATGACTGTGCTTTAAACGCAACAGCTTCGAAAAAACTCACTACCAGCCCCATGGTCGGGCGAGACTACGCAGGTCTAAAGGCTGCTGAGTGGCATTGAGTGGATGGACTTGCAATTTCCTAATTAACATAGAATTAAACGTCAGACATTGGCTGGGTTATTGTGACGATCTCGCTCGGAATTATGAGAACGTATAAGCACCCACACACAAAAACAGGATAAACTTATGTATTTGAGAATATATCGTAAAATCTTCGAAAACGAAACCAAAAGAGTTCACGGGTGCCAGCTGTCACTAAAAGCGTCAAGGATGGCCCCTCGATCCTGCGGGTTGCGCAGATGGAGCAAAGCATCCTAAAAGGTAGACAAGTTGCTTTCGCTTGTTTATGCTTCGGTAATGTGTTGAATCCGTTTTCGTGAGTTGGGTGAAATATATCGCTGTACGGTTACTGTGAATTATGAGCTCCTAGTGTGTGCCAGCATCACCGTAAATTGCTGCGCGAGAAAGCAGGGCCCACACGCGTGGACTAAGGACTCACAACCCTGACAGAAAGGTCCGAGTCTTTCGGTTCCCTCCTCTGCCCCGACAGAATGATGTTGGCGATTTTCCGGTTTTCCCCACCTAGCGGCCGTGGCTAAAGCGTGAGTAGGAACTCAGAGGACCCTCAAGGGACCAGCATCAGGTTGTCGTGACCCAGTTGCCACGAAAACCTGAATAGAACCCAAACAAATGGGGTCTTTCAAACAAACCTTCGTGAAACTTAGTAGATGGTCCATATTGAGCGCCAATACCCTAGTTTAGTTTGTATAGTAGGTACCCGAAGGTCTTAATATGAGGAGGCGCACCCTGCCTATGGGTCCACACGTCATGCTTGCAAACGGGCACATAATGTGCCACACGCAGAACAAAGGAACGGGTAACATGCTGCCTTTATGAGCGGAAGTATCCCGTCAACTGCACTATGAAGAGATCTGTTTCAGCACCATGGACAGGTCTCACGCTCTCTTTATGAACGAAGAAGTCCCACCACGGGCGGGGAACGAGCGCTATTTATCAGTATTTGCCCGCTCTGTGCAGTTTGTGTATGCAACATACACTGCTTAAGAGGAACACTGTCGCAATTCATGTTGTGAAAGGTGTTCGTCAGCCAGGCCCTGAGCTAAACTTAACAGTGGGCATATCCCAAGGGCGTAAAGCAGGCCCCTGCGGCGCAGGAGTGGACACCCCTTCAAGGTCCCCTAACCCTTCAAGAAGCCCCATTCAGCCCAAGGTCAAAGAATATCCGTGAGATATGGGAGACTCAGAGACCCTCAGCACGTTCTGCAGGAGGGCGGGGGGGGGGGGCATCAGCTTACACCACTGGTGAATCCAAGTAAGGGAACTGAGTGTTCCGTAAAAGAGGCATAGTAAACAACGAGTACATGTATCAAGAATGTTCCCTGTCAAACAATGCAGGCAGATTTCAGCCGATCTGTCCAGCATATAAGTGCGTGTGTGCTTCTGTGCACGCATACATGCACACACGTGCACACAGAGACTATTGGAAATGCCATGTGACATGGGCACTGCATTTCCATTTCCCCAAGACATCATTGCACACAATAAAGAATAAAGCACTAAGGAAATGCAGCCGAAAGTGAAACTGCACATTTCTCTTTTTTAATTCTTTGTTAAGAAACCCCTTCCCAGAACCCCCACCCCAGTCTGAAGATGATTTATTCTTACTAAGAAGGGGAATTATCCCAGTCCTCGACTGGAGAAAAACGATAACTTACTGGGTGGGAAAGGACTGCACAGTAGTTTTTTACTGCAAACAAAACCCACAAGTGTGTGGGTGTTCACAAACTTTCAAGGCAAACCATGCCTTTATCCACCTTTTCCCCAACCTATTTGGAGGGTTTACTACTGCTGATTTCACTCCTGGTAAAGAAATCTTCAGTAGAAAACTAAACTCATTTACACCTGTCAGAAATCCTTCTGTGAGTTCTTGACATGCTCATTGAAGCCATTTTGGCTGTAAACTTATTTATTCAGCCGAAAATGACCATGCGAACTGGGGCCTTCACTCCTCAGTGGTGGTAATTTGTGTTCAAGGCGACCAATCTCCATTTTGTTTTTCAACAGGAGCAGCTTTACTATTTTTGGGCGTACCATATATAGGTTTCCAGGTGTACTTATGTGAATGTCTGGTCACATATTCCCCAAGCTCCTATTTCACCGATATGTAATTGTACATAGTGCACAATCATATACTGGGAAAATTGAAAAAAAATCAAATGCACATTTTTTTCTTATCTTTTCCTTGATGGAAAGTTAGTTTTTGCCCACGGAGAAGCCCCTTTTCCTACAGCTCTTCAAAATACTGCATATGGCCGTTCTCCTTCCTGCTCTGTTCCCAGACTTTCAAAGGAAACCACTCTTTGATCCACAGACTCCATGCACTTGTGTGGGATTTACTACTGCAGCTTTCCTCACACCCTTACCTCTGCCAGTAATCTACATGGCAGAGGTGTAAAGGATGCCATTTCCGCCCCTGTAAGTTCATGACCAAGAATGGCTTTGTGAATCAGGCCTTGTTTGTTTTTGCACGATATCTGTTTTTCTGACATGCATAGGCACCCTGCCCGTGGTGCGGATTCTAGTAGGTCTTTTAGAAGGAGGTGCCAGAATTTACAGATCTGCTGCTAGCCATTAAACGGAAAGGGGAACCCGACCGATTCTTCTCTGCAACCATGATGATTTGGTCAATGTATGTGTCCCCGACCCTCCGCTAAGCGACAACACCAGAAGTGAACTCTCTGGACCCTTCATCCCTGTTCTCCAAAGCTTGGGTTTCAGACGGGGGACTTTTTGAGGCTACAGCACCCACACCCATACCGTGGGGCTGGCGAATTTGTGACCACCCAGGATACGGAACTCAAAGCTCAGGCGATGTCAAAGGTTAAAGAGCAAAGTTCAAAGGTTCAAAGAAAGAGCAGGGCCGGCCCTAGGCATGTGCAAAGTGTGCACCTGCACAGGGCCGCCAAACCCCAGGGGCCGCCACGACGACGGCGGCGGCCTCCGGGCAATGGCAGCGACGCGTGAGCGTTGTTGTTTTAGTTTAGTTTAGCAGTGACTAAAAGTGAGAGCCTGTGGCAGCACTGCCTGGCTGTGGTTTACACACGTTGCTCCAGCAGGATTGAGGTTTGCAGCTGCTCTAACGCAGCATTAGCACAACTGCAACAATGTTTCAACATTACAACTGCCGCGGCGCAGCTCTTCCTGTCAACCTGACGTCATTGTGGGGGACGTCACATCCTGCTTGCTGCCTGGGCGCCAGGAGAATTTGTTTTGGGTGTTAGAAATAAAGGCGGCTGGCTAGTTTGTGGGGCAGCGCGGCACGTAATCGTGCACATAATCATGCCCGGAGGGAGCACTGCAGTTAATTACAGTGGCGGCCGTGAGTTCGCACCGGTCCGGACCACCTCGTGGCTGCATACCAGCTGTTGTTACTAACCCCTACCCACCTTCCCTGAATTCAGTATTTTACCGCAGCAGAAGACGGATTTAGTAGATCAGAGGCCGCCAGGACAGACCGTCTGACACTGGATGCCCCCACCTCCATGGGGCACACAACTGGTAAGCAATAAGCAGGCTCCAAGCCCTTTTTAAGATAATATGTCTTACATTCGCATGTCCCGAAAGAGAAAACTGATTATGATCAGCTATTGCTGAGATGAACCTAATGTTAACAAGCTCAATATTAATGAAAATGCACAGGCCATCTCGCAGACCCCGCCCACTTGTGAGCGCGAGCTGTGCCGTGTTGCCTGTGAGGTGTCCGCGTGTGTTTACAAGATGACTCGGGCAGGGCCTGCAGCACACATGGTGCCCACAAAATACAGCTTTAGAGGCGCTAATAAGCACAGTAAAGGAAAAGACCACAAATGCCCCGAAACCATGAATGCAGCTTGGTCCACAGGCATAAACCAGATTACTTTAAAGGTCAGTTCAACCCAGAATCTGACTTTATTCGTTCCCTCTGAACGCGTTCAAAGATCAGAAACAGCCGCCTGTATGCATCCGTCCCACATTTGGGGCAGATTGTTTTCGAGATTTTTTTTTCTCGGAAATTCTAAAATCAACATCTCCTGGCAACTCCACAAACAGCCAGACTGCTTAAGTTTAGAGGTCTGACTTTAGTCTGCTTGCTGCTGAATGAAGATAATGGTCAGACTGCATCAATCCCATGCCCTTCCTTCTCATTCGAAATGACTTCCGAATATGTGCTCTAGATAAGAAGGAACGTGGAAAAAACCGCTGCAACGTCGGACTAACGTCATTAAGAGATAAGTCTTGAAGACCGGCCCCCCATTTTCTCGAGGGGCTATGAAAGGAAGTGACTCGGCTCCTTGTTATGATGAATTAATGTAAACAGCATTTTATAAAGCACTTCAGAAATTTTGAAGAGCTCCAACTTCGCAGCAGAAGAGATTTAGGTAGATTTGTAAACTGCCCAGGATCACAGGGTGGGTGGCGCTGGATCCGGATGCAGGATTCTTGGGGTCCTGTCAGAAGTGTAGAGCACCACATCATATGAGACAACCCCCCGAGCTTTGCACAGTTGAAGGCGCACTATTTCCACGAGCAGTATATACAGTGAATTTGATTTTGCACCTGTGCAGCTTCACTCTGCCCTTTAGGCCAGGTCCGTGCTATACAAATAACAGACTTGCATATCCATCGCTCAAATTACTTTCACATTTCACTACACTAACTCACGACTAATCCTTTATGGGTTCCGCCTCGTCAGGGGTAGTAAGCGCTATATAAATGCAATTACAATACAATACAATACATGCATACAAACGTACATACAGGCTCGTACTGGCCGTTAGGGCAAAAAGGCAGTGCCAGAAGGTCTGGGCTCACACATCAGTGCATGGGCTGGCTTTGTGGCTGTTTCTGGTTGAGTCGCAGTCTCCCACACCTTATACGTCACTAATGCAGCTTGTCTTTACAACTGCCCTGATTTGCAAATCTGATAAATGTTTGTTAGCTGATTTGTTAATGGAGGACACTTTTTTTTGTGCCCAGTCCTATTTTTTATTCTTTTTTGCATTGTAATATAGCAAGAAATCAACCCGATGGTATTGGAGCGCTTTACATGAGCCCAGGTACATCACACAAGGACACATGCGTTTTTCGGTAGGCACGGGGAGATTACGTCATTTGCCCCAAATCACAGGATGTTGAGTCAACACCGAGACTCGAACCTGGTTGCCTAGCTCCATAGTTGGGTGTTCTGGCAGTTACGCCATATCCAGTCCGACACTGCATACATACACCAAAGGAAAATGTCAACGTTAAAAGCTTCAAAGCCTCGTCAGGGGTCGTCCGCACTATATAAAGACAGTTTATGATTATAATCCTTGTATCTCCTTGTGCTACCCAAGTGTAGCTGTCAGTTGGTCAAGTCATTCTAGAAACTTTTAATTCATCCTGTTTTTTCAGCAAACCGTACTCTGTTTTCTTTGACCTGTTCTAGGCAATATGAACATGTGGGACAGAGTACTCTTACTGCCAATGGCTGAAAAACCAGGATTGGCTGAAATACCTCTACATGATACTGGGCACGTTGACAGCCATGACAGTCATGGCTAAGCCATGTCAGACCTCAAGCATGACAGGACTGCGGGCAGGCCTGGATGTTATCACAGGAGGCGGGCCGGGCGGCAAACTCTAATTGCCACGACCTCCGCAGTAGCTCGCGGCCTAAGCCTGCCTTCAGCCAGCCTTGCAGACCAAAGTTGCGGCCTGCAAATATGGAGCGCGGCCAGAAAGTTCAGCATTTGGTTAAAAGGGTTTAGAGCTCGGCAACTAATCTTCTGCTTCTGAAGGTGTCCAGGGTCGTTAGCGGGCACTTGACATGAAGCATACCTGGATGATGGTAAGAGAATTTCTTCACAAGTAGTTAATATTGTAATGTGGATACTGAGATGTGCTAACCTTGAGCTTTACGAGGAAAATGCTGGTGTTTTGCTTGAATAGGTGCCAAGTACAGTGGCTGTTTTCTAAATTAATTTAAAGCAAGTTCTGTATTATATTTAGCGTTTCAGCTTTTGAATTCACAATCCCGAAGCACTATAGCACTTAAAATGCTAACCTGCATTAGTGTTGTTGAGTGATATAAATGAAAAGCAATTCTTGCTAGATAAATGTGGAAGAAACGATTTAAAACAGTCCTTGTTATGTTCTTATGCCCCGGAAACCGCTATAGCCCTGCATCAACCCACAGACCTGCAGGTACCAGAACTCACTCTTTTAAGATCTGCTTAGAGTTTCTCGTTGTTCAAATGGTTGTAATTGTTTATATATATATATATGTTTCCATCGTCTTAATTGTTTGATTTTGCTTGGGAGACAGTGTGTGTCACTAATAGTCGTCGAAATGTCACTTATAATTGCACCAAAATTATATAAATGTCACACATAGCAATCTGAAACCTTGGCAGCTATGTTCGTTTTTGTGGAGAGAGTATCTTCTGATCTAATCACAGTATCAATGCAGGCCCACGCTGCAGCCGGCTTCCTTATTTGATCCAGGGCCGAGACAGCAGATAGAGGTGGTCTGCTCCCAGACTCCTAGGCGCGAGACCCCGGGGAGTTCGGGGCAGTGAATTTATTTAGACAGAGGGTCACTGAGAGCCAATGAGACACTGGTATGAACTGCCAACCATGTGCTTACTTCTGTTCAAAACAGAGGTCTGGTCACGGGAGCCCTGATTCCACCCAGGTATGTGTAATGTAGGGCAGGAATAACTTCATTTATTTTGGGCTCTGCGGGAACACCCGATATTTAAAGTGGTGCTTGTGCTAACAGCGTTGCTCATCAAACTCTTTCTGTGCGCATAATGCAGTCTCATTCCTTTACGTGTGTATCGGTTCTCCTTACCCATCCCAGAGTTTCGTCTATTTTGCAGAATATCCACAAATCCATCATGCATTTTCATGCCCTGGTAGAGCTGAGCTTCTAAAAGGGCAGTAGTCTTAAGTATATGTATTCATTTTCTGCCTAGCCCAAAACACTACTTCCAAGAATATCTGCTGCATTAAATCATTACAGGGTCGGTTCAAGGATTCTGGGGGCCCTGGGCAGAAAGCAAATTTGCGAGGCACCTAATAATTTGCACAGACATCCACATTCAGGGCTGCCTGCATCTCAATAGATGCCCCAGCTCCTCTAGCTGCAGCCCCTCCCTCTCCTTAAGTGCCTCTTAACAGCTCATAAAGGGCTGGAGGTGTGAGGGTTGGTTATCTGCAGAAAGTGTTAATACTGCCAGGGAGCTAAACAGGGGGACAATAACCATCCCGCTGTGCCACTGCGCTTGTGGGGGGTGGAGGCCTAGTTGCTAGACACACCGGAGGAAAGTGTTCTCTTGCAACTGGGACTACCCTTACCCCAGTGCCGACGTATTATTATTAAAACATCTTCCTGAGCTCCGCCCCGTCCGGACCCCCTCTTCCGGGGCCCCCACCTACGCTCCCTGCACAGGGCCACCATGAGCCTAGAGCCGGCCCTGGAAAGAGGAAATAGCGTGAGACAGCAGCTACATATGTTTGCCTGGAGAAACAACAAATAAGTAATTTGGAAAGAGGTAAACATTAATGTCTTAATATTGTGTTCCTTCCTCTTTTCTATTAATACATCATATATCTTATTTTGAAACATGTGTTCCCACACTGCCTTCTACCTTCCTAACCCGAATGTAGTCATTGTACATAAGAGGTGTCAAACCTTTTCTCAGATGCATCAATTAAGCAAGTACTTTACTATTAAGAGGTGTATGACAGGCAGTACCACAGCTTTGCCTGTCCTTCAACCCAATATCTAGATTTGGGCTTCACAAGTAGATGACATAACCCCTTGCCTATGCCATAAGCGATAGGACAGACCTATCCATATAACCTTTTTGTGCAGAGTTTAGTGAGCATGTCAACATTGGAATGTGGAATAGACTGTTGCCAGGAAGTGGAGTACATGCTTGGGGAGGAGCGGGAGAAGGGGGAAGAATTGCAAACGTGTTGCTTTGCAGCTTCAAGTAATTTTATTGAATCTTTGCAATCTTTTCAAATTAAAACATTTTTTTTAAAACTGCAGCCTTTTTGGCCCTCTGAGGGGAACAGGAGCACATAACTACTACCACAAAGCGGCATGAAATGCAGAGGGTGGACTGCCATTACTTGCAGCATTGTACTGAGAATCCTTGTGGGCGGAAGTCATGCCTTCGAAGATTTGTAACTTTAAGCAGCCAAAGTGTGTCTTCCTAATGGGGTCTGTTTAGCCACTCCTTCTTAGAGATATTATCATCCCTAAGTGCAGCGGGTAAAAAAATTGGTCGTACTCAAAGCAATGTTGCCTCCATTTATTCCTTTTGGAAATAATGTCTACTGTGAGTGCGGTGTGGGATGGAAGTGACAGCCTTCTGACCTCGTTATATGCAGGAAACCGTCACCTGCAATGGCTGGATGGACTAAAGATTTCAAAACAGTTATATTGTGAAAAAGAATGCACCTACTGTAGGCCAGGAAACACACTGGTGCTGGCACCGTGAGACATGAACAGAATTGCGTGACTCTGACAGTTGCACTGGAAAGACTCATACCATAGCGGGGAATACACTGACAGTGAAACAGAGATACATATGACTCACATACTGGAACAAGGACAGGTTGCCACACACAGCATAGCTTAAATACAAGATCCTACTGGTTTTGTGGAAGGCTTCAAGACCCTACCAACTGCCAGACTATGAACCCGCACTTTACGAAAACCATGACTTGCATATGTCAGGTTCTACACAAGACTCCAAACTGCTTTAATAGGCAAAGTTTTTGGTGAAGGCTGCATTAAAGCAAATAGTGTAATAAATCATTACATCACGTGACATAAAAAGATAAAAGCATCTATTAGCGTCAAGCTGGATTGCACCTCTTCCGCACTCTTATTTAATTTTTTATTGCTGATTTAGATCCAGCTTTACAGATTCTTGATAACCATCCCACTAAACTTCGGCCGAATGGTTGCTGGCCCTTTTTTATTGTAGTTATACCATACTCATGAGCTCCACTGATATTGGTTTTTAGCGCTTCTTTGTGAAGATAGATGAGCATTCTCTAGCTACAAACCTCAAAGACAATCGAAGACAAGGACCAGTGTTTTTGGAGGTAGGTGACCAGTCTTACATTTTTTGCAGAATTTTGTTGCCCTTGAACCTCTCTTTGAGTACTACAATTTGTTTCTCGTAAAGGATTTAAAGCACAGTTGTTCAGCCTAATTCAAGGCTAACACTGTCCTTGCAAGACCACAATGTGTGGCCTAGTTTAACTCCATTAAACTTCTCCATCTACCCACTGATAACAGCCTACAACCTGAAATATTCTCTGTATCTCACTCAGCATGGTGGCTTCAGAAGAACAGGTGATTTGCCATTGTTGAGTGGCAAAAAACACAGACCTTCCCTCTCGACCTTCTAATTTTAACAAATCACAACATTACTACTTTTAAGAAAGTTTATCAACACAAGGTGAACATTTTTTTCTCTTTTGGAGTATTTTATTATTTTATATTCTCATTTTTTTTTGTTTTTTGTTATTGCTTAGTGTTATTCTTATTTACTTTGAAACATTGTTTTACCACACGTTTTTATACAAACTTCAACATTTAGAAAATTTAATACACAGATACCAAACAGAGAGAATATCAACTAATACATATAATTCACAATATCAGACATACACTTTCATCCATTCAACATTCATACTTAATTCTGTATCGGAGGAATCACAGATTGTTGTGTGATGAGTACGCAAGGTCGACGCGTTTCGGTGGAATGGGACCACCTTCCTCAGGACCTCTTAGCAGAATCCCCAATCTTACTCAAAAAACTTTTTACACTCTGTGTGGATATCCTTATTAGTCTATTTAGGAAAACACCTTCTCTTTGGATTTCAAGTGATGTCGGGGATGGTACTGTAGGGTATACCTAAATCATGCTGTTCCTCCTTGAATTGCGTTTATTTTCATGGATGGTATTGTAGGTATAACCTCTATTATCTTATTCCTAGGAAAAAGCGCTCTGGAGTGTAGTGAATAATCGCCTTATATTTATATAGGTTCACTTCAATGAATGCATCTCTTTCGCATCAATGAGTCTCACTTTATGCCTTCTCAATTTAAATTTTCTTTTCTGGTCCACAGGTGTCACTAAATCTGCAGCCGTCCATTTATATATTGAAAAACTTAGTTCTCGAGCAGCGCGGCCAATTCACGAACCCATCTTCAACACCCCAGAGGTTAGATCCTTTACAGATTCTTGATAACCATCCCACTAAACTTCGGCCGAATGGTTGCTGGCCCTTTTTTATTGTAGTTATACCATACTCATGAGCTCCACTGATATTGGTTTTTAGCGCTTCTTTGTGAAGATAGATGAGCATTCTCTAGCTACAAACCTCAAAGACAATCGAAGACAAGGACCAGTGTTTTTGGAGGTAGGTGACCAGTCTTACATTTTTTGCTGAATTTTGTTGCCCTTGAACCTCTCTTTGAGTACTACTATTTGTTTCTCGTAAAGGATTTAAAGCACAGTTGTTCAGCCTAATTCAAGGCTAACACTGCCCTTGCAAGACCACAATGTGTGGCCTAGTTTAACTCCATTAAACTTCTCCATCTACCCACTGATAACAGCCTACGACCTGAAATATTCTCTGTATCTCAGCATGGTGGCTTCAGAAGAACAGGTGATTTGCCATTGTTGAGTGGCGCAAGCACTTTGTATACTGAACTCTATCCTCACACGATATTTAGAACTACAGCTGGCGTTTGAAATAACTAATAGGTGGGTCATACATGTCACCACACTATTGCCTTCTGAGACGACTACTGTTGAGGACGAAAGCCTCTTAGGCCTCCTGAGAAGTTATGTTAGGCTGGTATAACACCCGAGCAAAAACGTGGTGCTTCCCGGCTTGGTTACGAAAGCTTACAGCAAATGACATTGCTCGGATGGGTTGAATTTATCTGGGAGGGTGCTTTTTGAGACTTAATACATCTGTTAGCTACACCCTAGTCAGAAAACGTGTACTTAATGTCTAGAAACATATATATTAAAAAAAGTATGAATGCCTGTCCCTTGACGAATGCTATCGTTGTTGATTTGTCATGAACAATTGCATTTATTGATAGCCACAGGGTCATAGAAGGTTATCTCTAGGAGAAGTGCCTTTTCCCTCCAAATATGCAGAACTAGAAACTACAAATCACATGATGTTAAGATGCATTGTCCTCAAAACCCAAGAATCTCGTATCTAAAGGAATTTCATCTGGAGTTGATACAATTGATGATAACATTTTATTGCACTTTTAATCTTCAGTCTTCAATGATACTTTATTCGGCCTGTCAGGCCATAAAAGACACAAGATGAACACAGCATTGCACAGCAAACTGAAAACAGCATTATGTAAAAAGAAGAGACCACTATTACAGCATCAATAAAATCAAGAATCTATAATTCAACAGAAAAGCCAATCAAAAAATATATCAGCTAACAAATTAAATACATAATATTCTCTAATAAGTAATTGAAATGACTAAATGTAAAGTTAGAACCACTAATAGAAACTGTAAATGTACTAGCCCTCCATCGTCCTCCTAGCTCTAATGGTGATTGCAGATTTAAAAAAGGAGCATATTCCAAGACAGGTGGTCAAAGTGTTTAACCATTGCAAGTGCTGTAGGGCTTCATTCCGCCTGTGGCAACCACGTTTTTTTGAAAAGGGCTTAAGAAAGTGTGTGTGTGCCTGTTTATAGTAAACACAAAAAAATATAGTGTAACAAAGATTGTTCAGAGAGTTTGTCACATGGGCAGAACTCCCCAGATTAAAACAAGGGCCAGTAAAGCACAGAAGACGCCATACAGTCACAGCCCTGAACCGAAAACGCAGAGATCGCTCCCTATTAGTTAATTTGAGGCCCAGCTACTTTTCATGCTCTCTGAGGCAAATCTTCTATACTCGCAGAACTGGAGATAAACAATAATTTGTCTTCTTTCTTTAGGGATGTAGGCGATAGAAAGAGAGAAGACAGCGCCAAGGCCTCTAAAGTAACTGACACATACCTCAGCCAAAGGATGGAGTGTCCTTTGTCTAAGGTGAGACAATCCAAAATGACATCCCTGCTTAGTTTGGCTTGGGGGTTTATCCAAACGCCAGCCCAAAGCAACAAAGGAGCCAGGTGGATTGTATCCCTGATATATTGTTGGTCGAGCTCTGCATGGATAATATTTGTGGAAGCTGTCGGGGAGCGGTAGCATCCTGCGACAAATGTGATTTTCCTTAATCTTAAGTAGACAAGCTTTATGGTAGCCCCAGACCCCTGCCCCATATACTGCTCCAGGGATACACTGGGCAGTGTAAACTTTTAGCAATGGAGAAATGCTTCCTTTGGGAGATGGACTGGAGAGATTAAGATCCGCACCCACTGACCTTCCAAGCGTTAAACGGCAAGAAGTCACATGTGAGTGCCATGTACCAGCCGAGTTAAAATGTAAGTCCCATGTAGCTAAACTCCTTTACACCCAATAAAGGCTGCCCGTTACAAGTGAGTCTATTCAACGAACTTTTTACCAGGGCCCACGGCCATCATTTGGGATTTGCCATAATTAGTTGTCAAATATAAATCCTTCATGAGGAGCACAAAACGGTTCATAAGTTCCTGCAGAGCTTTTATACTTGCGTAAGCAAGACATTGTTGCCCTTTTGATGAACGGCTTGTGATACCACCACATTACTTGCTAGAAGTGTTTTTAAAATAGTTTTTACATGCAGTATAGTTTTTATTGTTTGTAATTGTAATCCAAATAAAAGTATTTGATTAACATGATGTTCTAGTCCAGTTCTCGAACACTTTGTTGCTCTAATATGTGTTATTCTGACCATTTATGCAGTCACCTCACAATGTGTTTTGAAAGGTATAAACAGGAAGCAGGAATTCTACATGAGCTACAATTTGTTTTCTGCATTTTGGAAAAAAAATAGATAGTTTTAATGCTAACATGAGAAAAATTTACAGCTAACTGGTTTATCGATCATCTAATTATCAATCAGCAGTTATTTAAGACAAAATGTGTGTTCTTTGACAAATTTGATACGTGTCTTGAGTATTGTTCATATAGTTCAGTCTCTCTTAGGGTGACTTCCCATAGAAACACTGCCAGGCTATGGGATTAAGCAGGGTCCTTACCGGTTTGAGGTCACAGAGCAGCCGAGTCCTGTCTTTGAGGAACCAGGGCAGACGAGCCCTACCCGAGCAAAAGGGGCGGTCACAATCCAGTCCCCACTTTGCTTTTCCTAGGAGAAAAAAATCAATAAAGAAAATAAATCATTTGTTTTCGAGTAACTGAACATAACTAGTGGCACAAAGGTCAGGAACGCGGAGGGGGTGGGGAGGAGGCCTGGGGCTGCATGGTGGGTGGGAGGAGTAGGGTTAGGCTTAGGAACATTGAGGTTGAAAACAGATCCGAGTCAGGAGTAAGCGAGAAAAAGAGAAGGTGGAGGATGGATGAGTGTTTGAGTGTAACTTTTTAAAGAGATGATTCTTTAGCGTTACCATTACAAAAAATAAACATATCCATATTTATTCATGTTTGTCTATATGGCACGCAATATTTTAAGCATTCCACAAGGCAGCACGTCATCCCTCGTTTCTCCATGCCTCTTTCTGTGCCTTAAATCCTCTCTGTCCCATTCTTCTCAATATTACCAAGAAGCACCTTTTGCACCTTTGCAGTTAAGGTTGACACTACACTCCGTAGGGAGAACATGTTTTGCATCATTAGTACCTTTGCTCACCCCTTTTTTGACCTGTGTGCACCAAACCACAGAAAACTACATTGAAATTGAGGTGTTGGTTTTATCATATCAGTTCGGCTTGGTCTCGAAGAGGCAAAGTTACAAGAGGGCCCCAGACAAATCACTTTTACATTACACATGTGACTTTCCATACAAGCATTTCTGCATGAATATAACAAAATACCTCAATGGACATGAGACATATTTCACAGACATGTAGTGGTGCCTATGTCTTTTCAGCCGACTTCAAGTTGTAAGTAAGTCTGGGCGGTGAACTCTTCTCCGCTCACGGAGTCTGCAAAGTTTTCCGCACTATGTGTAACTCTGCGTTACGCAGAGCTCACGGAACTCTGGAGATCGCACTCATCAACATCAAGCTGGCGAGAGAGCAAAATACACCGCCCAGCAAGATTTTTCCTCATTCGCGGTCATCAACGTCAAGTTGGCGAGCACGCGCGAGGGAAATCAACAGCCAGGCGAGATTTCTCAACATGGACGGTCAGATTTCTCAATGTGAGTGGCCGTGTATGCTCATGACCGCTCGTGTTGAGAAACAGTCTGTTCGCATTGAGAAAGCTGCTGCTCGGGTAGAAAATCTACTCATGCGGCAGAAAGGAAGCAGTGCCTGCTTGCGCCCAGTTCCACTATGCATGGTGCCGTTTGCGATAATTTCACAGCCCTGACAAACAACCACACTGAAAGTTCTAGCAAACAGCATCTTTTCCAATCCACTCCGCTGCTTGCGGAGCTCCATGTAGTGCGGCGGAATTTTTTTTGCACTTCGTGGTAGGCGGAACTCCGCAAACTCCGCCTAGAAAATGTAAGGGACCAGTAGCAATGCATGTGTTAATTAAGTATGCAGCGTATGTTAAGTATGTTGCTATGACATGCTTTTGAACTTAGAAAAAAATTAAAAGAAACAAAAAAAGTTGTGGTAAGCTGACGTTTTTCCAATGTTTATAATCTATTCAGAATTCAGGGAATCTAATTGGCTGCAAACCCTCTGAACTACCTTCCGAAGGAAACCATTTTGCTTTCAATAAATTTTATTGCTATCATCAAGATGTTCACAGATCAAACTCCGGATGTTTGAGAACATTGGGAGGAATAAAAAACACACTCAAGCAGCACAGAAGGGTGCAATGGTGTGTTATTTATAAGTGAGTGGCCTTGCAGGCGGGCAATCAGAGTTTGAAGTTTGATGGAATAATACTGCTAAAAAAAGTTAACCTGCACGGAATGGGCGCTGGGTGGGAACCTTCAGGATTAAGCAGCCTTCTACCTTTCCCAAATACCTTTCCCTACCCGGTTTGGCAAGGGTAGGGAGGGAGATTTGATAGCCCTTCAACCAAGACCAGGGGTTCATTGGTAGCCTTCCATCTATTATCTGCCAAAGACCTCCTTCACCCCCCCAAAAAAGGGGATGGCGCTGACCGAGGAGAGCTGGTAACTCCAGAGGTCTGTTTGAAATTTTAACAGGGCAGCTTTGAGCCGCCAGGAACTTCCTTCTTTTATTACCACATGTTAGTGGTACATAACCCTCTGGACCTAGGAAGGGAGGAAGTAGACTTATATATTCTCTGTTCCCGTGGGGGGAGGGCAGTTGGCATGCAGGTTAGTAATCTCCGATATTGGGAAAGGCAGGAAGGCAGCTGAAGTCCTCTCCCTGCAGTTGAGGGAGGAAGGTAGTAAAGAACCCCTCTCCCTTGGGCAAGGTAGTGAGGCTATGAAAAAACCCTTCCTTTGGGCAAGACTTGTGCTTCCAAATACCACCCGGCTATGGGGTACAATGGGGGCACCAAATATCCCTCTAACATTAATATTCAAAAGAAGAGCTGTGTAAAGTCATTAATACTTGGGGTCACTAATGTTTGTTAATGCATTGAGACTTAAAGCCTATGGGAATTTACACTTGGAATAATGTATGGGCCTTACCGACTTGGCTATTAATGCTCATAGCAAGGGACTACAGCTGAGGTCATTAAATATCATGCATGGACAGAATCCCACATTGAAATGCTGAAACCATGAATAACCACATACAATACCCACACTACAATAAAACACTGGGGTATAAGGAGTGAGGGTATAGATAATACGTAATGCGCATAACAGCAAACGTAGTAATCATATCACCAGAACCATATATTCAAATACAAATGCATACTAACACAAAGAAGTGATAGAACAAATACACTTTAGATGAAGGCGTTGTTCCATCAGTTTAGTGATAAATCATACAAACGTTAGGCAATCCCTGGCATCTGCAGCTCCACACACACCTCATTTCTACCTTGCCAGATAACACCTTATAAATGGGGAAGAGGGTCAGAAACGGGGGCAGCTGCCCTGCCTCTCCCTGGCTTGAAACTCTGTGTGGACCACAGTAGGACATGTCAAAGCTCACTGGCCGCGGAGCCCTCTTCTGAATGGGACTACTTATCAAGGCCGGTAATAGCTCACACTCTCCTCCCGAGCCCCAACGGGGAAAAGCACCCAGGAAGATAATTAGGGAGCCTGGCACATAGTACCCTTTTGTTAGACCTGGCATCATTGGCGTGAGTCTCCCTTACATTTTTTACTGATTGCCTCCTCTGTTTTGATATGTTTTTGCTGGTTATATGCTTTGGGCACTGTGCCACTGCTATTCAGGGCCACAGTGCAAGTGCTCCATATGATAAATTGATGTACTGATTAGTGATTCCATGATTGGGTTATATGATTTATTTGTCCGACCCTAGTACAGTGCACCATGTGTGCCAAGGGCTTGTAAATCAAATGCTGCTGGTGGGCTTGCAGCACTGGTTGTGCCACCCACAGAAGCAGCTTGCAAAGTGTGTCCCAGGCCTGCCATTGCAAGGCCTGTGTGCAGTTTGTGACTGCCATGTCGATTGGGCAAGTGCACCCACATTCCAATATGGTCGCACACTGCACCCACTTGCCATGTCCCTAAACCTTCCCTTTGCTTCATATCAGACATCCCCTATGGAAGGCCCAAGGGCAGGGTGTATTGGAAGTATAAGGTAGGAGATGCCCTGGTGTGTGCAGCATGTCCTAATAGTGAATTACAGCTATTTTCGTTTTTCACTATTGCAAGGCTACCTGTTCTCCATAGGCCAGAATGGGCAGTTAGAATATTACATTCTTATAATCCTAACTGACTCAGGGAACATGGTAGAAATTCGAATTTAGTATGCCTGAACTCAGAATGATAAAATACATCTTTTAGTAAAGTTGTTTTTAATATTCTGTGTTTGAAAATACCACTTTTAGAAAGTAGGTATTTTCTTGCCTAACTGTCCAGGCTTGCCTCTGCTAGGTTGTGTATTCCTTGTCTGGAGTTTTGAGTGACAGGGCTGGGGGATTCCAGGAGACAGGCTGGGGCAGCCCAGTGGTGAATAGAGAGATCTGCATCTAGATGGGAGGGAGGAGTTGCACCTTGGACCTGAACCGGGCTGGGACTTCCCTCTACAATGCTGGCTCCACCTCCTGTGGTGTGTCTGATGTCTCTGCCCTGCACTGTGAAAGGAGAGAAGGAATCATGTCAACAAAGTGCTCCAGAGCTGTGCCTTCCCTCCTCTGTGCTGGCTCCACCTCCTGTGGGGCGGCTGATGTCTCTGCCCTGCACTGTGAAAGGAAGGAAGGAGTCATGTAAACAAAGTGATCAGGAACTGGTTTGGACTAGGCAGAGGCCTATCTGCCTTCAGAGAACAAAGGATTTTGGGGTATAAATATTGGGACCTAGTCCCAAGAACTTTAGATCACTTCTGGAAACAAGGAGAAGAACCAAGGAAGCTGCAGGAGTTGGACTGCCCCTCTGCCAGTGTGCTGTTTGCTATGTTGGCCTGCAGTGGTTTCTTTATTGCCAAGGGAAAGGAGAAGGAACTTTTTAAGGACTTTCATCATCTACAGAATATTCTCCAAGGGCTTGAACTTGTGCTTGCCTCCTGTTGAAGTCTCAGGGAATTCTGTTTGCCAAAACCTGTGTGTCGCTGGGAGCTGGAAGTGCGACGCATCGTGAAGAAGCGTGAAGCCGCCGCAGCTGAAATCGTCGCATAACCGGAGAAGCGTGCCTTCACCGCATCTCCCAGGAAGCGTGTCTTCGTCAAAGCTGCCTGCTGTTGCATCACCGGAGAAGCATGACGCCATCGAGAGAGTCGCCATCGCATCACCAGAGGAGCGTGTCGCAGGGCCTGTTGCGGCTCCAAAGTACAGAGTTGTCGCAAGGCTGCCAGGGTGTCTATGCCTCGTCATCGTATCATCGCATCAAGGGCGCCATCTTCTCGCATCGCACCAGGATCATCGCATCGCATTGAGGCGCCATCTTGAGCATTGCAACCGGGCCGCAAGCCGAGAATCTACGCATCAACCCCGCACCGATAAGAATAACAATGCATCCCCTACTCTGCTCAAGCATTGAAGCACGACGCATCATTTCTTTCGGATCACGGAACTGACGCATCTCCCATTTTGCAAGCCTTTTGTTCATTTTGCGTTACGCATCCAGGTACTTTGTTGAGAACTTTGTCACATTTATCATCAACTTGAACTAAGCAACTTTTATCATCTTTAAGTCAACTTTAAGTATAGTATTGTGGATTTTTGCCGTTTGTGGTCTTGTGTTAAGTCAATATAAAGAATACTTATGTTTATAAAACCTGTGTTGTGCCCATCTGTATTGCTTTCACTGTATTACTGTGTATATTCACAAATGCTTAACACACTGCCTCTGAGATCAATCAATCAATCAATCAATCAATCAATCAATCAGGACACTTGTAAAGCGCACTACATACCCGTGAGGGTCTCAAGGCGCTGGGGGGCACTGCTACTGATCGAAGACCCAGGTCTTGAGTAGTCTTCTGAAGGCAAGTAGGTCTGCCGTAGGTTTGTGGGTAGGGTGTTCCAGGTCTTGGCGGCGAGGTGGGAGAAGGATCTGCCTCCAGCTGTCGTTCTTCGGATGTGGGGGAAAGCGGCGAGGGCGAGGTCGGCAGAGTGGAGCTTGCGGGTGGGGGTGTAGAAGCTGAGTCATCTGCTGAGGTACGCTGGGCTGGTGTCGTGGAGGGCTTTGTGTGCGTGGATGAGGAGCTTGAATGTTATCCTCTTGTTGACGGGGAGCCAGTGTAGGTCTCTCAGGTGGGGAATGATGTGGCTGCGGCAAGGGATGTTGAGGATCATACGTGCCGAGGCGTTTTGAATGCGTTGCAGCCGTCTTAGGAGTTTGGCCGATGCTCCTGCGTAGAGGGCATTACTGTAGTCTAGCTTGCTGGTGACGAGGGCCTGGGTGACTCATCTTTTTGTTTCAGTGGGGATCCATTTGAAGATCCTGCGTAGTATTCGGAGGGTGTTGAAGCAGGAGGAGGAGATGGCGTTGACCTGCTTAGTCATGGTGAGGGTGGAGTCAAGGATGACCCCCAGGTTGCGTGCGTGTTCTGTGGGAGTCGGGGCGGTTCCCAGTGTGGTCGACCACCAGGAGTCGTCCCAGGCCGAAGGGGTGGACCCAAGAATGAGGACCTCCGTCTTGTCTGAGTTGAGCCTTAGTTGACTGTTCCTCATCCAGTCGGCGATGGCCTTTATTCCTTCGTGGAGGTTGGTTTTGGCTGTGTGAGGGTCTTTGGTGAGGGAGATGATCAGCTGGGTGTCGTCGGTGTAGATGATGTTGAGTTTGTGTTGACTGGCGTCGTGGGCGAGGGGTGCCATGTAGATATTGAACAGCGTCGGGCTGAATGACGAGCCCTGGGGTACGCTGCAGATCAACTCGGTGGCAATGTAGTGGAAGTGGGGGTGGCGGACGCTCTGGGTTCTGCCGGAGAGGAAGGATGTGGTCCAGTCCAGGGCCTTCCCTTGGATTCCGGCGTTGTGTAGGCGTGTGCGTAAGGTGTGGTGGCAGACTGTGTCGAAGGCGGCTGACAGATCCAGGAGGATGAGGGCTGCTGTTTCTCCATTGTCTAGCAGGGTCCTGATGTCATCTGTGGCGGTGATGAGGGCAGTTCCGGAGCTGTGGTTGCTGCGGAAACTGGTCTGGGATAGGTCCAGGATGTTGTTGTCTTTGAGAAAAGCCTGTTTGCTTGTGTTAAGCTACCAAGGGGGTGAGCAGGGGTTATTAAGGAGTGTAATCCCCTTATCCTGACTAAGAAGTAAGGGTCTCTATTTGGACATGGGTGAATACCATTGCCAACTAGAGACACCCAGATCTAACACCTTGCCATTCTGCAAGGAGGCGGTAGGTATTACTAAACACCCCCACACACTAGCTTAGTGGGGAAAAAAGCCTCGACTGCCCCATTAGCCGGGTCTCAGGCGCTTATATTAAAACTCCTTCCTCTGCTCTCTCTTTTAAACGTCTCTCATGATGCTTGCGAACATACTGAGAGATTTGAAACACGTATTTGCAATGCAATAGGTCTCGCAGTAACTCAAGTTTGAGCTATTGGCATTGTAAATGGCTATGCCTTTTATTTTGGCATTGGTTTTTAAAACATAAATAAAAGACATTTTCATTTACAATGACAATAGCTTAAACTCGCGTAAATCTGAGACCTATTGCATAGTAAATGCTTGTTTCTTAGGAGCACCTGCCAACTCAGGTTCAATGTAAAACCATAATTTGTTGAGGCTATATATCCAACAGGATATATATATAGAAAGCATTTTGTTTCCATAGAATATAGTTCCTAATGTGGTTTGTGCTGCCATATAGTTTGCAAAAGAGATGTCTGTCACAAAACCATGTTTGATTTTAGAACCAAAGTGCCATACAAGGCTCACATATTTTCCCACAGAGCCATCAGTCAATGCTGTAGATAGGCCCTATTTTAGAGTAGCTCTAGATGGGCATTAAAAAGCAGTAAAAGGTTGATCGGTGATTTACATGATCTGTGGCTTGCCAGGTGTGTGAAGCTCTATGTTCATTCCACAACACAAATGAACATACTGCACTGCTTTGTAAATTGGGTTACAGCGGCATCTTTTACTTCCTCTACAATGAGACATTTTTTTAAAACGTATCGCTAAACACGAGTTATAAAGACGGTAAAGGTCGAAATTAAAATTACGTACCAAAAAACCATAGACAAACGAATCTTACTGTAGTACATATGTTACTTTGGGATTCCATCCTGGGGAGAGGATGTGACCTAAGGGCTAGAGCGTCAAACTCAGAGCTGGGGAACCGGGTTCGAGCCTCGGCAGGGATGATCAACACCCAGTGATTCTGGGCCAATCACCATCTCCCCGTGCCTGACAAAAATGAATGTGTACTTCTGTAACGCAACTGGTGCTTATATAAAGAGCTCTGATACTTTCGGGTCGCGTTCGCGCTACATATATATAAATAAAACCTCCAAACTCCTTAAATTATCTAAATAATGTCTGGACCCTACCTAGATATTAACTAAACCGTGACCAAGTACTAATCAGGATGCGATGGGGTGAATGAATCAATACCCAAGAAAGACAAGAAAAACATTCCCAAAGGGCACAATCTAAACTTATCCCTTTGCCTTCAAAGCATAGACAATATTGTGCTTTACTAATTGCTTTAGAAAATGACATCTACTCCACTGCCCTCCATTATAGGAGAACCTAGGAAGACGGTAAACAGGCTGGAAAAGCCTTCAGACAATTTACCCAGATGTCCCAAAACGTCTTAAAATCTAACGCCACTAATACTCTCCAGATTTGCTGGCCCGGCTTCGACCCATCTTGAGAAAATGTTTACATCAATGGAGAGTTCACATGAGAGGTCACTTCAATTGAAGGCTTCAGAAATCGGTTGCTGCTTTCTCCTTGTGTCTCCCCAGAGAAGAAAAAATGAAAAAGAAATCATTAACTTCCTACATCAGTGCAAGCTTATTTCACTGTGCTTAAATTTACACCAGGTTTTCGCCCCCAACTATAAAACCAAGCAACTCTAGAAAGAGCATGTTATATCTTCACTTCAAAGATGCGCCATGCTGAAAGCAACACACTATTTCCAAAACCAATAATGGTAATAATTGGCGTTCTTGTGCAGATTATGAAGTGATTACTATGTAAGTGTTTTCTGATTTTTGGTTAGAAAGTAAACAAGTTAACTATTTTATTTGACGATTTCCGACTTTAAAATTCTAAAGCCATACAAGAGAAAGGCCATTTCAGGTCTGTAACTCGAAGAGATTTTTACCGGTCGATAGATTTCAAAATGTGTTCCCCTCCTAAAAGTTAAAGTTAAATGGACGGGGACGCGAAATATTTATATTGTGCATAAAGAATATGCCTTCACTTGTATTACAAAATACACAAATCGATTGTCTTTGTAAAATCGCTATTTATTTCGTATGTACCAAATCGAAAACAAAAAACGTACTCCAGAAAAAATTATATAATGAAAAAACAGAAATCGTAAGAAAGGGCAAAAAATTGCGCTATCTAAATATGTTAAGCTAAGAAATCGCAATTGGGTACATTCAAATAATTGTCATTCTCGAAAAAAAACAGAGCACAGATGCAGCTTTGTTAAATATAAAAAGGTAAAATTTCTGTTATGCTTGGAAAAATGGCAGAAAAAATGTGCTAGAGGCATCTGTGAAAAGTTATTTTTGATGCTTCTGGAGGAGCACTGACGCCACCTTCCAGTCTCAATTATGTACGTCAATGATACTCTTTCTAGGCCCTACGACCGTAAGAGCGGGGTTGAAACGGCCTGTGAACCTTTCACTCAGGCAGGCATGAGGGATGGGAGGCTGCTCAGGCTAGAAGCTAACCAGGCTCTTCCAGGCCACTCAGCTCCAGGGAACGGCAGCCGGCAGGACTAGGCAACGCTTAGGAAACCTAGGAAACGCCGTAAAGAAAGTGAAAGCGCACCAAAGCGCCATGCCCGCACAGCAAAAGTGTGCACATCTCTTGTCCGGGCGTGAAGGCATGGCAAAGAGGAGTCCATGCGCGTACACATCGCCTGTCCGGGCGCGTGCCATCTACTGTCCCCCTTCGCTAGCAAAACCGACAACTATAGGTCTCGCCATAGCGAGCAGCGCATGCGCTGCATCGCTAGGTGAGACGTACAAACGGAGCACAGTTTTAGGGGCACTTAAGAAACAACCCTGAAATCTCCTGGTGATTTTCTTTAGTAGCCTTTCCTGATGGGATTGAAAAAATGGTACTGGGGTTTAATCAAACCCTCCCTCATAGATCAAGGCGTGCGTGGGAGCAGAGGCACAGAGCGGGGCTCCACGGAGGTGTGGGAAAGCAGGATAACTGTGGGGTGGGTTGGAGGGGGCAGCAGGAGCTAGTTGGCACACAGGGACTAGGGGCAGGACTCAGAGAGCTGCTGCAGGGGCCCGGAGCACATAAAAGTGAGGCTAAGGGAGGGGGAACGGAGAGGCCAGGACGGTATGCAGAGAGGCTGGAAGGGGGCGGGCCCACATATGTGCTGCGTGGCAGGCAACGCCATTACACTGAGGTGGCTGGGGACGTAGGGGCACACAGACAGCCAGCGGGGGAGGACAGTGTGGCACACATGGGGCTGCAGGGGGCAGAGGCATAAAGACCAGATTCAGGGGAGGCGGAGAACAGACAGAAGGGTGCAGGGGAGACAAAGGGGTGCACAGAAGCGCTGCAGGTAAAGGCAGGGTGACACACACGGACCGCAGGGGGAATAACATGGTGCAAGCAGGGCTTTAAGTGGGCCGGGTCCTAAAAAGCAGGCGTTGAGGTGGGTCCCTATCCGGCTCTCCATTTTTGCCTGCACCCTCAGGGCAGAAACCTCTGCCTTGGGTGACTGCTGGTTTCGCTGAAATGCCTTCTCTGATCACGCTGCTAGAAGAAATAATGTTATTTGCTGCAGGGAAGGGTGTCTCTTTTAACAGTGCAACACACTGTGCAGAACGGCAAAGCAATTTCTAATATAATGCGGAGTACATTATTATCGTGTTCACTACAAATGACATTAACTTTCATTGTCCTCGAGGAGGGAAGAATTCTGCCCATCATGTGTTTGTATGCTTATGTATTCAAGGCAACGATGAAGCTTACATGCTGTTGCACAAAAGGACATATGATCCAGCCAGGGCCTGCCAAGGTCACGTTATGCTGTTTTCCTTTTTTTCCTGGCAGTTTATATAGCGTGAAATTGACCCAAGGGCACTAAAGAGCTTTATGTGAAAACCATACGTTTTTAAATGAGAACTGTTCTGCAGGAAGAATGCTTCACGTAAACACCAATGTTTTTAAAAAGAAGTTGTGGGAAAAAACAACACCCCTGGCGAGAGAAAAGACTTAAAAAGGAAACAAACTATTTAAAAAAGACTGCGCACCTTCTCCCTTACCACTGACAAAGCCAACAGTCCTGGCTTGTAGGTGCAATGTTACTTGATGTATTATATATCTGGATGCAGTGAAAGAGGCAGCAAAATACCAGTCAGGGGCACACTATGCTAAGCACAGATTTTTAGCTTGCGTGTTTTTAAGCCACGCCCCTTTCAGAGATCCACCAGATTTTTCATCCCACTTAAAGTCCTGGGTGCAAGGTCACATGAAGTGTAAGTTGTGAGTACACAGAGGGCCTCCTTGGTGAGTGAGGGTGGACAGGGTGCAATCAGGGGTGGGGCAAGACAGCACACTGTTGCTACAAAGGGGGGCACTCCTAGGGGCTGCAGGAGGTGTAGGGCAAAAAGAGAAGTGGCAGTGGATACAAAAAGCGGCACCTGAAGAGGCAGAGGTGCACTCACCATCATGCAGCAATAGACTCTCGAACACACCGACCATCATACACAAATGCATCCCCTCCCATGTGGCTGATATCCTTTTCCCACCCATATTGACACTTTTGTACCATTTTGTTTCAATTTAGTGCTAGCAAAATATTTTTGCCATTTTATTAAGTAAATAAATAAATCATAAGCCATCACTATCATATGTCAACACAACCAACATCACAAGACAGACAACACACCCAGCTACATACGTGCACACAATCAACTTCCTAAACCACAACATACGCCATTATATATCAACACAAGGAAGAACATACATCAACACACTCCCAGCATACTTCCACACACACAACCAATATCATGTGCTGAACATACTCACCATCATATGGCCATAAAATTACATTAAAAAATCTATGAAATTGCTTTTAAACATTAAAGCTGAAATGAGTTAAGATTGACTAATATGTTAGTCACATACTTCCCTTAAAAACTAAGACGTCATGACATTTATGAGTTAAAGTGCTATGTATGAGGATGCTGAGATGGATTTAGTTTGTTCTCTGGATTGAGAACCAACTGGGGACACTGTTGATTTCCTTTTGGAAAGTATAGTAAATCTAACAATGCATGTCTGGCCAGACATAGGGCTCCAATGGGAGTCAGACATGTTTCCTAGGAATGCAGGTGGCACACAAAGCCAAAAACAATATGAATATAATATGGGACGGATGATGCAGGAGTTTACACACATTGGGCCCGCATGGGCAGCGGCGGTCCCTCCACGGCAATTAGGATGTGTATTTTTTACATTGCGACGGGTGCTGCTTGAAGCAGCACCCGCCGCAATGTAAAAAATGAAAGCAGTGCATTTGCATGCACAAAGCGGCAGGCACCGCGCGGTGTCTGCCGCTTCGTGCACGCAAAGGGAGGGGGGTACTATAGGTACCCCTCATGTGCACCCCCCACCCCCCCCCCCCTTCACCCAGGGGGCCCGCTACGGGCCCCCGAGGTGAAGATCCACATGCTTTTCCTCGGCGGAGAATCAGCCGCGGAAAAGCATGTTTGCACAGCCATCCTAATATGTCTGGCGGTGTCTGAGAGACACCGCCACCATATTAGGCCTTTTCCGGCGGACAGAAACCAGGACCCACCAGCCATCCTAATGTGGCGGTGGGTCTTTGGTGGGTCCGCAGAGGATTTTCCGCATCCTCCGGGCCGGCGGTAGCTTCCGCCGGCCCGGAGGATGCGGAAAATCCTCCATCGTAATGTGCCCCTTGGTCCGGATTGAGAAATTATCAGTAGCGAGAATGGTCTTCCTCCAGTGACGTTGATACTTTCAACAGAGCTTGAGGAGGAGGAGCTTAGCGCGCACCCAAGATGGTCGTGTGAGCTCAGAGCTCCCGGACCTTCGCCACCTCCACCGATCATCCTGTATCTTATCCTGATTTAGACGACGGGCTTTTGTGGTCGTGACCTGGCTGATCATTTATCCGTTTTCAGATTGCGATTTGGTCCCCGGGAACCGAAGATAAGGACTTTTGAACATTTCTGGCCTGCTCCATGGTACTGCCCCGGGCTTGCCTTCTCTGCCAGCCGGGTGGTAATCGAATAACAACGGCCCAGGCGAGGCTCCCATGCCCGGTCTTCTACTTTCAGTTTCGATTCCTGTGGTCTGGCCTCATTGACTTTGCCTTGGTTGCCCTGGTCGTTTGTTTCTTTCACTACCACGTCATCGTTTAGTGATCTGGACTTTCGCTGCTCTTTGATCAGTGGCTGGCCCTCCACCTATTCTCAGAATTGATCCGGGCGTATAGAGTGTCGCCATTTTTACTAGGTCTCAGAATACCCTCCGGGGCGCACGACCTAAAATGACTACCAAGCCCAAGGCGGAGAGGCGCAAGACCAGACCGGCAACTCGGGGAGGTCCTGTGCAGTCCAACGTTATGGATCGCTATACCCTCACTAAGGGCTCTCCGAGTGGTATGACTAAACCCCCGGCCACCTTTGGGGATGACTCCCTGTTGGATGAAGAACCGTCGTTGAAAGACGTCATGGGCGCCATTGCTGGGATGAAGGCCGCGTTGGGACAACAATATGAGGCCCTGACTCACAAGCTAGACACGGTTGCTATAGATGTTACTCCTTGGGAAGACTAACGAGAAGGTCAAATCCCTTGACCTGAAGACATCCAGTCTTGTCGCCGATTTCTCTGAATTACAGACGGAGGTCGGTAATTTGAGATCCGCCCGTGACTACCTCTCTCGACGCTTGGACGATTTTGAAGGCCGCGCACGGCGGAACAACGTCCGGTTGGTTGGTGTCCCGGAGACGACGGACTCGTCAGCAGTAGACCTACTGGTGGAGGACCTTGTCCTGAATCACCTAGCGCCCAAGGGTCTGAGCAAGTTTTTTGCAGTGGAACGGGCCCACCGAATCCCGAGTGGCCCGCCCAAGTTGGGAGCTTCTCCGCGCCCCATCATTGCGCGAATCTTTAACTTTCGTGACAGAGATGCGATCCTGCAGGCGTCCCGCACATCGGGCCCTACGAAATATGAAAACGCCGCGATCAGCTTCTACCCGGACTTCACCCAACAGGTTCAGAGGCAGCGACTGGGATTTCAAGGAGTGAAGAAGAGAAGGAGAGACAGAGCCATGAAATATGCCATGCTTTTCCCGGCTCGATTGCGTGTGGTTCACAATGATAGAACGTTTTTCTTTGACCAACCTGGAGCTGCTAGTGACTGGTTGGACTCGTTGCCCCCTGGACAGGAACAATTTGATAATTCGGAACACTCCGGTGGAGCGGAGGGCGGCCTGATGGAGCAGGAATAGGGAGTGAATCGGCTCCTGGACCAACGTATTGACTTTCGGCTGTGGTTTGATGCTATGCTACTATTGTCCGCTACTGTGTTGTCTTAATGGGGTGTGGGAGGGGGTCGGGTGTGTCTTCCTCCTCTGGGGTTCTTTTCGTAGATTAGTTGTATGTTAGGGCGACAGGCACACTGCAAGTTGGGGTGGCTTTTGAGTCTCACGCAGGGGTGCGGGTGGGGGGTATAATGTTGGTTTGGGGGGTTGGGGGGTTCAAGTTTAGGGTTTTTTGTTTTATTCAAGGCATAGTACTGATGATCTGCTGTGTTGCAGTGTCGCGGCTGGTGTGGGGGGGAACCTGGGGTGGATTCTGGGATGGGGGATAGGGGACTACGCATTCTGTGTTGGAACGTAAATGGGTTGGGAGACAGAATTAAACGGGGGGTGGTTTTACAGTTGCTACGACGCTTGTCTCCTGATGTGGTTTTGCTTCAAGAAACACACTTGCTGGGTAATACGTGCCACGCCATGAATAGGCGTGGATACCGTCTCATGGCTCACTCGGGTTTCACTTCCGGCTCCAGAGGGGTGGGCATTCTGGTTCGGACCTCCCTCCCCCTTGCTATTGATGACGTTATACTCGATGATAGGGGGCGTTATGCCGCTATTGTAGGGCGCTGGGAGGGGAGGGTGATTACTTTACTCTCGGTTTACATACCCCCAGGCCTTCAAACTACGACCTATGCTGATTTGGGAAAAGTGATCCTGGGAGTGCCCGAGGGTGTACTTGTGGTAGGGGGGGATTTCAACTCAGTAGTGTCTGGTATGTGTGATCGTTACCCTCCCCGTGTCCTCGCTAAATCTCAATCCTGGCTGGGGGACTTCCTGGAGGCAATGGGGCTAACCGATTGCTGGCGTTTACATCATCCTGGGCAACGGCAGTATACTTTTCACTCCGGGGCCCATGGCAGCCTTTCGAGATTAGATTATGTTTTGATGCCCTCCTCCCAGGCTTCCCTCATAGGGGAGGTGAAACATCTTGCCAGGGGTATTTCGGATCACTCCCCGCTGTGGTTAGTTGTGAACGCTCGTCTGGGGTCGGGAGGTCGGATTGCCCCGATTAACCCATGGTACCTCCGTGATCCTAAGATTAGAGTGGAATTACTTAAAGCAATCGATCGTTACTTTGCTGAAAATGTGGGTTCAGTGTCCTCTTCTGTCTCCTTGTGGGAGGCGTATAAAACTGTCATTCGGGGCCAAGCCCTCTCCTCGATTGGCAATGTTAAGAGGTGTAAGCGGGAAGAGGTTGTCCGTCTTGAGACTGAACTTACCATCCTTGAGGGAGAGTTGGACTCTGGAGCCTCCCCTGAGAAGCTGCACTTGTTAGACCTAAAACAGCACGAATATAGAGCACTTGTGACTGACCCTGCGAAAGAGATGGGTCGTGAACAGCAGGGGCGTCTGTATGATGTGGGAGATAAGGCTGGGAAGTTGCTTGCTTGGTTGGATAGGAGAGAATGCGCGAGTCGGGTTATCCCTGTCATAGTTGATGCGAATGGTGAAAGTATCACTGACCCTGCTGGGATCGTTGCGCGGTTCGCCGATTATTTTCGGGTAGTGTACTCCCCTGTGTCAGATCGACCAGAGCAGGACTCCCGCTTGCTTCTCCGCGATATCTCGCTGCCATGCTTGTCTGACCCGGAGCGGGACCTACTGGAAGCTCCGCTCACGGCTGATGAAATTGCGACCGCTATCCGATCGATTCGCTCCGGGAAGGCCTCGGGCCCTAATGGACTCCCCATCGAGCTTTACAAGCTCCGTCCCGACGTACTGGCGCTGTATTTGCGATCGATGTTTTTGGAATCCCTAGAGAAAGGGTCTCTTCCTCCTGATCAAAGGCTGGCCTCCATAGTGGTTATCCATAAGGAGGGAAAGCCGCGTGACCGCTGCGAATCTTTCAGACCTATTTCCCTGATCAATGTTGAACCTAAGATCCTGGCCAAAGTTCTTGCTACTCGTTTGATATCTGTTATAGGAGATCTTGTTCACCCAGACCAATCCGGCTTTATACCACATCGCAATACGGCACTTAATCTTCGGCGCCTTCATGGAGTCCTAGCGCGAGCCGGGACTCTGCCGGAGTCGGCCATCTTGGCGTCCCTAGACGCCACTATGGCGTTTGATACGCTTGAGTGGCCTTATCTTTGGGCGGTCCTTTCTAAATTCGGTTTTGGGCCCGCCTTTATCCGTTGGGTGCAGCTGCTTTATGCTGGCCCTTTAGCCCAGGTAGTGGTGAATGGGCGTGTTTCAGCCTCCTTTGCGCTTGGTAGGGGTACGCGCCAGGGCTGTCCTCTGTCCCCACTTCTGTTTGCTCTTGCCTTAGAGCCATTGGCGGCTAGGTTGAGATGGGAACCATCCTTGAAGGGTATTAGATGGTCTCCGGAATTTGAAGACCGTATATCTCTGTACGCGGATGATATACTCTTATACCTTACGTCGCCCCGGAAGTCGTTGATCGTCCTTTTCGACGTTTTGACTTCTTTCAGTAAAAATTCCGGTCTAGTCATCAATTGGTCAAAATCTTGCGTTTATGTTCTTTCCGGCGATGCTCCCCTCTTGCCACGCGGATGTCCTATCTCGGTGGTGCTCGAGGGATTCAAATATCTGGGAATCTTTGTTACCCTAGACCCTACGCTTCGTTACGAGCGCAATTTGTTGCCCCCTCTCCGACGTCTTCGGGCGGATATAGAAACGTGGAACAGACTCCCTCTCTCTCCCCTGGGTCGAGCGGCGTTGTTTAAGATGATGTCGCTCCCCCGATTTCTCTATGCGCTTCAAAACACGCTTGACGTAGTACCAGCTGGGTATTTCCGGGAGATTGAATGTCTACAGCGACAGTTGATATGGGGGGGCCGTTCTCGTATTGCCCTTTCGAAGCTCACGCTCCCTTGGTATGATGGCGGCATCGCACTCCCGGACATCCGTCGCTATTATTGGGCCTCTCAGTTAGGGGCCATCAACCACGGCACCTATGCTCATTCACTAAACCCGGCCTTTGCGATGGATAAATGGTTGCTGCCCGGTGGCGATTACAACAGGGCTTTATACGCGACGTCAGCCGGTAGATCTCTTACTGGTCCCACTAAAACAGCGGTGCAGGTGTGGTATCGGGCTACGGCGGCCACGGGATGGGCTGACAGACCGACCCGGGCTACTCCACTCTATGCCTCGGATAAACTTGGCTCACTTTGGCAATCGAAGGGATTCGATCGGTGGGACATGATAGGGATCAGCAGGGTCGATGATATGTGGATCAAGGGTAGGATCAAAACTTTTGAGGAATTGAAAGTTGAATATGGATTGAATGATAGGGAATCCTTTCGGTATGCGCAAGTCCGGCACGCAATCTTGTCTGTTTTTCCCCGAGGCTCGGACGTGCCGGAAGCATCCCCGCTTGAAGATAGGATACTAGACGGGCATGTCCCTGATAGCACTATCTCGCTCATTTATAAAAAACTGATTAATACTAGGATTGACTTGTTGGAAGGCCTCCGAGGGTTGTGGACCAGTGATGGTCTGGAGCTCGATGATGAAGACTGGCAGGCCGCGATCTCTTCCCCGAAAGAGGTGGCTATCCCGACACGCCTTCGGTTTGTCCAACTCAAAATTCTGCATAGGGTGTATGTGACTGGCCCGCGTCTGGTGCGAATGGGATTCTCGACGGATGGATTGTGCAGGCGTGGATGCGGCAGGGTGGCCATGTTTCTCCATATGATTTGGGAATGTCCGGCTGTGCTGAGCTATTGGAATCGCGTGCATGCGGTAATGAGTGAGGTTACGGGTGTACGGCTGATGCCTGAAGCGCGGAGGTGCTTGCTGAACGTCTGGGAGCCGAATGATTACAATCTGGCGCAGCTTCGATGGGCGACCTTGGGTAACATGATCGCCAAGCGTGACATTGCCCAGCTATGGGGCGCCCAGAGGCCTCCGACAGTCCTAGTGTGGAAACAAAACATGGATTGGTGCATGTTTCGAGAAAAAACGGTTTATGTTTCCCGTGGCACACCTGGCAAATGGGGGAAAATCTGGACTCAGTGGAACACATACCGTGGTGATATATGTGCTTCCCCCATATCGGAATGTGATATTGACTTGTCTTCCTCCCAACCTGATGTTTCCTCCGCAGGATTATAGATGTTTTGTATACTTCTGGTCTCCTTTCCCCCCCTCCCCCCGATTTACTGGTAGCAACGATATCTGATTTACGTTTGTACCCCCCCCCGCGAGCCGAATGGTGACACAATTCTATTGTAATGCCTTGCCATGTTTTGTTTTTCTGTTTTCTTGTTTTTATTTTCAATAAAAAGTTTCAACAAAAAAAAAAACAGAGCTTGAGGTACCTCTTGAATAAATCAACTAGACGGGCTCTGGAGCTTCCTGATTTGCGTAGGAAGAAGAAGTAGAATTAAACTGGAAGCATTTAGGCTTGATTAGTAGGATGGTGGGCTGGGACACTGTCTGGTCACTCTTCTATATAGCATCCCTGCTACAGCATGCAACAAAATGGCTGGAGTATGGCATAACTGGGAAAAACAGCTGCTAAGGCGTACTTCTGTGAATGGGAAGCTGACCGAGCTGCTGATCAGGGGTAGAGCTGTCACGATCCAACTAACCTTTAGCAGAGAGTATCATGGGAAATGGCAGTTAGGAGGGTTTGAAGACCTCTCTTTGCAGAGACGTTGTGTCTGTAACCATTTAAACACGTAATGCAAGGTATGTCAGTACACAGAGGGATAGATAGTGGGTGTAATACACTCAGAGTCTTATTTAGAGTTTAGTGGTTGGGATAATCCGTTAAATATGACGGCTAACCAGTCAGCCGTATTAAAAGTATCATAGGCTATAATGGACTCGTAATATCATGGCTGGGACAGTCGCTATGTATGTGATAGAGTATCCCAGACGCTAAGAGATCGATACCCAGGAGACACTAGTTTTTACCTTTGCAGAAGCACAAGACCCCTTTGGGATCAGACCAAGTCAATGTCTCTAATATACCAAGCTATCTAGCAGAGGCAGAGACTGAATTCCACAACTACACTGCCTAAACTAGAGCCTATCCTGAAGGCAGGCAAGTGTAAGTAACCCTAAAAGCAACAATGAGGGAAAAGACCTACAAGAACCCCGCACAGCTTGCTTCCATGTCCAGAAAGAATCATGAAATGCATGATTTAAATTACCACACTTCCATTGCCTACACTACTTACCTAATCCCTAAGAAACTCCAAAAGGTATACCTGATAGGCTCTCCTGTCCAGGGTGCTGGGAGCCTGCAGCCCCTTCATACATATGACCTGGTACTGTAGAGTAATAGCAGAGTACATGGAAAAGGTGGTGGTGAGTGTTGATCCCATTACTTCCTCCATACCAGTGCCTCAATCAGAAACTGTGTACTCAGAATCATCCCAAAACACAAAAATTGTAAGCTGAAGTAAAAATGTGAAGTCCCGGGGCATTGGTTCTTGGGAAGTGCCAAATAGCTATACCCTGGATGCATACTCAAGGTCCAACTGAAGCATCCTGGGAAAGGAATTTAATGGAATGGGCCATAGTAGGTTAAATGCCCACCATAGCTGCCAGAAGGGATGAGTGAACTACAGAGGGGATAGCTGAATGGGCAGAGATGACAGAAACATTGTCTACACCCCTGGACCTGGTTCCCAGCAGTGCCTAATGATACAGATATGGAGAATCTTTGGGATGGGGGCTACAGGCCGAGGACTTGAATTACACACATGTCAAGGATCACTAGGAAAAGAAAAGGCTACATATGATCATTTGAGGTAGCTTGGCATGAACCCCAATTAGAATGCTTTGGAGTTTGCTATGCTCATCTCAAGGGGGTGTACTGAAGCTTATATGATTTGTAGGCCACATCCCTCCTACCTTCTAGAGATGTACAAACCACGACCAAGTACCACATTTAAATTGCACCAGAGACATCAAGCTGTTTAGGATTGTAATGTTTTTGTAACGAACAATAAAGATACAAAAAATAAATTTGAATGCTGTATAAATGCAAATACACATTCTTTAAGTAAACTAAAATTCCATTCGAATACAAAATGCATAAGTGAACTAAACTTTGCTGAACCCCGGAAAATACATCAAAACGGGACGTAGTAGAGAGTCTTGTAGGATCATTAACATCTATTTCAACACATCAGTGCATGTATTCCTCGTTTTGAAAGGAGTCAGCACTTCTTTTCAAACACCATCTTTTGAGACCAACTTGCATTCAGTGATTCTGTGTTGATCCTAAAGCACATCTTTGTGATACACTCATTTCACAGTACAATATATATCTGTCAGCAGAAATGCTTGCTGAGCATATTTTTCTTATTAATAAAGAAGTGCACCGTTTACTAATACTGATGAGAAGCACCGTGAAGGCTTTCCTCTGCCCACTCCACGCTACAGTTATTTTGCTTAATTGAGGTTTTTCAAAATTGCTAAAATATTTTGCAAATGTAGGCACAATATCAATAAACAGCAGATGACTGGAATGCAGATAATTAGCAATATCTTTTGCTGAATATGCTAGCATTGTTCATGGAGCCTAAATACTCTCACAGCTTCTAAGCCTCAAGCAAGCCTGCCTGAACCAACCATACCTGACATAAAAATGATTATCCTTTATAGGTGGAGCCTGGGCCGCAGATGCCCTGCTCTGCGAGGCATGCTGTGTTGGAGTATGTACTTGAAGCCCAGCCCACTCTCCGCCCATATTTGTCATCGCTTGGTCACTGTACTTCGTAAATGCTGGCTTCTGATTCAATAATAGGCTTATTAGTCCCTCCTTGGTACTGCCTTGTCTTCATTTGTAACCTCCCATGAGGACTGGCCCGTTGACTTTGGTTGTTACTCTGTATGTCTTATTTAGTCTGTAAGCACTCTTTTCTATAATGAGTTTCTGCTACTGCAGGCTCTACATACTTTCCTGTACCATTCAGCGCATTCAGCGCGCCATGAGCTTTCACAGGTGCTTTTACAAACAAAAGCATTTGTTTGTCAACTTGACAAACAAATGCTTTTTTTGGTAAAAGCGTCCCATGCTGCGCTTTCACTTTAATAGCAGCCGTGGACTTTTTTTTAGACATGGCTCGTCTAAAGAGCGGGGCGTGGCTTCTATTAACATGAAAGTGCAGCCTGGGGTGCTTGTGAACAACAGGCATTTGCAATGCAATAGGTCGCATTTTGGAAACTTTGACCTATTGGTATTGTAAATGACAATGCCTTTTATCATTGCAGGTTCTTTAAGCACATAAATAAAAGGCATTGTCATTTACAATGCCAACAGCTCAAAAACTCGCAATTTCGAGACCTATTGCATTACAAATGCTTGTTCAGCTTAACAACAGACCCTGGGAGGGATGATGATAGCAAAGAAGCGAGGCCGAACATCCCGCCGCCACATGCTAGTGAATACTGAATAACTGGACGCGCTTTTTTTATTATGGGAGATGTCTCTTTCTATAAAAATGACATTAAATGAAACATTTGAATGCAAATTAAAATAAAATTCCCTTTAATCTTCCAAAGCCAACTTTCACAGAAAGATATGTACTAAAAATTTGATTGCATCCTTCTCACTAACACGGCATGTACAAAGGAATAAACATTGTGCTCTAGAAATACGTTTTTCATTAAGTATAACCCATGTCATGCAATAAATAGCACACAGCTTTAATGGTTTACGTAAATCAAAAACACATCTTTTTTATGTTTGCTGAAACCTGCAATGCATTAGTTTACAGGTAAATATTCCTGCAGGCTCCTGGAGTGTCAGCAGGCCGTCTGAGTGACAGCTATCTATCGCAGCACTGGTGCAGCGGTGCATGATGCTCAACTAGGACAGGCCCGAGGTAGCTATGCGGCTCCCAGCAGTCACTAAAGTATCTTAGACATGTTGCTATAGATTGGAAGCAACCATTACCCAGGGGGGCACAAATAAGATTTCAGACACTTACCACCAGCAATAACATCAGCCAGCGAAGATTTTGTTTATACTGTTTCAACATCAGAACAAATAGATTTCCACGCCAAGGATAGGATGGGAGGTAATACGCCTGTGCTGTAGTAACATCACACGTCCTTCATAATTAAATAAAAAAACAAACTTTAAGTACTGGTTAATAACTCGGAGGAGTGACAAATCAGCTCGAAATAAATGTCTGTTGAACTGCACAGGCAACACCTTCTCATGAACGACGGACCATAGTCAGACTATGTGTAAAGTGGGCCGTACCTCGAGGCAGCAATGGAGCTTTGCCTTTTAATCTCGGATACACTGGGTTTGATCGAGCAATGGGCGTATTTGTGACCAAAGCAAAAATGAAGATGCCAAAACTAAAAAAAAGAAAAAAGGCAGTGGCAAATCTAAGAGATTTGGCTTTAATGTGACACCATAGGTAAACACAGGCAATAATATGCTGTTTGCATGTGTTACATGTAAAAATGCTATTTGTCACGTTAAATCATGTCCTACTGGCTTTGTAGAGGCCAGGAGAAACGTAGACAAAAGGATAGCTTTCTGTACAGAATGCGCATAGGGGATAGGCAACTGAATGTGACAAACAGTGTGACGATTGAGTTTACTCTTAAAATATAAAATAGTCTGTCAAACATTCTAACATAAGTTCTTCCTGGAAGCTGGAATGATACTCAAATAACCAATAGCATGACGTAAATGGGTAACACTCCTTTCGGTGTAGCCAAATCTTATTTTATACATTCTGAAAAGAATTGGTAACAATATACAGACAGTTGGGCTGTCAAGCTAGACCTAAAGAACAGACGCCTGCAGCAATCGAACAAATAAAAAGTTACTAAGTCTACACAAAGTAGAAGTAAAGATAGTACGTTGTCACACCATTAATCTACGTTACAGGCAGGCGGCATTCTGTCGCAGATTCAATTCACCACCTCTCTGTTCACTTCAGAAAAGAGCTGGAATTCATCTATTCAGGAATCATCTTGTTCATCACTGATCAAACTGTACAGAGCCCCAAGCTATCCTCATTTACATGCACACGGCTCCATTGCTTCCCTTCTAGGTTCCAACTTTGTAACAACCATCCACAAATATAGTCTCCCTTTAATGAATGCTATTTAAAAAAAAGTGTTATTCACCATTTGCTAACTGTGGCAGCCAGGTATTAAATGAGAATCCATTATAATCACTGGTATTTCTGTGGTGGTTATCATACTACCTCTACAAAATGCTGTGGCTAAGACAGCTGACAAAGGTGATCTCGTTTGAATAAGGAATGACATTTTACCTTTACCTGCATTAATTTACTGCATTGAACACTGTTCTTATTTTATTGTAAATCTGTTTTAACAATTCATTATTATAAAGTATTGAGTTTGTAGGAAATGAGAACTGGATATCATTTTTTAAAATAACTGAAAAATTAAAGAAAATACATTTGACCTTTGTAATCAAGGATGTAGGTATTTTTCTTATTTTGTGCCAGATTACCTCCAATACAATACTTTAAGAGCAAAAACCCCTGCACATTTAGGTTCACTTGCTCTACTTCATGAGCGTTGCCACCTAGTCACCTAGTCAGATATTGTGGTTATTTCCTACTGTCAAAAGAGTCCCCTAACAGAGAGACTTCACTGAGACTCCATTTCCTGTCATGGAACATATGGATCTCTCCTACTTCCCAGTGACCAAATGACACAGTGGCCAAATGATAGAGCTATCACTCTGTGCTGTGCAATATGGTGGCCTAATAACGTACAGATAATTTCCTACTGCTCAACACAATGGCCACAGGATGAACAGGTCACTTCCTAATGACCTTTCTGCGAACCCAGATGAGAAGGTTGAGTCCTGTTTTGCAAAATGAGGAATCGCCAATGTAGAGGTTACTAGCTATTGCACAATATGGCGATTATCCTGATGGAGAGTAAATTCTTCTGGTTCAGTTTAGTGATTCTTCGAACTAGGGTCACTTTCTGTTATATGGTAAAGGACAGATAACTTTTTCTGTATCCACATAAACTAATAACATTTCCATGCTAATCAAAGACCATTTCAAATCTATCAGGAACTTACATGCATCCTGTTTTAGTAACTTACTGCACCCATCCCAAAAATGCTTTGCAACGTTTTCTAATCCTCAAGCTGATACACTCACAGAACTGGCAACCTTTCACCTCAATCTGCTAATGTGAGGAGGGTTTAACATTTGGGCAGAGCAGCAGATTTCACTTCCGCCTAGTTTGGAATCCTTTGGGTTCACTTTGTTATGTTACCAGATATTTGATTGGCACAACATTCACCAATGACCCACCCGTAATAGACCAAACTCACTTCCAACGCCCAGAAGATCACATTTTCATATTGAAGGTTTACGGAAGTTGGTCTCACAGCCCTACAGAAACGACAGATCATGCTACCATCCTTTTCAAACTGCATCAGGCTCAAGGCAGAACAGCAGAAACCACCAAGAGCTAGCCATGTCTAAACATCCCCGTAGAGATTTAGATATGACCGATACTAAAATCCAGTAATTGTAAATCCAGTTTCTGTAAAACGCGCTTAATCTTCCCAACGGCCCCCAGCGTCGGGATGCCTCCGGGTAGCACAAGGGTCTATCATCCTATAGCGTTAGGCCTCATGCCTTTTAAACTACTTATTCCCTCTCATAGCAGAAAAGGCTGCATCTTTGTTTGATCACTGTAAAACATCTGGCTCCTATTGAGGCGCTGCCACCGAAAATTCACAAGTAGGCTTCAGTGGTTATTAAACTGTCCAAATCTGGACTCTGTCCAGGATGACTTAATGGCAAACCACACAGTCACGCCTCTGTTAATTAAACCCTCCTAAGACCCAGAAGACCGTGCCAACTGCAGATGTATATCAAACTCGACACTTCCCTCCACTTAATCAAATCTAGACTTTTGTTGAGTTCAACAACATTATTACCCCTTTAGGAGCAGTTTTTTAGCCAGAGAGAAAGAACTATCCTTGGTACACATCTCCAGCAACCTCACAACAATGTTTTTATCAAACATGGTGCCACCGTCCTGCTGCT
Source organism: Lissotriton helveticus (assembly GCF_964261635.1). NCBI lineage: Eukaryota > Metazoa > Chordata > Amphibia > Caudata > Salamandridae > Lissotriton > Lissotriton helveticus. The sequence goes on along the minus strand of NC_136061.1, from coordinate 586,176,420 downwards.
GTTGTTAGCTCTTTTAGCACAACTCAACACTCACAACTTTCACCTTCTCCTCTGCCATGTTGTAGATTATACTTGAAGTCCCAAAGGGCTTTAATCTTTTCAAACTCAGTTTATATCTTCTTGCGCTGCCAATCTAGCTGTTTTGTTTTGATCTAGACAACTACACCAATGCCACTAAAATCATTATTGAAGTAAAAAAAAAACATGAAAAGTTGTGATAACAATTCATGTGCCTTGTGCATTAGTCTTTTGGAATGTTTGATGAGTCACAATTTCCTTAAACCTTAACTGTTGAAAACAGAAACTCTCCTTGTAAAAGAGACATTTGAATGTCCTTTTCCTTCCAACCTAGAACCTGTTAAATCCAGGCTCTGTGGTAAGATATTTTAGGATTTCTGACACAGACCTACCGTTGACCCCCACTGCTGGCCTAGATTGCAATACATACTTCTTTTTCAAATGAGATCACTAAAAAAGCTCTTTGTTTTGTTTACATCATGCTTAATGAACCTAAATAGCTATTTGTTGGAATTATTTATTTAGTGAGGATTTATATAAAGAAGTATATATTTCCTTTGGTTAATTCAGAGCACTTAACAGAGCAAAATGCAGTGTTCTTTTTGTGGGATGTTGGGAGTCCAACCTAGCAGGGTCAGTGATCCGTGTCCCAATGTTTTCCCTCACAAGTCCTCTTCTGTTGTGGATTTAGAGAAATGCAATTCAGAAACGTTCAATGTTCAAACACTTCCTCAACTGCAGGTGGTTAGGCTCACATTTCAGGTGTAGTTCAAGGTCGCCTGGGGATCTGTCTGTGTTTCATCCCTTTGACCAAGCGTTGAATGATCCACTAGGAGTCTATTGAGTGCTTTCACAGCAGGTTTCATGTGATCCCTTTTAAGCCCACTCTGGCTGTAACTGTGTTGGGAAGTCTATAATAGGTGATATTACAACTGAGGTGTGCCAGAGCAAGGGTCCTCCTTACTTTGATTGTGTTGTCAATTACACACTGCAGGTTAGGCTATTTTAGCAGTCTCTGGCTGGTTCTTCCGACATACTGGCTAAGACAATTGTATGATGAGACATCCTCTTGTCCCTTACACTGTCATCATCAGGCAGCAGCTTTGTTTCCCAGGCTGGAAGCACATCCGATTTAAGGAATAAATGCCTACAGTATGCCTTTCTTGCAACAGAAATTCATTCCAGGCTGCCTTCAACCAGCTGTTTGGTCTTTAAATGCCAGCTCAGTGTTAGTACCTCGCTTCTGGTGTATGTGTGAGGGACACAATACATCTTCATATCAGGCTTTAGAACTGTGAAAAGAAAACCCAGGTCCGTTGCAAGTTTTCGGCCATGTTCTACTCATAGACGCTGGAAGAAGGGAGGTCGGGGATGTTGCAGCACCACCAAAATAACTATGCGGAGGTTCAGAAGGTGAATGAGCAATAAACGTTCATTCTTACCTTGCCTTATTTCTTGTGTGTTCAAAGATAGGGTTCTAATGTTAGGCTATGTATTCTGACAAATGCCTGCTTACTCTTTTACCATGGTGGTTGATATTTACTTTTCTTTCCCTGACTTCACATTGAGAGGCTTTTGTTCACTGAACTTTGTGACAATATTACTAGGGAACAGGAAATGTGAAAGGATAGGCTGTAGAATGTATATTTCTTTGTAATGTATAATGAAAAAAAGGTTTTAATAGGAGCAAAATAAATCAAGACACTTTCCTTGGTGATGCGCAAATGGTAAATATTCACTGAAACTAAATGTTTACTTAATATCTTTTGTGAGCTACAAAGTTTTATCAGTACACTTCATGCCTGTGCAAATAGAGGGGCCATTTCAATGGCAAACCTGCTGTGTGTCCTATCACGCCAAGCTTTAGTAATATATTCGCAACAGTGTGCTCCAAAATGTACTACTGGCTACATACTACACCCATACCACTCTCCTGCTGAATGCACTTGGCTTATTTGCTACACTTGTTCTTTGAATGACGCTTGGATTTGTCACAGTCTCAGTAACTTTAGTGATGTAACATTGATTGCAGCACCCCCACTCTGAAAATTGTTCCAGCACCAGTGCTTCGATTACATAGGCACATGAAAAACTGCATTTTAATTTGGAAAAAGTACACTTACACTACTTTCCTTTTCACTGTTGCTCAACACCTTGATGCCACTTTTCAAGACAGTGCGCTTAATAGAACCACACATTAAAGATATGCAACTTTAAACAGCTCAGGACATTAGCTCCATTTATCACCCTATTCTCTCCGAATCCTCGGGAGTTCTGTAGGAATTAGTTGGAGGCCTCTACACAGCTTCCAGAGGAATGCTGAGGGGTTTTGTTTCCATGACCCCAGAGTAGGACCGCGGTCTGGTGACAGGAAGGCTGAATGCAACAGCAGGTGCTCTGCACGCTCCTTCGTTTATGCTCACAAGGACAGGTGTACACACACACACACACGAGTACCTGAAAAGAATGAACCCAGTTGCAAAGTAGTGGAGATGTACATTAGCTGATGAACCTTTAGGGATTTACTAATAGAATTAAGAGACGGAATTGTAACCTTTGACACTCGGTTGTGATTCTTTGCAAGATACCTCTGAACACACCGTGCTCATCCCAGAACCAAAATAAACTGGTCCATCAGTGGTGTCTGGAAGTGCAGGGGATGCTCACGACCTGCTCCATCTCTCCTTGATGATGTCACCCACACACGCAGTCTGAGAGCGTGTGCAGAGCCCAGACATACACTGCAGCATCCCACAGCCGCCCGCCTAATCTGAAGCAATCTGGGCCTAGGTTCTGCAGCTCCCCATGCAGCCCTAATCCATTTACTCTTGAAAGCAATCAAATTACGAGCACATTATCGCTCCTGGGATTAGTCTAACACATTGTATAATTCCTGCAGCATAGAGCAGCAGTGCTTGTTTGATCGCACAGCAAACAAACGCAGGCCGCAATGTCAAAAAGAAACACAGCGGCCTCCTTGAAGCGTTGCTTTGTTTCTGTACCGCCAACACCTGAACAGAAGAAACACGGGAAGTGTTTGTTCTGAGCAGGCGGAGGCCTCTGTGGCGCCTGAACATGTAGAGGTTTGGAAAGGTACCTAAAAGTAGGCAGGAAGGAGTGTGTGGCCGTGGAACACGGTACAGGAAATGAGGCAAAGACAGCATAGAACCGTGTCCGCGCTTAATGTCCAACTCTGGCAGCTTTACGCTGATCACTATTGTTCCTGGGCTTGTTGGACGGAATGTTCTAATTTTGTTTCTACGGCTTCTGCTGCAAGACTGGTTTGTGTATTGAGGAGCCCTTCTTTGTGAAAACAGTATATGACGTCAGTACGGAGCCTCCCAGCCGGTCACTTGAAGTCAGCTACGGGCAGCCCTACACTCACCGGACTGATGGATTGTGAAAGTATCATGCGAAGACTTGTCCAGGGCACATGGGCTAAATTGTGGAAGTGCCCGGGTAGAACACTAGGCATTTGTGTCTGCTTTTCATGGTTCTGGGGCACTTTGGTATTACAGAAGGGGCATTAAACGATTGTGATTTCCCTTCTGTAATATCCACTGCTCTGAGGCACATTCTGCTCTACACAACATGTGGGGGGTCTGCTTGTGATGGTTTGAGTGTTCCTCTACGCATACTAGGACGCACCACACTCCACCAAGTGCACACCGCCAGCCACTCTAGTCTTCGACTGTGGGGTTTGCATCAGATAACCACACTTCCAGGAAAAGGAATGTGTAGCTTTGCGTAGCGTGCAGCTCAGACAATATTATGAGCATTCCGAACAGGGAATGTTACTCCATCTACCAGCCTCAAAGTCTCTAATAAAACAAGGAAGGTCTTTGATTATGTAAAAGAGCTAACCAACCTAAATTGTATAAACTAAATTATGAACCCTCACAAAAATTATGCGACAATCTCTCAGACTATTTTGATAATAAAATCAATCAGATTCTAACTAGACCAAAGCGGGCTTAAGATGGCAAACCTAAAGATGGCTGATATGCTAGAAGAAACACAGTTTGAAAATCTCGCTGCATCGATCTCCCTAGGCTCCCTTTTAGACCCCATACCTACTAGGCTATGGAAAGAAAGAGCAAATGAACTCCTCCCCGCTCTACGCCAAATCTGTAATCAATCTCTTACAACGGGAAAGGTTCCAACAGCCTAGAAAAAGGCCTTGGCGAACCCTCTCCTGAAAAGACCTTTGGACGATATCCAAGAACCAAGTGACTATCGCCCAATTTCGAAGCTCCCTTTCCCAGTTAAAATACTTGAAAAATACCATAGAAAGATATTAGAGGACTACCTCAAAGAGAATAATCTGCTAGAAACCAAAGAAAATGGGTTTTAGGCCTGCACATGGAACAAAGACAGCATTAATTCTAGCCACCAATGAAACATGAAAACAAGTTGACAATGGTAAAACAGTAGTATTGATCCTATTAGATCTATCTGATGCGTTTGATATTGCCAACCATCAAATCCTGCTGGCATGCCCGAAGGAGATGGGGGTGAGAGATGTAATGCTCAACTGGTTTGAGGCCTACCTCTCGGATAGATCACAAGCAATAACCCTCCCATCTTTTGCATCAAAGTATATAGATATCAAAGATGGAGTACCCCAGGGCTCCGCCTTGAGCCCCATACTGTTTCATATATAACTGAGACCATTGATAACTCTGATGAAATGTTTTGGGATATCGTTTGTAAACTATGCGGACGATACCCAACAAATAATAGCCCTGAACAAATCTGATCCTAACCAAATTAATAAATAACCCCCATCTCACTCTAAAAAAGATGACTCAATGGCTGAGCGATAATACATTCAAAATCAATGGAGATAAGACCGAATTTCATTGCTGCTCACCATCAAACATACAACAGCAACTCCCCACACACTTTTGGCCTTGGGTGATTAACACAGACTTAAATACATCGAAACCGGTACGCAACCTAGGAATCTAAATTGATAATAAACTCCCAAAGGAAGCCCATTTTAGCAAAACAGTAGCAACCTGTCATGAATTTTGAAGGCAGTAGTTCCATTACACCCCACAACCTCATAGAAAACTGGTGCTACAGGCGTCAATCTCAAGTAGATTAGACTACTGCAACTACTTGTTACTAGGTAGTCCCGCTTACCTCCTCAAACAGCTCCAGAGGATCCAGGTGTTGGCAGCTAAACTAGTGTTAAAAAAGGGAGAAAGGACTCAGCATCAGAAAAACTCCACACACTCCACTGGCTGCCATTAAAAGAAAGGTGCATGTTTAAGGCACTATGTAATACCCACAGGGCAGTAAATGGCACAGGACCGATAGCCCTTCAGCAAATTATTACACTAT